>NC_089582.1:109346553-109960968 GCF_019320115.1 Miscanthus floridulus
GGAGTTAAAAAGGTTTTGATATTGATTGATATGTCTATTACATTGCCCCTTACTCCATATTTATACCCTGATCTAAAGAGACACAACCAAACACAACTAGGACACCAATCCCATATCTAAGGAAACACGTGACTCTTACATGAATCATACCCTAACAAATATAGAAAAGGAAATCAACTCCTATCTATTTCCCTGTCTGCCTCAATTACGATGGAAATCTCACCGTCCTCCTTCCCATCGGCATACTCCCTATTTCATCGGCAGTAGTCTTCAAGTCTTCCTTCATCGGCATACTCCCTGTTTCATCGGCAGTAGTCTTCAAGCCTCCCTTCATCGGCATACTCCATGTTTCATCGGCAGTAGTCCTCAAGCCTCCCTTCATCGGCATCGACAATAACACCTCCAACCTCATCGGCAACGCCCGAGTCCAAATCAACCTTTCCATCGACCATCACCAGCTATCGGCAACCATCTTTACAAACTGGCTTTCATCGGCTATCAAAGTATTCAATAACTTTCCCCTTGCCGATTAGTCCACTCCAATTATTTTGACACGTGCAAAAAACGGTGTCAACAAGAATCCAAGAGAGTAGCCTCACTAGCAAATCAAGAGTAGCAAAGTGTGCATCCATCTTCTCATTAGGCTTCGCGTGGTCAAGTGAGAGTTTGTGCTTGTTACTCTTGGTGATCGCCATCACCTAGACGGCTTAGTGGTGATCAGGAGTTTGGTGTTCACCCGGCGGAGCTTGTGGGTGACCCAACTCAAGTTGTGAGCAGCTTTGGGTGATTCGCCGTGACGGAGTGTCGAAGAATCAACCCGTAGAGAGCACTTGATCCTTGCGCGGATCAAGGGGGAGCTACACCCTTGCGCGGGTGCTCCAACGAGGACTAGTGGGGAGTGGCGACTCTCCGATACCTCGGCAAAACATCGCCGCGTTCCTTTCTCTCTCTATTTACTTTGAGCACTTACTTTGAGTATTTAATTTGAGCAATTCAATACTTGTTTTACATCCATAGAATTGCTTGCTAGAGTAAGTTTGGAACATAGGTTGCGAGGTTGTTGTGCATTAGTTTGATATAAACACTTTTCTAGGCACAAGGGGTTAATTGGGCTATCCGTAGGATTTGATTATTGCAAGAGAATTTAGAATTAGCCCAATTCACCCCCCTCTTGGGCATCTTGATCCTTTCAATTGGTATCAGAGCCTCGTGCTCATGTTTTTAAGCTTAATCGCTTAGAGCAAGATGTCTCACGGGGATGGACCTCCTCCTATCTTTGAGGGAGATGATTTTCCATATTGGAAAATCCGCATGGAAGCGTACTTAGAAGCTCTAGACGTTGGAATACTTAGAGCCGCCTCTCAAGGGTTCCCAACACCTAGGAATGCTGCACAACTTCAAGGCGATGAAGTGAATTATGAAAAATGGAATGCAAAGGCTCGCAACACCATCTTTAGAGGCCTTTGCAAAGATGTGTTCAATCGTGTAAGGAACCACAAAGACGCCCATGCACTATGGTCGGACGTTTGTGCGCTCCATGAGGGAACCAAGAGTGAGCGTGAGGAACGCTATCATCTTGTGATTAAAAAGCTAAATTCTTTTGAGATGTTTCCCAAAGAAAGTGCTAATGAGATGTATTCTCGATTAAATGTTCTTGTAGAGGAAGTCAATGGGCTTGGACTTACTCAAATGTCACCATCCGACGTTGTGAGAAAAATCTTGAGTGTCCTCCCCATTGACAAATATGGGCACATTGTGACCGTGCTACATCAAGGTGATCTTTCCGCCGCTACACCGACACAAATCTTGGGAAAGATCAATGCTCATGAGATGTACATGCACATCACACCACAAGATGGCTCATCCTCTACAAAGAAGAAAGAGAAGGACTTAGCATTCAAAGCTAGCCAAGATAAGGGCAAAGCAAGACTTGAGTATGAGAGCTCAAGTGATGAAGATGATGAAGAAAGCCTTGCCCTCATGGTGAAGAAGACCACCAAGATGCTAAAAAGGCTAAACAAGAGTGGCATCAAGTTTGACGGCAAGAAGAAGAAGTTCTTCACAAGCTCAAGAAGAAAGCCAATCTCCAAGATGGATTGCTACAATTGTGGTGAACTTGGCCACCTAGCTCATCAATGCACAAAGCCCAAGAAAGACAAGTTCAAGAACAAGGGCAAGAAAGATGATTCAAGTGATAAAGATGAAAAGAAAAAGAACAAGCCATACAAGAAGAGAGATGGCAAAAAGAGGGACTTCTACAAGAAGAAGAAGAGTGGCAAGGCCTACATTGTCGGTGATTGACTCATGGACAATGATTCATCAAGTGGATCATCCAATGATGATAGTGACGATGAAAAGGTGGCCGCCATTGCTATTGATCTTGCATCTTCACCGCCACCATCGCCATCATCCTCTACACACCTATGTCTTATGGCCAAAGGTGAATGCAAGGTAACTAAGAGTGATGATAGTAGTGATGATGAACATGCTAGTGATGATGATAGTGATAGCGATGATGATGACTCACCTACATATGATGATCTTGTCAAAATACTAAGAAAATATACTAAGATCATTAGAAAGAGTAGAGCTACAAATGAAAAACTTGATGCTAAAAATGACTCACTCTTAGCTAAGTGTGATACATTAGAAAAGGCTAATGATGAGCTCAAAGAAACAAATGATTCTATATCATCCAAACTCAAGGAGCTCAAATCTTCTAAGAAAGAGCTTAAAGATAAACATGATAAACTTGAGTGGGTGCACAATGAGCTTATCACTAGTCACAACAAGCTAAAAGATGAATATACAACTCTAAAGATCAATTATGATACCCTTGTTATTGCACAAGAATTCTTACCAAATGAGCCACATGATGCTACTAACCATGTTGTTAAGATTGATATAGCTACCTCATGTGATAATTTAATTGATGAAAGCATTGAGCATGGATCTAGTAGCAAGGGCAAGCAAATGGTTGAGTGCAATGACTATGATGAGTATGTCAAGCTCAAGAGTGACAGTGAGAAGCTCATGAAAGATCTTGAAGAGATGAAAAGTCACAACACCATTGTGCTAGAAACTCTTGATCATGACAAAGAGGTGATCCTTGAGAATGAGAAGCTAAAAGAAAAAATTAAAAAACTCAAGGAGGAGAAGAACAATGATATTCTCAAGGAAGAGAACAAGAAGCTCAAGATGGAGAAAGAGCATCTCAAGGTGGGATTGAGCAAGTTTGCTAGAGGCAAGCATCTCCAAAGTGAGCTACTCATGAATACCGTCATGAAGATGGATAGAAGTGGCATTAGATATATGGCAAGTGTAGAGAAGAAGAAGGCTCAAGCTCAACACCAACAATCAAAGCCAAAGCCAAAGCCAAAGAGATGTTTTGAGTGTGGACAAGAAGGCCACTTTGCTCATGAGTGTCAAACTCCACCACCACAACCCTTGCTCAAGCGTGCTAGACCCTTTGCTTTCAATGCTCACTACATGCTTAGAAAAGATTCGAGTGGAAAGATGAAAGTCATGTTCTTAGGTCCCCCCAACAAGAGTAGGCCTAAGAAAATTTGGGTGGCTAAGTCACTTGTTGAGAAGGTGAAGGGCCCTCAACAAGCTTGGATCCCTAAAGCTTGAATCTCTTGTGTGTAGGTGAACTACAAGACCGGTGGAAGTCATTGGGTTATTGATAGTGGTTGCACTCAACATATGACCGGTGATCCTCGTATGTTCACCTCACTAGATGAAGAGGTAGATGGACAAGAGAAAATAACATTTGGAGATAATTCAAAGGACAAGGTTAAAGGATTGGGAAAAGTGGCAATATCAAATGATCATTCCATCTCCAATGTGCTCTATGTTGCTTCATTGAGTTTCAACTTGCTATCCATTGGGCAATTATGTGATCTTGGTTTTCAATGCTTATTCACCGAGAAGGAGGTTGTTGTATCCAAGGTAGATGACAATCAAGTGATATTCAATGGATTTAGATACAACAACTTATATCTAGTTGACTTCACCTCCGAAGATGCAAACTTGAAGACTTGCCTATTCACCAAAACGACACTTGGGTGGCTATGGCATAGAAGACTTGCTTATGTTGGTATGAGCTCACTTAAGAAGCTTATGAAGAATGATTTGGTGAGAGGGTTGAAGGATGTGAAGTTTGAGAAGGACAAGCTTTGTAGTGCATGTCAAGCCGGCAAGCAAGTTGCAAACACTCATCCAACCAAAGCTTTCATGTCAACCACAAGAGTGCTAGAACTCCTACACATGGATTTATTTGGACCAACAACATACAAGAGTTTGGAAGGAAATCTCTATTGTCTTGTGATTGTGGATGACTATTCAAGATATACATGGGTGTTCTTCCTTCATGACAAATCCGAAGTTGCATCTTGTTTCAAGAAGTTTGCCAAGAGAGCTCAAAATGAATTTGAAGTGAAGCTCAAGAAGATAAGAAGTGACAATGGCAAAGAGTTTGACAACACAAACATAGAAGCTTATTGTGATGAAGTTGGAATCAAACATGAAGTCTCCGCAACCTATACTCCTTAACAAAATGGTGTAGTTGAGAGGAAGAACCGGACTTTGATTACTCTTGCAAGGACAATGCTAGATGAGTACAACACCCCCGAAGCTCTATGGGCGGAAGCAATCAACACCGCATGTTATGCATCCAACCGCCTATTTCTTCAAAAGTTCCTTGTCAAGACACCATATGAGTTGCTCAATGGGAAGAAGCCGGATGTCTCCTTCTTTAGGGTGTTTGGTTGCAAGTGCTACATCTACAAGAAGCGGCAACACCTAGGGAAGTTTCAAAGGCGTTATGATATAGGTTTTCTTGTTGGTTACTCATTGAAGTCCAAAGCATATAGAGTATTTAATCATGCCACCGGCTTGGTTGAAGAAACATATGATGTGGAATTTGATGAATCTAATGGCTCCCAAGGAGCACATGAGAATCTTGATGATGTAGGTAATGAACCATTGAGGGAGGCTATGAAGAATATTCCGGTGAGAGACATCAAGCCAAAAGATGATGAAGATGATGTACAAGTAATTAACCAACCTTCTTCATCAAATATACCACAAGACGGTGAAAAAGATGGGAGAGTACAAAATGAAGATACTCATATCTCCCATGAGCAAATGGTGGTACAAGCACAAGATGTTGATGCTCCACAACCTCCTCCTCAAGTGGTCAATAGAAGAAATACACCTATCCTACAAGATCATCCACAAGATCTCATCATAGGGAGTCCAACAAAGGGGGTGATGACTCGATCTCAAAAACTTACTTCATTTATTGCTCATCACTTTTTTGTCTCTTGCTATGAGCCTACCAAGGTAGAAGAAGCTCTTAAAGATCCGGATTGGATAAATGTCATGCATGAAGAGTTGAACAACTTCACTCACAATGAAGTTTGGAATCTTGAAGAGCGACCAAAAGGTGCAAGAGTCATTGGAACAAAGTGGGTGTTCCGCAACAAGCAAGATGATCAAGGTGTTGTTGTGAGGAACAAGGCAAGACTAGTAGCAAAGGGGTTCTCTCAAGTTGAAGGTTTAGATTTTGGAGAAACCTTTGCACCAGTTGCAAGATTAGAAGCCATCCGTATCCTTCTTGCATATGCATCACATCATGAAATGAAACTATATCAAATGGATGTGAAAAGTGCATTCTTAAATGGCTTTATTAATGAACTAGTCTATGTTGATCAACCTCCCGGGTTTGAAGACCCTAGATATCCTAATCATGTTTATAGGTTGTCCAAGGCACTATATGGGCTTAAGCAAGCCCCAAGAGCTTGGTATGAGCGCCTTCGGGATTTCCTTATTGAGAAGGGCTTCACCATTGGGAAGGTCGATACCACACTATTCACCAAGAAGCTTGATGTCCATATCTTCATTTGTCAAGTATATGTTGATGATATCATCTTTGGATCATCAAATGAAGACTCATGCAAAGAATTTGGTGGATTGATGTCTAAGGAGTTCGAGATGTCAATGATTGGTGAGCTTACATTCTTTCTTGGTTTTCAAGTCAAGCAAATGAAAGAAGGCATCTTCATCTCTTAAGAGAAATACACAAAAGATCTTCTCAAGAGATTCAAGATGGATGAATGTAAGCCAATCAAGACCCCAATGCCTACCAATGGACATCTCGACCTAGATGAGGGAGGTAACTCAGTTGATCAAACTCTCTACCGTTCTATGATTGGTAGCTTGTTATATTTAACCGCATCTAGGCCCGACATCATGTTTAGTGTGTGTATGTGTGCTAGATTTCAAGCTAGTCCTAAGGAAACACATTTAATTGCCGTAAAAAGAATCCTTAGGTATCTTAAGCACACATCAAGCATTGGCCTTTGGTATCCCAAAGGAGCTTTATTTGCATTAATTGGCTATTCCGATTCGGACTACGCCGGATGCAAAGTTGATAGAAAGAGCACATTCGGAGGGTGCCATTTGCTTGGTAGATCACTTGTGTCTTGGTCCTCCAAGAAACAAAATAGTGTGGCTTTGTCCACCGCCGAAGCGGAATACATTGCCGCGGGTGCTTGTTGTGCACAAATATTATACATGAAACAAACTTTACTAGGCTATGGAGTAGTTCTAGAGAAAGTACCTCTTTTGTGCGACAATGAAAGTGCGGTAAAACTTGCAAATAATCCGGTTCAACACTCTCGCACCAAGCATATAGATATCCGCCATCACTTTCTAAGAGATCATGTAGCTAAAAATGATATATCACTAGAAGGTGTAAGATCCGAAGATCAACTAGCGGATATCTTCACTAAACCGCTAGATGAGGCTACATTTTGTAGATTGAGGAATGAGCTCAATGTACTTGATTTTAGTAACTTCACTAAAAATTGAGCTTGTGTTGTCCCTTGCATTCATTGTAATATACAACATGTTTAATTTGTGTCAATGCATACAGGGCTTGTCTAACATGGTTAAGATAACCACCGAAAAGTGTGTGAAGAAGCTTAACCTTAGATCAAACTTGACAAGCAACTAGATTTACTTACAAGTATTACATATGCATGAATGTTGTCTTGTCGTTTTGTTCCATTTGCCCTCTTGTTGCCTATTTTATCAAAAAGAATTATAGCCTAAGGCAAAATAATTTGAAAAATATGAGGGTTTGAGAGAGGTCACTCACATCAGTCCCAATTGGTGTTTATTTGGATCTTGTTCAAGTTGGGACTTGATTGGGAACAGGTAGCGCGAAGGAAGGTTGGAGGTCTACTAGAAAAGGTGCACCGGACGCTGCTGTCCAGCGTCCAGTCAGTTCACAGGAGGTGAACTGCTAATGAAGGAGTGACCGGACGCTGCGTCTGTGCGTCCATTCAGGAAGGGCTCAGCATCCGGTCGATCAAGGAAGGTCTAGCAGTACTGACCGGACCCTGCCTGCGTCCAGTCATGGACCACCGGACGCGTCCGGTCCCGATTCTAGAGGTTTTGGACCTCTCTAGAATCGACCGGACGCTGGGTGGTAGCGTCTAGTCGCTACCACCGGAGCGTCCGGTCAGTGGATCTCGCGCGTTTTCAGGACTCCTTTCTCCGATTCCTTTTCTGTCGCGTGTGGGGAACTATTTAACAGCAAGACCGTACCCCTTTTTGACCTCAACCCGCTGTGACCAAGCCCAAGCCGCCACCGTAGCCTAGCCGCGCGCCACCTACGCCGGTCACCTCGCGCCCGCACCGCCATGCCCTCGCCTCGCCACGCCACCGCACTCGGCCCCCGCTTGTCAGCCGCGCTCCAGCCGAGCCCTCAGCTGAGCTACGAGCCCCGTCCTCGCGCGCCACCACCGGCCCGTTGCAGCCACGCACCGCCGTCCCATGCGCCACCGCACCTGCTCAGCACCACGCCATGCTCCAATCTCCTCGCGCCCCAGCTCGCTGCTCCACCGTCGCTAAGGCTGCCGGTCTTCACGCCGAAGTGCCCTAGCCTTACCATCCCCTTGATTGGTAAGGCAAGCTTTATTTTTTAATCTTGATCTATACATTGGTGACCTAGATCGATTTGTAGTCTCTGATTCACCATTACATTCAGGACATTTACCCTAACCCTAGCCCGGTTCCAAGGATCCCCCGCATGACATCTTATCTCTTCTCGGATCGCTGATCGTCAGGTAGAAAGCCACTCGATTCAAGTTCACATCTACATTGCTTTCTCTATTAGGATTTCGCATCTATTAGACATATGGTATTTATTTGTATATCCATCTATTCTATCGTGCAGCGAGTCGGTTCCGTTGTGTTTCGTCTGGCAGTTGGCAGTCAACTCAGAGCCAAGCTCGCGAGTAAGGATCGAGGCCAAGCCTCGAAAGCGGTAGTTTGACAGTTGATCTTCATCAGCGACAGTTCACCATCTTGTCAGTTCAGATGGCTCGCACCAAGAACATTGGTGGTGGCCCAGGTGATGATCGGAGGCCCCCGCCTCGCCAGCCAGCCGGATCTAAGGGCAAGTCAACCAAGCAGGTAACATCCAAGAAGCGGAAGTACCCCGACACAGAGACAGCGAGAGCAGCAGCTATTGCAGAGGCCATAGAGCGTGCCGAGAGAGGTGGTACCCGCAGCGGAGTTGTCATTGCAGATTAGCCAGTGTCACCCGCAGTCAGAGCTGCGATTGAGGATGTTGAGCGTCGTCACGGTAGTCCAGCGGGGACTGCCACGCTTGCAGGACAACGGGTTGCCATTGAGGAGGGTCCGTCAGCACAGTAGCAGCCCCCACCAGCAGAGCCTTAGCCAGCCCAGGAGACTCAGGAGGGTCAGGAGACCGAGCCGGCACCTCAGCTACGCCGCTCGAGTCGTACCAGTGCTGTAGTTCCACCAAGGCTAGTTACACAGCGCAGGGGTTCACGCCCTCTGCCCAGACCACAGGGTCCGCCTCCAGTGGTTCACCTCGACTTGAGGGCCGCTACAGCCAGGCAGGTTCAGCAGCTGCAGTTTGTTGAGTTTGAGGTTTGGTTTCCTCTGAGGAGGGATGAGAGAGCAGCTGAGGGGTTCTACACGCCACTATAGGAGGATTTCTACAATGCATATCTTAACAGTGGGGCAATATTCAGATCACAGAGGGTCTGTCAGATAGAGTCCATTATGGCAGCAGCCGGAGAGAGCATTCGGCAATACTTGTCATATTTGCCAAGACTGACAGATTTGATTGGACGGACGGGCATATATGTACCATCTTGGGTCCGTCAGTTTTATGCCTCACTCTACATCGATCCTCATCATAGATTCATTCACTTTGCCTTCAGAGGCAAAGACTACAGAGTGACGAGTGGCAGAGCTAGAGAGATACTGAGGCTACAGGAGCAGCCTGTAAAGATGCATGAGGTTTGCTATGGACAGTAGGAGCCTCCTAGGCATCCTCATGGAGGGCAGGTGCCCCCTACAGATTTAGTGCGGCATTGCTTCAAGGAGCCATTTGGAGAGGGGTCAAGCAGGAACCCCAGTGACTTGACTCCTACAGCGAGGATACTAGAGGCCATCATCAGGAGGACACTGCTTCCTAGGTTGGGATACAGGGAGGGCCTGACTCGCTTACAGCTCTGGCTTCTCAATGCCATCATGCAGATGACAGTATTCGACATCTGGGACCTTCTTCTTTCAGAGATGGAGGATACTATAGCTGAGGGATTCAAGGGTCGCAAGCAGCTTCCCTATGCTCACTGGATCATGTTCCTCATCCGTAGAGTTGTGCTTGATAAGCCCCCTGGCATGATGGATGAGTATACAGGTGCCACTACAGAGTTCCCAGCCTACAACCTATCACAGAGGATCAGACACACCACTCCTCAAGCACCCAGACAGCCTAGCCATCGTCCCGACATGCCAGAGTCCACAGCTCAGTAGGATGAGATCATCAGAGGGATTGCAGCCACTGAGGAGGAGGAGCTAGAGGCACAGCAGGAGGTGAGCGAATATAGTGACAGCTCCGACGACGACTACTAGCCTATACCTCAGATGCCTCCACGCAGACATGATGCAGAGGCCGGTAGCTCCAGTTCTGCACCACCTGCTCCGCAGACAGACCCCGCTCTAATAGCTATTCTTGAGCGGATGCAGCAGGATCAGACACGACAGGCACAGGAGACAGCTACCAACTTCGCACAGTTTCAGGCTCATCAGGACAAGTTTCAGCGGCAGCAGCAGCTCCTTCAGCACCAGCAGTTACTTATGCAGCAGCAGCTCATGGGATTCATGCAGCATGTAGTGACAACCATTGGGATCCCACTGCCACAGACTTCGCCCTAGCTTGCATAGCCTCCTACCACTTCGATGACTCCAGCAGTACAGCCCATCGGGCTCCAGAGTTAGGGACAGCCTCCAGCTCAGTTTACTTCACCCCCTGTACAGGTGTCCTAGTGGTTAGCCTCACCTGGTGTAGCCCCACAGTTCACTCCTTATCACATGGGTTTCTCACCAGAGTAGTCTTCCTCACTATTCGTGCCTGACACGTCAGTCTCCAGGAGTCTTGGAGCATCTTTCAGCGAGTTGACCGGCATGCCTACTCCGCCTCACATGCATACTGCCGGTCCGTCTGTAGCAGCTCCAGCTATCATGACTACTCAGAGGCTCCCCTCGTCTGTCGCCTCGTCAGATCCTACGACAGACATACTTGCAGCTTCATAGGCAGCACCAGCCCCAGCTCAGACCCAGACCGCTTTAACGACACTTCCTGCCTTAGAGGGCCAGTCAGTTCAGAGCTCAAGGTCCGATGATGATGGCGCCTAGTTTCATCTTGCTCCATGTACTTCAGCGCCCGACTCATCCACTGCAGCCCCGCCGACCGACCCTTAGGTTTTGGTGTTTGACGCCAAAGGGGGAGAGGGTTTGAGTATGTAGACTTAGGGGGAGCGAGTTTTAGGGGGTGCTAGTTATCTAGTATTAGCTTATTATATACATTTGGAGTTTTATTTGTGTGATACACTATTACTTATGCATTCGTGTGTTTACTTTCATGCATACTATTATATATATGTGATAGTGCTATCTACGTGATTGTGATATTTGACATGTGTGATTTCTACTTTGCATTATCTATATGTCATATCACTTGTGTAATGCTCATTTGCCTTTTGCTTCCGCGTTTATACTTCGAAGCAAATGAGCTTTGTTATTTGTACTCATGCTTAATTCATATCCTTTGAGTACATTGTGTTGGCTTGGGTCATATAAGCTTGACTAACTCTTTTGTTCTTATTGACAAAAGCTTATATGAACCAAGCCCATCAAAAACCTCACTCCACAACATACTCGAGGTAGTATTGTCATCAATCACCAAAAAGGGGGAGATTGAAAGCATCTAGGCCCCTAGTTGGATTTCGGTGATTAATGTCAATACAAGATTACTATGACTAACGTGTGTTTTGCAGAGGCAATTAAGTTAGATCATGGTAATGGAGATCGATTAGGCAATCGAGGTTGTCATGCCCCTACGATGGAAATCGTTTCAGTTTTTAAAAGGATGGACGACAAGGTTAAGGATAACTAGTTCTAAGTGTCGATTGGAGTTGGAGAGACACTTAGAGTAGTTTAGGACTTTGTTTTTTCCTTTGGCCGTACTATTACGGGGGGTATGAACGGGTAGCTTGACCTAGATGAGTCTAGTGAGTTAGGTGTGGTGCACACTTGTTAAAACTAGCTCTAGGTAGCTCCTATGAATGCCTAAGATCCTATGGAGCAAACTTCATTCACATTTATTCAAATGTTGGAAGTGAATGGAGGGTCAAACACTGACTGGACGCTGGCTCCGGTGTGACCGAACGCTGGCCGCAGGGTCCAGTCAGTTCATTTGACCGTGAAGAACAAGTCTGGAGTGACCGGACGCTGGAAGGTCGTGTGACCGGACGCTGAGGGCTAGCGTCCGGTCGACTCCAGTAAGGGTCTAGACTTGGGAAAGAGTGACCGGATGCGTCCGGTCAGTAGTGACCGGACCCTGAGTATCTAGCGTCCGGTCGTTTACAGTAAGCATCCAAGAGCGACCGGACACGTCCGGTCGGTACTGACCGGACCCTGACAGCGTCCGGTCATCATTTGAAAACTGTTCGTGGGTTGAACTGACCGGAGCGTCCGGTCAAAACGATCGGAGCGTCCGGTCATCCCGCAGAAGCTCATAACGGTTCGTTTTTCAGGCTGCCTTATAAATAGAGGCTCCACTCGTGAGTGGAGTAACTTTTGCTCATTCCAACAGCTGAGAAACACGTTTGTGAGTGCCAAGAAGAGCAAGGTCCTAGTGAGGTGTTTGTGATTTGAGAATCCAAGAGAGTAGCCTCACTAGCAAATCAAGAGTAGCAAAGTGTGCATCCATCTTCTCATTAGGCTTCGCGTGGTCAAGTGAGAGTTTGTGCTTGTTACTCTTGGTGATCGCCATCACTTAGACGGCTTGGTGGTGATCAGGAGTTTGGTGTTCACCCGGCGGAGCTTGTGGGTGACCCAACTCAAGTTGTGAGCGGCTTTGGGTGATTCGCCGCGACGGAGTGTCGAAGAATCAACCCGTAGAGAGCACTTGATCCTTGCGTGGATCAAGGGGGAGCTACACCCTTGCGCGGGTGCTCCAACGAGGACTAGTGGGGAGTGGCGACTCTCCGATACCTCGGCAAAACATCGCCGTGTTCCTTTCTCTCTCTATTTACTTTGAGCACTTACTTTGAGTATTTAATTTGAGCAATTCAATACTTGTTTTACATCCATAGAATTGCTTGCTAGAGTAAGTTTGGAACATAGGTTGCGAGGTTGTTGTGCATTAGTTTGATATAAACACTTTTCTAGGCACAAGGGGTTAATTGGGCTATCCGTAGGATTTGATTATTGCAAGAGAATTTAGAATTAGCCCAATTCACCCCCCCCTCTTGGGCATCTTGATCCTTTCAGTTTCTTTTTCGTTATAGCTCCGATTAGAGTGTTTTTCACATTTGTGTGTTTGTAGCAATGCGCAGATTAGTTTTCAAACCTTTATATTGTCTGGTTTACTATTCTAATTTAGTTTTATTGTTTGCTTCGTGTATGATTGCATGGATGTTTATGTGGTGTTCTATGATCATGTCTTGTCGGTGAGCTATACGTGGTGAATCCAGAAGCAATTCATTGAGGGTTTGGACTAGAAGAAGGATCTAAATTTAAGGCAAGTATAGCATGAGATCATCCTTGTTTTCTATCAAGTTTAATACATTTAATTCATATTGCATGTGTCACCTTGATAGGGATTCCCTAGAATTGAACTTATACCTTGTCTCCTATAGGATATGTATTGGGTAGCTTTGCTAGTGCTCAACCAAAGCCGTGATCTTGTAACTTGACTAATGGTATATGCAATAAACACTAAAAGATGCTTTTTAGCAACATGGAATAAGAGGTCTAGAGCATTAAACTGTTTTTATGGTGCTCTAGATTCCTCTCCCTAAGGACTTATCTGTAAGCGAACATCCAAGACTTATAGTACACCTGTGAAGGCTACATGGCTCTGGCTTTAGCTCAGGATGAGGACCTTTTCTAGCTTGTTAGAGGTTACTTTGTGGCGTAAGAATTGCTTGCCGAATCGGGTATAGGATAGCCTCTAGTCTTATGTGTATAGCCATGATGGAATTGTGCCATTCGACAAGGGGTTTCCTATATCTGTTTGCCATGTGAATCTAATGGTCCTAACTTGTTAGACGAACCTTTGAAAGGCTTTATAGTGAACCTTGCCGACCTTCCTTGGTAGTGGGTCAAAAGGTTGGTCGCCTCGAGCGAAAGGGTAAATCACGATTCACAGTGAAAGTGTACAATCTCTGCAGAGTGTAAAACAGGTATATCAGCCGTGCTCACGGTCACGAGCGGCTTTGGAACCCTTACAGAATAGATGATCATTAGTGGTTAATGATGATGAACACTAATGATACTAATGATAAAGATGCTCACTAATGATTACTGTTTATGCTATTCATTATTCATGTTTACCTGATCATGTGTTTACATGGGCTTGTGATGAACTTGTTGCTACTCTTATGCTAAAATTATGACAACTAAAAGCTAAATGTTGTTAAACCAGTGTTAGCCTTTTGAGCCTCATGAACCTCATGTTATATTTGTTGAGTACGACATGTACTTACGCTTGCTTTACTTTTTAAATCTTTAGAAAAATCCGGATGGGTACCAGATTGCTAGAGTTTAGAGGAATTAGGCTTGTGATCGACCATTCAGTTGTCCCTGTGGAGTTGGAGTCTTCACCTGAAGATCGGAGTTGTCTTGCCGCTGTTTGCTGTTTAAGGTTATATCATTTATATTAAGTACGTTATATTAAGCATTGTCTTTTGATATTACCCCTTATTTGTAGCTATACGTGATATTTGATTTCTTGGGCTCACATATGGTGCGTATCTAGTTTTGTTCTTAAAACCAGGTGCTACAAGTTATTTATTTAGATATATTTATACATTTTAACTAAAGCATTTTACATAACTATATTGATAGTATACCCATTATTCCATATATAATAAATCCGTTGATAACAAAATTTAAATATCTTGAGAAATGGAGGACGATCAGACAGTAGGTGGCCATAACTTTCTACCCTTTGAGATTTCTTTGGTGTAAACAGTTATTATAAAGCTTAAATATTAGTATCCTCTTGATGTTAGCACTACCCTACACTACATCTCACTTCAAGATTACCACCAATCTTAACCCAACATGATGCATGTTTCAAATGACTCTTTATGCCATTACAGTACGTAAGAGCATCTTCAATAGTTCCTAAAAAATAAATTAGTAAACCAATGAGTTTTTCGAGTGGCTAAAAAAGTTGGGAGTACATTTGTTGGGTTTCCCCGATGGTTTCTAAAATCTTGGTTCTAAAATATAAAAGACAGTTTCATATCAGGAATCCTGAACTATTTCAAAATCACTCCAACTATTTTTATACTTTCTTTCTGTCTTGTACATTTGTATTGGGAACCCTGTTCTACCCATTATTCTACCCCTTATTCTTCTCCAAGTCCTTCCACCTTCAGATTAGTTGATCGATACACGCTCATGTATTTGCGTGCAATTCTGGATTGGTCTTTCCAAGTGCGGATAGATTGGGAGTTTTTGGAGAGGAGTTTTCTCAATCTTGCCAAAAATTAGGATTTGGAAGTGGGTTTTGGAAACTATTGGAGTTGCTCTATGAATGTGGTCTAGGACCTAAAAACCTTCTTTTTGTAAAAAACAGAAAAGAGGGTTAATAAATTGCATAATAAACACAAGAGTTTCAACTTAACTCTAGAATAATAAAAAATTTTATAGTAGATAATAAGATTAAAATTTGAAAATCAAACTTTAGATTCATGACGTCATAATACATGGGTACACAAGCAGCCTATTCGGCATGCCGTAAACGATGTCGTAAACGATCGTATACGATCGTGGATTATAAGCTAAAATAGTATTTTTCTCTCACATCAAACGAGCCAAACCAGCCAGTAGTAAATAATCCAAGATCCAGCCCAGCCAGCCGAACAGGCTGAAGATCCACTATAGTTTAAGTTAAGGTTCAACTAAATGCTTATTTAAGATACACTGAAGCGCCATGAAAAGGGAAAAACTGTGAATATGGATGAAAATACATATAGATCAATAATTGGTAACTTTATCTTAATTAGATGAAGACTACATTATATACTATGCATATTGTGTTAGAAAATAAACAAGGAGAAAAATGTGTAATTTCATATAAGTATTTTTATTAGTCAGAGATATTAAACAATAACTAATGCTTATATCTTCTAATATTCTGGCATGTGCGATATGATCGCACAGGTTGATAGACTATTGAAGATAAACGGCGAACATGACTTAGCAATGCTAAACTCACTTAGTTCAAAAATCAAAGTTATACTTTCTACGTAAGTACCAAATGCAGCTAATGTTCATCTTGAAAAAAAATGTACATGATAGAAGTAGCAATTGCAGTTGGCAACTGAAGTTATGAAAGTACACAACATACTAAATTCCCCGCTTGACACATTCCGATCTCTTAGGCAATCTTTTAAACTAATTTTAATACAGTCATGACAGGGATATAAAAGGCACTCAAATAAACATATGAAACCAAATATACTGTAAATTAATAATTAATCATGTGTTTTTGAGCAGATAATAAATTAATCATGTGGCGACACTTCACCACCTCCCTCACTACATGGGCCATTACTTGCGGCCCAGGAGACTTCAGTGTAGGCCTGCTAATTCTATATCCGACCCCACACGTCAGTCTCCTCCACTGCTCCCAATCAAATTCCCCCAAGCTGCGGCCACCCGCCGGGACCAGCCTCGCCGCCGCGCGCCAAATCCCTAACCCCTCTCCGCCTCCGCCTCCGCGCCGGCCGCGCGACCGTCCCCAGAGATGGGACGAGACAAGAGCCGGCGTCTCTCCGGCAGCGGCTGGTGCTGGCGATGCTCACCTCCACCGTCGTCACCATCGTGGACATCCGCTCCGGGGACGCGGCCCCGGGGCTCCGCCCTCACGAGGTCTCCCTCCTCCGCCTCCTCGACAAGATCTCCGACCACCACACCATCGAGCTCAACGATACAGGCATGGACTTGCCCCCGTGAGCTTGATTGTATTGTGCGTCCTGCCTTTGTGTTTGGTTCTGGGGGTGCTGGTGCTTATGGGGGGTGTTGCTTGTATGTGCTTGCAGGAACGAAGCTGAAGTACCGGCCGGGGGTGATTATAGGGGGAAAGGGCCTTGAGCACGACTGCAGGGTGCACCGGGGCATTGGCTACTTCCTTGAGCCGCTCATACTGCTTGGTCTATTTGCGAGGGCTCCTATATCGATTCGGCTCAAAGGTAAGGTCCTCATCTGTTTATGTTGTGCTTTAAGTGTCAGGCCAAATGGATTGCTCCAAAGAATTTTTATGTTGTGCTTTAAGTGTCAGGCCAAATGGATTGCTCCAAAGAATTTGGTGTGTGGAAATTTTCTTCCTGGATGAATTTCTTTGCGGTTGTACCTGATTTCAATAGAAATTGTTTGGTTTGAATTTCGTTAAAGTAGTTGAATTGTGCTAGTGCTTTAAGTGTCAGGTTGCTGGTTGATACCCTCACGATAATTCTTTTGGCACCACCTTTATTCATTAAAAGCAAGTCAGAGAAATGAGGTGGAAATCACCCTAGTGTACATTTTGCAACACCTGTTGTTGGGACAATGCATAGAGTGGCCTACATGGTTACATGAAAGCAAAGTTGAATGAGAAGTGTGCCTCCAATGCCTCCTTGGCTACGTTGTGAGCTACTTTGATTGTTTGTTGGCCTATTTTCTTGCACACAAAGGGTCTAGGTTGTCAGCTACTTTGTTTCTTGGTCAGCCTAATTTCCATTATACAAAGGGTCTTTCTTTGTTGTTGCTGGAGAACCCGCTAATAGAGGTCAACCTCTCCAGACTGCTAGCTGCTCAATAATGTTATCTTCTCGTGAAGTTGGATGTCTGTAATATGATTCGCCTGGCCGAAGTTGAGTGCATTCACCACTATGGATGCGAGTGTACACCCTGTGATTCTGCATGAAGAGGTCCCTGTACTTCTTGCTTTTGGGCCTGGATGAAGATGCCTCCTGGGATTGAGATCCCATTATCATGGATGAAGAGTCCTAGACTCCGTAGTCCTGCCCTCGTCTGCTGAGTAGTGCCACAATTTGTGCTTGTATTACCTGTCCTCCATTGGGTTCATCGGCTAGGATCGGTGGTGTAGCTGAAAACCAAACGACCCTAGAAAAAGAACAAGTAAAAAATAGATTATCTTCATTTTCTACTATGCCACACCTGGTACAATGCTTGTCTATGTGTTTGGAGTAGTTGCCTACTTGTTCCCCTGCTGCTAAGGCTTATTTGTAGCTTCCGTGCAAATGTTTTGAAACGTGGCTGAAGAAAAGGTCCATTCACATTTTAACAGTTTTAGGATGGGCTGTTGTAAGCTTGGCCGCCTTGTGTTGTCGCTGGGTATTGAGTTTCTCTTGCGTCTTGCCAACTGCGTATATGCTTCTTTGGAGGTGCACATCCCTGATGTTGATGGCTGCCAGCATAAGATACAAATGGGTACCTGCTCAATTCAGTTAGCATTCCAGATTTTTGTGTTTGTAATCCATAACTCTGAGACTTTTAGGCAAGGTCGTATGTCCTGCATTTTCCTGAAGAAGGTCGTGGAGCTGTTGGCACTTTTAGGTGACCTGCTTAATGTAGTCAATAACTAAAAAAAACCCTCACAAGTCACATCTCTAATTATCTTCTCAAGGATGGCTGTGTCATGTATTGTTTCAAAGTCTGAAACTGGTGTCCTGCTTTTAGGAATCACTAATGATACAAAGGACCCTTCTGTGGATACTTTCAAGACAACAACCTTGCATATGCTCAAGCACTTTGGTGTTCCTCTGGAGGGTTTCGCTCTAAATATTGATAGCCGTGGATCTCCTCCTCTTGGTGGTGGTGAAGTGTTTCTCCGGGTTTGCAATATAAATAGCACATTGACGGTGCGTTTCATTTTGATTTCCTGTTGATTATATGTCAACTCTGCTGGCATTGACATCTGATGCTAAGTACTTTCACAGGCAGCAAACTGGGTAGATGAAGGTATGGTGAAGAGGATAAGGGGTGTTTCGTTCTCCACTAGAGTATCACCACAGTTACAAAGCCGCATTATATATGCTGCACGTGGAATCTTCATCGCTTCATTCCTGATGTTCATATAGACACGGATCATAGATCTGGTTCTGCTGGTGGGAGGTAGTTTTCCTTTTCCAATCCTATTGAATTTTGATAACTGCATTCTTTCCTGTTGTCTCTTGTGAGTTGTCACTCAGAAATTTGTCAGATCTTTTCAACTTTTCTTTGATATGTCGCAGGTCACCAGGCTATGGTGTATCACTAGTTGCTGAGACCACTACGGGATGCTTGCTCTCTGTAGATGTCCTAGTGTTGATGAAATAAATGAAGAATCTGAGAAGCCTGAGCTGACTTCTCCGGAGGATCTTGGTGTTCAAGCTGCATCAATGCTACAATGCTACTAGAAGAGGTGGCTCAAGGAGGTGTTGTTGACTCTACACATCAGGTCTGTCTTTCTGAGTTGTGCCTGATGTTATGCTTGATGATGGCCCTATATCTTGTTATGGGCTCAGCGAAGCTTAGACAGGGCAGTGAAGCATTTTGTTTTTTGGGCCAGTTTGTGTCTAGCTGCAAGTTTTACATGGCCTGTGGATTAATAGATATGAAAATATTTTTTTCAACAATCTACTTCTCTTACAAATTGATGTCCTCTCTTGGACTGACAGTGCTGTACATTTATGTTTGCCCATCTTAAATTAATTGTTGTCTATCCTGGTAATATTCCATGCATAAGTTACAAACGTTTTTGTTTATTGAGTTTCTCTTAAATGCTTGCAGGGCCTCCTATTTATCCTGTGTGCTTTATGCCCACCTGATGTATCAAAGGTTCGTGTGGGACAGTTGACTCCATATGGTATAGACACACTTCGAAACATCAGAGATTTTCTTGACGTCAAGTTCATCGTCAAGACTGATTCCAATTCGGACACCGTTACATTAAAATGTGTTGGTGCGGGCGTGAAGAATCTTTCTCGGAAGATTTCATAAGCAACAGGACCATTAATATGATCAAGGATTCATGATACATCAAGAGACTAATATGAGACCGTGTTTGTAACTGCAAACATCAGTGGAGTTCCCCTTAGCTGCTCCTGATGAAATTCTATTAGAGGCCGCGCATATTATAGACCCAAAACCTAAATTTGAAGGTGTCGGCACAAAAATGTCAATACGCAGCAAGCCAGAAGGATTTGCTTGATGTAGCAAGGCTGGAGATCCATTTGGCTTCAACGCAAGACCAGTCGACCCTGTGAAATTTCCGAGGGCGTGCCAGTCAATTTGACCTACAATTGACAATGAGAGAAATTTTATCAGTAATTTAATGTGGAACATGTCGGTTTTGCCTAGACAATTCCAAGTGTGCCGCTTTGGGAGCAACTAAATGGGAAAATTGACTAAATAGCCGATTCGACTTTTAAGAACTGTAACAGTCGTGGATCATGATTGATTTTATAGTAACGAATGCAACGTGCCCAGATATAAGTAACATCATCAGCTAGATAAATATAACCGGTGTAAAGCATTGAGCCGATAAGTTTAACGAGAAATGATATAACATGTGAACAAAATCGATTGTCTTGTATAAATGGATCTATAAACGCTCTGAATTTAATCTGTTACTATCAATAGTGAGGTTCGATCGGATTGATGCAGCTGTGATGATAACAACAAACTAAAGCCAAAGAATCCATAAAACCATCTATACGTTGACAGGTTTATGAAAGACATGTTATATGTGTGAAAGCATAAGCGAATCCGCTGAAATAGCCGATTCAGGTAGAAAAAGGATCATAACATGAGAACAATCGACTATTTAATACAAATAGATTTATAAACTCATTGAATCTAATCTATTATCTTTAACAACGGGGGTTCGACCGGATCGATGGTAGCCATAATAAAGATAACAGATTAAATCTTTTAAAGTAAACAGATCTATTCACATTTAACAGAATCATGAAGACACACTATAAGCGTTAAAGTACAGGCGATCAGCTATTTAGCCGATGCAGGCATAGCAAACAACCACGGTCATATCTAGTCGAAAGCAAATCTACCAACCAGCATACTCTGATCTAAAGTACTAATAGTGGGGGATCGACCAGATCGTTACATCTATAATAGCGCGCTATAGACCAGATTTAACTAGCCGGTAAACCTTCTCAAGATCAGGCATGTCTTAACCGCGTACTACGTACGATCAAGATCAAAGTAGAACAGCCGATAAAACATAATCCGTCGTTTAAAGTAAGAATCATCGTAATATGACAGAATAAATGATGGACTAAAAGGGTGTGAGGCCGATCTAGATCGATCTCGATCAGGCAGGTTGATATTGCTGAAACTAATGACAATAAGAACATCAGCAAGATCGATAACTTAATGAATCTACCCGAAGGATACCACCCTTAAGTAGAGCCGATAACTTGACCTTAGTCTAATTCGAGCAGTGGAGGTCGAACTTAACCAATGCAGCCGTATTTGAACTAGATAAGGATCGATAACTAGCTTATACTAGAGCTTGTAAGAGGTCAGTCGGACCGATGCAGCCTTACAAATAGAGGTATAAGCTATGATGGTACTTACAGACAAGCCGGAGGTCAGCCGGACCGATGCAGCCCTGCTTGTTGAAAAACTCATTGAGATTTACACTACTCCTACTCCTAAGGGTTGGTGTGAAACCGAAAAAGTAATTGGTATTGATTGATTGGGATCCACTTTTACAATAGTCAGGGTCCAATATTTATACCCGAAACCTAAGCGTGAATACTACTCAAATACGACTCATTATAATTTTTAGTATAAGAGAAAACATTCCTAACTTAAAATAACTTGGACCCTAATCTTTCCTTTTTTTATAGAGGCCGACATGTTTCTCCCAATGCCAATCGTAGCTTATTGACGTTATCTGCTGACGTCATCCGAAGATAGCTGATCCCAGTACCGCATCTGAACCAGCTAATATTGATCCTTATGCAATTGATTCCTCGATGACATAATCTTGGAAGCTTTGAGTTTTTACGTTCTTCTCCCCAAATTTTGGTGTAAACACATGCCTCTAATTTTTGGAAAAAAGTAATTTTATACCAAAATTACCAAGTCTGTAGCCCCGATGGGTCCGTAGTCACAGGTAGATAATCTTGATCTGAGGCCTACTATCCGTCACCTTCACCAACGTCCTTGCCTGCTTATGAGCCCATACCTCAAAGCTTTATGAGAGCACTATTGCTTCACGAGCGCTTGGATCCATCCTTCCAGACTGATTATAAATGTCTATCCGACTCTAGCGAGAGCAATGCAATAACTCTGTTATGTTTCTCTTTTGCTTGCCTTCTCGAGTACCCTTGGCTCTGCTAGACCCTCCATGGTCTAATTCCTTGCTATGAGGGTCTTGAGTGGTTAGAAGAATTCTTATGCATAGGGTGATTGTGTCGCTCATTTCAGCGCCTTATCGATTAAGAGGATCAACTACTGCGGTTAGAAGAATTCTTGTGATGTCACCTGAGTTTTCTCACCATGATCGCAGAGCTGTTCTAGTATTTGCAAGGGTTAAAATGTATGGACACCTTTCCCTTGTTCACTCTATCAAATGCTCATCGGGGAAAACAATAGACTTCTTTTCCCATGGTTTCCCAGCCACCGAGAAATCGGTTGGATATATGGGCATCTTTTTAGCAGGCGGCCTTTTCTCTCCCCTGATGCCACTTCTATCAGCGGGCCGATATGACTCGGTCCATGATGACCTTCGGCCTTGTGGGGATCCAGACTTCCTTCAATCCAAAGAAGTCTTAGTGGGTTGATCGTCAGTTAATGTAAAACTTTTGTATCAATCCCACGGTATCTTGTAATTATGGGAAGCAATAAGTCCAAATCCGTTATTTTTCATGATTCGTTCCCTAAATTTTTAGAGTGTTGATCCGTTTCCATAATGACTTCAATTCCATAACCCCAATGAATTCTATCTTCTCACCTCCCAGGCTATATATACGGGCCATGGCTGTGGATCAAAAAACAACCTGCTTTGCCCCAAACCATCTGTGTCTTTGGTGCGATTTGCTTTTTAATAGGCTCGAAGGCATGGAGAATGACAAAAGGTCTGTTGAAGAGGCCCTTGGCGAGTCTGTGCCACCACGCCAGTGTCTTCATCATTAGGAGTATGCAACCTGTGATCTTGGGCGAATGGACCTTCATCTGAACGAGTTGCAGGTTGCTCTCACCGTCTTAGAACATGGGGCTGACTCCACTCAAGCGAGGCTGGCCGAGGCTGAAATGTCCTAATATGGCTAGAGGGGGGGGTGAATAGCCTATTTAAAAATCTACAAACGGACTAGAGCAATTTGATTAGTATAACAAATAGCAAAATGCAAACTTGCTCTAGCTCTATAAGGGTTGCAAGCCACCTATCCAACAATTCTAGTTGTTATGATCACTAGGCACACAATTTACAAGGTCACTACTCACTAAGAGCTCTCACAAGATGAACTTAATCCACAAAGCAAGCTCTCAATTCTAGCTACACTAAAGAGCTTGTTATAGCTAGTTTGCGAAAATGTTAATGAGTAAGTGAGGTGATTATACCGCCGCATAGAGGAGTGAACCAATCACAGGATGAAGACTTTATCAATTACCGGGAGAATACCAAAGGGCAAGAGACAACCAATTTTCTCCTGAGGTTCATATGCTTGCCAACACGCTACGTCTCCGTTGTGTCGACCAATACTTGGTGGTTCGATGGCTAAGAGGTGTTGCATGAATCTCGTCCACACAATTAGACACCGCAAGAACCTACCCACAAGTGAGGTAACTCAATAACACAAGCAATCCACTAGAGTTACCTTTCGGCACTTCACTGAGGAAGGTACAAATCCCCTCACAATCGCCGGAGATGACCATGAACAATCACCAACTCGTGCCAATCCTCCTCCGCTGCTCTAAGCCATCTAGGTGGTGGCAACCACCAAGAGAAACAAGTGAATCCTGCAGCGAAACACAAATACCAAGTGCCTCTAGATGCAATCACTCAAGCAATGCACTTGGATTCTCTCCCAATCTCACAATGATGATGGATCAATGGTGGAAATGAGTGGGAGGGCTTTTGCTAAGCTCACAAGGTTGTTATGTCAATGCAAATAGCCAAGCGAGTGAGCTTGAGTCGGTCATGGGGCTTAAATAGAAGCCCCCACAAAATAGAGCCGTTGTACCTCTTCACTGAGCACAACACGGGGTTACCGGATGCTCTGGTCAAAACAACCGAACACTGGACCTCAGCGTCCAGTCACGCGATGCATGCCACGTGTCCCCTCTCTTCAAATGTTGATCGCCCGATCTCAACGGTCAAGTGATGACCGGACGCAGCAGCTCAAAGTGACCGGACGCTGAACCCCAGCGTCTGGTCGTTTCCAGTAAGCATCTAGAGATGACTTTTCATGACCGGACATGTCCGATCATGCTTGACCCGACACACCCAGCATTCGGTCACATGACAACTCCCCTGTGCGCTGCCACGTCAGCAGGACTGGACGCAACCTTCCAGTGTTTGATCATTAAGTGACCTAGCATCCGGTCAGAGACCGTCGCCAGCGTCTTCATGCTTCACCTGACTGGACACGCTGGTCCAACAGAGAATAGCGTCCGTTCACTTACAGTGACCTCCGTCTTTTCTGTCTAGAGCATCGGTGAAGTTCCTAACCCTTGCTCCAATGTGCCAACCACCAAGTGTGTCACCTTGTGCACATGTGTTAGCATATTTTTCACAAACATTTTCAAGGGTGTTAGCACTCCACTAGATCCTAAATGCATATGCAATGAGTTAGAGCATCTAGTGGCACTTTGATAACCGCATTTCGATACGAGTTTCACCCCTCTTAATAATACAACTATAGATCCTAAATGTGATCACACTCGCTAAGTGTCTTGGTCACTTAAAACAAAATGGCTCCAACTATTTATACCTTTGCCTTGAGCCTTTTGTTTTTCTCTTTCTTCTTTTCCAAGTTCAAGCATTTGATCATCACCATGCCATCACCATCATCATGATCTTCATCATTGCTTCATTACTTAGAGTAGTGCTACCTATCTCATAATCACTTTGATATACTAGGTTAGCACTTAGGGTTTCATCAATTAACCAAAATCAAATCAGAGGTTTCAGAGGCCAAGGCCAGAATCATGGGTGAGATATCCACCATAATTTTCTGTTTTTCTTAGTTTTGTCTTCAAGATCTTGATTATCCCACCCTCGAATCTTTCCAGACCTGTCGGTCCAGTTGGAAAGCCTTCGATCAGCTATAGAGTATGTGGTAGGATTCATCAACGCCAGGGGTGTCGTGCTGGTGGTTCGCCTGTACGATGTCCCAAACCGCATCAGAGAGGTTGCCCTTCATGGTGTTCGTCATGGTGCTATCGTGGCATTGGTTGTTGCGCAAGCTCGCTCTAGCCATGAGCTTTAATTTCTTCCCCATGGTTTCCTAGGCATCAAACACCCTAAGGACCATGAGCGCCTGGTCAAGGACTTCTTTAACACTGCCAATTCCATAGCCCTCTCTTCCTAGGCTGAAGACATAGTGAATAAAGTGTTCCCTAGCCTTTAGTTTGTAATAGGAGAAGCTAGCAAACAATCTCTTCGTTTTAAGTGACTTCTCTTTTGCCATGTACTCATGTTCCATGTACCAATTTGTCTATGCTTATTTTTGCTATATAGGCGATACATATCATATCGGCTTTTTCCCCTTTGAGTCTATTTTTTGAACTAGAGGCGATACCCTTCTGGTACTGGCTATTAGAGCCGATGACTGAACAAATCGGCTATCAAGTATTAATTCAAACGCTAGGATATTTCTTTAGATATTTCCCATTGATTGCTCTGTCAAACTCCTCTTCTCCCAGTGTTTCCAAAATATAAGCATTGTCAGGTGCACAACATTTAATCCGATAAGGTCCTTTCCAATCAGGTGACCACTTGCCGAACTTGCTATCTCTTGACCCGATCCATAATTTCACCTTCCAGACCAAGTCCCCTTCAGAAAATTATTTTCTCTTGACCTTCTTATTGTAATACTTCACAATCCTTAGCTTATTGGCTTTGATATTTTCAAGAGCATGCAGTCAATGGCAACTTAAGCCTTCCAAGTCATCCATCATAAGATTCTTGTAAACTTTGGCTGACAAATCATTTTGTAGTGTGACATGCCTCGATCCAGTTTGAATCTCCCAGGGAAGGACTGCATTATGACAATACACAAGTTCATAAGGTGACGCTTTAATCGATCCATGATAGGCCATCCTATATGCCCATAATGCCTAATTAAGCGTTGAATGCCACTTCCTTGGCTATTCTTCGATCTTTTGCTTGATCAGCTTAATCATAATTTGATTGGACGCCTCTGCCTGGCCATTAGCCTGAGCATAGTAAGGAGAAGAATTTAATAACTTAATTCTCATACTGGTAGTAAAATCTCTGAACTCTTCTGATATGAACATTGTCCCCTGATCAGTAGTAATAGTTTGAGGAATCCCAAAATAATACACAATATGCTCCTTGACAAAATCAACCATGCTCTTTGAGGTTACCATCTTCAAAGGAATTGCCTCAACCCACTTAGTGAAGTAATATGTTGCTACCAATATAAACTTATGTCATTTACTTGAAGGCGGAAAAATCTGGCCAATTAGATCAATTCTCTAACCTCAAAACGGCCATGGTTTGATTATTGAATTCATAGCCGATGCGAGCGATTTCTGAATATTACCAAAACATTGACAATCCTGGCACCCCTTATAATATTCAAAACAATCTTGCAGTCTTGTTGGTTAGAAATATCCAGTCCTGCGAATAATCTATTTCATCTTATAGACCGATTGATGAGCTCCACATATCCCTTCATGTACTTCACCCATCAACACTTTAGCCTCTTCTTGATTTAAGCATTTAAGCAATACCCCATCGACTGTCTTGTAATATAGCTGATCATCTAGCAAAACATACTTAGTCGATTTATACCTCAGTTTGCAGGTAACCTTCTGTGATGGATTTTTAAGGTAATCGTCTATTTTAGCTCTCCAATCATTAGTTAAGGTTTTACTACTTAAGATCTCTTGAAACACTCGATAACCTGACGCACTTTGAGCTAACCGATTAGCCTCTTGATTCTGTGCCCTCAGAATATGCTGAAGGAAAGTATGAGGAAACTCCTTGAGTAACCTCTAGCATTTATCATAGTATCCCTTCAGAATATCATCTTTACATTCGTATAGACCGATCAACTGATTAATAATTAATTGTGAATCTCCAAACACTTCGATCGACTAGGGCTTTACTTCATGAAGAAGCTGAAGTCCCTTAAGAATAGCTTCATATTCTACTTAATTATTGGTAATTATTGGTTCAGTTGGAAAAGCAAACTCAAAACTTGCCCCCCGAGGTGAAACAATAACAATACTAATGCCACCACCTTGCTTACATGATGATCCATCAAAGAATAGCGTCCAAGGTATCAGCTCTACATAGCCAATACTCGGTTTATGATGCTGAGTGACAAAATCGGCCATTACTTGCCCTTTGACTGCTTTAACCGATTCGTACCTCAAGTCAAATTCCAACAATGCAAGAATCCACTTCCCCATTCTTTCATTTAATATCGGCATTGATAGCATGTGCTTGATCACATCCGCCTTGGAAACAACTGTACACTCAGCCGATAACAAGTAATGTCATAACTTAGTGCAAGAGAAATATAAGCACAAGCATAATTTTTTAATAGGTGAATATCTTGTTTCTGGATCCAAAAGCCTTCTGTTTAGATAGAAAATAACTCATTCTTTTCCTTCAAACTCTTGCATTAAGGCCAATCCAATCGTTCGGTCATTGGTCGACACGTACAACTTAAACGGCTTACCTTGCTAAGGAGGGACCAGTACGGGTGGACATTTTATATATCCTTTTATCTCCTCAAACATCTTTTGTTGCATGTCACCCCATTTAAACTCTTGATCATTTTTCAACTTCAACAAGGGAGAAAACGGTAGAACCTTTTCTGACAAATTTGAAATAAACCTCCTAATAAAATTAATCTTATCAAGCAAAAATTGTAACTCTATTTTAGTAGTCGGGGGCATTGCCTCATCAATTGCTTTTATACTTTTTTTACCAATTTTGATTCCTTTCTCGTGGACCATAAAACCCAAAAATTGTCCAGTTGATACTCCAAAGGCACACTTATTGGGATTCATCTTTAAACCATGTTTTCTTGTGCACTCCAAAGTCTCCCACAAATCAGCTAGATGTTTCTTGTACCCTTTAGATTTTACCATCACATCATCAATGTAGATTTCAACAACCCTACCGATCAACTTATGAAAAATATAATCCATCGCCCTCTGATAAGTTACACCGGCATTCTTCAAACCAAAGGTCATCACAACCCATTTAAATAAACCAATTGCACCAGGGCACCTAAAAGTTGTTTTTGCTATGTCTCCCTCAGCCATAAAATTTTGATTGTATCCTGCATTGTCGTCCATAAAACTAATAACCTTGTGCCCGGCTGCTGCATCTACCAACATATTGGCTATCGACATCAGATAACCATCCATGGGTGTATCCTTGTTTAGATCTCTGAAATCGATGTAAACTCTTAACTTTCTATTTTTCTTATACACAGGAACAACATTTAATATCCACTCTACATATCGGCATGGTCGGATAAATTTCACTTCTAGTAATCTCTCAGTCTCCTTTTTTATATCATCAAGAACATTTGTGTTAAATCTCCTCGGAGCTTGTTTAAATGGTCGATATCCATGTTTGATTGGCAACCGATGTTCAATAATTTATCGATCTAGACCAGGCATCTTATAGTATTCCCAAGCAAAACAATCTCTAAATTCCTTCAATAAATCTACCAACTCTTGCTTATATTAAGGATCCAACTTAGCACTCACATACGTCAGCCTAGGCCTATCTCCAGAACCAATATCTATCTCTTCTAATTTATCAGCCGACGTAAAGCCATGTCTTATTTTACCATCTGTACCATCTATTGGATTATCCATTAAAATAAACTTTCAGAGCCGACTGCTTGGATCGGCTATTGGCTTTCATCAATGATTTTAATGAAGCCTCCTTCCCATAGCTTGTCAGGAAAACACTCGAAGTCTTCTACCTCCCAATACATTGGATCAGCTGTTGTGATACTTACAGAAACATCAACGTGAACTAGCTCAACATCATTTTCATGCCACTGAATCAAGCATTGATGCATAGTCGATGGTACACAATAATTTGCATGAATTCAATCACGACCAAGGAGTAAACTGTATGAACCCTTTCCATCAATGACAAAGAATATAGTGAACAAAATCTTACTCCTAATTATCAATTCGACGTTTATTGCCCCCTGGTCTTGGATGCATTACCCCTAAAATTCTTAAGCATCATATCAGTCTCAATCAAATCTCATAGTCCCTTGCCAAGCTTGCGAAAAGTAGTATAAAGCATAAGATTAACAGAAGCACATTCATCCACCAACATTTTGCTCATCGACTTCCCATCAACAAAACCTTTTACATATAAAGCCTTTAAGTGCCGATGCTTGACTTGCTTGTCAAATATAGCTTGCTGTACCACTATCAACTTGGCAACTATCTCCTCATACTCCAATTCACCAAAATCTAAATAGACTTCTTGATCTACTGAAGCTCTGAATTCCGATGGCAACAGAAAAGCCATTTGAATATTAGCCGATGGTTGACCCCTATCGACTGTTTATTTAGCATGCCACATTTGAGGTCTACCAGATGTCTAAGCCTGTTCTAGCTCTCTATTCCTTAGGTGTTGCACCATTCTTTTCTAGCTTGTCAAATCTCCTAGGCACCATTGCCCTTTTAGCCAAACATATTCTTCCTCATTATCTTCTTCTTCATAATCAGCCCAATTTTGATCAACAACTCGCTTCCCAAGCCAATCATGAATACTTCTATTTTTTAAGCGCTGATCCATATTATTCTGATGATACTCATCTCGAGCATGGACAGACCGATGGTTGGCTTGAGATTGCCTAAACTCCCAATATTGCTCACTGCACTCTGGGCAATCATTTCTAGTAGGCAATTTCAAACCTTTATTCCAACAATGTCTAAAGACAGGACAATTTCAATGTGATTTAACTTGCTTTCTTTCATACCTCTCTTTCTCCTGTTGACACTAGTATTCTTTCTCTTCTAACCAATGCTGATAATCCTTTTCCTTCTGCCGTTGCCATTTATTCAACAAAATCCGAGATGTGATATGCGGCCTTATCACCCCATCCCATGACGTCTCTCTTTACTCATATCGGCTCTTCTGTCTATCACAACGCATTTTAATCTCTCTATACTCATGAGCCGATATTTGCATCTCTAGATCGATTGTTCTAGTTTCTTTGACCCTAGTCGATGTTAGGACTTTAGTCTTCCCTTTGAGTAACTTAGCATCAACCATGTTCTGATCTCTTGGGAAAGGATTATCATCAACTTTTATCTTTCGAGGTGTGTTAAATTTAAGCTTCCCTTGCTGAATAGCCCTTTGTATATGTTGTCAGAAAATTCTACATTCATTAGTAGAATGAGAAGTAACGTTATGAAATTTGCAAAACTTCTTATTCTTCAACTGATCAGGAGGTAACATAACATGATTGGCAGGCAACTTGATATGTCCCCTCTCAAGCAAGAAATCAAAGAGCTTATCTAATTTTGTGACATCGAAGTCATAGCTCTCCTCAACTCCTTTTCCCCAAGGATTTGGCACTGTTACTGTCTTCTTACCCCAATTCCATTTGGCCACAACAATCTCTTCTTCTTTATTGTCCTCATTGTCGTCATCAACTCAATATGGATTATAGGCTTCGGCAATTGCGGTATTCTTCTAGAATCAGGTATCTCTGCGTATACTCTGAAATTGGCTATTGAGTGCTACCACTCGTTGAGCCAACTGACCTAAGTTGTCAAACTCTTGTCCAAGAAGCTTCTCCCTCCATATTAGCAACATTCCTTGAATAGCCAAAGTAGCTAGCTAATCATCAGTTAGATTCAATGAGAAGCACAAATTTCTGGTCTCCCAAAACATCTAAAGAAACTCGACATCTGATTCATTAGTTCTCTGCTTTATGGTTGTCAAATCCATGATTTTCTTTTCCTCTGTCCTAGTATAAAAATATGTATGAAACTTCTTCTCTAGGTCAGTCCAATTGGCAATAGAATTTATTAGCAATGATGAAAACCAAGTGAAGGCTAGTCCTGACATGGATAAGGAGAAGAAACAAACTCGATGAGCCTCTTCAATGGATGCTTCGCCCAACTGTGTAAGATACCGACTGACATATTCTATTGTCCTTGTGCTATCTTGGCTATTGAACTTAGCAAACTCTAGGAGCCTGTAATTTCTAGGGAGAGCGACCAAGTCACACCACTTTGGATATGGATGTTTGTACGAAAAGGTCTACCCTTTTGGTTTCAAGCCGAACTGATTCTTCATCATCACGGTCACTCTGAGCAACAACTCATCAGTATTTGAATCTAGATTTCTTTGCAATTGTTGACCCATCTGTGGATTAAAATTTTGGGTACCCTGATACCCTAGATTTGAAATCATATGAAGGGTATTGTAATCTGCTCCATAATGATATCCCTGTGGAATCTCTATTTGTTGGGTCCTTTGTTGATTTGCTGCTTGAAGTCTTTGGTTGTAGATGTCGGGATCTGTATCTCTACGAATCCTTTGAACTGATGGTGCTATTTTTTGAGCCAATGGTGGTATTTGGTCTGATGTGCCAAAATTAACCATTTGATTCTGAACTTGCCTCGCCGACTGTTGCACGTACTGCACTGACAATCCAAGATTAGTTTATATTTGATTAGTAGTGATAACTTGAAGTTGTTCAGATGAGCTCTGAACTGCCTGGACGTCATCATTACCAGTTAGTGCTGCTTCTTGATAGCTAGTACCGGCTTGATTAGTCCCCTGAGTCAATAGATGTGGAATGTTATTGTCGACATAGAATTTTTGCCTCTGTGCCGAGGACACACGTAGCAAGCCAGAAGGGTCCGCTCGATGGAGCAGATCCGCCTGGCTTCAGCGCAAGGGTGGTCGATCCTGTGCAATCCTCCCAAGATGTGCTAGTCAATTTAACCCTGCAATTGACAAGGAGAGAAAACTTATCAGTAATTAAGGGTGGAACATGCCGGTGTTGCCAAACAATCCCGAATGTGCAGCTTTGAGAGCCGATATGAGAGGAAATCGAGTAAATAGCCGATCCCAGCATGTTCACAAGAATGAATCGATTAAAGCTCATGGGGTTGTATAAGAAGGATCGGTTATCATTCAAGATAAATGTCATTTAAGCAAATATTAATCAATGACAATAAGATATCAATGATGATTGGTTTATACTGAGTCAATGATTACAAGTAACTGAACTCCTTTTATTTAAAGAAACAACTCAACATCTCTTAACCATTTAATAAAGGTAAATCTAATGAACATGTTAGATCTCATCTATCGCCATGACCAGTGGGGCATGAGGCAGAATCATGCAGGCCATAGAAACAATAATAGACTCAACAACCTTAACTCATTACTAATATCAGTGGGGCATGAGGCAGAATCATGCAGGCCATAATACCATAATAAGATCATGGGGCTAACGCATCTTTCAACTTATCTCTACTTCAATAATCTCATAATGTGAACTGTTCGTGAAAGCATTTGATATCGGCTAAACAGCTGATTCAGGCATAGCGCACAGTTAAGGTCATGCCTTCTCAGGAACAGGTCTACTAACTAATGATCCCTACTCCACGGTGCCAACAGTGGGGTGCGAGGTAGAATCCCACAGGCCGTGATGATGGGCCATGGAACGGTTTTCATTAACTAATAGATCTACTCAATATCGAACATGCCTTAATCGCACGCTATGCACGATTAAGATTGACGCAAAACAGCAGATAAAAACATAACTCACCGCTTAAGATATAGATTAGATCAGTTTTAGATTAGCAAACGATGAGTTAAACAAGATATAAAGCCGATCTAGATCAATCTCAATCAGGCAGAGTGATATTGTTGTAATTAGATAAGCAATGAAAGCAATAAGCAATATCGGTAACTTAATGAATCTACCAAAGACTGCCATACTAAGGTAGAGCTGATAACTTGACCTTGATCTAATTCAAGTAGTGGGGTGTGAGGCAGAATCATATAGGCCATACTTGAATTAGACAAGAATCGATAACTAGCCTATACCAGAGTTGTAGTGGGGGTCGACTGGATCGATGCAGCCATATGAACAGAGCTATAAACCACGATGGTACTTATAGACAAGCAGTGGAGGTCGACCGGATCGATGCAGTCGTACTCACTGAAGAACTCACTGAGATCTACTCTACTCCTACTCCTAAGGGGTGGCTGGAGCCAAAAAAACTAATTGACTTTGTATTTGATTGATTGTTGTTTTTTTACAATAACCAGGGTTTGGTATTTATACATGGAGCCTAAAAATGAACCTTTCTCGAGTACGACTCAATACAATCTTTGGCATAATGAAAACATTCTTAATTTAAGATAACTTGGACTCTAATCTTTCCCTTTTTGTAGAGTCCAGCATGCCTCATCCCAACGCCGATCATAGCCTTTGTCGTTATCAGCTGGCGCTATATGAAGAAAGCCGATTCTAGCGCTGCATCTGAATTAGCTGGTTTTGATCTATATGCAATTGATCCCTTGCTGACATGATCTTAGGAGCGCTCGAGCTTCTGAGATCCTTCTTCCAAATTCTGGTGTAAACACATGCCCCCCCAATTTTGGGATAAAAGTAATTTTATTCCAAAATTATCGTGTTTGCATCCCTAATTGGTCCATAGTCATGGGTAGAGAACTTTGATCTAGGGCCCACTGTTTGTTGCCGCTTGCGTCCATTCATGAGCCTATGCCTCAAAACTTCTTACAAGAGCATCACTGTTTCACGGGCACTTGGATTCATTTTCCTAGGCCGGCTATAAAATGCCCATCCGACTCTGGCGAGAGCAACTCAACAATTCGGCCATGCTTTGTTTCCATCTACTCTAGTTCCGCCAGACCCCCCATGGTCTACCCTTTTGTTATGAAGACCTCTAAGCGGCTAGAAGAATTCTTGTGCCTAGGGTGATTGTGTTACTTATCCTAGCGCCTCGTTGAGCAAGAAGACCAGTCACTGCGGTTAGAAGAATTCTTGTGATTTCACCTGAGTCTTCTCTCCATGCTCGCAAAGCTGTCCTAGTGTTTGCGAGGGCTAGAATGTGTAATCACCTTCCCCTTGTTATTCCTCCAAACGCCCATCGGGAAAGCCTTAGGCTTCTTTCCCATAGTTCCTTAATTTATCGAGAAATCTGTTGAGCATATGTTAGGTAGGCAACCTTTCTTCCTCTCGGATATAACTTTATTGATGGGCCGATGCGACTTGGTTCACAATGAGTTTTAGCCTTGTGGAAATTCAAACTCCCTTCAATCCAAAGAAGTTCTGGTGAGTTAATCCTGGTCAATGCATCCACCCCACTATATTTTGTAATTTAGGGAAGTAATAAATTCGAGTCCATTATCTCTTTGTTATCCATCCCCTAAACTTCTGGAGTGCCGTTCTGCTTCCATTTCTAATTCCAAACTCACACCCCTAGCGAAGCCTATCTTCTCGCCTTCCTGGGCTATATAAACGGGCCTCGGTAGTGGATCTAACAATAACTTGCTTCACCTCAAACCTTCTGCAATCTTAGCATAGTTCCCGCTTGTAGGTCAGAGATCATGGGGAACAGCAAGAGGTTTCCTGAGAAGGTCTTCATCGGATCTACATCATCACGTCAGCGCCTTTGTCGTTAGGAGGGTATATCTTGTGATGTCCCCACTGCCTTGGGGGATAGGGCCAACTTTGTTCGGCCTTTAGGGCCTTCTTCGTTGATAACTCGCCGCTAGCTCCCTTGTCACCAAAGGAGGCAGATTGATAACAATGATCTACTTGCCTCCATTGATCGGCATGGCCAGAGTCTCGCTGAATGTCTTTCCCTCATAGAATCAGCTCTGGCCATGGTCCGATGTCGATCACCTCCCATGGCCGATTTGGTGGAGGATAGGTTGGCCAAGGCCAAAGCCAGAATCACGGGTGAGATACCTATCATAGCTCTCGCTTCTTTTCAATTTCATTTTTGAGACTCTGATTGTCTTCCCTTTGAATCCTTTAGATCTGTCTGCTCAGCTGGAGAGTCTCCGAATGACTGCGGAATATGCGATGGGATTCATTAATGCTAGAGGCGCCGTTCTGGTGGTTCGTCTACATGACATCCCAAACCACGTTAGGGAGGTTGCTTTGGACGGCATTCGCCATGGTGCCGCTATGGCGTTGGTCTCTACGCAAGTCCACTCTAGCCACGAGCTTTGATTCCTTCCCCATGGTTTTCTAGCCATGTCGCACTCTGGGGATTATGAAGGCTTGATCAAGGATTTTTCCAGTGCCACTAATTCCGTAGCTCTTATTTCTCAGGTCGATGGTATAATAGCCAAAGTGTTTTCCAGCCCATAGTTTGTAATAGGTGATATTAGCAAACAATCTCTCCATCTGAAGTGATTTTCCTTTTTCTCTTGTATAATATATGTATCACTTTGTCTGTGTTTGCTTTGTTCCTGTGGGCGATACACTCTGTACTGGCTTTTACCCATCTGGGGTTTTCTTCGCATCAGAAATGATACCTTTTTGGTATCGGCTGTTAAAGCTGTCAACCGAGCAAATTGGTTATCAAATACTAATCCAAACGTTAGGGTAATATTCCTTCAAATATTCCCCATTCGATTGCTCTGCTGAATTCTTCTTCTCCTCCTAGTGTCTTCAAAATGTACCAAGCACGCAACGCCTGAGCCGATAAGGTTTCTCCTGATTAGGCGATCATATCAGCTATTTTTCCTTTTAGTCGTCATAAGTATGTCTTCGAGAGCATCCCTAGATCATCTGGAGAAGTCAATAGCCCATGGGAGCTGATGCCATTTGACTATAAATACCGAGAGCGACCCATGATGTTCTAGACTTGAAATCCATATGTCATCGCGTACCTCATGTAGAACCGACCATGTTCTCCATTGTTTACTCATGCCTCCTCCTTCGGCTGAAGAGCAGATTTAATATAGCCGATCCAGGCCTCTAGTTCAATCAAGTCTAAAAACACGGCTTTCATTAAGAGAACCCTTCGATTTTCTACCTTTCGGTTGCTCGGCGCCGTATTCCCATCATCATTAGTGAAGTGGCGCTTCGCCTTCCATTAATTTCCATTGCCTTTTACACGTCTCGAGGTGTCCGCCTCTTTGCTTTAGGTCTTCAAATATCGGCTAGTGGTTTTGGCCTCGAATACATCCCCACTCGCAACTGTTCCCTCGTTCTTCTTCGCCTGTCGAAGTCTTGTAGCGGTTTTTCCTTTTTCTCTTTTGTAGATCCAATCATCCCTCATGGCCAGCGAAGACAACCGAGGCAAGCACGCGGCGGAGGAAATCATGGAGGGGAATATGCCGATGACCCAGCATCTCTGACGCATGAGGTGAGATTGACATTTCTTGTTTGTGATGATGAACAATTCTAACTCGCCTATAGGTTTGTTGTGAACGATAGTCTTCGTCCTCTTCCTAGGGCCAGTGGGCCTTCCGACGCTGCATCTTCTTTTCTGGCCTCATCGTCGGATTCTTCTGACTCCTACAATGGAGATGACGCCCGGCGCTACCATCATGAGTGGAGGATGGCTTAGAATCACTATTCCGAGGCGACTAGGGAGAATGACCAACTAGAAATTCGCCTTGGGGTTTCTCAGGCCGCCCTTCACGCGGCTGAGGAGGAGGCCAGCGCTGTCCGAGCGTGGCTAGCTAAGTCTGATGCCACGGTTGTGGGTAAGACAAATTCCAGGAATGCCTCATTCCAATTTCCATTATTTCTATCTTGATAGTCCTTTGTTCCTATGACTGTCAGCCCTAATGATGTAGTTAGAGTCCCTCCAACTAGCAACAAACATAGCCACGGATGTCGTCAATGCGTGGGGTTCCCATATTGATGCTCGTCTCTAAGACATCCTAGCCCACATTCGGGAGATCACGCTCCACGGTGTTCGTCATGGTGTGGTGGTGGCGTTGACCGCGGTGCAAGTCCAAACTGGGTACGAGCTCTACGCCATGGAGACCGGTTTCCCAATGGGTGATGGCCCTGAGGAGCATGAAGACCTGCTCGAAGAATTCACCACGGTCGCGGAGGTGTCACACCCTAAAATTTGCTCTTTTGGAAATAGGTGTAAATTGAGATAATTTTGAATTTTTGTGCTCATGAAAACATAGGAAAATAAATTTTTTCATTAAATTAAAATTCATCATAAGGTTTAGCAACATGTATGTGCATACATGCCGGAGCATTTGTTTTATTTGGTTGAGTGGTTTTGAAAAAAATTCAAAATGAAATTTAATTGTTTGTGAAAATAAATGAAGAATGGATTTGAAGTAAAAGAAAAGAAAATTAGAAAAAGAATTTAAAAAGTTGTTTTTGAAAACTTACTAAAATTTGCGTACTTTTATTAGAATTGAAAAGAATATTCAAAACATTATTAGAAGTTGCATTCGGTTCATATTTGAATTTGGTTTTGAAAATGAAATAGGAAAAAAATGGAAAAGCAACACTCATCCTCCCTCTTTCTTTTTCAGCCCAAGCTCCAAGCTAGCCTGGCCATTCCTCTGTCCTCACAGCCCAGGCTCATGCTTTGGCCCAATTCGGCAGCCCACCCCAGCCTCTCTCTCTTAGTCCAGCTCTCCCTCTCGGTTTCAGCCCGGCCTGCTTCCGCGCCAGCTCCACAGTGGCCTAGCCGAGTGCCCGGCCTAGCCAGACATCGCGCCGTGTCCCTTTCCTCCGCCCTGCTGACATGCTAGAGCCAGCCGTTAGGTGCTTCTTCCTCCGCGTCATGACCTAGGCGGACACCACCACCGCCATTGCTGTCTATGTCCGTCCCTGCTACACGCCCCGTGCCATGTTGCCCATGCCTCCATGCCCTTAAATAGTCACCCAAGCTCGAGCCTCATCCAATCCCGTAGCAAGCGCCGCCCCTGCTCGTGCCGAAGTAGCTAGCCCTAGCGCCGCCGCTGCGCCGTTGGGTTCATCGTTGTTGCGCGCCGTCGTTGGTTCCCCGCTCGCGTTGTTGGTCTCGGTGAGTCCATCTGGAGCTTCTCTCTCTCCCCGTGTCCTTGGATATCTCGGTAGTGGACCATGGGCTCCTCCCCAAGAACACCGCCATGCCCGTCCATGGCACCACCATGGACAGCTCGTCGCCATGCCACGTCGGGCTAGCCCGATGCCCTCCTCGGGTTCACCATCTCCTCCTCTTGCTCCCCGTCCTCTTCCATTTCTCATGGGGCTCAGATATGCCCAAACCAAGCTCACCGTGAAGATCCTCATCGCCGGCAATGGTTGGCCACTGCGCCGGGCACTGTAGCCACCGACCGGATCTCCTGTTTCACTCCCTCCTCTAATCCTCGCCGTCCATTCTTAAATCAAGAGTCCAAATCATCCCGTACCCCTTTGATGGGCAGATTTTCAAGAACCCCCCCCCCCCCCGTTTTTCAATTATAGAACCCGCAGCCCATAGCACTTTTCCATGAATATGTTTTCTTCTTTGGAAAGCGTAGTTTCGTCGGTTCAGATCCAAAATATGTTTCACTTATTTACAGATTTGCCATTGATTTTATTTTAGCCATAACTTCTCCATTTTAACTCCGATTTGACCCGTTCAACTTGCGTTAGGTTCATAATTTCATAATCTACATGTTCATACTACTGTTAAGTATGTTTTCAACTTTTAAAATTTGAGGTTAGATTTAATCTATTATTTTTATAAAGGAAATCTTGTTTATTTCATATCTTCTACATTTTAACTCTGTTTTAGTCCATTCAAGTTGCGTTAGATTCAAAGCAACGAGATCTATGCGTTAGTAATGGTGGTTACCACATTACTATTTCTGAAATTTTATGGTTTAAAACATATCTTGATTAATAATTATGTAACTAGGTTTTGTAAATAAAATATGATTTGTTTTACTTTAAGTTTTAGAATTCGAATCTAAATTTGACTTAATTCAATTTATATAAGCTTTTATATAGTTAAATAAATGAAGCCTATAGTTTTCTTTTCTGCGTATAAAGTAAATCTTTCAGAAGATGTATCCTTCTAATCGTAGCTCCGATTAACGTGCCTCTCGCGACTGTGTGTTCGTAGCGATGCGTAGAATCATATTTCAAATTCTTTCACCTATTTTTCTATGATTGGTGTACTGTTCTAATTTTGATCTATTGTTTGCTTCATGTATGATTGTATGGATGCTTGTGTGGTGATATATGGTTTAGTCAATCAATGAGGTTTACGTGGTGATTAAGAAGCTGTTCTCTGAAGACTAGAAGCTGAGAATTGGAAGCAGAAGATTGAAAGTTGAATACTAAAGGCTTTTGAGCATATTGCTTTGGGGGAAAAGCAAGTTAAGGCAAGTATAGCATGGGATCTTGTTGTCCTATACACCTTAATCACTTAATTCATATTGCATGTGTCTATCTTGTTGCCAGTAAGGATATCCTAGATATTTGATATCTTGTACCTTGATACCTATGGGGTATTGCATTGGGTAGCTTTGCTATCGCTCAACTAAAGTCATGATCTTGTAACTTGACTAATGGTATATGCAATGAACACTAAAAGATGCTTTTTAGCAACATGAAACAAGGGGGCTAGAGCATTGGGCTATTTTTATGGTGCTCTATATTCCTCTCCCTAAGGACTTATCTGTTAGTGATCATCTGAGACTTATAGTACAGCTGTGAGGGCTACATGGCTCTGGCTTTAGCTCAGTATGAGGACCTTTTCTAGCTTGTTAGTGGTTACCTTTATGGTGCAAGAGGTGTGTGTTCCGGATTGGATATAGTGCGGCCTTTGTCCGTTAGTGTATAGGCTGCGCATCATTGTGCCTGTCGGAAGGGGAGCTCTACATTCGTAGGCCATAGAAACCTAGCGGCCCTAACTTGTTAGACAAACCTTTGAAAGGCTTCATAGTGACCCCTGCCTGCTCACCTTGAAAGTGTATTGGGAGTAATTAACCTGGGCATATGGGTATCATGACTCATAGTGAAAGTGTACGACCTTTGCAGAGTGTAAAACTGGTATATCAGCCGTGCTCACGGTCACGAGCGGCCTTGGAACCCTTATGGAATAGATGATGGACACTAATGATATGGATGATGAAGATGCTCACTAATGGTTAATTGTTTATGCTATTCATTATTCATGTTTACCTGATCATGTGTTTATATGGACTTGTGATAAACTTGTTGCTACTCACTTGCTAAAATCATGACTCATTAAAAGCTAATCACAGTTAAACCAGTGTCAGCCTTTTAAGCCTCATGAACCCCATGTTATATTTGTTGAGTACGACATGTACTTACGCTTGCTTTAGTTTTCAATTATTTGGATAAAAATCCCGCATGGGTACCAGATTGCTAGAGTTTGGAGGAATTAGGCTTGTGATCAACCAGTCAGTTGTCCCTATGGAAGTGGAGTCTTCACCCAAATATCGGAGTTGTCTTTCCGCTGTTTGCTATCTAAGGTTATATTCTTTATACTAAGTTCCTTATATATTGAGCATTGTGTTTCGATATTACCGTTATTTGTAGCTATATGTGAGATTTGAATTCCTAGGCTCACATATGGTGTGTATCTGGTTTTGTTCTTAAAACTGGGTGCTACAGAGTGGTATCAGAGCAATGCTGACTATAGGACACAAGCCTAGTTAGAAATTAGCCGTTCTAAGGTTTAGAAGTTGCTACAAAATTCCTTGATCTATGAACCTTGATATTTTCTTCTCTACTATATCTCTATTCTTGCTATTCATCTCTACCTTGGTGCTTATTTTAAAGTCCTTGTTCTCATCTCCACTCCTTAATTTGATATGCTTTTAGAACTATTCCTCATCACCTTGCGTAATCTAAAGAAGAGTCTTAGGATTGTTACCTCTAGCATAATGAGGACGATAGTATCGCAAGTTGAGACAATGATTGAATTGTGCCTCTTTATTGCTTGTTGAATTGTCATTATGCTTATGATTGTTTTGAATCTTTGTAATGATTGGAATGATCTTGTTGGGTGTTTCCACAATTTCATTTAGTTATAGGCCTAAGGCATAAGGATTAATGAAATAAATAGTCAGGTTTTGGTTATCTCCTGTTTCCTCTATTCTGTCTTTTCGGAGCAGCCAACACTCTTTGGCTTATATCTCTGGTTTTGGATGATCATAAATCATAAGAAAATTCTAGACAATAGTAGACTTCAATATCTTTCTCTGAGCGCAAGAGTCAACTTGATAGTTATTTTGGTTATGGAAATACGAAAATCACAAGGCGATGCATCTGTGCTGTTTGAAATCTGGAGTAGTTTCTATTGTGCGCTGTTTCGACACAGTTAACTGCAGAATTTAGAAAAGTGTTCTATAAGGAAGTTGTGGAGAATTTCATAAACTTTCCAACGGTATAAGCTGCAACTTCATTGGATTAACAGAATGAGAGTTACACCCATTTTACGACGCTGCTGTTTTTTGCTCAAGAGGAATTTCAGGTTTCTTGTCCTTGCCCATACACAAGAGTACCATCGGGATGTCAGAATGACTTCATACTAATTAGCTCATCTAAAAGAATGTGCAAGCTATGCTTGGTGTCCCCTAGTTGATCTTTTCTTAAGGGGGATAGCCAAGTTGAAGAATTTGTAAGATGAAGAATCATACGTTCTAGTTTGCGCAGTAGGAGCGTGGTGGTACCCAAAGATGTGAAAGAAGTTTAGAGTTTCAATGAGGTTTGGTTCAATGAAGGTTTAACCAAGATCATCAAGATTTTGGTAGAGCTACTAGAGAAGATTTTAAGTTCGTTTGGATCAGAGACCTCAGCTAAGTGCTGAAGGAATCCAAGAAGAGGTTGAAGTAAAATCTAAGTATTAGCTTTGCCAGATCCGGACAAGAGCTTCATAACTACAATGATGCACCTTGTCAAGGTGTGGGATGTGTCCTTATACAAGAAGAAAAATAGTGTCTTGTTCATTAAGTCAACTAAGGAAGCATGAGTTGAACTACCCAACATGCATCTGGAGTTATCCATTATGGAGCATGGAAGTAATATCTTCTTGGAAGTAAAAGTGACATCTAGGAGGATTATAAGAGTCTACAGGACATCTTCACTAAGTTGGTCTTAAGCTTGTGATATCCTCATTGGAATGAAATAGGTTATGACTTAGAAAAGTGCTATTGCTTCAAGGAGCAAAGTCATGGCCGATGCCCTTAGCAATGGAGAGTCATGCTAAGAAGGTTTGTGTCGACGAAATATGGTCGGCAGTCTACCTAGGGGTATGCCCAAGGTAGTAGATTATCGGCAGATAGGTGCACAAGCCATAGACAAGATGGTGACGCAAGACAGACACGAAGTTTTATCCAGGTTCGGCCACCAAGAAGTCCCCACAGCTAGTCCCCGAGCACCATGTATTATGCTACGACACGCCATTTTAACCTTCTCCGACAAGTAAGGCTTGAGTCCTTGACATCTCTGACCACCATTGTCGCCGGAGAAGTAGGTTGTCCAAAGAATGTATGGTGCTCTTAACAAAAAAGAAAAAGATTTCCATCATGTGAAGTGTGCCCACTTGTATTTCTGAAAAGAAATGTAAGTGAATCTTGAAGCATAGCATCCTTGATCATCAGAAGCGTAGGGGTCGAAAAACAAACACATTCACCACAAGGTGAAGTGTGCCCACTTAGTCCCCGAGCCTGGTAGTATGTGACATAGGCACGTGGTGCCAGGGTCTAAAAAGAATTCCCAGTTAAGTTGAGAACCTAATTGTCGTACAAACGATACGAGATGCATCGGCAGGTGCATCGTACCGATGTAGTCCCGGGCTTGCTGGAAGTCAAAGTATGAGCCTTGTAGCAAGGTCTAAATAAATGTCTCTTAGCAGTATGTGAGTACAAATCACATGTAGCCGAGGAGAATGATCTCCGAGCAGTGGTCGGGACAGTCCCCGAGCATAGTAGTGGTCGTAGCAGTCCCCGAGCACGGTAGTGGTCCGGGCAGTCCCCGAGCACGGTAGTGGTCGGAGCAGTCCCCGAGCATGGCAGTGGTCTGGGCAGTCCCCGAGCATGGTAGTGGTCAGAGCAGTCCCCGAGCACGGCAGTGGTCGGAGTAGTCCCCGAGCACAGCAGTGGTCGGAGCAGTCCCCGAGCACGACAGTGGTCTGGACCATCCTTGAGCACAAGACAAGCAGCGAAACAACGAATGCCGCTTGTACTATTATTTGGTGTATTTATTTATCTTCATATTCTGTCAAGTCCAATCGTACATGTCTGGTCAAAAAAGCTGACAGGTATAGCACGTCATACTGTCTTCTTGCCCTTTCTAGCAAACAGTCGCTTGGCACCTGTAAAGAGGTGCGTCAGTGTGGGCCCTCTCACACTAGCAATGAAGAGGCGCATACACTGGTAACAAAGGGGCATGTTTATTGGCGTAGATCTTGAGGTTGTGAAAACAACCATCTGTGGCGCATGCGCACGTCTCCCAAGAATCTCGGGTGGATGAAACGATGGAGCTCTTAGTTATTTATAATATAGAACTGGTAAGTTACTTTTTACCGATCCCCATTATCATTTGCCACCGCAGCCTTCTTCTTCCTCTTACCGAACCCTATTCCTCTAAAATCATCACCAATCCCCCCTCCACTGCATCCACCCCTTTAACAAGGATGGATTAATGGCGAAGAGAGATGCCTAGAAGAAAACCGGAGTCATGGAGAAGGAGTGGTGGAAGTCAAGGAGCAATAAGCAGACCATCGAAGACCTCATCACCATGGGAGTGCTCCATAACAAGGCACTTGTGGGATGGCGCGCGCCGGAAGGAGAAAGCTTTCCTGATCCACAACCAGGTGAGATTGTGGTTTTCAAGGATTTCTTCAAGCGAGGTTTTGGGGTTCTAGTGCACCCTTTCCTTCAGGGGCTCTGTTTGTATTATGAGATTGAGATTTGCAATCTGCATCCCAACTCGATTCTTCTTGTCTCCACCTTCATCCATCTTTGCGAAGCCTATGGTGGCTTCCAGCCCCATTTCGACCTCTTTCACCATCTGTTCTGTCTATGGAAGAAGGGGAGTGGTGGCTCAAAGATAGCCAGAGGCATATACCTCAATCTGCATGATGGGATGAAGGCCCAGTACCTGCACTACCCTTGGAACACATCACTGGATGACTGGTACAAGAAGTGGTTCTACATCCGCGAAGAGCCAAACACGATCACCCTATGCGATGTGGGGTTCATTCCAGAGAAGAAGAACAGTGAGAAGCCCGAGCACTTGGAACAGATTGCAGAACTGCTTAGGATGATCCCGTGGGGGAAGCTGGATGGTCCAAGCGTGGTCAAAAACTTCATCAGCCAAAGGATCCAGCCCTGCCAGAGGATGGTACATCCTAGCTACGAATACCAGGGTAGCACAGATCCAACAAGGACCAGAAAAGAGACGCTTGACAAGATCGAAGTCAAGGCCAGGATTGGGGAGCTATTCAACTTAGACGATCCCAATTATGTTAGGTTAAATGACATCGAGCACGCCTTCAAGCTAGCCTGACCTCCCCCAAAGGTAAATTATGCTTCCTTGTACCTGTAAAGTTATGTTGTAACAAAAATTGACTATGTTATCGCCTTATGTCTCCCAGAGTAATGGTCGTGACAGGGCAGCAGTGTTCGTGTCTCCACCCCCTGGTGTGGATTGGCCACAAGTAGCTGGCCCAACCGCCCAGACCAGTGCCAGGGTCGAAGACGTTGACTGGGTTGTACTCGAGGTTGGGGAGGAGGCAACGGCCAAGGCTGCTGGCAAGCGGCCGGCGACCAACAAACATCGTCAGGCCATCTTCCCCTTGTCAGATGATGAAACAGAGGATGCAGACATCTTCCGACTCATCCCTTGAAAGAGGAGGAGACAACTGGAGTCGACGGAGTAGGGTGGCTCCTCCGTGCCAGTAGGGATCGGATCACCGACCACTGCAACACAAAGGACAAGTAGTGAAGGGGTCGAGCACCAAGCCCCGGCGCTGGTACTGGTTGTGGAGAAAGACCTGGTGGAACCCGCCAAGCACGTGGAGCAAGCACGGTCGAAGAGACGCTCCTTCGCCATGTCATTCCGTGCTTCCAAGCTATAAGTATTTGTAACCTTGATGTAAGCTTACGATTTGTATTGAATACTATTATCTTCTAAACTTATCCCTGATATATTAGGTCGGCGTCCACCGAAAATCCTGACCAGCTTGCTGGGTGCGACATTGCTTTGCTAGCAATGGCAGAAAGAACTGCCCAGAAGCTGGCTGTGGAGGAACCTGTAGAAGAAAATCCATCGGAACCTCAGCAGATGAGTGGCCAGATGACAGTCCCCAAGCAGCTGGTCGAGAAGAGAGCCAAGCCAAGTACAAGTGCTCCGAGCACTAATCCTGCTGAGGGGGATACTTCGGCGCCAAGGGGACTAGACCAAGCCGAGGAGCAGCAGCCGGAGGTGGCATAGAGCACGCTTGCCGATGCTACGGCTCTTGGGAAAGCCATAGTGGTCGTAGAGACTACAAACTCCAGACCAGTGCTGCCTCCTGAACAAGAGGCCGAAGAGGACAAAGTAGAAGAGGTTCTGGGCCATCCCCATGACAAACGACAACATGTATATGTGTCACGCTGGCAGAACGACAAGTGGGTTATGCATGAGGAAATCCCAGAGGTCGAAGAGACCTTAAAAGTTGAATGAGCGGCAAAACATCTGGTGATAGAAGTCCAGGTATGTTTGGCTTGACCACTTGATCCTGCTATTTAGTCGAACTGTCTGACTTAGCTTGTTTATATGCAGGACTTGATGAAGACCGCAAAGTACCGAAAGAGGTGCTTCGACTAGATTGAGGGAATCATGGCAAACAATAGAGAACTGGCGGCCGAGGTGGAACGCTTGCACCGCCAACTTGAAGCCGCCGACCAGGAGAGGACAAAGCAAGAGGCATAAAACCAGAACCTGGTCATCCAGCTCAGTAACAAAGAGCAGGAAAAACAAGTAAGTTATCATTTTATCACATCAAGTGCATGACACGTGTTGTTGCATTGTTGGTAGTGACAGCTGTAGTGCAGGCTTAGAAGCCGAAGTAACCCGCCTCCAAGAGGAGAATAGCCATGTGACTGCAGAGTGTGGTCGCCTGAAGGAGGACAACGAGAAACTGGCGCACGACCAGTCTCAACTCTGGGACCGCACAACTAAGATGAAGGAGGAACTGAAAAGTAAGTGTTCCAGACTAGCTTGCTCATTTTGTTGCCCACCTTATCTTGTCATGCTGTTACATTCTGATGTCTTGTACGGTTTGTAGTTTTAAAAGTCAATGCCAAGAAACATCTAGAAGATGTGATAAAAGATTGTGACGGCTGGAAGGCACGATGCTTAGAGACCGCCGGGGATCGGGACACATGGAAGAACCGGTGCTAGGAAGTGGCAACTGGCATTTTGCCCCTCCTCGACCTTGTCGACCCGACGCTTACAGAGGAATTGCCAAGGACGCCGCAGCTCAGACCTGTCACCAAAGATAATTGGTGATATTAACCTGTGTGGAGGTGGGACAGCACCTGTACAAGGTACGCCATCGACAAGTCAGCTAGAAACGCCATCAGTTGCAAGCCAACCAACGAAGCATGCGGTCTCGACCAGCCAGGCATCGGTGGGGCCCTCCTCTTTAGCTCGACCAGCACAAGAGTCCCCAAGACTCGAGTAGGATATCGGAAGCAGCGAGCAGTAGGTGCTGCATGCCCCGACCAGCCAATGGAATAGGCTTAGAGCTGTAGAAGAAGGACATAGTTGTGTTATTGTAAACTTGGGCCTCTTTAGGCAAGCTTGTAATAATGTAACTGTATATCATCATAAGCTTGTTTGCTTTGTATAAAACGTATTTAAGCTTGATACTCATGTTGGTGTAACTAAGTGAGAACATGTTAACGTTCTGTTTAGTTGTACCATTTTGCTCGACACGTCATCCCAAAAAGTTTGTATGGCCCTAGTTTGCCATGTGGTCAGAGTGTGAGGTGCGTGACATGTGCACAAGTAGACGCGGACAAGTCAAACCAGGGGGGACCTGTCGATCACCCGTAACGTAGAGAGTGGATCCCATGCATGCGTTGGGAAGAATTGGAGACAGGGCCTGCTCCAAAAATCATAGAAGGAATGGTGGTCGGCTTTTACTGGCTAAGTTAGAATAACCATAAAATTCGAAGTGACACATTAGAGTGGCCGGAGAAATCATAATAGCTTTATTGAAGTAAATTGAAAGTACAAAAGGAGTACATATCTCAGTGGTTAAGCATAGAAACGTCTAAGCTTGTCGATGTGCCACGAGTTTGGTACGTCTGTACCGTCCAGGTGAGCTAACCTATAAGACGTTGGTCGTGTGACTTCCTTGATCATGAAGGGCCCCTCCCATGGGGTTGCGAGTTTATGGACACCAGCCTGGTTTGTCTTCCACTTCAGGACTAGGTCCCCGACCATAAAGAACCGCTCTTTAACGTTCTTGTTGTAGTACCTGCGCAAAACAGCAAGGTATTTGGCCGTACGTACACAAGAATCGAGCCGCTTCTCTTCTGCGCTATTCACTTCTAGCTCCCGTACTTCATTGGCCTTGCCTTCATCAAAGTTCTCTACCCGTGCTGATCTAGAAGCTATATCTGCTGGGAGGACTGCCTCAGCACCGTAAACCATAAAGTACGGTGAGACGCCGGTGTTACGACTGGGCTGAGTTCTGAGGCCCCAGACCATGGCTGGTAACTCTTTGAGCCATCTTCCGGGAGCTTTGTCATTTGCTCTGTACATCCTCTTCTTCAATGCATCCAAGATCATGCTATTGGCCCGCTCGACTTGTCCATTAGCTCTAGGGTGCGCCACTGAGACGTATTTTACTACTATGCTCCTTTCATCGTAGAAGTCCCAAAAAGCGTTCCCGGTGAACTGAGTACCCAGATTAGTGATGATGCTGTTGGGTATGCTGAAACGGTGGATGACCTGGCCAAGGAACGTGACAGCCTTTTCCGAGGATGCCTATACTAGAGGCATGTATTCTATCCACTTAGAAAATTTGTCGATCAGCACAAAGACGCATGTAAATTTCCCAGGAGCCAGTTTGAAAGGCCCAATCCTATCCAGTCCCCAGCATGTGAAGGGCCAGGAGGCTGGTATTGTCTGGATCTCATGTGCTGGTATGTGGATTCTCTTGGCGAAGAACTGACAACCCTCACAGTGGTGGACTAACCTCTCTACGTCGGCTACTACTAACGGCCAATAGAACCCTGCTTGGAAAGCCTTACCGACTAGCGTTCTTGGGGCCGCATGGTTGCCATAGGAGCCAGAGTGGATTTGGTCCAGGAGATGTTCACCATCCTCCTGGGTTATACACTTCATCAAGATTTCCTCCTTTGCGTTCTTGCGCCATAACTTGCCATCGACGAGCAGGTACTGCTTACTGCGACGCATCAGGCACTCATTTTCTGTCTGATCAGTGTAACCGCTGCCATCTGTTAGGTACTTGATGAAAGGTATTCTCCAGTCGGGCTCATGAGTGGTCGGAGGCATTTCGGTGGTGCTCGACGCCGGAACCGTAGCCACCAATTGCTGGTCTAGAGGCTTGTCTGTCGTGGAATCTTCCTCTTCGATGGAAGGCATGAGCAGGTCTTGGACGAATACGCCATGTGGGATTTTGGCTCGGGGTGATCCTAATTTTGACAGCGCATCCGTTGCTTGATTCTTGTCCTGGACCACGTGTATGTACTCGATGCCATAGAACCTACCTTCCAGCTTTCTGATCGATTTGTAGTATGCATCCATCTTTTCACTAGTCGTGTCCCAGTCCTTGTTGAGTTGGTTGATGACCAGAGTAGAGTCTCCGTAGACATAGAGATGTTTAATGCCGAGCTCAACCGCAATGCGCAAACTATGTAGGCATGCTTTGTACTTGGCGGCATTATTAGATGCTGGAAAATAAATCCTGAGGACGTACCGAAGCTGCTCCTTGGATGGTGACATGAAAAGGACTCATGCCCCCGCACCGTCAATGTTGAGAGAACTGTCAAAGTACATCATCCAATACTCGTCGGACCCCAGAGAGGCAGGCATGCTTAAGTCTATCCACTCAACGATGAAATCGATGAGTGCCTAAGACTTGATTGTAGTACGGCTTGCAAATTCCAAGGAGAAGGGGCATAGCTCCATTGCCCATTTAACGATGCGCCCATTCGCATCCTTGTTGCTAATGATGTCTCGTAGAGGGTACTCAGTCATGACCACCACACGATATCCGTCGAAGTAATGTTTCAACTTTTGGGATGTTATCAGTATGGCATAGATCAACTTCTGAATCTATGGGTACCTGGTCTTGGACTCATTGAGTACCTCACTGATGAAATAGATTAGCCGCTGTACCTTGTAGATGTGGCCGGGCTCGTCACGCTCGACCACCATGGCCGTGGAGACCACTCGATTAGTAGCCGTAATGTAAAGCAGGAGTGTTTTGTCTTCTCTGGGAGCAATGAGGACCGGAGGTGATGTAAGGTATTGTTTCAGCTGTGTGAAGGCAGCGTCTGCTTCTACCGACCACTCAAACTTTTCGGATGCTTTGAGCAGTTTAAAGAACGGTAATCCTTTTTCACCTAATCTTGATATGTAACGGCTGAGGGCGGCCATGCATTCGGTAAGCTTCTAAACATCCTTTACCTTTTTGGGTGGCTTCATATCCAAGACAGCTTTGACTTTCTCTGGGTTAGGGCGTATGCCATCGTGACTGACGATGTTGCCAAGTAGTATGCCAGAAAGAACACTAAAGATGCACTTTTTTGGGTTTAATTTCCACTGGAATGTGTTAAGGGCTGCAAAGGTGCGTTCTAGGTTGTCAACAAGGGTATGTGCTTCCTTGGTTTTGACAACTATATCATCAACATAAGCCTCGACAAGGTCGTCTTTTATCTCTTCTTTGAGGCAGGCCTATATAGCGCGTTGGTAGGTAGCCCCGGCGTTCTTGAGCCCAAACAACATGGTCATGTAGCAGTAGGTGCCGAAAGGCGTAATAAAAGATGTCTTGATCTGGTCGTCCTTTTTGAGTGCGATCTGGTGATAACCAGAGTAGCAATCAAGAAAGGAAAGCAGCTCGCAACCGGCGGTTGAATCTACGACCTCATCTATGCGAGGTAAACTGAAGGGGTCCTTAGGGCAGTGTTTGTTGAGATTAGTGTAATCAACACACATTATCCATTCATTATTCTTTTTGCGTACAAGAACCGAGTTGGCTAACCACTCCGGGTGACACACTTCTTTGATAAATTCGGCTGCCAAAAGCCGTGTAACTTCTACCCTAATCACCTCCTTTTTGTCGTGAGCAAACCGTCATAGCTTCTGCTTGATAGGTTTGGCCTTGCCATTAACATTCAAGGAGTGCTCGATCAAGTTCCGAGGTACACCGGGCATGTCAGTAGGTTTTCATGCGAACACATCCACGTTGCTCCTCAAGAACCTAACGAGCGTGTCTTCCCATTTGGGATCTAGGTTGGCCCCGATAAGGGCCATTTTGCTGGGATCGCCATCGACCAGCTAGATCACCTTGTGCTCCTTGGACTTGATGTTCTTGCATGGAGCCTCGAGCTCTGGGATCTCTAGGTGGTTGGCGGAGGTCTTCTTGGTGTCGAGCATGGTCTCGACCATGCGAATAGAGAGGTTGTGAGCCTCTGCTATTTTGAAGCTATCGTCCTCACAAGTATAAGCTGTGTATACGTTGCCCCTGAGGGTTAGAACTCCTTTCTCGGTAGGCATCTTGAGCACCAAATGCCTGTAATGAGGTATGGCCATGAACTTGGTGAGTGACGGTCGACCAAGAATAGCATGGTAGGTGCCGTCAAAGCCAGCGACCACGAAGTTGACGTAGTCAGTGCGGAACTGGTCCAGGGTCCCGAATTGCACAGGTAGCATGATCTACCCGAGAGGTGTAGAGCTCTATCCGGGGAGAACACCCTAGAACTATGCCTCGTATGGCTTGAGATCCGCCTAGGTTATCTTCAGGGAGGGCAGACTGTTCTTGAATAGTATATTGATGGAGCTGCCACCATCGATCAGCACTCTGTCGAACTGAACCTTGTTGATGTAAGGATTGAGGACCAGGGGAAAATGTCCTGGCTTAGGTATTGCGGCCCATTGGTCCTTTTTCCTGAAGGAGATCTCACGGTGAGACCATGGAGGGAGCCGTGGATCGGCGAGGAGGTTATCGGTGTTGGCCACATTCAAGCAAGCGCGGGCGAGCAGCTTACGTTCTTGTTTGGTCTCGATGGACACTTTGCCTCTGATGATGGTGTGCATGTGATTGGTTGGCTTGACATACTTGTGACGGGGATCTGCGTCTTCATCGTCGTTGTCCTCGTTGCATTGTTCCCCTGTGTCGTTAGGCTTGTCGGACGTATCTAGAGCCTATTGGCGCATGTAGATAGACTTGAGAACATGGCAATTCTCCATGGTGTGGTTTGACTTAGGATGGAGTTGGCAGGGCCCTTTCAATGCTTTGGCGTAGTCGTCTTCATAGTTAGGATGTCCGCCACCTTTTTTAACGGTGTTGACCTCGCCATCGTCTTCCCGAGCATGCTTGCCCCTATAATCATCGCGGCGGTTATGCCGCTGATTACGTTGGTCATGGTGGTCATGGGAGTCATTGCGCTGGTTGTGGTGGTCAAAATTATCGTTCCGACCATGGTTGCCGCGGTAGTCATCGTGGTGTGGGGGTGGTCGGAGCGTGGAACTCTTGCTGCTTCTTCGATAATTATCTTTTTAGCGTCGTCGGTGTCCGCATATTTCTTAGCGGTGGCTAGGAGCGCTGTGACTGATTCAGGTCTCTTGTGGAGGAGCTTGTCCCTCAGGGTGTCATGGAAGCGGAGGCCAGTGATGAAAGCCTCGATTGCCTCATTGTCGGAGATTGATGGGACCTTGATGCGCATCTCCGAGAAATGCCGGACGTACTCGTGCAGTGGCTCATCTTTTTGATCTCGAATCCATTGCAGATCGTATTTGTTGCCGAGTTGTTCGCAAGTAGCAATGAAGTTGTCGATGAAGGCTTGCTTGAGCTCTTGCCAAGAATCAAAGTAGTTTGCCGGCATGCTGACCAGCCATTGGTGACCTGCATGGCCAACAGCGACTGGGAAGTAGTTAGACATAACATGCTCGTCAGCCATGGCTGATCTGCACGTAGTTTCGTAGAGCATGACCCATAATTTGGGGTTCTCCTTGCCATCGTACTTCTAAAGTTTCTCGAGCTTGAAGTTTTTGGGTCATATGACTTGGCAAAGGTGCGAAGTAAACTGCTTCAAACCCGGCGGGTCATGGGCAGTGTCATATTCCATACGGCGATAACTTTCATGGGATGCTCGATCGTTGGCTCTCTGGTTGATGCGATCGCGTAGATTGCGTTCCTCGAGGTAGCGGTGGAGATCGTTATTGCCATCACAGCGATCCCGGTTGCTATCCTGATTAACCCTACGGCCGCGGCGATTATCGCGGTTATCTCGGCAGTTGTCCTCCCGACGGTGGTTGTCATCCTGACCACCATTAGGACCACCGTTTCTGCCTTGACAGTTGTCTGATGGGTCATTGTTGCGCGAGCCACGTTGGTTGAGTGGCTGTGAGTGACTTGAGTATTGGCGGCTGTGGCTTGATTCGACCGAAACGGATGGAGCCCAGGCTTGATTCACCATCTCCGCAGTCTAAGCCATAGCAGCCGTTAGATAAGCTTGTATATCATCGCAAACTGCCTGGGTTTCGGGGGTGTTGGGTAGCCGTTGCATTGTCACCATAGCGACGGCTACGTTGGCGCTTGGAGTCCTGAAGACCTATTTTTCCCCCACCCTGTCGAAAGCATTGTTGAGGTCGTGTGGTTGGACCCTTATGCGTCGTGCCTCCTCTTCTGCTTCAGCTTCGATTTGCCGACAATTAAACCAGTCAATATTGCGTGCCTCACATGCAATCCTTTCCTGTTCTGTTTCACCAACTACTACCGGTTTGTCATTGCTGACAACATTGATCAAACCCCCTCGCCTCGACGGGAAAGATGAGAATTGCAGGAACCCCAGGGTGTGGTTTGGGATATCCAGATCGTATTCGATGCCTTCATCGTCGTGATGCTGGAGCTCGGTGTGGACGGAGGCATTAGATGCGATGCCAGACGAGGAGCTAGAGTCACCCTCTTGGACCGTGTGGATGAATCCTTCTTGATAATCCTCAATCTAGATCATGTTGACGAAGTTGCTTGGCCTCGGCCGAGGCTGATGTACAAAACATAGATCCGAGCAGCGTTGTATGTTATACACATAGTTGGAGGTGGCATTTCGTGGGTCGTAGGGCTAGGCCTGGTAGTTCTCCATCAAGGCTTCGTACTCAGAGAGCCGGAGACCTATCACGGAGGCTGGCCAGCGATGAGCGGAGCGCCCTTTAGGAGTAGATATGACCATGAGATCTGTACCAAGTCCTGTAGGATGACTAGCCCGAGCTGATTAGGTAGATCTGTTGTGGGGAGCGGTTACCTGCTCATTAGGTTGACTTTGAATTATACTTACTAGAGCTAGGGTTTCAGCAAGTTTGGTGCCGACACGATCGATGGAGTCGAGCAGGTCGGTGTTGTTGATCTGCTTCCCTTTGTAGCGGGGAAGCGGACGATGGGTTGTCGACGTGGCTGAATATGATGCAGGCATGGTCGGAGCCAGATGTACCATGGTCGGAGGTAGATCCTTTATGGTCGGAGCTATTGCCGATGCAAGTGAAGCAGTGGTCGACGCAGATTGAATCTGTGCTTCCTCTGTGGTCATGGCGATGAAGTCATCGGAGCCGGTGGTCCAAGTGATCTGGCCGACGGTGAATGTGAGGCCATTTGGTGTAGCCACGGAGCCGGAGATGATGACCATCTTGTTTGCTTGGAGAGCAGTACACACACCCCCTACCTGGCACGCCACTGTCGATGAAATATGGTCGGCAGTCTACCTAGGGGTATGCCCAAGGTAGTAGATTGTCAACAGACAGGTGCGCAAGCCACAGACAAGATGGTGACGCAAGATAGACATGAAGTTTTATCCAGGTTCGGCCGCCAAGAAGGCGTAATACCTATGTCCTGCGTCTGATTGTATTGATGTATGTCAATGAGAGATGTTTTTTAGAGAGGTCCCCTGCCCGCCTTATATAGTCCGAGGGCAGGGTTACAGATCTAGAAACTAATCCTAGCCAGTTACAATTGCCATAGGTAGCCAGATAAGGATTTCTATTCTAACCGACCAGGATCTTGCTTGATCGCCAAACCTACCTTGACTCCTTGCGTGGGACTCCAAATAGGTTGGCCAGGCCACGCGTCATCTTTTGATGGACCGGACCCTCTGATCTGGGCCAGCCCAAGCCTAGCCATAAGGGTATAGGGGTTAATACCCCCACAGTTCGGGTGACACCAAGGACTACGAATTGTATTCCAAGTTTGAGCAACTTGACCGGAATCATTAATGTTTTGAAGGTTGGTAGTAGAATTTCCTTCTGACCAAGAGATTCGTCAGACTTCATTGGAAGGTGGATATTTTAAAGAAGAGAATTGGTACTAAAGGGAAGGTGACCTAGTAATTGGAGTTACCTGGAAATTTCTCAAGGTACCTATCATAATCTTGGAGTTAGTTTGACAAGTTACTTGGAGTAAGATTTACAGGTATGCAAAGTAAAATGGGATCCTTATCAAGACGATGGAACTGCACGAGGGAGTAAAGAAGAATCGAAAGACGGAATATCTTTATCTCCTAGTTGACGTCTTCCGAATCTCGAGGACGAGATTCATCTTAAGGGGGGTAGAATTGTAACACCCTAAAATTTGCCCTTTTGGAAATAGGTGTAAATTGAGATAATTTTGAATTTTTGTGCTCATGAAAACATAGGAAAATAATTTTTTTCATTAAATTAAAATTCATCATAAGGTTTAGCAACATGTATGTGCATACATGCCAGAGCATTTGTTTTATTTGGTTGAGTGGTTTGGAAAAAAAATTCAAAATGAAATTTAATTGTTTGTGAAAATAAATGAAGAATGGATTTGAAGTAAAAGAAAAGAAAATAAAAAAAAAGAATTTAAAAAGTTGTTTTTGAAAACTTACTAAAATTTGCGTACTTTTATTAGAATTGAAAAGAATATTCAAAACTTTATTAGAAGTTGCATTCGGTTCATATTTGAATTTGGTTTTGAAAATGAAATAGGAAAAAAATGGAAAAGGAAAACTCATCCTCCCTCTTTCTTTTTTAGCCTAGGCTCCATGCCAGCCTGGCCTTTCCTCTGTCCCCGCAGCCTAGCCTCATGCTTTGGCCTAGTTCGGTAGCCCACCCCGGCCTCTCTCTCTCTCTCAATCCAGCTCTCCCTCTCGGTTTTAGCCCGGCCTGCTTCCGCGCCAGCTCCGTAGCGGCCCAGCCGAGCGCCTAGCCTAGCCAGACGTCATGTCGTGTCCCTTTCCTCTGCCCTGCTGACGCACTGGACCCAGCCATTAGGCGCTTCTTCCTCCGTGTCGTCACCCAGGCGGACACCACCGCCGCCATTGCCGTCCGTGTCCGTCCCTGCTACGTGCCCCGTGCCATGTTGCCCATGCCTTCGCGCCCTTAAATAGTCGCCCAAGCTCGAACCTCATCCAATCTCATAGCAAGCGCTGCCCCTGCTCATGCCGAAGTAGCTAGCCCTAGCATCGCTGCCGCGCCATCGGGTTCATCATTGCTGCGCGCCGTCGCTGGTTCCCCGCTCGCGTTGTTGGTCTTGGTGAGTCCGTCTGGGGCTTCTCTCTCTCCCCGTGTCCTTGGATATCTCGATAGTGGATCGTGGGCTCCTCCCTAAGAATGCCACCGTGCCCGTCCATGGCGCCGCCATGGACAGCTCGCTGCCATGCCACGTCGGGCCACCCCAATGCCCTCCTCGGGTTCACCATCTCCTCCTCTTGCTCCCCGTCCTCTTCCGTGTATCATGGGGCTCATATTTGCCCAAATCAAGCTCACCATGAAGATCCTCGTCGCTGGCAATGGCTAGCCGCTGCGGCAGGCACTATAGCTGCTGGCCGGATCTCCTGTTTCCCTCCCTCCTCTAATCCTCGTCGTCCATTCTTAAATCAAGAGTCCAGATCATCCCGTACCCCTTCGGTGGGCAGATTTTCAAGAGAACACCCCCATTTTTCAATTATAGAACCCGCAGTCCACAACACTTTTTCATGAATATGTTTTCTTCTTTGGAAAGCGTAGTTTCGTCAGTTCAGATTCAAAATACGTTTAACTTATTTACAGATTTGCTACTGATTTCATTTTAGCCATAACTTCTACTTTTTAACTCCGATTTGACCCGTTCAACTTGCGTTAGGTTCATAATTTCATAATCTACATGTTCATACTACTGTTAAGTATATTTTTAACTTTTAAAATTTGAGGTTAGATTTAATCTATTATTTTTATAAAGGAAATCTTGTTTATTTCATATCTTCTGCGTTTTAACTCCGTTTTAGTCTATTCAAGTTGCGTTAGATTCAAAGCAACAAGATCCATGCGTTAGTAATGGTGGTTACCACATTACTATTTCTGAAATTTTATGGTTTAAAACATATCTTGATTAATAATTATGCAACTGGGTTTTGTAAATAAAATATGATTTGTTTTACTTTAAGTTTTAGAATTCGAATCTAAATTTGACTTAATTCAATTTATATAAGCTTTTATATAGTTAAATAAATGAAGCCTATAGTTTTCTTTTCTGCGTATAAAGTAAATCTTTCGGTGGATGTATCCTTCTAACCGTAGCTCCGATTAACGTGCCTCTCACGACTGTGTGTTCGTAGCGATGCGTAGAATCATATTTCAAACTCTTTCACCTATTTTTTTATGATTGGTGTACTATTCTAATTTTGATCTATTGTTTGCTTCGTGTATGATTGTATGGATGCTTGTGTGGTGATATATGGTTCAGTCAATCGATGAGGTTTATGTGGTGATTAAGAAGCTGTTCTCTGAAGACTAGAAGCTGAGAATTGGAAGCAGAAGATTGAAAGTTGAATACTAAAGGCTTTTGAGCATATTGCTTTGGGGGAAAAGCAAGTTAAGGCAAGTATAGCATGGGATCTTCCTTGTTGTCCTATACACCTTTAATCACTTAATTCATATTGCATGTGTCTACCTTGTTGCCATTAAGGATATCCTAAATATTTGATGTCTTGTACCTTGATACCTATGGGGTATTGCATTGGGTAGCTTTGCTATCGCTCAACTAAAGTCATGATCTTATAACTTGACTAATGGTATATGCAATGAACACTAAAAGATGCTTTTTAGCAACATGGAACAAGGGGCTAGAGCAGTGGGCTATTTTTATGGTGCTCTAGATTCCTCTTCATAAGGACTTATCTGTAAGTGATCATCCGGGACTTACATTACAGCTATGAGGGCTACATGGCTCTAGCTTTAGTTCAGTATGAGGACCTTTTCTTGCTTGTTAGTGGTTACCTTTACGGAGCAAGAGGGGTGTGTTTCGGGTTGGATATAGTGCGGCCTTTGTCCGTTAGTGTATAGGTTGTGCGTCATTGTGTCTTTTGGAAGGAGAGCTCTACATTCGTAGGCCACAGAAACCTAGCGGCCCTAACTTGTTAGACAAACCTTTGAAAGGCTTCATAGTGACCCCTGCCTGCTCACCTTGGAAGTGTTTTGGGAGTAATTAACCTGGGCATATGGGTATCACGACTCACAGTGAAAGTGTACGACCTTTGTAGAGTGTAAAACTGGTATATCAGCCATGTTCATGATCACGAGCGGCCTTGGAACCCTTACAGAATAGATGATGGACACTAATGATATGGATGATGAAGATGCCCACTAATGGTTAATTGTTTATGCTATTCATTATTCATGTTTACCTGATCATGTGTTTGTATGGGCTTATGATAAACTTGTTGCTACTCACTTGCTAAAATCATGACTCATTAAAAGCTAATCGTAGTTAAACCAGTGTCAGCCTTTTGAGTCTCATGAACCCCATGTTATATTTGTTGAGTACGACATGTACTTACGCTTGCTTTATTTTTCAATTATTTGGATAAAAATCCCAGATGGGTACTAGATTGCTAGAGTTTGGAGGAATTAGGCTTGTGATCAACCAGTCCGTTGTTCCTGTGGAAGTGGAGTCTTCACCCAAAGATCGGAGTTGTCTTTCCGCTGTTTGCTATCTAAGGTTATATTCTTTATACTAAGTTCATTATATATTGAGCATTGTGTTTCGATATTACCATTATTTGTAGCTATATGTGAGATTTGACTTCCTAGGCTCACATATGGTGTGTATCTAGTTTTGTTCTTAAAACTGGGTGCTATAGGAGGCCATAGTAGACATCACATCCGCTCAAGATGTAGTGAAGAAGGTCTTTGATTAATTTGTTCTTAGGGTAATCCATTGAACAAAGACCCCTATTCTTCTATGGATATGCTTCAATGCAGTGCCTTCGTATATGATTGCGAATGTTTCTTGCCCTTTTTGTTTTTTGCTCTATAGGCGATTCATATCGTATCGGCTTTTACTATCTTTGAAGATTTTTACTCTTTGAACTAGAGGTGATACCCTCCTGGTACCGGCTAATGGAGCCGAGAATGAATTGGCTATCAAATTCAGATGTCAGAATAACATCTCTTCATGCATTTTTCATTCCAAAGATCAAACGATCGATCAATCCGAGTCAAGCATCCTATTAAGCAAAACAGAACTTCTCTTGACAAATCCATTAACTCTGAATTGCACTTACACTTTAATTCAACATTCACATACGTCGGCCTAAACCCATTTCCAAGACTCAATGTTTATTTTCCCTTAACTCAATGGCCGACGCGATGCCACGATTACTGATTAAAACAAACTTTCAGAGCCAATTGCTTGAACTGGCTATTGGCCTTCATTATTAATCCTGATGAAGCCTCCTTCCCATGTTTTGCTAGAAAGGCATTCAAAGTCTCCTAATTCCCAAAACACTGGATTGGTTGTTGTGATGCTCACAGACTCATCAGCGCGAACCACCTCGACATCATCCCCATGCCATTGAATCAAACATTGATGCATGGTTGATGGCACACAATAGTTTGCGTGAATCCAGTCATGATGAGGAGTAAACTGTATGAGCCTTTTCCATCGATGACAAAGAACGTGGTGAGCAGAGTTTTACTCCCGATTGTTAACTCGACGTTTATTGCCCCCCCCCGGGCTCTTAGATGTATTCCCTCTGAAGTCTCTAAGCATCATATTGGTCTCAAGCAAATCTCCTAGTCCCTTGTCAAGCTTACGAAAAGTAGTGTAAGGCATAAGATTGATAGAAGCACCTTCGTCCACTAACATTTTGTTCATCGGCTTCCCATCAACAAAACCTTTCATGTATAAAGCCTTCAAGTGCCGATGTTTGACTGGCTTATCAAATATCGCTTGGTGTGTAACCGTCAACTTGGCAACCATCTCTTCATACTCTAATTCATTGAAGTCTGAGTAAACTTCCTAATCCACCAGAGCTCTGAACTCTGATGGCAACAGAAAAGCCATTTTGATATTACCCAATGGTTGTTTCTTATCAGCTATTTGCTTGGTACGCCACACTTGAGTTTTACCAGATGGCTGAGCCTATTCCATCTCCTTATTCCTTAGGCGTTGCACTCTTCTATTCTGGCTTCTTGTTAAACCTTCGGGGCACCATTGGCCTTCCTACCAAACATGTTCCCTCTGGTTGTTTCCTTCTTCATGATCAGCCTAGTCTTGGTCAACAACTCTCTTTCCCAGCCGATCATGAATACTTTTATTTTTTAAGCGCCGATCCATGTTATTATGATGATATGCATTCTGGGCACGGATAGACCGGCGATTGATTTGAGATTGCTTAAACTCCCAATATTGATTACTGCATTCTGGACAGTCATATCTGGTAGGCAATTTCAAACCTTCGTTCCAGCAGTATCTGAAGAAAGGACAATTCCAGTGCGATTTGGCTTGCTTCCTCTCATACCTCTCTTCTTCTAGTTGATGCTAGTATTCTTGATCCTCTAACCATTGCTGATAATCTTTTTCCTTCTGCCGCCGCCACTTATTCAACAGGATCCGAGATGTGACTCGCGGCCTCGTCGCTCCATCCTTTGATGTTCCCCCCTGCTCATATCGGCTCTTCTGCTGATCACGACATTTTTAACCTCTTTGTATTCATCAGCTGATATTTGCATCTTGGGATCGACTGTTCCATCTTTTCTTGATTTGGCTGATGTTAGGACCTTAGTTTTTCCTTTGAATATCCCAACATCAACCATATTTTGATCTCCTGGGAAAGGATTATCATCAACTTTTATCTTCCAAGGTGTATCGAATTTGAGTCTCCCTTGCTGAATAGCCCTCTGTATATATACTGCCAGAAAATTTTGCACTCATTAGTGGAATGAGAAGTAGCATTATGGAACTTGCAGAACTTTTTATTCTTCAACTGTTTAGGGAGCAACATAACATGATTGTTCAGCAATTTGATGTGGCCCTTCTCAAGTAAAAAGTCAAAGAGCTTGTTTGATTTCGTGACATCAAAGTCATAGCTTTCCTTGACTCCTCTTCCTCAAGGATTTGGCACCATTACTGTCTTTTTGCTCTAATTCCATTTAGCTGCAGCAACCTCTTCTTCTTCATCTTCATAGCCGTCATCTATTGAGTATGGATTATAAGCTTCGGCTACGGTGGTATTCTTCTAGAATTGAGTGTCTCTACGCATACTCTAGAATTGGCAATTGAGCGCTGCTACTCATTGAGCCAATTGACCTAAGTTGTCAAATTCTTGTCCTAGCAGCTTTTCCTTCCACATTGGTAGCATTCCTTGGACAGCTAAAGCAGCTAGCTGATCATCGGCCAAACTCAATGAGAAGCACAAATTCCTAGCCTCTCAGAATCTCTAAAGAAACTCAGTGTCCGATTCATTAGTCCTCTATCTCATGGTCATCAGATCGGTGATCTTCTTTTCTCTAGTCCCAGTGTAAAAATATGTATGACACTTCTTCTCTAGGTCAGCCTAATTGATAATGGAGTTGACTGGTAGTGACAAGAACCAAGTGAAGGCTAGCCCCGACAGGGATAAGGAGAAAAAATGAACCCAATGGGCATCCTCAACTAATGCTTTACCCAATTGTGTAAGATACCGACTGACATGTTCTATTGTGCTTGTACTGTCTTGTCTAGTGAACTTAGCGAACTCTAGGAGCCTATACTTTGTAGGAAGAGCGACCAAATCATACCATTCTGGATATGGACGTTTGTATGAAAAGGTCAGCCCTTTCGGCTTCAGACCGAACTGATTCTTCATCATCTTGGTCACCTTTAGCAGCAACTCATCAGCTTGCGGATTTAGATTTCTCGGTACTTGCTGACCCATCTGTGGATTAAAATCTCATGTGCCTTAATATCTTGGATTTGGCATCATGTCGAGGGTGTTATAATCCATGCCATAGAGATAGCCTTGTGGAATCTTAATCTGTTGGGTCCTTTGCTGGCTTGCTGCTTGAAGTCTTTGATTATAGACATAAGGATCTATATCTCTACGGATCTTTTGAATTGATGGTGCTATTTTTTGAGCCAACAACGGTATGTGGCCCGATGTGCCAAAATTGATCATCTGGTTTTGACTTTGCCCCGTCGGCTGTTGTACATGCTGTATTGATGGTCCAAGATTGTACTGTACTTGATTCGTAGCAGTGCCTGGAGTTTGTTTAGATAAACCGTGAAGTGTCTGGACATCACCATTACCAGCTGGTACTGCTTCTTGATGGCTGGTACCGACTTGAATAGTCCCTTAAGTGGATCTAGAATGTTGTAACAAGTCGATCCAACCTGACCAACTGGAATCCCATGAATCGCCTCTTTCATGGCGTTGTGAAATGCATCAACGAAAGCTTCATTGCGGCTTGATATGGCATCACGAACAGATTTGCTTATGGCTTCTGTAAAGAAATGCCTGTCTTCAGCTTCAAATGTATCTATCTGCCCATGTAGTAGAACTCTGGGTAGTGGAAATTTCTGAATAATTGTGCTGTCATGTGTTTTAGTGTAGGACAACAAACACTTCTTCTAAAATTCTTCTGTAGCCTTACCAATGGTATCCTTATCCTCATCAGGTACGTCTTCATAGTGTACCATAAGGATGTTGTTGTTGTGAGCCGCCATGACGATTGTGGAGTCTCACTGAGCGTGCCAGAAACGTGTGTCGACACAGAATTTTTGCCTCCGTACCGAGGACACACGCAGCAAGCTGGATGGGTCCGCTCGATGGAGTAGATCCACCTGGCTTCAGCGCAAGGGTGGTCGATCCTACGCAATCCTTCTGAGACGTGCCAGTCAATTTGACCCTGCAATTGACAAGAAGAGAAAGCTTATCAGTAATTAAGGACAGAACATGCCAGTGTTGCCAAACAGTCACGAATGTGTGGCTCTAAGAGCCGATATGAGAGGAAATCGACTAAATAGCCGATCCTAGCATGTTCACAAGAATGAATCGATTAAAGCTCATGGGGTTGTATAAGAAGGACCAGTTATCATTCAGGATAAATGTTATTTAAGCAAATATTAATCAATGGCAATAAGATATCAATGATGATTGGTTTATACTGAGCCAATAAATACTAGTAACCAAACTCCTTTTATTTAAAGAAACAACTCAACATATCTTAACCATTTAATAAAGGTAAATCTAATGAACATGTTAGATCTCATCTATCGCCATGACCTATGGGGCATGAGGCAGAATCATGCAGGTCATAGAAACAACAATAGACTCGACGACCCTAACTCATTACTAATATCAGTGGGGCATGAGGCAGAATCGTGTAGGCCGTAATACCATAACAAGATCATGGGGCTAATGTATCTTTCAACTTATCTCTACTTCAATGATCTCGTAATGTGAATTGTTCGTGAAAGCATTCGATATCGACTAAATAGCCGAATCAGACATAGCACATAGTTAAGGTCATGCATTCTCAAGAATATGTCTACTAACTAACGATCCCCACTCTACAGTGCCAATAGTGGGGTGAGAGGCAGAATCCCACAGACCGTGATGACGGGCTATGGAACAGTTTTTATTAACTAATAGATCTACTCAAGATTGGACATGCCTTAACCGCACGCTATGCATGATTAAGATTGATGCAAAACAACCGATAAAAACATAACTCATCGCTTAAGATGTAGATTAGATCAATTTTAGATTAGCAAATGATGAGTTAAACAAGATATAAGGCCGATCCAGATCAATCTCAATCGGGCAGAGTGATATTGCTGTAATTAGATAAACAATGAAAGCAAAAAGCAATATTGGTAACTTAATGAATCTACCAAAGACTGCCATACTAAGGTAGAGCCGATAATTTGGCCTTGATCTAATTTAAGCAATGGGGTGTGAGGCAGAATCACACAGGCCATACTTGAATTAGACAAGAATCGATAACTAGCCTATACTAGAGTCGTAGTGGGGGTCGACCGGATCGATGCAGCCATACGAACAGAGGTATAAACTATGACGGTACTTACAGACAAGCAGTGGAGGTCGACCGGATTGATACAGCCGTACTCGCTGAAGAACTCACCGAGATCCACTCTACTCCTACTCCTAAGGGGTGGCCAGAGCCAAAAAAAGTAATTGACTTTGTATTTGATTGATTGTTGTATTTTTACAATAGCCAGGGTTTGGTATTTATACCCAGAGCCTAAAAACAAACCTTGCTCGAGTACGACTCAATACAATCTTTGGCATAATGAAAACATTTCTAATTTAAGATAACTTGGACTCTAATCTTTCCCTTTTTGTAGAGTCCAGCATGCCTCGTCCCAGCACCAATCATAGCCTCTGTCGTTATCTGTTGGCGCTATCTGAAGAAAGCCGATTCTAGCGCAGCATCTGAATTAGCTTGTTTCGATCTGTACGCAATTGATCCCTTGCTGACATGATCTTGGGAGTGCTCGAGCTTCTGAGATCCTTCTTCCAAATTCTGGTGTAAACAGTTATAATAAGCCAATCCAACCTGATCAATTGAAAATCCATGAAACACATCTTTCATGGTATTGTGGAATGTGTTCAAGAAAGTTGTATTATGATTCAACATGGTATCATGAATAGATTTGTTTACAGCATCTACGAAGAAACGTCTATCATCAGCTTCGTCTATATCTGACTGCCCGTGCATCAAAACTCTTAGTAGTGGATATTTCTAAACAATTTTATTGTCACGTATCTTGGTGTAGGACAACAAACACTTGTCCTAAAATTCTTCTATAGCGTTGCTGATGATATCTTCATCCTCATTAGGTAGGTCTTCATAAGGCACCATAAGGATATCACTGTTGTTGTAAGCTGCCATGACAATTGTAGTGTCCCACCGAGCATGCTAGGACACGTGTCGGCACCAAAATGTCAATATGCAGCAAGCCAGAAGGATCTACTTGATCTAGCAAGGCTAGAGATCCGGTTGGCTTCAAAGCAGGACCAGTCGACCCTGTGAATTTCCCAAAGGCGTGCCAGTCAATTTGACCTATAATTGACAAAGAGAGAAAGTTTATCAGTAATTTAAGGTGGAACATGCTGGTTTTGCCCAGATAGTTCCAAGTGTGCCGCTTCAGGAGCAGCTAGACGGGAAAATCAACTAAATAGCCAATACGAGAAGAAATCAACTGTTAAGGACTGTAACACTCGTGGATCATGATTGATTTTATAGTAACAAATGCAATGTACCCAGATATAAGTAACATCATCAGCTAAATAAATATAACCGGTGTAAAGCATTGAGCCGATAAGTTTAACGAGAAAGGATATAACATGCGAACAAAATCGACTGTCTAGTACAAATGGATCTATAAACGATCTGAATCTCATCTGCTATCATCAACAGTGAAGTTCGACCGAAACGATGCAGCTAGATGATAACAACAAACTAAAGTCAAAGAATCCATAAAACCATCTATACGTTGACAGGTTTCTAAAAGACATGCTATATGTGTCAAAGCATAAGTGAATCGAAATAGCAGATTCAGGTAGAAAAAGGATCATAGCATGAGAACAATCGACTATTTAATACGAACAGATTTATAAACTCATCGAATCTAATCTATTATCTTTAATAGTGAGGGTTTGACCGGATCGATGGCAGCCATAATAAAGATAACAGATTAAACCTTTTAAAGCAAACAGATCTATTCACATTTAATAGAATCATGAAGACACGCTATAAGCGTTAAAGTACAGGCGATCGGCTATTTAGTCGATGCAGGCATAACAAATAGCTAGGGTCATGCCTAGTCGAAAGCAAATCTACCAACCAGCATACTCCGATCTAAAGTAGTAACAGTGGGAATCGATCGGATCGTTACATCCATAATAGTGAGCTATAGACCACATTCAACTAGCCGATAAATCTTCTCAAGATCAGGCATGTCTTCACTGCATACTACGCACGATCAAGATCGAAGTAGAACAGCCGATAAAATATAATCCGTCATTTAAAGTAAGAATCATCACAATGTGACAGAATAAACGATGGACTAAAAGGGTGTGAGTCCGATCTAAAACGATCTCGATCGGGCAGGTTGATATTGCTGAAACTAATGACAATAAGAACATCAGCAAGATCGATAACATAATGAATCTACCCGAAGGATGCAACCCTTAAGTAGAGCCGATAACTTGACCTTAGTCTAATTCGAGCAGTGGAGGTCGAACTTAACCGATGCAGCCGTACTTGAACTAGATAAGGATCGATAACTAGCTTGTACTAGAGCTCGTAAGAGGTCGACCGGACCGATGCATCCTTACAAATAGAGGTATAAGCTGTGACGGTACTTACAGACAAGCCGGAGGTCGACCGGACCGATGCAGCTCTGCTTGTTGAAGAACTCGCCGAGATCTACACTACTCTTACTCCTAAGGGTTGGCGTTAAGCCGAAAAAGTAAATGGTATTCATTGATTGGGATCCTCTTTTATAATGGCCGGGGTCTAATATTTATACTCGGAACCTAAGCGTGAATCCTACTCAAATACGACTCATTACAATTTTTAGTATAAGAGAAAATATTCCTAACTTAAGATAACTTAGACCCTAATCTTTCCCTTTTTGTAGAGTCCGACATGTTTCTCCCGACGCCAACCGTAACTTATTGACGTTATCTACTGAAGTCATCTGAAGAGAGCCGATCCCAGTACCACATCTGAACCAGCTGATATCGATACTTATGCAATTGATTCCTTGCTGACACAATCTTGGATGCTTCAAGTTTCCGCGCTCTTCTCCTCAAATTTTAGTGTAAACAGAAGGCATATATGCTGGCTTCACTATTTTAAATTACTCTGTCAACAGTCTCTGAATATGTACACTCCTTTTGAAACAAAAAGTATTGATTGCCAGTCTGACATTCTATGCAGACACGTTCGAAAGAAAACAAACTGTGCAAATATTGGCCATGTATATATGTTGCATGTATGACATGCTCGTACGATTTTCAAAGGATACTCTGTTACCATTAGCCCTACATCTGGCCAAGGTTATATTGCGACAAGGGTTACACAGCATATGCAAATTGCCATCGGTTACCTCCCAAATCATCGTTCCTAACGGCCTCGCTTGATTTTATTAATCGACCCACATGCCCGCTCTCAGCAGCCGGCATGTTGCGGGATGGTGAATAGATCTGAGACCTGATAGTCACCTATGATCTCGGATTTGGCTAAAGTAGGCAGTGCCTTGACGTCGGAACGCGTTGGATCGGCATACCAAACTCCACTAATGATCGGCATGATCACTCTTTGCGCGAAATCCCCCTACCTGGCGCGCCTCTTTTGGTGCTTTTTACCGGCAGATATTCGGTTCTTGGAGGAATTCGCTTGATGCAAAGAACAACCACAGTCGGGACACAAGATTTATACTAGTTTGGGGGCCCGGGAAGCGAGTAAAAGCCTTATGTCTAGTTGCTACTTGTTTGTATTACGATCTCGTCGAATAGCGAGATGGCTATTACAAGATGGCTATGCCTACGAGAGTTTCAATTATTACAATAGGGTGGATCACTAGCTATTTATATCCGAGGCCTACTTGCCCTACAAGTTACATAGTCGTGCCATAGTCGGAGTCTTGACGTGATCTTGAGATATCCTTCCTCGAATAGGCGGGTCGTGGACCTTCGAGTTTTTTTCGATACGGATTTGATAGCCAACATATCCGGTAGTCGAGAATCCTGAGAGTATGGCACCGTCACTTTTACTATCTTCAACATGTCTTCTAATGTCTTGCTTGAGGTGGTGATCATCCGGATCACCACGTTTGCCGAAGTCCAAGTCCACTTTGCATCCAATTGAACTAAACCTTGTGAGATTCATCATCTTTGTGAGATTGGGGGAGAATCCAAGTGCATTGCTTGAGTGGTTGCATCTAGAGGCACTTGGTGTTTGTGTTTTACTGCGGGATTCGCTTGTTACTCTTAGTGGTTGCCGCCACCTAGATGGCTTGGAGCAGCGAGGATCATCGAGCGGAGGGTGGTGATTGTCTTCGGCTCCGATCGTGGTGATTGCAAGGGGTTCTTGACCTTTTCCCGGCGGAGAGCCAAAAGGTACTCTAGTGGATTGCTCGTGGCTTGCTCATACTTTGTGTGATCCTCATCTTATGTTGGTTGTGCGGCACCCTATTGAGGGTTTAGCGTGTGATGCCAATTAGCGCGTGAACCTCCAAGTGAGTGAATCGCCACAACGAGGAGTAGCTTGCCGGTAAGCAAGTGAACCTCGGTAAAAAATCATTGTGTTCATCATTTGATTCCGAGGTAATTGGTTTTCATTGGTATTCATCCTTGTGATTGATTGGTTCACTCCTCGATACGGCGGTATAACCTTCTTGCTCACTCTCTTTATTTTACTGCAAACTAGTTATCAAGCTCTTTAGTGTAGCTAGTTGTGAGAGCTCGTTAGTTTGGTTAGTGTGGCTCTTTAGTTAGCTTTTGAGAGCATACTAACTTAGTATAGTGTCATAGCTATTGTGTAGATAGCAACTATATAAACTAGAATTGTGGTAGGTGGCTTGCTTTTTAGTAGACTAGCGCAACACTTCTTTCACCTCATAATTGTCAACCGGTTTATTAAGTGTTGTTGTAGAAATTTTTAATAGGCTATTCAACCCCCTCTAGCCATAAGGACCTTTCAGTGTCCCAAGTGCTGCCCCCTTTGATTATCATGGGCCTCTACAAGGGCCTAGTTAAAATTGAGCCATCATATCACAAGTGTTTTCACGGGATATGCACCCATGACTTATGAGTTATGACTACCGCAACTATTCCTCAAGTCGCGCTTCCAGTTCAGTATATCAACATCCAAGCCGCAGTTGCTACTGCAAAGAATATTCTCATGACGTGATGTACATATATACGATGTATACACTCCAAAAGATTTGGTCAAATTTGAGGCAGAGTTCCATGCTGAATTTGTGACACCTCGCTCTTGATTGGCCTGACAACTGAAAGCCACTCATGCATTCGTTTCTTCCAGGTCTACCACTCCATTTTCACCACATATACGTAAGCAGATAAGCTCAGTTGTCTTTTGCAATCTTTTCGCTTTCCCTACTGCTCCGATCCTCAGCTCCCATAATTCATATGCATATGGGACATTACTAGTATAGACATAAAAATTGACCCGAAAAGCTAGGGTTTTTTTTTCAGCCCAGTGTGCGATATGTTCAAGTCTAAATTTGAGAGATTTGAATTAAGATATTCAAGCAAAGATATGTGGACTTAGATGTCACCTCTTAAAATTAAAGGGCTGCTAATGTATTCTTCAATTGGCAAACTACATATATGTTGTTGCATAACTACATATTTATACACTATTATATTGACAACGACCAAGATCAAATTTATAGTACCTAGGACACTATGCTTTCAATGTCGAAGCGTTGCGCGTCCTACTTCCAAACACCGGGGCTGGCATGCGCAAGAAGCAGTGTCGACGGAAGGCTGTTTCTTGAGTTGAAGCGCCGCCCGTCTCTTAGTTGTTTAGCTTTTGAGTAATACAGTAACTTATATCAGTACACGAGGACGGTCCGATCTTGAGTTGTTCCTTCTAGACCTCTTAGGGCGCTCGCTTGAAGCGCGACGTTTGTATGTTTAAACTCTATAAAAAAACACGTAATTTTTTTTGCGTATTCAAGAAAATATATATATATATATAGGGAGAGGCTATTCAGTAGCCAGCTAAAGAATAAGTTATTCTGTAGCCACCTCCATTTACCATAATTTTATATACTAATTTACGATAATATCAATATATATTTACTATAGTTGGGTTACTATAACACATAGGGATATTTACCATAACGTTATAGTAAACCACTTAGTAAGGAGTTACTATAATCTCATAAATTAACATAGTAATTATAGTAACTCAAGGTGGCTACAGAATAGGTTATTTTGTAGCCAGCTATAGAGTAGTTGTTCTATATATATATATATATATATATATATATATATATATATATATATATATATATATATATATATATATATATATATATATATATATATATATAGTTAAATGCATTAGAGGTCCATTAACTTGTGAGGAAGTTTCGGTTAGGTCCATCAACTTCTAAAGTGACTTTTTGGGTCCATAAACTTTGTACGCGTATCACTTAGGTCCATACATTTCCACGTTGGCTTCTCGTGCTTATGTGGCACGATGCCGTGGCCATGCGGGCGTGCGGGTGGCTTCCTCCTACGGCGCTTCGTGGCTGGAGCGAACGCGACTAGGCTCGTGGTGCGCTGGAGCTTCCCCGCCGCGGCGAGGTCCCGGAGCACGTGGTCGGGCAGACGCTGCGACTGCGAGCTGAGTGCCATGTGGAGTGCGAGCGCGCGACCGGACTTGGAGCGCAGCAGCAACAGCCGCTGCCGGCGCGGCTGTGGGCGACGGCAGCTCCTGAGCGGGAGCCGCCGCCGGCAGCTGCAGCTCAGGCGCGTCGTCGTCGGCCGGCTAGGCGTTGTCGTCGGCGCTGGGGACGAGGTTGGCGCGGCCACGGACCGCCCCGCGGTGCCCGCAGACCACACGACGGCGCCACCGGGGGTGGAGCGGAGCACGAGGTTGCCCGTGGCTGTGAGCTCCGCGGACGCGCCCTCCCCGACGGGCTGGCCGCGGTTGGCGGACCAGACAACCTGCGGGATGCCCGCCACCACGGAGGTCATGAGCCCGCCGCTGTTGCAGTAGACGACCGACGTGGAGATGATGGAGGTAGGGGAGGAGGAGGTGGACAGCACGCCCCCCGGCGTTGCCTACGTGCAGACCATCAACCTCGACGGCGAGTCCAACCTCAAGACGCGGTACGCCAAGCAGGAGACGATGCCTACGCTGGCCGAGGCGCTCGCGGGGGTCATCAAGTGCGAGAGGCCCAACCGCAACCTCTACGGCTTCCTCACCACGGTCGACCTCGACGGCCGCCGCGCCGTCTCGCTCGGCCCCTCCAACATCATGCTCCGCGGGTGCGAGGTCAAGAACACGGCCTGGGCCATCGGCGTGGCCATCTACACCGGCCGGGACACGAAGGTGATGCTCAATAGCTACGGGGCGCCGTCCAAGCGCAGCCGCCTGGAGACGCACATGAACCGCGAGACCATCATGCTCGCCGTCGTCCTGTTCCTCCTCTGCGGCATCGTGTCGCTCCTCGCTGACATCTGGCTCGGCGACCACGGTGACGAGCTCGGGGTGATCCCCCCTTCTTCCGCAAGAGGGACTTTTCCGTCAAGGACGACCCGGACGCCACGTACAACTGGTACGGGATGGGCGCCGAGGTGGCCTTCACCTTCATGAAGTCGGTGATCACCTTCCAGGTGATGATACCCATCTCTCTGTACATCTCCATGGAGATCATCAGGGTCGGGTAGGCTTTCTTCATGGAGCAGGACAAGAACATGTTCGACGACAAGCGACAGGCCAAGTTCCAGTGCCGCGCGCTCAACATCAACGAGGACCTGGGCAGATCAAGTACGTGTTCTAGCTCATATGTTGGCAGCGGATTCAATTCTTGGCGCCGTATATCACTCCGCGTATACAACGTACGACTTACTTATTTTAGAGAGAAATACATGGACGCCATAATAAATATAAAAGCTGCTTGCTGTTGCTGCTCGCCGGCGCCGTGCACGCCGATGGCGTCTACTACCCGCCGTCCGGTGGCCCCGCCGTGCCCGTGCCCCGCGAGCCCTGCGACCCCATCATGGCGCTGCTCCAGGAGCTGGAGGTGTGTGAGGGCATGAGCCATGGCGCAGCTCACGTCCAGCCGCAACGGCGACCTGCACCGGCAGCAGGAGCAAGAGGCTAGGCGCTCTCGTTGACGACGGCGGTGGCCACCCCACCCCCTTGCCAGGTTCCCGGACGTGGCGGAGCTGGTGGACTGCACGTGCCTCGACATCTACGGGACCCTCCCAGCGGCCGCGCTCACGCCGGGGACCCCCTACGCGGCGTACCTGGTGTACGGCACCGCGGAGGGCGGACACCGCGGCCTCAGCTTCCCGGACCGGGAGACGACGGTGGCCGTGGGCGGCCGCGTGGTGGCGCGCCGGAGGTCCAGGAGAACTTGCCGCGGCCCGATGCGCGGCCGCGGCGCCAGGCGCCCTCGTACATGCTGCCGTCGGTCCACAGGAACTTGCCCGCTACCTGCGCAGCGGCAACGGCGACGGCGAGACGGTGGCGGCGAGGACTGCGCGTGTGCTCAGCTTCATGGACGGGCTCTCCTGCTGCGGCGAGGAGCGCGTGATGGTGTTCACCATGAGAAGAGGCAAGGACAGCGTGGACCCGGTCATGCTGCGGCCAGGCCGGCTTGACGTGCACATCCACTTCACCATGTGCGACTTCGAGGGATTCAAGGCGCTGGCAAGCAACTACCTGGGGCTCAAGGACCACAAGCTGTACCCACAGGTGGAGGAGGGGTTCCACGCCGATGCCCGCCTCAGGCCCGCCGAGCTCGGCGAGATCATGCTCGCCAAACGCGGGTCCACGAGCCGCGCGCTCCGTACCGTCATCAGCGCGCTGCAGCACGTGGCGCCGTCGACAGCACGCAGGCAGCGTCCGCGTCCCCGGGCGGCACGGAAGCGCGATGCAGCGCTGGGCGCGCACCTCGCCCGCAACAGCGGTGAGGCCATGCTGCTGCTGCTTCGGTGTTGCTGCTGGTGGCGGTGGTGTCGTCATGGCTGGCCGGCGGCCTGAGGAGCGAGGAGTGACGTGGGCGACGCCCTGATGAAGAGCGACGGGAGCAGCAGGGGCGGCGCCGCCGGGGACGGCGACGGCCGCGGCTTGTTCGCGCGCCCGCAACGGCGGCAGCGGCACCTGCTTGCGCGCCCACAGCGTGTTTGACGAAACGAACGGTCAACGGTTGCTTTAGATGGACAAGTCAGCAGGCCACATCAGCACGAGAAGCTTATATGGAGGGATATGGATTTAAGTGATACAACATTAAAGTTTATGGACAAAAAAAAACCACTTTGAAAGTTGATGGACCTATCTGAAACATCCTCACAAGTTTTAGTAGACTAGCGCAACACTTGTTTCGCCTCATAATTGTCTAACCGGTTTATTAAGTGTTGTTGTAGAAATTTTTAATAGGCTATTCAACCCCCCTCTAACCATAAGGACCTTTCATTGTCCCACGTGCTGCCCCCTTTGATTATCATGGGCCTGTACAAGGGCCTAGTTAAAATTGAGCCAGCATATCACAAGTGTTTTCACGGGATATGCACCCATGACTTATGAGTTATGACTACCGTAACTATTCCTCAAGTCGCGCTTCCAGTTCAGTATATCAACATCCAAGCCGCAGTTGCTACTGCAAAGAATATTCTCATGACGTGATGTACATATATATGATGTATACACTCCAAAAGATTTGGTCAAATTTGAGGCAGAGTTCCACGCTGAATTTGTGACACCTCGCTCTTGATTGGCCTGACAACTGAAAGCCACTCATGCACTCAGTTGTCTTTTGCAATCTTTTCGCTTTCCCTACTGCTCCGATCCTCAGCTCCCATAATTCATATGCATATGGGACATTACTAGTATAGACATAAAAATTGACCCAAAAAGCTAGGGTTTTTTTTCAGCCCAGTGTGCGATATGTTCAAGTCTAAATTTGAGAGATTTGAATTAAGATATTCAAGCAAAGATATGTGGACTTAGATGTCACCTCTTAAAATTAAAGGGCTGCTAATGTATTCTTCAATTGGCAAACTACATATATGTTATTGCATAACTACATATTTACACACTATTATATTGACAACGACCATGATCAAATTTATAGTACCTAGGACACTATGCTTTCAATGTCGAAGCGTTGCGTGCCCTACTTCCAAACACCGGGGCTGGCATGCGCAAGAAGCAGCGTCGACGAAAGGCTGTTTCTTGAGTTGAAGCGCCGCCTGTCTCTTAGTTGTTTAGCTTTTGAGTAATACAGTAACTTATATAAGTACACGAGGACGGTCCGATCTTGAGTTGTTCCTTCTAGACCTCTTAGGGCGCTCGCTTGAAGCGCGACGTTTGTATGTTTAAACTCTATAAAAAACACGTAATTTTTTTTGCGTATTCAAGAAAAAAACTATATATATATATATATATATATATATATATAGGGAGAGTATATTCAGTAGCCAGCTACAAAAATAAGTTATTCTGTAGCCACATCCATTTACGATAATTTTATATACTAATTTACGATAATATTAATACATATTTACGATAGTTGGGTTACTATAACATATATATATATATATATATATATATATATATAAATAGAGAGAGTATATTCAGTAGCCAGCTACAAAAATAAGTTATTCTGTAGCCACATCCATTTACGATAATTTTATATACTAATTTACGATAATATTAATACATATTTACGATAGTTGGGTTACTATAACATATGTGGATATTTACTATAACGTCATAGTAAACCACTTAGCAAGGAGTTACGATAATCTCGTAAATTAACATATTAATTATCGTAACTCAAAATGGCTACAGAATAAGTTATTTTGTAGTCAGCTACAGGTTAGTAATATATATATATATATATATATATATATATATATATATATATATATATATATATATATATATGTGTGTGTGTGTGTGTGTGTGTGGTGTGTGTGTGTGAAAATGTAGGGAGAGAGTAGGTCTCAGCCTCGTGCATAGTACCCAAAGCTGCACACGACACGACTGAGCCCTTGTTTAGTTGGACCCCAAAATTCAAAAAGTTGCTACAGTACTTGTCACATCGAATGTTTGCGGCCCGTGCATGGAGCATTAAATGTAGACGAAAAGAAAAACTAATTGCACAGTTTGGTGGGAAATTGCGAGACGAACGTTTTAAGCCTAATTAGGCAATGTTTGGACACTATTTGCCAAATAAAAACGAAGGTGCTACAGTAGCCCCAAAATCCAAATTTCGCGAACTAAACCAGGACTGAGATTGCGAAGGTGGGAGGACATAAGGTTGCATTTATTCTATTTGTGTGGTCCAACAAAGAAAACTCCACAGCGATGTTTTTTGGCGTATGACAAGAAGTCCACATATATGTAAGTGGTTGCGAAGGTGCCACAGTTCCGCGGTAGGATGATGTTACGTACTGCAACGGCAGATACACACGATATACCAACCTGTATAATTTAATTTTATGCATGCCTCTAAAAATGTTACTCTCTCCTTTTTTCTAAAATGTAAATCGTTATGACTTTTAGATACATGGTTTTTTGAAACGTCTTGCGAACTGATTATAGATCAGTTGGTTGAGTTCCTTGTGATAGAACCTGTTTTCTTGACTTGGCACATGTGCTAGTATTTTTCTAGATTTATTTTAGGATTTAACAGCGCTATACTTTCAATGGTAGGCAATGTCTCCATCAACAGCGAGGCGTCCGAGATGACTTCGTGAATCTCAAGATATGCTAGCTCAGTTCTTCGAATGTGCTCATAAAGGTAGATAGAGTTTGCGTACGTGTATTCATATGGGTGATTGTGCATGCGTGTTGTGAGTGTTTATGTTGTACTACAAAATTCTCAAAAATAAATAGGCATAATGTATATTTAGAAGTGTTATTATAAACAAAGGCTATATATCTATAAAATCTAGAACGACTCGTGCTTTAAAATGAAGGGAGTACTCCAGTAGCTAATAACAGAGGTCATCTCTGTTTTACCATCGGTTTCTCCATGAAGAGTTGTGGGGTAGTAGACGATGGAGCGGTGGTAGACGACGACGCAGTGCAAGATAAATAATGAATATGACTCGTGTGGCGTCCACGTACGTGGGAAGGGCCAGAGCCGGTGCCCGATGGAGACCCTCAACGCAACGCGATAGAAGGTAGCTAGGCACCACACATTAGTACTCGTAGTCTCGGACGTCGGTAGCGCGCACGTCTCTCCGATCCGATCAGGCCCCATTCGCTGATACGAAACTTTTGACTAAGATTGGTTGAAAAATATTGTTCTAAGAAAACGAACAAATCAAACTTCGTACCAGCCGAACGAGGCCTTGTGTGGGGCTGCTGCGACTGCGAGAGTGCGACTGCGAGTGATCCCCTCCGATTCGTGACCGTGACCTGCGACTGACGAGTGGGCCGTGTGACGGGCCGGGGCGGACACTCTAGCAGTGGCAACGCGACACCGAGGCGCACCACCCCCTTCAAGTCGGTCTTGATCACGGACACTTCACTTGTGACGACTGCGCGCGGCTGGACCAGTCAAAGGAGACGACATCAGCTCATCAATGCTCAGATCATTCGTCGTCCTGTTCGCTTGTCTTATAAGTCGTATTTTTTAGTTAATGAATAATATTTTTCTCTCATAACAAATCAGCCAATAATACTTTCAACAATAGCTTATCAGCCAAACGAACAGGACAAACAACCGATCAAAAGGGGGAAAAAAGTAGCCGGCAACATATCCTTTCTCATGGGAACCATTGCCATCTCCGCCAAAGAAACCATGGCGGATCGGAGATATGCCTGAGGAGGAAACAATGATCATAGAACGGCAGAATGTACAAGGCGTACAGCTAGCTGCACGAAGCGTTTCGCTGTTCGTTTGCACTCGAGACATTGGGGTGTTTGGTTTCTGCAGGGACGCCTAAAATTTCTGTCACATTGAATGTTTGGACATATGCATGAAGTATTAAATATAGACTAATTACGAAACTAATTACATAACTTGTGACTAATTTACGAGATGAATCTTTTAAGCCTAATTAGTCCATGATTTGACAACGTGATGCTACAGTAAACATGTGCTAATGCCATATTAATTAGGCTTAAAAAATCGTCTCGCAAATTAGCCTCTATCTATGTAATTGGTTTTGTAGTTAATCTATATTTAATGCTCTTTATTAATATCAAAATATTCGATGTGACATAAATTGTAGGAGCGACTAAAGAACCAAACACCCTAGCCATTGAAGAATCCAAAACTGCTCTTTCAAAAAAAACACTTCTCAGTCCTACTTCTGGGGCTTATATAAACCCATAGCAAGCGAATTGTAAATCTCGCAGGGACATACATTTCACCACCGTGAAGATGAGGAGCAACAATGCTTCTTCTCTGTTTTACGCTTTGCTCATCATCTGCGCTGCTGCATTGCACGCAGATGCGTCCCAAGAGAATCAACTGCGAAAATTCATCAGGTCTAGGAGGGACAGTCATAGCGACAAGGGCACGTTTAAGGTGAGTAGCCTCCTGAGCACAAGGTTCTCCGACAGCGAACAGAGCGCCCTGAAGGCAGCTGACAAGATCACTGCGCTGCCGGGGCAACCAGACGACGTCGACTTCGACCAGTACAGCGGGTATGTGACCGTCGACAAGGAGAATGGCCGGGCACTCTTCTACTACTTCGTGGAGGCGCCGCAGGATGCCTCGACAAAGCCGCTCCTCCTGTGGCTTAACGGAGGTACATATATCTTCTCTGAATTGTGGTAGAGCAGTTGCACGCAATGAGTTTGAACCTAACAATATACTAGTTCTGGAGTTCATTAATGTCAGTATGCGTGTGTTTCTGCATGTTAATGCATCAGTATGCATGGGTAATTAACCTGGTAATAACCGTCCACTACAGGGCCAGGATGCTCGTCGCTTGGCTACGGAGCAATGCAAGAACTCGGCCCGTTCCGTGTAAATAGCGACAACAAAACGCTGAGTAGAAACAAGAAAGCTTGGAACAATGGTAACTTGTAATTGCCTTTCTTTTGCTTAAGCTGGAAACTCATCGACAATATGTATATTTTTGGATGGGGAAACTCGATCTAACGGGATTAATAATTAAAAAAACGGTGTATATGTAGTGGCTAATGTGATCTTCTTGGAATCGCCGGCGGGTGTCGGATACTCTTACTCCAACACATCCTCGGACTACGACCGCAGTGGAGACCAAAGGACTGCTAATGACGCGTATTTGTTTTTGGTTAATTGGCTGGAACGCTTCCCCGAATACAAAAGCCGTCCATTCTACATCTCCGGGGAGAGCTACGCCGGACATTACGTGCCTGAACTTGCTGCCACAATCCTAATCCAGAATTCCTACAACAGCAAGACGGCAATAAACCTACGGGGCATCTTGGTACCAAATTGATTTTTTTTTTCTTTGCAGCAGGTTATATATCTGGCTTTGCAAAATAACAAAATTGTCCATAATGGTTATATATATCCTTTTCCTTCAAGGTTGGAAATCCACTTCTGGATTGGAATATGAACTTCAAGGGTGCAGTTGACTACTACTGGAGCCATGGGTTGATGTCAGACGAGGTATTTGACAACATAACCAGGCACTGCAATTTTGACAATTCAGATGGTGTGCTATGCAATGGCGCTGTGGATGCGGTCGATCCTGGACAAATTGATCCTTACAACATCTATGCTCCAATCTGTGTTGACGCGGCCAACGGAGCATACTACCCCAGTGGCTACGTAAGGCAACGATTCACAATGTTTCACTTCATATATTTGGTTCTATATATAACATTTTCCACATATTGCAGTTACCTGGATATGATCCATGCAGCGATTATTACACCTATTCCTACCTCAATGACCCAGCAGTGCAGAAGGCCTTCCACGCTAGAATGACAAATTGGTCCGCATGCACGTAAGATCTTTTAATTGGGCCCATCACCACCGTTATAATATTAGTGAGCTAGGAGTAATTACAAAGTATTCACCTCCAACTTCGTGTGGTTTTTGCAGAAACTTGCACTGGAAAGATTCACCGATTTCCATGGTGCCAACAATCTCATGGCTAGTTGAGAAGAAGTTACCTGTCTGGATTTTTAGGTAATTTAGTGGCGATTTTTCAGTGTTGACAAATTAAACTATCCAAAGCACATATAGTAGTAATATGTATTGTACAAATGAAAATAATGCCATTATGAAAAAATTTCAGTGGCGATTTTGATTCCGTATGCCCACTTCCCGCAACGAGGTATTCTATCCATGATCTTAACCTTCGCATCACAACTCCATGGCGTCCGTGGACAGTAAACAAGGAGGTAAGTTCTATGCATGCCAAAGTAATATTTATACCATCCTCTATTGCTGCAAATAGTTTGTATTTCTTATGTTCCAAATAATTATAATTTAGTTTAACTTAATTTTACTAAGCTATTAGAAAAAAAAATGTTACTCTCTTTATTTTTTCCAAATTGTAAGTCATTTTGCCTTTTATTTTTCTATGCACCCGTATCTAGAAAGGACAAATGATTTATAATTTGAAATGGAGAGAGTACCATTTATAAGTTCAAACAACTATCAAGGCATATTTCATAGAAAATTTAATGAAACTAATTTGACGTTGTAGATTTTTTTCTATAAAAACTTGGATAAAATTAGAGGAAATTGATTTATAATAACGTGAAAGTAAACTGCAACTTTGAACAGGGTGTGTTACTATTTGAAGCTCAAAAAGGTCTCCATGTTAAGTTTTCCGAGGTGTGCTAGGAAAAATAATAAATACTAAAAATTATAAAATAAAAAAAACATGGCTTTTAATTTGGTAGGTTCTAATTATCACCACCACTAAGACATTGGATGTATTATGTTTTCTAAAAAATTACCCACTTATACCATTATGATAAATTCATAAAGTAACGACTTTATATCTAAATTACCCACATCTATCATATAACCCCCTGAATTTGCATCAAAATGGCCCACTTCTGATAATTTAAAATAAATCCTTAATTTTGTATCTAAATTATCTACATCTATCATTAACAAAGAAAATTCAAAGTAACCCCTAAATTTACATCTAAATCACCCACATCTTCCATAACAAAAATAATATAAAGTAACACCTTTAGTTTGTATCTAAATTACGCATTTCTATCATTTGAAAAAAAAACCAAAATATACCTCAAACCGATCTTGAGCACTTCATGCAGGTTTAAATGGACATACCACCGTAGTACTTCAGAGCGCAATCTACAATCTAATTTTTTATTTTTAATAAAATACAAAACGAGAGTTGATAAAAGATACAGTAAACATAAAGTTTCAACTTAAATTGAGGATACAATATTATAGCAACTAATAAATTCAAAATTTTCAAATCAAAATCTAGATTAATGGTGGTGCCATGAGACATGGGCTGCAACAAGATCCACCATAACTTAAGCTAGGGTTTTAAATAAATGCATATTAAAGGTACATGAAGCTGCCATGCAGAGGGGGAAGGTATGTATATATGGATGAAAAGCCATATAGATAATAAGTTAAACAAATGAATAGAAATCACTGAGTTTCTATATATGTATTGCATCCAAAAATGACGAAAGAAAAAACATTAATATAAGTAAATTTTATTAGTTGTAGGTATTAAACATAAACATCTAATAAATATGTCTTCTATGGTTCTAGCCCATGCGGGAGCTTGGGTTGATGGGCTAGTAAGATATAGATTTATTTCCTATGGAAATCTCATCTTTAGAATAAAGCCTTACATATATATATATATACAAGTTTATAATAAGCTTGGCTCGTGAATTTTGATGATTATGCTTGCAGGTTGGAGGATATGTTCAACAATACAAGGGAGGATTCATATTTGCCTCTGTCAGAGGAGCTGGTCATATGGTTCCGTCCTCTCAACCCGAGAGAGCATTAGTATTATTGGACTCTTTTTTAAAAGGGGTGCTCCCACCGTACGTAATGGAGCAGTAATTCCTTCAAGGGTTATATGCTCAATGGCAAACTCAATAAACAGGAGCAAAACTTTTCTATGAGACAATGTTGGTACTTTTCATTTAGTATAACTTTGATTGATGTTGGTTTTATATTATATGGTATGTGGTTGTTATAATTAAAGCTTCATGTTTTCCCTTAGTGGACATGGATTTTCGGTCTGTGTGAAGTGACAAGAGTACTATGCACAAAGATTGTTTCCTATGCATGTGAGACAGTGCACTCCGTTATCCTATTTTTCTTTAAAGCTAGGCAACCTTCTGTTTTCCAATGTAATGACCATGAGTATGGTTGCATTCTTTAGGTTTCAACACTATATTTCTTTGGGTTATTGGTGACGTCTTTCTAGAGTTGTTTCTGGAGTGTTTGGTTGTGTGAATCAATCCGTTCTAGATGAAATAATGCATCATGAGTCTATCTCTTAAATTTAATGAAATGACTTTATTTCTCGTGCTAGTACTAATTATTATCTTTATTAGGAACGAGGTTATATAGATCAACTTATTCCTCAAAACAAACAAAAAAAGAGTGAAATGATAATGGACTACCTCATTTCACACATCAAACACCCCCCTAGCCACCTGATGTGACCGTACCCAAGACTTGTGGAAATGGACTACTTTAAGAGACAAAACAATCCACTTATAGAAATTGATTTTCATTCATAGTTCACTTTCAAACTAAAACAAACTAGAATTTCAAAACCAAAATTCTGACTCTTTTACCCCTCTTTGATAGTCCTAGGATATTACGGGCATCTATTTTCAACTGATTACATTACCATACAACATCAAACTACATAAATAAGATTATTACAATGGTTTGGATACAAGCCCTTGGCGCTAAAATCAAACAAAAACATTGATGTTCTATTCGTAGCAACGAAGCTTGGCGAATCTCTAATCCATAGGCTTCCTTGAGTGTAGACGTGAACCCACTACTAATTCCAACATCACTGCAAGTCCAAAAATCTACACACCACGTAATAGATATGTGTAGGCCATGGTCATCACCAATGAGATATAGGGGAAATAGAAAATTAACTAGAAGCATGTATGGTCTATGTCGAAGGTGTGACAGACGATTCATCTGCCACACCTTAGAAAGTTGGTGGAAACAAAAATGAACTAGCGAATGGTAGGTTGTGTCGCGATGCGCTAAACGAAATGCATGACGAAAGGTGTGGTGCGGGAGCTATGCTGTGGCATGGTGACCTTTGATAGCAAACCAAACAAACCCTAGATCTTTAGCATCTTGATGTAGATCGGGTAAATCTAGATCCAATCTAACATAAAATAACTCCCTACAACTAAGATTTGATTGATACAGACATGAAAAATGCATTTCTAACCCCAAATAGGAGCATCACATTTTAGTCATTAGTGATAGGCTATAACTTATAAGCCTCACCATGCCATAGGTAAAGCTGCATAGTGACAGGAGATAGTTGATGCCCATCACTACTGCACTAACAAGTGATTGACAATTAACTCATCACTTTTGAGTCTGTTGCCTTTGTAGGATCAAGATGGCGACTAAAGGGAGCTACATAGTGACAGGAGTTAGTTGATACCCATCACTACTTGCCTTTACCACAAGTCTAGGTGCAGACATGGGATACAGCTAAACCAATTGGCTTGGTTAGAAAGATTGGCCATACCGTGGGGTATAGCCGAACCAACGTTCCCTAGCGGAGTCATCCAAAAGTGTGTTGATGCGAATTAGATCACCACACTAGTAAGGAGCTGGATCGCTTGGTATAGGCGGGCCAAAGATTAGACAAGCCAACCCTCAAGTTGGTTGACGCCTATAGTGTGCTCACAGATGAATACTTTATCTGGTGCCTCCAACAATGAGCGCGATACACAAGACAAGTCACCGGAGGAACCTCGTCAGGAGCATGATACACAAGACACGCCAATGAAGTCTCTTGAAACCCAAAACCCCACTTGCCTAGGGGGGACCCTATTGGGGTGTGTGTGTGGTGGCTATGGGGTGCCCTAGCCAGCTTGATCGCTCTAGAGCTTCATCGTTGTCGATCCACTGACCATGTAGCAGAGATGAAGAATGAGGAGAGGTAATAGATGGGAAAAGGGTAAAAGAGAGGTAGTAGATTAATTTTGTCGATTGTGTAGTTAGATTACCTCAATCGGCAATAATATTCTAATATATAGAGGGGTGGTTTTATCCTAGTAGGACACCTTTCTCAAATGAAACCTACAAGTTTCCCATGATATTGGGCTAGTTTAGATCAAGTAAAACTCAATCTAGACTCGAAAAACTGGCTAGGTGTAAGGTCCTAAATGGCTAGAGGGGGTGAATAGTCTATAAAAAATCAACAAAATCACTAGATAGAATTCATTAGTACAACAAATGGCAAAATGCAATTTTGCTCTAGCTCTACTTTGTGTTGTAAGCCACCTATCCAAACAATTCTAGTTGATTATAATCTCTAGGCACACAAAGACTAAGTCACTAATTCTACGACCAGGATCCGATAGATTTCCATGTAACTGACTTAATAGTCAACATCTCATAGAATCTAGGTAGGCTTGCATAGCTAGACAAACATATCAGTGCCCCTGTAATTCCCGAGCATACGTGATAAGAGATCGATTATTCACTGTTCATAGGATACCCCGTACCCAAACTAGTATAAATATATGTCTCATGTGCTACCCATCTAATTCCCTGCATACAAAATGCATTGTCGATGAGAATTTCTTTGGCATGGAGGCTTGGCTAAGTATTAGCAAATCCGTTGGCCCACATGTTTAGATCTTTAGGGACTAAAGATTAGCCAACTAGTTGTTAATGCCATGGATCCAAACAAGACGATGCTCCCGTTCCAAACTAACTTCCTGCCATTGCTTCATGGTGTTTGCAACATTTGATTAGAGAAGTTTGATTTATGTAAGTGTCGGTGTGAAAAGTGACCAACTAGTAAATATTTGTCATTTTGCCGTACGTTGTAATCAGATGTGGCCTAGCAATCAATGACATAGGGTTTATACTGGTTAAGGCAACGTGCCCTACGTCCAGTCTGAGTTAGTCGGTGACTTTATTCCTGAGCCTAGGTGCTCGAAGTTTGCTATGGGGTTACAAACGAGAGGGAGTAAGATGGGGGGTATCAGAGGTCCAGTCGGACTCTGGACCGAAGGGCCAAGAGTGACGAGAGCTCCAACATGTGCTCTGTCTGGCTTTAGAGTTCTAGAGCCAAGCAGAGAGAATCGTCTGTTGTCTATGTGAATCGCTAGAATCATGAATGAATCGATCATCCTTTTGAAGAGAGCACATCCCCTTTTATAGATGAAGGGGACAACTTTACAAGAGAGAGAGAGAGAGAGAGTGTGTGGGAGAGAGAGAGAGTGTGTGAGAAATAGAGTGTGTGTGTGCTACCTAGTCTTGTTGCCCACACTGTCGAGTACAAGGCGGTTTGTCGATGCCCACAACACTGTTGATGGCTGGATGCATGTGTTTGGTTCCACTGTCTTCTTCTGGTATGGCAAATGTCGGCGCCTACCACCATGTAGGATAAATGTCAGCGCCCACAACACTGTTGGTGTTCTGACATATCTAGAAGGATATAAAGTACCCTTCTAACATGACCTGATAGTACCGTCCTATAGGTGTGCAGGGTACGGTCCTTGGTATTGTGGTTGACTAGAGCACTCTGCCTTACTTGCTCTATCCGTTTCCTGGGTCTTCACTAAGCGGGCGTCCTCGGTCGGTCTTTCCCTAGTCGGTTCTGGCCTCCCGATTGGAGAAGAGCTGTAAGTAATGGTTCGGTGTATTCCCGGTCGGAGAAGACGGTCGAAGTCAGAAGCGAGTGCCATCCCTCCTTGGCCAGGCCTTCCAGTCGGAGAGGCGGGCTAGAGTCAGAAGCGAGCGAGCCCTTTCGGTCAGAGAGGCGGTCGGAGTCGGAAGCGAGCGAGACCTTCTGGTCAAAGAGCGCGGGCCAAAGTCAGAAGCGAGCGAGGCCTTCCAATCGGAGAGGCAGGCCAAAGTCGGAAGCGAGAGCCGTTCCTCTCCTTGGTCAGGCCTTCTGGACGGAGAGGCGGGCCGGAGTTGAAAATGAGTGTCGTTCCTCCTTGGCCAGGCCTTCCAGTCAGAGACTAGATATGGCTTGTCGTTAGGTTTTTTGGGCTAGCCCAGGAGTTACGCATCGTTCACAACGTCGTCTGCTGGGCTGAGCTTTTACTGAGAAGTAGGTCCATGAGAGACCTTAGGTTTATGAACCCAACAGGAGCCTAGAGCCCCCAGGCAATTTGGGTAGAATCGTCTAGGGGATTTTTGTCTTACAGCGGGTGTGCGCGAGCGCACCCACGGGTGTAGCCCCAGGCGATTCGGGGAGAATCGTCTAGGGGGTTTTTGTGTTGCCAGCGGAGGAATTTTTGTTTTGACAGCGGGTGCACACGAGCGCACCCACGAGGGTAGCCTCCGAGCCTGCATCCGACTGGTGAGTCGGTTGGAGGCTGAGCATCTTGGTACTCTTTTCCTAGGGCTGCAGACTATTTTTTGGGGGTGTTCGCCCATGTTTGTCCCGCCTGCGACCTACGTGATCGGTTGATTTCTCGAGTCAGTGTCGGGTGACCTGAGCCCCTAAGCCCCATTGGGCTTGGTAGGGGTTGGTCTGGTTCTGTGCATTACCCTATCTATGGTTTTTTCATAACCAGAGGGGCTGAGCTAACATCACTTGCCTCGATGGCTCGAGTGACACGCTCAGTGAGCTCGCTAACAGGCATGTTCGAGTGGAATCCGGGTTCATCGTTCATGACGGGGTCGGCATAGCCCTCATGTGGCATTCCACTGCTCCTTAACCCGTGTCTTGGCAGATGCTCGGGTTGTTCCAGAGACTGACTCGATGGCCCGCTGGCCTCCCCTCGATGGAGATTCTGTGGGCATGGCTCGAGGTTAGGATCAAACGAGAAGGTTGAGATGACCCTGTCTACTTTGGAGAAGATTGGGCGAGGGCCGCTGGGGCTCATCTGCATTTTCTCCCCTAGCTCTGTTTGATGCGGGGTGGCCTTGAGCCCTTCGCGGGCCAGCCTTCGAACCCCGATCGGTCGTTGCTCATGTTGAATGAGGCAACTACCGCTTCATGATGCAACATGGAGCATTTTGATGCATCAACCGCATATGCGATGCTTTGGATGTATGGGATGAATGAATGCGTGCATGGATGGATGTGTGAATGCGTGTATGAGAATGGATGAATGAATGTTTTATGCATTTAGAAAATAAAGTAAGAGGGATTGATAGAGTTACCTCGATGACTTGAGTGACAGGCTTGAGGAGTCTTTATCGGATATGTTCGAATGGGATCCACGTTAGTCATTCATGACGGAGTCGTCATGGCCCACATGGGGTGTCCCTTTGCTCCTTACCTATCTCTCAGCATTTGCCTGAGCCGTCCGATCGACTTAGGAAGCCCATTGGTCTCTCCGTTGGTGGAGATCCTATTGTTGGGCCCTTCCAAGTCTTGCCTGGGAAGGCAGAGGGCTGCCTGCGCGTGGTTGTGCCTTGTTTCTCATGCCCGGCATGTGGTAGTGGTGGGCCATGCATAGGCCACATCCCATCTAACCAGGCGCCGTCTCATCGGGCAGGGCGCATCCCATCGGTCAGGACACGTCCCACCGCATCCCATCCGCATTGAATGGGGGAAGGGAGAGGGTTTTTCGCCCTAATCCTTTGCCTTTCCCCAACTGCTATGCCTCCTCCTTAAATAGGGGAAGGAAGAGGTTTTTTGTCCCATTCCTTCGCCTATTCCCCAACGGTCGCCTCTCCTCCTTCTTCCTTCTCGCCAAGAGCGTTCGTGTGCCGCAGCGGTTCCTAGGAAAAAAGGGTAGAGCGAGGGAAAGGAGAACTCACAGGTCCGTTTTGTGAACCTAGAGCACAATGTCAAGCTAGAGGTCATCCAGTGTAAGCAAGTCGGTGCTGGTCACCTTCGCCAAGAAGGGGCTGCTGCCACCGAAGGAGGTGGCACACTAGATGGCTCCTGCGGGGAGGCTTTTCTGCAACCTCGGGCTGGCGAGGTCATCTCCTTCCTTGCCTTCCACGAGCGTGGGCTAGGGTACCCCGCACACTAGTTCATGCATAGTATCCTTAATGAGTGGGGCCTGGAGCTACAGCATCTCAATCCGACTGGGGTGTTGCACGTCGCCAGCTTCGTCACTGTCTACGAGGCCTTCCTCGGGATGGAGCCGCATGTGGATTTCTTCTGGAGGATCTTCTCTAGGCGAGCTTTGTCGGAGGGGATGCTGCCCAGGACTGCATCGATTGGGGGCTTCGCCCTATAGAAGAAGTTGAGTGCGTCGAGCGCCTACCCCGCGTACACCCCCTACAACTCCAATTGGGGGTGGCATGGGGAGTGGTTCTACATCAGGAACCTGGTGGAGGCACCATTCTCGCCGTTCACCAGTAGAAGGCTGGAGAGGTGGGAGAGCTGGTTGTGGGGCCCTTCCAGCTGGTGGAACAAGCTAGATATCATCGGGGACGAGCTCCTAAATCTAGTGCAGCACAACCTCGATGGGATGAGGATGTTCCACACCTTTTTCCACCATCAGGTCACCCTGCTGGCGGAAAGGACATGGCCAATGTGGCTGTACTCTAGCCCAATGGACCCCGACCATGCATCGTCAGTGGAGTTGGCGAAGGACAAAGTCTGGAGCCAACTCGACCGGGTGCTACAACTAAAGACATGGGAGACCCTCGAGGGAAAGCCTAGACCTTTCCACACCGATCTTGCTCTCCTATAATTTAACTTCAACTCATCCGTTTCGCAGGGACTTATTGGTTATAAATCCCTGCCGCACCTTCCAAAGGGACCGGAGGGCATGGCTCGGCAAGCCGCTCTGAAGGAGGAAGCGGACGGTAGGAAGAAGAAGAGAGCTGAGAAGGCTCAGAAGAAGCACTAGAAGGAGCAGCACATCACCAAACACGTCTGGGCTAGGGAAAATAGGAGCGACATCGAGGCAGAGCTTGAGTCGGAGGACCCCACGGAGATGGGTGACGACGTGATCTCCTCCGAGGATGAGGGAGGCAGGAGGTCATCGTGACCTCGGTGGAGCACCGCGAGCCTACAGCCATGTCTGCCAGCGGCGGGCGGGATATGGGGAGGTGCGGTGATGTTCCCGCACCAAGGAAGCATGCCACCAGCTTGGACGCCACTGGCGGGCGGGAGGCGAAGCGGACGTGGTCACCGTGGCCTTCGGAGACATTGCCGACCTTGTCCCCACCTACTCTAGGCATGGCAGGGTAGGCCAGGCGGTCGAAGGAGCAGGCTCGCACCCGTGCTTCTTCGGGGCTAGCATTGGCATGCGACCCTCAATGGGGGGACGCCCCGCCAGCTGCTCCAGTGGGTGTGCCCTGAGCCAGTGGTCACGGTGATTCATGGGCCAGTCAGGAACCAATCAGGCTGACTCCCCCCGGTTGAAGTGAGGGGGCATGGGTCGTAGCCCATGAGCAGTCCTCGCCCGATGGGCCCATTGCCAGTGGGTCGGGGCTTTAGAGCCCTACCGTTTACATCTTGGTATGCATTGTTTGATCTCATAGTTGAGTTTTTTTAGTGTGACTGACCTATACTTGTTTGACAGCAGCTAGATATTGACAGGATTGAGCATCGGCTCGCCTCCTGTGCGGGAGGAGTGGGGGCCCACCTTGCAGCGCATTGCGACGAGCGGTAGGGAGAGTAGGGTGGCAGTGGTGCGACCTTCCCCTCCGAGGGCTACGCCCTCCTAGTCGGTCGCAAGTTTGGCGGCAGCAGTGGTGACGGTGTTGGCGGTGATCCTAGTGGTGACGGCAGAGACCAGGTCGGAGGTGACCCTCGTGATCCCTCCTGCACTAACTATGGTGGAAGAGGGGAGGGAGACCAGGCTCCCTGCCTCACCCGGTGGAGGGACACATGGCTCGCCCTCCTAGTCGGAGTTGTCAGGGTTAGGAGGAGACACGGCTAGACCAGTGGTAGAACAACCGCCGAAGGGCCGTGAGGTCAAGGAGGTGGAGATCCCCTGCCCCTGTGAGGTAGGCACTAGGGTGGAGCCACCGACCATCCCACCATCACAGGAGCTTGCGGTGGTCTAGTCATCGGCTAGGCCTTCTAGTGGGTTAGGGGCGACCACCGACCTAGTGTGGCCCTACCCTAGCAACCCAAGGAAGGTGCAGTTCATCCTTTGGGATGAGGAGGAGTTGCAGCTCTAGGACATTGTTGGGGTTGAGGACTCGCGATGGAGTCAAATCTCTCCCAAACCAAGGAAAGGCTTAAGGAGACCTTGGAGCGGGTTAAGGTCATCCAATAGGCTATTATGGTCGACCTACCCCACATCACAGAGGTAGGTTTTCCATGCTCGTCCTTGACTCCTCGGTCTTTCATTGGTTGCCTCAGCGTGTTTACTTCTTGCTTTGTAGGGTTTAGAGGAGATGTCGAGCCGCAAGTCTTGTTTCCTCTAGGAGGAGCACACTCAGATGGAGTGGGAGGCAACAGCATCGCGGCGCCGAGCTCAAGCACTAGCTGGAGTCCACCCGCCGTTAGTCTCAAGACTAGGCGGCTGAGGCGACGGAGGCGTGGGTGGTGGAACAGCTTGCATTGGAGAGGGCAACTACCGCTGAGCGGGGCCTTGATGTGGCGAAGGTCCACCAGGCGAAGACCGAGGTGACACTCTAGAAGTCCCTAGCGGAGACCGAGGTGGCACTCTAGAGTTCCCTAGAGGCTCTAGAGTTAGAGCGGAAGGCCCGATCGGAGGTAGACCAGGAAGTGCTCATGTCGGGTGCTCGGGATGGAGGAGGCGAACACTGGGCTACGTGAGCAGGTGTCTCGATAGGAGGAAGGACTTTCCATCCTTGAGAACACCCGCCTTGGTATGTATCTATTCCGCTTTTGATGTCTTGGTTTTTTTTTCCTTAGCTTGATTTTGAGGTTGTCATCCTTCTTCTAGAGCTGGGCGGAAAGGTTGGGTCACTGGAGCAGGACCTGGAGATGACCATGGCGACGATTGGCTGGAATGCGGACGTGCTGGCCAAGTCCCTTGAAGAGCGACATGCTCTTAAGGAGGAGCTCAACCAGATCCACAATGTTGCCTAGGTCATCGTCACAGAGGTGTTCGAGTCAGCGCCAAGCACCAGCACGCCCGCCATCCAACTAGCGGGGTCCCAGATGAGGTTCGGGCCCTCATCTCCGACGGGATGTTCTACAGGACATTGGGGGTGCTAACTTTGGTGGCGATGCACCACCTAGACCTAGACTTCATCTCCATCTATAGCGGGTACGCCGATGGCTGGAGCCCGGACACCATCCATGCGCTCGGGGAAAGATTGTTGCCACACGCACAGTTGGTGGCAGAGCAAATCTTTGCACAATGGGTGATGGAGGCTCGCCGTGCGAGCATAGCTAAAGGCATGTGCTAGGAGGACATCACCCAGCCTATGGATGGAGTGGAGCCCAGGTCGGAAGCAAACATCGCCCCACCTTCGACCGAGCCGAGCGTCGCCCCGTCGGAGGGCGAGCAGCCTTTATCTTCTTCGGTCGCGCCGTCAGCCGATGCCGTCGGGCAGCCACAGTAAAAATTAGAGTAGAAGTACTTAGCATATGTAAAGGATGAGTTTGTGAGGAAGCCCCCGTGTGAACATTTGTATTGATGAATACATCAATTTTTGTTTTGTGATGAATCACTTCGTTTAGAGAAGCTTGTCCCATCCGTTCTTATTTTTACCCTAGCATAGCTTTGTTCTTTTTTCTTTCTTTTTCGCACCTGCTAGTTTGAACCATAGGCTGTAACCTTAAGAACCCAGGTGTGGCCCGTGAGGCTCAGCTGCTCGTAACCGTAGGTCATGGTGGGCTGTGATCGGTCAGAATGTTTAAAGCAAAGTTTCCGTAAGGTAATTAAAGGAACGGACTACCCTTTCATTCGGGTAGAAAAGTATTTACCATATGATAGTAAAAAAGAGAGGTGGTATTGCACCCTCGTGGAGCCCCCGAGTGACCCGGGCTGAAAGTGTTTAGGCCGGGGTGCTTTGTAGGAGCAAACATTGAATGAAAGAAAGTGGTAAGACCAAATTTTTAGGGGAAGAAATGACGTAACTATTCGATGTTCCAAGTATTGGTGAGAATATTGCCGTTGTCGTCCTTCAGTCGGTAGGTGTTCGGTCGGATTACATCGGTCACCATATAGGGTCCTTCCCAAGGCAGAGAGAGCTTGTGTTTCTCCTTGGTCGATTGGGTCCTTCAAAGCATGAGGTCTCCGACCTTGAGGATACTTCCTCTGATTTTCCTCTCATGGTACCTGCAGAGAGTCTGTTGGTAGCGAGCGGAGCGGATGATGGTTGTCTCGTGGGCCTCCTCGAGCAGGTCAACTATGTCTTGCTGAGCCTCCGTGGCTCGATCATGGTCGAAGGCCTTCACTCTTGGGGTGCCATGGTCGAGGTCGAAGGGCAGCACTACTTTAGCTCTATAAGCCAGGAAGAAGGGTGTGAACCCTATGGATCAGTTTGAGGTTATTCTTAGGCTCTAGAGGATCATTGGGACCTCTGCAACCCAATGCCCGACGTACTTGTTGATTCGGTGAAAGATGCGTGGCTTAAGTCCTTTGATGACCATGCCATTGGCATGCTCGACCTAACCGTTGGTACATGGATGTCCGATCGAGGCCCAGTCGATCCTAATGCCGTATCCATCACTAAAGTCGAGGAACTTCTTCCGGGTGAAGTTAGTTCCATGGTCAGTGATGATACAGTTAGGAATGCCAAACCGGTAGATGATGTCGAGGAAGAACTTGACTGCCTCTTCCGAGTAGATGTTGGTGATGGGCTTGGCCTCTATCCACTTGGTGAATTTGTCGACCGCTACGAGTACATGAGTGAAGCCGTCTGAGCCCTTTTTGAGGGGGCCTACCATGTCTAGGCCCCCAGACCACGAATGGCTAGGTGATGGGGATGGTTTAGAGCTCCTGTGCTGGCAAGTGAGTTTGCCGAGCGTAGAACTGGCATTCTTCACACCTGCGAATCACCTCATCTACATCTCATAGTGCGGTGGGCCAGTAAAAACCTTAGCGAAAGGCTTTTCCAACCAGCGACCTCGAGGCCACGTGGTGTCCGCAGATTCCAGCATAGACCTCGAGGAGGAGCTGCTTGCCTTGGCTGGTAGGGACGCAGTTCATGAGTACTCCTGATGGACTTTGTTTGTAAAGTTTATCACCGAACGTGACAAACGTCTTGGCGCATCGAGCGATCCATCGCGCTTTAGTCCTTTTGGGTGAGAGAACCTCCTTGAGGAGGTAGGCGAGTAGCGGCACTCGCCAGTCGACTTGATCGAGTGCAACCACGGCGACGTCGGTGGGCGATGTTGTCATAGAGGCACTGGGGTCGGAGCCCTCGAGTGTTGAGTCAACATCAGGATGTGTCTAGATCGAACCTACCAGGATGTGGGCGAACAGCTCGTGAAGGTCATTGATGAAGACCCCGTCCGGAGTTAGAACCCGCCTGGCAGCCAATTTCATGAGAAAATCGGCGGCCTCATTGTCCTTTCGGGGGACATGGTGTAGCTCGATCCCCTAGAATTTGTCCTCGAGCTTGCGCACCTCCTGGTAGTATGCTGTCGTGAGGGGGCTTTTGCAAGAGGACTCCTTCATGACCTGGTCGACAACCCGCTCTGAGTCGCCGCAGACGTAGAGTCGCGTAGCACCGAGCTCGATGGCGATGCGTAGTCCATTGATGAGGGCCTCATATTCCACGGCTTTGTTTGAGGCCAAAAATGGAGGCGGATGGCATAGCAAAGCCTACTCCCATCCAGGGAGATCAGAACCACTCTAGCCCCTGAGCCGAGCACCATTATGGACCCATTGAAGTACATCGTCTAGTACTCATGGGTGACGTCTGGGGTCAGGAGCTAGACCTCTGTCCATTTGGCGACAAAGTCCACGAGAGCCTGAGACTTGATAGCAGTGCAGGGGATATACCTGATGTCGTGGCCCATTAGTTCGAGTGCCCACTTGGAGATTCATCCCGCAGTGTCGCGGTTGTGGATGATGTCTCCGAAAGAGTATGAAGTGGCGATCGAGACTTCGTGGTTGGTGAAGTAGTGTAGGAGCTTCTGGGTCGCCATCAGCACAACGTATAGAAGTTTCTGCACCTGGGGGTATCGGACCTTGGGGTCGGTGAGTACCTCCCCGATGAAGTACACAGGTCATTGGACCTTAAGGTGGTGTCCTGGCTCCTCCCTTTTGACGACTAGGGCGGCGCTCACCATGTGGTTGCTTGCCACGACGTAGAGGAGGAGGAGTTCTCCCTGTTCGGGAGTGATGAGGATTGGGGCCGATGTCAGTGATGCTTTGAGGCTTTCCAAAGCTTGCTGTGCTTCCTCACTCCAGACGAAAGCATCTGTCTTTTTGAGAAGTTTGTAGAAAGGCATCCCTCGTTCATCGAGCCGGGAGATGAATCGACTCAGGGCAGCCAAACAGTCGGTGAGCCTTTGTACGCCCTTGATGTTGCGTATAGGGCCCATGTTGGAGATGGCCATGATTTTTTGGGGGTTGGCCTCGATGCCGTGTTCGGACACGATGTATCCAAGGAGCTTCCCCTTCGGAACCCTGAAAACACATTTCTTGGGATTCAACTTGATGTTGAACCTTTGGAGGTTCGTGAACGTTGCAGCCAAGTTTGCGATCAAGTCGCAAGCTTGAGCCGTTTTGACCACTATGTCATCAACATAGACAACTATTGTTGGTTTTGGCGGATCGACTTGGTTAGGTTGGTCGAGTGGGTCGATTTGATCGGCGAAGCATTGCTGCATGCACCGTTGATAGGTGGCGCCAGCGTTCTTCAGGTCGGAAGGCATGGTTACGTAGCAGTACGAACCATATAGGGTGATGAACGAGGTTGCGAGCTGATCGGATTCTTTCATCGCGATCTGGTGGTAGCCTGAGTAGGCATCCGGAAAGGAGAGGATCTCGCATCCTAAGGTGGAGTCGACTATCTAGTCTATGCGCGGCAAAGGAAAGTGATCCTTCGAACATGCCTTGTTGAGACTAGTATAATCAACACACATTCTCCATTTCCCGGTCTTCTTTTTAACAAGAACGGGATTGACGAGCCAGTCGGAGTGGTACACCTCTCTGATGAATCCGGTTGCCCGAAGTTTGACGACCTCCTCACCTATGGCCCTGCACCTCTTGTCGTCAAAGTGATGCAGGCATTGCTTGGCGGGCTCGCATTCCTATTTGGCCAGGAGCTGGGTCCCGATCTACACCATCTTGGTTGGGTTAGTGGGGTCGATCCCCACCACCTTAGTTTCCTCAAGTGGGCGGAAGGCAGTCGAGGAGGTTGGCTTGTTGCAGTCTAGGACTACTAGGGTCGACAATTCCCCAAGCCGAGGGAGCTCGGATGAGTTGATGACGGCAGTGGCGAGCTCGAAATGCTCACGGTCGCACGTGAAGGCGTGCGAAAAGGTGCTACCCACAGTGATGAGCCGCGCCTCCGTGAAGAGCTAGACTACCGAAGACATGGACACGGCGCACGAGGACGGCGACCAGACAGGGCTCTACGACGATGGCATCTTGATTCTTGGCTTCTTATGAATTGCGATCACCGATCAGTTGTTTAGACCCAAGGTATTTTTTCTTTTTTTATTTTTAATCTAAATTAATTATTTGTATAGCATTCTAGACTTTTAGAACTTTGTATTCATATAATTATATTTTTCTTCTAATTGAGGTGTTAGAATTTTAGAATGTTACTTAAGAAACAATTGTCATGGGTGAGAAAAGAAAACGAATATATTATTTTTTTAATCTACATTGTTCCTCGATAATTATCATACATCTACAAATATATTATTTAATCTATATTATTCCTCGATAATTATCAGACATGTTAAATTAAAAATATGTTATTGAATTTGTTTTCGTTTTCTAAATAAAATTAGTGTATATATATTATAAAATTTTATGCATGGTCAAAAGGGGCCGTTGCGATGAGATCGCCAGGCCCTTAGAATCTAGGACCGGCACTGAGAATCACCACCTCCGGGAACAAGGGATGCCCTGAGGCCAAGTGACCGGACGATAACGTAGTACAGCGTAGGCAACGAGCTTGGAGCCCGTAGACCGTAGATGCAGTAGCCCAGCTGCAGCGGCAGCTCGATCTTTCCATGCCCAAACAACACCGAGCAGTACCGCGAGAGCAGAATGGAGAAGTTGCCCTCGCCGAACCTCCTGTGCTGCAGCAGCGTCTGAGCAAGCGTCGTCGGAGCGAGGCCCAGGAACGCCTTCCTCTGCGGGTTGAAGTAGACCGACGTCCTCCACCGGGCAACCGTATTTTACGCCCATCTCACGCCCCCACTGCGTGTTGCTTGCCTCGTAGGCGCAGGTCGCTACAGACTTGGCTTGCTCTTCGATCTCGTCGATGTGTTGTTGAGGTTTTGCTGCTGTGATCCCTGTGTCGTCCCAATCTTGCTTGTAGTCTTCAGTGAAGCTTCTTCCACAGAGGATTTCCCTTCTGTGGAAGCATCCGGGACCGATATACGCGGGGCCGCCCACACCATCCATTCCGCATAGCTCTACCTTCAGATTTTTGACAGATAGATGTATGAAATAATGTACTTCATCTTGTATTTATGTCAAGGTTCAGAAGGAATGAAGTCAGATGGTAGTAGATAGCTTTAAGATAGCATGTAACTTCTTGTTTGGTTGCACTGGCCTCGTTGATGACATTGAGGGAGTTACCATATATGTCATTCTTGGTCAAGTTGGCGTAGTTCTGGGGGTACTGCACAAACCCAACCTTGTGGCCCATTTCTTCATCCATGAAGAAACACAGTGCATCTGTGATCGAATCGCTGTTGTTGGAGTAGACGTCGCAGTCCACGTTCAGGATGATAGGGCTGTTGCTTATCACCGACGACACCCTTATCTGAATTTCAGTAGATACAACATACAATGCCATAAAGAAATGTTCGGTGGTACGACTCTCGTTCACTTTTTTGTTTTGATAATACGTACATACTTCGTCACGTTATGCCTGCAGGATTGGTGTATATATTGCTGTCTGTTAGCCTTAATATTATTAAGATGGAAGTTGTGCTTATTTTAAGGACTAGGATAGTATTATTGCTAGCTATATATCTTGATACTATAGACGATACTAAACATATACTGATCGGATGTTGATGATAAAAATGTGAAGCGCATGCATTCCGGAGTAAAAGACTGATGACGTGAGTGCACCAGAGCGTTCATCGCCCCAGCCTTGAAGTTGTGGTGATAGTGAGCCCTCTTCTCGCGTGCCATGTACACCAATGTAGGTAGCATGCTTCCTCCATTGTCAACTACGCTCCGATCCTTCCCATCAATCAAAACCTAGCTAGCAGGGGATACAAATGTTAGGGCTTATTTAGTTGGCGAAATGGTATTGTAGCACTTTCGTTGTTATTTAACAATTAGTATCAATCATAGTCTAATTAGGCTTAAAAGATTCGTCTCGTGAATTTCGTCTAAACTGTGTAATTAGTTTTATTTTTTATTTATATTTAATGCTTCATGCATGCGTCCAAAGATTCGATGTGACGGAGAATCTTAAAAAATTTTGGGAACTAAACACTACCTTAGGCTCGGTGGTGTTCATTGTCTCATCAGTCATGACACAAAAAAAATGTATATTGTAGATGTAGATGACTCAAAAGTTAAGCGTCTTTATTTTTCGTAATGAGTTTTTTGGAACAGAAAGAACACAACCTAGAACTATACCAGGCATGACAAATAAACCACCTGAACAATCGGCTGGTGATTTTGCGAGGTAACTTCTGAAGAATCCCACTCGTAAAATCCCTTATGCATTGCTTTGATTTCTTCAGGAACCTTGCCCAGCAAGGACGCAGAATCGATGCGCTCGGTCATTTCTTTGTACGACTCCTGCTCATTGACCAAGAACACATGGACACTACAGGAAACCAGGACTTTGCTCAGTGCTCAAATTTTTGCCGAGTGTCAAATATTGGGCACTCGGCGAAACTTGGCACTCGGCAAATAGGGCTTTGCCGAGTGTCTGGCACTCGGCAAAATAAGGCACTCGGCAAAGCCAAACTTTGCCCAGTGCCAGACACTCGGCAAAGTTGGGCACTCGGCAAAGAGGCGCCCGGGGATAACGGTACCCAACGCCGTCCTCTTTGCCGAGTGCCTTCTGTTTGGCACTCGACAAAATATTGGCTTTGCCGAGTGCCAGGGTTAGCACTCGGCAAAATATTCACTTTGCCGAGTGCCAAACCTTGACACTCGGCAAAATAATTTTTTTTTTGTTTTTTGTCATCAACTTTTTTTCTTAGATTTGTATTTGTACCATGAACAATATGTTCAAATTTGGCACAATTTCATTGTTGTTTGCTATATTTCTTCACTTTATTTCGTTTTCTTGCAATTTTTTGGAAAATGTAGGTTTGAACTGCAGGTGCATCGAATAATAGTTTTGATCCATTCCAAAAATGTTATTCTTGTTTGTTAGTGTCACTTTATGCTAAATCTAGGAAATGTCTCCAAATTTCGATCAACGTGCTCACGGGGTAACGTCGCGAACTTGTGTGCGAGTGGTTATTTAATTCTATAAAATTCAAACGAATCCAAAAAATCATGAAACTTGGCGAGATGTTGTGATATCATATGCATATGCGGTGGTAAAAATTTGAAAACGTTTGGAGGACGTCATCACGTATGGTGTTCACAAACCAGGACATCAATGTCCTGGTTTGTGAACACCATACGTGATGACGTCCTCCAAACGTTTTCAAATTTTTACCACCGCATATGCATATGATATCACGACATCTCGCCAAGTTTCATGATTTTTGGGATTCGTTTGAATTTTATAGAATTAAATAACCACTCGCACGCAAGTTCGCGACGTTGCCCCGTGAGCACGTTGATCGAAATTTGGAGACAGTTCCTAGATTTAGCATAAAGTAACACTAACAAACAAGAATAACATTTTTGGAACGGATCAAAACTATTATTCGATGCACCCGCAGTTCAAACCTACATTTTCCGGAAAATTGCAAGAAAACGAAATAAAGTGAAGAAATATAGCAAACAGCAATGAAATTGTGCCAAATTTGAACATGTTGTTCATGGTACAAATACAAATCTAAGAAAAAAAGTTGGTGGCAAAAAACAAAAAAAAATTATTTTGCCGAGTGCCAAGGTTTGGCACTCGGCAAAGCCAGGACAGGATTTTTTTTTTAAAAAAAAATTTATTTCGCCGAGTGCCAGATCGGGGGCACTCGGCAAAATACTTTCTTTACCGAGTGCCCCGGATCTGGCACTCGGCAAAGAGGTTTGAAATATAAAAAAAAAACCGGACACACGCACACACACCACGCACACACCACGCACACACCACGCACGCACACACACGCGCGCGCGCCCGCCCCATCGGCTCCCAGGCCCACGCGCCTGCCGCGCCCGCAGTAGGAAGGAGGAGGAGGTAGGAGGAAGAGGAGGAAGGAAAGGAGGAAGGAGAAGAAGGGGAGGAGGAAGAAGAAGAAAGAGAAGGGAGGAGGAGGAGGAGAGGAAGGAGAAGGGAGGAGAAGGAGGCAGGGGAGAAGAGAGGAGGAGGGGAGGAGAGAAGGAGAAGGGGAGAAGAGGAGAAGAGAGGAGAAGAAAGGTGCCGCCTCGGTTCGTCGACCCTCACGCCGTAGCGGTCGTCCCCGTTGTCGTCGCCGGCCCTCGGTCTTCGCATTCTCGCTGGCAAGGTATGCCCTAATGTTAGTATTAGTTAGTAAGGAGTAGTGTTAGTAGTAGTAGTTAATTAGTAGTGTTAGTATTAGTTAGTAAGTCGTAGTGACAGTAGTAGTTGTAGTTGTTGTTCATAGTTTTAGTGTTAGTAGTAGTTATTGTTGTATGTATGTGGTTCATGGCCTTTGTGCCTATGTTTGGTATACATGTGGTTGTTGGCCTTCGTGCCAATGTTTTCTGCAGGTTTTGGGAACCTCTCCATGCAGGGGAGGTGCTGTCGAAATTTTCAATGGAGTCTAACCATTTGTCTTTTCTTTGCAGGACGAGGACCGTTGGGAGGCACTCGGCGACCCCGATCGTCTTCGTCGGCGTTGTGGTTCTGCCTGCACTACGTCGCCTCGCCACTGCAGTGACTCACCACCGCCCCACTAGCCTGACCTCACCGACACCTTAGGTATAACCCATCTTCCATACTTGTATCTCGTGTAAGCCCAGTTAGGCGTCTCCCGTCCGAAAGAGATACGGTCGTTGGTATGCAGATCTTTGCATATCAAATTCCGTACCTGTTTCGAATTGTCCACGTTTTTTAGACAGCCCATGGATGCGTAGATGGGTTGGTTTCTGTGGCCCGCTCCTGTCCGAGATAGAGTTTCAGCACCACCTCCTCGTTGTTTTCCTGATACACAATCTCCCTGCCAGGACGTGTATCGGGAGAACAGCGGGGAGGTGCTGTCGAAATTCTGTCTTGGATAGGAGCGGACCATGGAAGCCAACCTCATCTACGCATCCTCGGGTGGGATTAGGACCTATCCTTCACCTATTAGATGTATAGTAGGAACGCCTTGTGGATTTACCTGTAGTTTTTATTACTCGCTTACATATGCATGTGCCAGAGGATGGATAACCGTGAGTGGATGTACACGGGCCATGCAAGTATGACCCTAGAATGGATGACTAAGACCAATGCTTTCCTGGAGCATGCATTTGGCGAGGCTGCTAAAGGGTCAGCCCAGATGCCGTGTCCGTGCAGCAGATGTGGCAACAAGAAAAGAAAAATTAAGAGGCTCATGGGGGAAGATCTTATCAAGTATGGATTCATGGCAAACTATACCCGTTGGATCCACCATGGTGAAGCCGATCGTATTAGAGAGGAGGTGGTGAGACAGCGTCTCGAGGATTATGATGGAGATGGCGGGGTAGCAGACTGGATGGATGACATTCAGCAGGCACGGTTCGTTGAAGGATTGGAGGAGAAGCCAGAGGAAAGCGCAAAGACGTTCTATGATATGCTGTCTTCAGCGCAGAAGCCCTTGCACGAAAAGACAACGGTATCGCAGCTGGATGCAATTGGATGCATCATGGGGTTGAAGTCGCAGTTTAGCTTGAGTCGGGACAACTTCGATGGTATGTTGGTAGTTTTTGGATCCCTGCTTCCGGAGGATCACATCCTGCCGAAGAACTTGTATGAGTCACAGAAACTTCTTCGTGCACTTAAGATGCCGTATGAGTAGATCCATGCTTGTCCGAATGGATGTGTCCTTTTTAGGAAAGATCACGAGGGAGCAACGCACTGTCCAAAGTGCAAATCCTCTAGGTACCTGGAGGTCGACACTAGTGATGGCAAGAAGGAACAGCTGAGTATCCCTACGAAGGTCCTATGGTACCTTCCTTTCATACTGAGGATCCAACGGCTGTACATGATAGAGGAGTCCACGAAACAGATGACATGGCACAAAAATGGCAAAAGGTACAATCTGGACAAGATGGTACACCCATCGGATGGCGACGCCTGGACCCATTTCGATGGCATACATCATGTTAAAGCTGAGGAGGCTCGCAATGTACGTGTAGCGTTGGCAACAGATGGGTTCAACCCGTATGGAATGTCCACAGCCCCATACACTTGTTGGCCTGTGTTCGTGATACCCCTAAATCTCCCCCCCCCCCCCTCGGTGTCATCTTTCAACCAAAGAACGTATTTTTGTCATTGATAATTCCTGGACATCCGGGGAACAATATGGGTGTGTTCATGGAGCCTGTGTTCGATGATTTGATCGATGCTTGGGAAAAGGGGGTACTGACATACGACCGAGCTACAAAAAGAAACTTCACAATGCATGTGTGGTACCACTACTCCTTGCATGACTTCCTGGCGTATGGCCTATTCTGCGGGTGGTGTGTTCACAGGAAGTTCCCATGCCCAATATGCAAGGCAGGTGTGAGGTTCACTTGGCTGAAGAGTGGTGGCAAGTTTTCTTCGTTCGACCAACATCGTCAGTTCCTCCCCCTTGACCATCCATTCAGACAAGACATCAAAAACTTCACGAAAGGTGTTGAAGTCACCGATCCTGCACCTCAAATGATGACTGCTGCCGAGATCGGCGCTGAGATAGAGGCTCTCAAAGTTGATAAAGAGAAAGGTCGTTTTGATGGATATGGTCAGTACCACATGTGGACTCATAAATCGGGCTTGACTAGGCTTCCCTATTTCAATGATCTTCTTCTTCCACACAACATTGATTTAATGCACACAGAGAAGAATATCGCCAAGGCGCTTTGGGGAATACTCATGGACACAGAAAAGTCAAAGGACAATGTTAAGGCAAGAGTGGACCTGGCAGCACTGTGCGATAGACCAAAGCAAGTGATGAAGACTCCCGCGCCTGGCAAGAAATGGAAAAGGACTTCGGTCGATTTCGTTTTGAAGAAGGACCAAAGGAGGGAAGTATGTCAGTGGGTTCAGTCGTTAATGTTCCCTGATGGGTATGCGGCGAATCTAAGGAGGAGAGTGAACGTGTCCACTTGCCGAGTGTTAGGGATGAAGAGTCATGACTTCCACATATGGATTGAGCGGCTCCTTCCAGCGATGACCAGAGGTTTCGTCCCCGAGCATGTGTGGCATGTCCTGGCAGAGTTAAGCTATTTCTTCCGCTAGCTTTGTGCCAAGGAGCTATCTCGGGCCAAGGAAAGCAACAAACAAAAAAAATAGCAAATTTCCCAGCTTTGCCGAGTGCCAACACTGGGCAAAGAAGTCTTTGCCGAGTGCTAGGGGTGTGGCACTCGGCAAAGCTGGAAAAAATGCTGCAAAAACAGCCACTTCTCCAGTTTTGCTGAGTGCCACAGCCTGGCACTCGGCAAAGAGGTCAATTTTGCTGAGTGTCAGGTGGTACCACTCGGCAAAGACTATTTTTAAAAAGATTTTTTTTAAAAAAAATGGTTTCTTTGCCGAGTGCTGAGCCCTGGCTCTCGGCAAAAATTCAAATTTTACCGAGTGCCAGTCCCTAGGCACTCGGCAAAGCCGGCGTCAAATGTTGTCGGCAGTTATTTTTTTGCCGAGTGCGGGTTTGGCACTCGGCAAAGACTTTGCCAAGTGTCGATTTTTGGCACTCGGCAAAGAAATTTTTGCCGATAAAATCTTTGCCGAGAGACCTTTGCCGAGTGCGGCACTCGGCAAAGCCTTTGCCGAGTGCTTGGCTGGCTTTGCCGAGTGCCCACAGCACTCGGCAAAGAGGGCGTCTGCAGTGGTGATCAGTACAGTGTCGATGCAGCATGCATGCAGCTCGATAATTATTTCTCGCGCGCGAGCCCCCCACGAATGATTAGCTATCAATTACTACTACGTACTGCAAGAATTCAGTGCTGCAGCAAACGCTGTACTACTGCACGTACAACCAGCATTCACTACTACTGCAAACTGGCCGCCTGGCCGGCCTCTGCCTGCCCTGCTGGGAAGGAACAACAACAACCGATCTCCAGATGAAATTAAATGAAAGCATGCGTATTTATACTGCTATTTATTTACCTTGACTAGTGACCATTCTTCGTCGCTGCACAACAACGCACCTGCAGGCTGCAGCACGAAGCTTAACATCGGTCTCCGAGAAGTATGCGGCCGGTGACCTCGGCTCGATGCTGTGTCTCCTGCAGAATGGCAGCCAGAGCTTGGCAAACCGGGACGCCTCCCACAGAGCGTAGAACGTGAGGGCCGAGCAGCCGTCGTCGGAGAGGTAGACGCTCAGCTTGTCAGCCAGGTAGCTGTGACCGAGAGCACCGCGGAGACTACCAGGCTTGGCGGCTCCGACCGCGGGTCCGCGGTGCAGACGAAGATGTCCACGCAAGGGAGCTTGTCGCCGAGCCTGCTCAAAACCATTCCAGATAGATGCAGGTTAGAATTCAACGAGAGTGCATTTTTTTTAGCGGGGGGAGAATGGCCTCCCCACCTGAATTTTCATTCCACTGATGCCGGAATAACCGGGGGTGGAAGGGCACGACGCCAATCCAATTACATGTAGATCATACAGAAGACGGGGTGAGTGATGGATTACATGTTAAGCAGGGAACTCCAACTACTGAGCAACACATTGCTCTTCCTAGGCATCCGGCAGCACCACAGCGCAATCTCCTCTTTGCAGGCGGCCATGATCCTGTTCAGGTTGGGGGCGAAGCCTCGGAACACGACATCATTACTGTGCTAACACAGCTCCCAGCAACAGAGGAGGATGAGAGAGCTCACCGCCGGTCCAAGAACATGGCGGAGTGTCGGAGTGGACTTCCAGAGTTCGTCCACCGGGGCAATAGCATCAGCATGCCACCCGATGTGTCTCCAGAATGATCTGGCGAAGGGGTAGCCAGACATGATGTGGTCGGCAGTTTCCTCCGGCGCGCCACAAATGTCATAGTCAGTGTTCTGGAGGATGTGCTTGCGGCGGAGAGATGTCTTGCATTGGATACGGTTGCTTATCAGAAGCCACCCTAAGAACTTAACTCGTGGAGGAGCGAAGTTGCGCCAGACGAAGTCGAAGGCTGGGCATGTCTGTTCGCCGCGCATGGATGCCATGTAGATCAAGCCCGACCGGAGCTTGTGGTCCTCTGTTTCAAAGCTGCAGTACCTCTCGTCGGGGGCGGACGTCAAAGTAACATCGCCAAGGAGCTGTGTCAGCAGAGCTAGCTCCTGGGATGCCTGGGTGGAGAGCCGTCGCTGGAGCACGTTCTCGATCCCCCTGTGCACGATGTCGTGGACCGAGCGCACGCGGGCGTCGGCGTGGCTGTGCAAGGCCGGTAGTCGATCCGCCAGTGGAGCATCCAGCAGCCAAGTGTCATTCAAGAAGTCGGTGTTGCGGCCATCCCCCACCGTGACCGAGGTCATACGCTGGTATGCCGGTAACAGCTAGCGCAGGGCCGACCAGTGAGCCCCATCGAGGGCGCCGCTCAGGTCCGGCAAGTCGACTTGCGTGGTGACCTAGCTCGCCCACGCGGAGCTCCCTGGATGGTGAAGGCGGTGGATCAGCTTGAGCAGCAGTGCGGCGTTCTGGGTTTCCAGGCGTTTGACGCCCAGGCCACCATCTTCTTTCAGCTCGCAGACGCGCTCCCAGGCAATGAGACACTTGGCCCCGGAAGCGTGGTCAGAGCCAGACCACAGAAATGCCCTGCGCCAGGCATCAATGGCCGAGTGCATATTTTTTAATGGGAGCCGGGGGGCGGTCGGCAATTATTAGGGCGTTTAGAATTCAAAAGCGACAATGGTGGACCTTCGTGCTTGAGATAGATGCAGGTTATTTCCCTTCCATCCATGGTGCATTTTAGTTATTTCAGTAAGGCCCGTCTCTGAAAGTTTTACGAGAATTTCAAGCTGATATGGCATAGTATAGTAGGGATGATAAAAGTTTCAGGACAGTCACAGTGCTAGAAAAAACTGCAAGTAGTTTCTATGGCTATTAATTTATGTAGACATTATACATAGAAACTATGTTGCCAATGAAAAATTTCAACAGAATCATCATTTATCCAATCACGCATTTTCTTTCTCCCGTATTTACCTATCACATCTTTTATGTGTTGGTTTTCTGTGTAGACATGATTTTTTTTATTAAGAAAACTATTTCCTCCTACTCTCTCTCTCTCTCTTCAATTAATGTCAGGTTCATAAACTCGAGGTTCCTAATGGACCCGCTTCCCGACAATACTAGGCCTAGCAGGCGGCGTAGCGACAGCGCGTGTCTGGGCCGGCCTAGATACACAATGGCAGGCCGAGACCACGATCCGGTCCCCAACCAGCACCTCCACCCAGGAGACCTGGTCGGAGCCCCGAGCCGAAGGCCTGGCTGTGATGGGACCACAGTCCAACTCCGACCCTGTTCCTCCGACTGAGGATATGCCGGACCTTTGTTCGCCTCTCTTTCCTGACCGTCACAGTCGGGGCCGACTGGGAACGACCGACCAGGACGCCTGCTCGGTGTGGTCCTGGGGAGCAGGCGGAGCAAATAAGGTAAGGCGCTCAAGTCAACCACAATACCGAGGACCGTACCCTGCCATGCCCTACGCACCTACAGGACGGTGTTGTCTGGCCATGTCAGACGGACACTATACAGCCTGCTAGACACGTCAGAGCACAAACAGTATTGTGGGCGCCGTCGTTTGTCGTCCTAGGCGAACACTGTGCAACCTGCCAGGTATAGCAGGTCATGAACAGTCAGGTGGGCGATGGTGGCGTAAACAGTATGGCGGGCGATGGCATGCCGTACCCGACGGCGTGGGAGACAAGACTAGGTAGCACCCATACACACACTCTCCCTTTCCGTCTTTGACTTATAAGGCTATCCCCTTCATCTATAAAAGGGGATGCGCTCTCTCCTAAAAGGACACGGTCTACACGCTCTCAACGACGGATAAGCTTAGACACACAGAGCATACACTTCAATACTTAGCGCACGTTTGAGCATCCGTCACTCTCTTCCACTCGGATCAGAGTCCAACCGGGCCTCTAACACCCCTCTTCTCATTCCTTACTCGTTTGTAACCCCACAGCAAACTTCGAGCACCATGCTCATGAATAAAGTCACTGACCGACTAAAACTAGATGTAGGGCACGTTGCCTAAACCAGTATAAATCATGTGTCATTACGTGCTAGGCCACATCTGATCACAGCGCACAGCAAAACTATAAATATTTACTTGTCGGCCATATTTCGCGCCGACAGTTGGTGTCGTCTGTGGGGAAGACGCCGTGCGTTCATGCTTTTGGTCATCGGATGGCGGGCTCGAGCGATATGATTCGCTTCGGCTCGCTGGAGTTTCTCATGCTCCCACTTGCTGGGATGTGGGTTCCTCTCATCTTCGTGCCACTCTAGACCTTCCTCTTTGGGAGTCTGGACTTCGTCGCCAACCAGCTCGGCGTACACCGCCTCCATGAGGAGGGGCTTGTCCCGACGCCCACTGGAGGAGGAGCGTCCTCCACCGACCCTGGGCCACTCGACGACCTCAACGTCGAGACACCTGCGCTTCGCCTTGAGCCCATGCTGGGCTCAAACCCCACGGTAAGTGATGTACATATTGTTTTTACTCACTATTTAACACCTTTCGCCAGGTCTTTGTAGGGACCCCATTCTCCCCACCGCGACCACCATGCGACCGGTTCTCCTACGGCTTCGCATCCCCCATGGACGCGTGCACACAGGGGCTTCGAAGGATGCTGATGGCACCCTCTCTCATGTCCGAGTTTGTGGAGATGGCGGGCTATGCCCCCGCCACCTTCCACGACCTCGTCGATGACGAAGTCAAAAGCGACGGCTCCAGCATCAGCGACATCATGGCACCTTGCCACCCTCTGTCCTAGGAGTGCGCCATGGAGGATGTCTTGGGACAGCTACTAGACGTAGTGGAGTCTCTGTAGACTCACACCCCTCTGGACCCCATGCGCAGGCCCTGGCGCGTGCGTAGGAGCATGGCAAGGAGTTACGACAAAGGCGGTAGAGCTAGTCGCCGCCTGCGCTGGTGCACCTAGCGCATCACTCTGTGCCACATGCGCGTAACCTGGTGAGCGGCGCTCAGGGTCGTGCCCGTCAGGTCTGGCGTAACATATTGGATGGAGGGGACGACCCCCTCAGTTTGCTCGGGTTGGCCAGAACATCTCTGCTGCAGCGATGCTTCTACGCGGCCTCCCCAAGCTTGCCGACCCTAGGAGCAGGCGATCCACTGAAACCTCTAGGCGCTGGTGGAGACTGTCGCCGTTCAGCATGAAAGCATCTAGGCCCCTAAGTGGATTTCGGTGATTAATGTCAATACAAGATTACTATGACTAACGTGTGTTTTGTAGAGGCAATTAAGTTAGGTCATGGTAATGGAGATCGATTGGGCAATCGAGGTTGTCATGCCCCTACGATGGAAATCATTTTGGTTTTTAAAGGATGGACGACAAGGTTAAGGATAACTAGTTCTAAGTGTAAATTGAAGTTGGAGAGCCACTTAGAGTAGTTTAGGACTTTGTTTTTTCTTTGGCCGTACTATGAAGGGGGTATGAACGGGTAGCTTGACCTAGTTGAGTCTAGTGAGTTAGGTGTGGTGCACACTTGTTAAAACTAGCTCTAGGTAACTCCTATGAATGCCTAAGATCCTTTGGAGCAAACTTCATTCACATATGATCGAGAGTTGGAAGTGAATGGAGGGTCAAATACTGACTGGACGCTGGCTCCGGTGCGACCGGACGCTGGCCGCAGGGTCTGGTCAGTTCATTTGACCGTGAAGATCAAGTCTGGTGTGACCGGACACTGGAAGGTCATGTGACCGGACGCTGAGGGCTAGCGTCCGGTCGACTCCAGTAAGGGTCCAGACTTGAGAAAGTGCGACCGGACGTGTCCGGTCAGTGTTGACCGGACCCTGAGTATCGAGCGTCCGGTCGTTTACAGTAAGCATCCAAGAGCGACCGGACGCATCCGGTCAGTACCGACCGGACCCTGACTGTGTCCGGTCATCACTTGAAAACTGTTCGCGGGTTGAAGTGACCGGAGCATCCGGTCAAAATGATCGAAGCGTCCGGTCACCCCGCAGAAGCTCATAACGGTTCGTTTTTCAGGCTACCTTATAAATAGAAGCTCCACTCGTGAGTGGAGTTACTTTTGCTCATTCCAACAGCTGAGAAACACGTTTGTGAGTGCCAAGAAGAGCAAGGTCCTAGTGAGGTGTTTGTGATTTGAGAATCCAAGAGTGAAACCTCATTAGTGAATCAAGAGTAGACAAGTGTGCATCCATCTTCTCATTAGGCTTCGCATGGTCAAGTGAGAGTTCGTGCTTGTTACTCTTGGTGATCGCCATCACCTAGATGGCTTGGTGGTGATTGGGAGTTTGGTGTTCACCCAGCAGAGCTTGTGGGTGACCCAACTCAAGTTGTGAGCGGCTTTGGGTGATTCGCCGCGACGGAGTGTCGAAGAATCAACCCGTAGAGAGCACTTGATCCTTGCGCGGATTAAGGGGGAGCTACACCCTTGCACGGGTGCTCCAACGAGGACTAGTGGGGAGTGGCGACTCTCCGATACCTTGGCAAAACATCGCCGCATTCTTTTCTCTCCCTATTTACTTTGAGCACTTACTTTGAGTATTTACTTTGAGCAATTTAATACTTGCTTTACATTCTTAAAATTCCTATGCTAGAGTAAGTTTGGAACATAGGGTGCAAGTCATTTGTGCGTTGATTTGATAGAAACACTTTTCTAGGCACAAGGGGTTAATTGGGCTATCGGTAGGATTTGATTATTGCAAGAAAATTTAGAATTAGCCCAATTCACCCCCCCTCTTGGGCATCTTGATCCTTTCAATTGGTATCAGAGCCTCGTGCTCACGTTTTTAAGCCTAACCGCTTAGAGCAAGATGTCTCACGGGGATGGACCTCCTCCTATCGTCGAGGGGGATGATTTTCCATATTGGAAAATTCACATGGAGGCTTACCTAGAAGCTCTAGATGTTGGAATTCTTAGAGCCGCCTCTCAAGGGTTCCCAACACCTAAGAATGCCGCACAACTTCAAGGCGATGAAGTAAACTATGAAAAATGGAATGCAAAGGCTCGCAACACCATCTTTAGAGGCCTTTGCAAAGATGTGTTTAATCGTGTAAGGAACCACAAAGACACCCATGCACTATGGTCGGACGTTTGTGCGCTCCATGAGGGAACCAAGAGTGAGCGTGAGGAACGCTATCATCTTGTGATTAAAAAGCTAAATTCTTTTGAGATGCTTCCCAAAGAAAGTGCTAATGAAATGTATTCTCGTTTAAATGTTCTTGTAGAGGAAGTCAATGGGCTTGGACTTACTCAAATGTCACCATCCGACGTTGTGAGAAAGATCTTGAGTGTCCTCCCCATTGACAAATATGGGCACATTGTGACCGTGCTACATCAAGGTGATCTTTCCGCCGCTACACCGATACAAATCTTAGGAAAGATCAATGCTCATGAGATGTACATGCACATCACGCCACAAGATGGCTCATCCTCTACAAAGAAGAAAGAGAAGGACTTAGCATTCAAAGCTAGCCAAGATAAGGGCAAGGCAAGACTTGAGTATGAGAGCTCAAGTGATGAAGATGATGAAGAAAGTCTTGCTCTCATGGTGAAGAAGACCGCCAAGATGCTAAAGAAGCTAAACAAGAGTGGCATCAAGTTTGACGGCAAGAAGAAGAAGTTCTTCACTAGCTCAAGAAGAAAGCCAATCTCCGAGATGGATTGCTACAATTGTGGCGAACTTGGTCACCTAGCTCATCAATGCACAAAGCCCAAGAAAGACAAGTTCAAGAACAAGGGTAAGAAAGATGATTCAAGTGATGAAGATGAAAAGAAAAAGAATAAGCCATACAAGAAGAGAGAAGGCAAAAAGAGAGACTTCTACAAGAAGAAGAAGAGTGGCAAGGCCTATATTGTCGGTGATTGGCTCACGGACATTGATTCATCAAGTGGATCATCCGATGATGAGAGTGACAATGAGAAGGTGGCCGCCATTGCTATTGATCTTGCATTCTCACCACCACCATCGCCATCATCCTCTACACACCTATGCCTTATGGCCAAGGATGAACGCAAGGTAACTAAGAGTGATGATAGTAGTGATGATGAGCAAGCTAGTGATGATGATAGTGATAGCAATGATGATTCACCCACATATGATGATCTTGTCAAAATATTAAGAAAATACACTAAGATCATTAGAAAGAGTAGAGCTATAAATGAAAAACTTGATGCTAAAAATGATTCACTCTTAGCTAAGTGTGATACATTAGAAAAGGCTAATGATGAGCTCAAAGAAACAAATGATTCTATATCATCCAAACTCAAGGAGCTCAAATCTTCTAAGAAAGAGCTTAAAGATAAACATGATAAACTTGAGTGGGTGCACAATGAGCTTATCACTAGTCACAACAAGCTAAAAGATGAATATACAACTCTAAAGATCAATTATGATACCCTTGTTATTGCACAAGAATTCTTACCAAATGAGCCACATGATGCTACTAACCATGTTGTTAAGATTGATATAGCTACCTCATGTGATGATTTAATTGATGAGAGCATTGAGCATGGATCTAGTAGCAAAGGCAAGCAAGTGGTTGAGTGCAATGACTATGATGAGTATGTCAAGCTCAAGAGTGACCATGAGAAGCTCATGAAAGATCTTGAAGAGATGAAAAGTCACAACACCATTGTGCTAGAAACTCTTGATCATGATAAAGAGTTGATCCTTGAGAATGAGAAGCTCAAAGAAGAAAACAAGAAACTCAAGGAAGAGAAGAACAATGATATTCTCAAGGAAGAGAACAAGAAGCTCAAGATGGAGAAAGAGCATCTCAAGGTGAGATTGAGCAAGTTTGCTAGAGACAAGCATCTCCAAAGTGAGCTACTCATGAATACCGTCATGAAGATGGATAGAAGTGGCATTGGATATATGGCAAGTGTAGAGAAGAAGAAGGCTCAAGCTCAACACCAACAATCAAAGCCAAAGCTAAAGCTAAAGAGATGTTTTGAGTGTGGACAAGAAGGCCACTTCGCTCATGAGTGTCAAACTCCACCACCACAACCCTTGCCCAAGCATGCTAGACCCTTTGCTTTCAATGCTCACTACATGCTTAGAAAAGATTCTAGTGGAAAGATGAAAGTCATGTTCTTAGGACCCCCCAACAAGAGTAGGCCTAAGAAGATTTGGGTGGCTAAGTCACTTGTTGAGAAGGTGAAGGGCCCTCAACAAGTTTGGATCCCTAAAGCTTGAATCTCTTATGTGTAGGTGAACTACAAGACCGGTGGAAGTCATTGGGTTATTGATAATGGTTGCACTCAACATATGACCGGTGATCCTCGTATGTTCACCTCACTAGATGAAGAGGTAGATGGACAAGAGAAAATAACTTTTGGAGATAATTCAAAGGGCAAGGTTAAAGGATTGGGCAAAGTGGCAATATCAAATGATCATTCCATCTCCAATGTGCTCTATGTTGCCTCATTGAGTTTCAACTTGCTATCCGTTGGGCAATTGTGTGATCTTGGCTTCCAATGCTTATTCACCGAGAAGGAGGTTGTTGTATCCAAAGTAGATGACAAACAAGTGATATTCAATGGATTTAGATACAACAACTTATATCTAGTTGACTTCACCTCCGAAGATGCAAACTTGAAGACTTGCCTATTCACCAAAACAACACTTGGGTGGCTATGGCATAGAAGACTTGCTCATGTTGGGATGAGCTCACTCAAGAAGCTTATGAAGAATGATTTGGTGTGAGGGTTGAAGGATGTGAAGTTTGAGAAGGACAAGCTTTGTAGTGCATGTCAAGCCGGCAAGCAAGTTGCAAACACTCATCCAACCAAAGCTTTCATGTCAACCACAAGAGTGCTAGAACTCCTACACATGGATTTATTTGGACCAACAACATACAAGAGTTTGGGAGGAAATCTCTATTGTCTTATGATTGTGGATGACTATTCAAGGTATACATGGGTGTTCTTCCTTCATGACAAATCCAAAGTTGCATCTTGTTTCAAGAAGTTTGCCAAGAGAGCCCAAAATGAATTTGAAGTGAAGCTCAAGAAGATAAGAAATGACAATGGCAAAGAGTTTGACAACACAAACATAGAAGCTTATTGTGATGAAGTTGGAATCAAACATGAAGTCTCCGCAACCTATACTCCTCAACAAAATGGTGTAGTTGAGAGGAAGAACCGGACTTTGATCACTCTTGCAAGGACAATGCTAGATGAGTACAACACCCCCGAAGCTCTATGGGCGGAAGCAATTAACACCACATGTTATGCATCCAACCGCCTATTTCTTCAAAAGTTCCTTGTCAAGACACCGTATGAGTTGCTCAATGGGAAGAAGCCGGACGTCTCCTTCTTTAGGGTGTTTGGTTGCAAGTGCTATATCTACAAGAAGCGGCAACACCTAGGGAAGTTTCAAAGACATTGTGATATAGGTTTTCTTGTTGGTTACTCATTGAAGTCCAAAGCATATAGAGTATTTAATCATGCCACCGGCTTGGTTGAAGAAACATATGATGTGGAGTTTGATGAATCTAACGGCTCCCAAGGAGCACATGAGAATCTTGATGATGTAGGTGATGAACCATTGAGGGAGGCTATGAAGAATATTCTGGTGGGAGACATCAAGCCAAAAGATGATGAAGATGATGTACAAGTCATTGACCAACCTTCTTCATTAAATGTACCACAAGATGGTGAATAGCCATTGAAGAATCCAAAACTGCTCTTTCAAAAAACACTTCTCAGTCCTACTTCTGGGGCTTATATAAACCCATAGGCCATAGCAAGCGAATTGTAAATCTCGCACAGACATACATTTCACCACCGTGAAGATGAGGAGCAACAATGCTTCTTCTCTCTTTTACGCTTTGCTCATCATCTGCGCTGCTGCATTGCACGCAGATGCGTCCCAAGAGGATCAACTGCGAAAATTCATCAGGTCTAGGAGGGACAGTCGTAGCGACAAGGGCACGTTTAAGGTGAGTAACATAGGCCACAGGGTCAGCACAAGGTTCTCCGACAGCGAACAGAGCGCCCTGAAGGCAGCTGACAAGATCACTGCGCTGCCGGGGCAACCAGACGACGTCGACTTCGACCAGTACAGCGGGTATGTGACCGTCGACAAGGAGAATGGCCGGGCACTCTTCTACTACTTCGTGGAGGCGCCGCAGGATGCCTCGACAAAGCCGCTCCTCCTGTGGCTTAACGGAGGTACATATATCTTCTCTGAATTGTGGTAGAGCAGTTGCACGCAATGAGTTTGAACCTAACAATATACTAGTTCTGGAGTTCATTAATGTCAGTATGCGTGTGTTTCTGCATGTTAATGCATCAGTATGCATGGGTAATTAACCTGGTAATAACCGTCCACTACAGGGCCAGGATGCTCGTCGCTTGGCTACGGAGCAATGCAAGAACTCGGCCCGTTCCGTGTAAATAGCGACAACAAAACGCTGAGTAGAAACAAGAAAGCTTGGAACAATGGTAACTTGTAATTGCCTTTCTTTTGCTTAAGCTGGAAACTCATCGACAATATGTATATTTTTGGATGGGGAAACTCGATCTAACGGGATTAATAATTAAAAAAACGGTGTATATGTAGTGGCTAATGTGATCTTCTTGGAATCGCCGGCGGGTGTCGGATACTCTTACTCCAACACATCCTCGGACTACGACCGCAGTGGAGACCAAAGGACAGCTAATGACGCGTATTTGTTTTTGGTTAATTGGCTGGAACGCTTCCCCGAATACAAAAGCCGTCCATTCTACATCTCCGGGGAGAGCTACGCCGGACATTACGTGCCTGAACTTGCTGCCACCATCCTAATCCAGAATTCCTACAACAGCAAGACGGCAATAAACCTACGGGGCATCTTGGTACCAAATCGATTTTTTCTTTGCAGCAGGTTATATATAGTTAGCTTTGTAAAATAACAAAATTGTCCATAATGGTTATATATATCCTTTTCCTTCAAGGTTGGAAATCCACTTCTGGATTGGAATATGAACTTCAAGGGTAAAGTTGACTACTACTGGAGCCATGGGTTGATGTCAGACGAGGTATTTGACAACATAACCAGGCACTGCAATTTTGACAATTCAGATGGTGTGCTATGCAATGGCGCAGTGGAAGCTTTCGATCCTGGACAAATTGATCCTTACAACATCTATGCTCCAATCTGTGTTGACGCGGCCAACGGAGCATACTACCCCAGTGGCTACGTAAGGCAACGATTCACAATGTTTCACTTCATATATTTGGTTCTATATATAACATTTTCCACATATCGCAGTTACCTGGATATGATCCATGCAGCGATTATTACACCTATTCCTACCTCAATGACCCAGCAGTGCAGAAGGCCTTCCACGCTAGAATGACAAATTGGTCCGCATGCACGTAAGATCTTTTAATTGGGCCCATCACCACCGTTATAATATTAGTGAGCTAGGAGTAATTACAAAGTATTCACCTCCAACTTCGTGTGGTTTTTGCAGAAACTTGCACTGGAAAGATTCACCGATTTCCATGGTGCCAACAATCTCATGGCTAGTTGAGAAGAAGTTACCTGTCTGGATTTTTAGGTAATTTAGTGGCGATTTTTTAGTGTTGACAAATTAAACTATCCAAAGCACATATAGTAGTAATATGTATTGTACAAATGAAAATAATGCCATTATGAAAAAATTTCAGTGGCGATTTTGATTCCGTATGCCCACTTCCCGCAACGAGGTATTCTATCCATGATCTTAACCTTCGCATCACAACTCCATGGCGTCCGTGGACAGTAAACAAGGAGGTAAGTTCTATGCATGCCAAAGTAATATTTATACCATCCTCTATTGCTGCAAATAGTTTGTATTTCTTATGTTCCAAATAATTATAATTTAGTTTAACTTAATTTTACTAAGCTTTTAGAAAAAAAATGTTACTCACTTTATTTTTTCCAAATTATAAGTCATTTTGCCTTTTATTTTTCTATGCACCCGTATCTAGAAAGGACAAATGATTTATAATTTAAAATGGAGAGAATACCATTTATAAGTTCAAACAACTATCAAGGCATATTTCATAGAAAATTTAATGAAACTAATTTGACGTTGTAGATTTTTTTTCTATAAAAACTTGGTTAAAATTAGAGGAGATTGACTTATAATAACGTGAAAGTAAACTGCAACTTAGAACAGAGTGTGTTACTATTTGAAGCTCAAAAAGGTCTCCATGTTAAGTTTTCCGAGGTGTGCTAGGAAAAATAATAAATACTAAAAATTATAAAATAAAAAAAACATGGCTTTTAATTTGGTAGGTTCTAATTATCACCACCACTAAGACATTGGATGTATTATGTTTTCTAAAAAATTACCCACTTATACCATTATGATAAATTCATAAAGTAATGACTTTATATCTAAATTACCCACGTCTATCATATAACCCCCTGAATTTGCATCAAAATGGCCCACTTCTGATAATTTAAAATAAATCCTTAATTTTGTATCTAAATTATCTACATCTATCATTAACAAAGAAAATTCAAAGTAACCCCTAAATTTACATCTAAATCACCCACATCTTCCATAACAAAAATAATATAAAGTAACACCTTTAGTTTGTATCTAAATTACGCATTTCCATCATTTGAAAAAAACCAAAATATACCTCAAACCGATCTTGAGCACTTCATGCAGGTTTAAATGGACATACCACCGTAGTACTTCAGAGTGCAATCTACAATCTAATTTTTTATTTTTAATAAAATACAAAACGAGAGTTGATAAAAGATACAGTAAACATAAAGTTTCAACTTAAATTGAGGATAAAATATTATAGCAACTAATAAATTCAAAATTTTCAAATCAAAATCTAGATTAATGGTGGTGCCATGAGACATGGGCTGCAACAAGATCCACCATAACTTAAGCTAGGGTTTTAAATAAATGCATATTAAAGGTACATGAAGCTGCCATGCAGTGGGGGAAGGTATGTATATATGGATGAAAAACCATATAGATAATAAGTTAAACAAATGAATAGAAATCACTGAGTTTCTATATATGTATTGCATCCAAAAATGACGAAAGAAAAAACATTAATATAAGTAAATTTTATTAGTTGTAGGTATTAAACATAAACATCTAATAAATATGTCTTCTATGGTTCTAGCCCATGTGGGAGCTTGGGTTGATGGGCTAGTAAGATATAGATTTATTTCCTATGGAAATCTCATCTTTAGAATAAAGCCTTACATATATATATATATACAAGTTTATAATAAGCTTGGCTCATGAATTTTGATGATTATGCTTGCAGGTTGGAGGATATGTTCAACAATACAAGGGAGGATTCATATTTGCCTCTGTCAGAGGAGCTGGTCATATGGTTCCGTCCTCTCAACCCGAGAGAGCATTAGTATTATTGGACTCCTTTTTAAAAGGGGTGCTCCCACCGTACGTAATGGAGCAGTAATTCCTTCAAGGGTTATATGCTCAATGGCAAACTCAATAAACAGGAGCAAAACTTTTCTATGAGACAATGTTGGTACTTTTCATTTAGTATAACTTTGATTGATGTTGGTTTTATATTATATGGTATGTGGTTGTTATAATTAAAGCTTCATGTTTTCCCTTAGTGGACATGGATTTTCGGTCTGTGTGAAGTGACAAGAGTACTATGCACAAAGATTGTTTCCTATGCATGTGAGACAGTGCACTCCGTTATCCTATTTTTCTTTAAAGCTGGGCAACCTTCTGTTTTCCAATGTAATGACCATGAGTATGGTTGCATTCTTTAGGTTTCAACACTATATTTCTTTGGGTTATTGGTGACGTCTTTCTAGAGTTGTTTCTGGAGTGTTTGGTTGTGTGAATCAATCCATTCTAGATGAAATAATGCATCATGAGTCTATCTCTTAAATTTAATGAAATGACTTTATTTCTCGTACTAGTACTAATTATTATCGTTATTAGGAACGAGGTTATATAGATCAACTTATTCCTCAAAACAAACAAAAAAAGAGTGAAATGATAATGGACTACCTCATTTCACACATCAAACACCCCCCTAGCCACCCGATGTGACCGTACCCAAGACTTGTGGAAATGGACTACTTTAAGAGACAAAACAATCCACTTATAGAAATTGATTTTCATTCATAGTTCACTTTCAAACTAAAACAAACTAGAATTTCAAAACCAAAATTCTGACTCTTTTACCCCTCTTTGATAGTCCTAGGATATTACGGGCATCTATTTTCAACTGATTACATTACCATACAACATCAAACTACATAAATAAGATTGTTACAATGGTTTGGATACAACCCCTTGGCACTAAAATCAAACAAAAACATCGATGTTCTATTCGTAGCAACGAAGCTTGGTGAATCTCTAATCCATAGGCATCCTTGTGTGTAGATGTGAACCCACTACTAATTCCAACATCACTGCAAGTCCAAAAATCTACACACCACGTAATAGATATGTGTAGGCCATGGTCATCACCAATGAGATATAGGGGAAATAGAAAATTAACTAGAAGCATGTATGGTCTATGTCAAAGGTGTGACAGACGATTCATCTGCCACACCTTAGAAAGTTGGTGGAAACAAAAATGAACTAGCGAATGGTAGGTTGTGTCGCGATGCACTAAACGAAATGCATGACGAAAGGTGTGGTGCGGGAGCTATGCTGTGGCATGGTGACCTTTGATAGCAAACCAAACAAACCCTAGATCTTTAGCATCTTGATGTAGATCAGGTAAATCTAGATCCAATCTAACATAAAATATCTCCCTACAACTAAGATTTGATTGATACAGACATGAAAAATGCATTTCTAACCCCAAATAGGAGCATCACATTTTAGTCATTAGTGATAGGCTATAACTTATAAGCCTCACCATGCCATAGGTAAAGCTGCATAGTGACAGGAGATAGTTGATGCCCATCACTACTGCACTAACAAGTGATTGACAATTAACTCATCACTTTTGAGTCTGTTGCCTTTGTAGGATCGAGATGGCGACTAAAGGGAGCTACATAGTGACAGGAGTTAGTTGATACCCATCACTACTTGCCTTTACCACAAGTCTAGGTGCAGACATGGGATACAGCTAAACCAATTGGCTTGGTTAGAAAGATTGGCCAGACCGTGGGGTACAGCCGAACCAACGTTCCCTAGCGGAGTCATCCAAAAGTGTGTTGACGCGAATTAGGTCACCACACTAGTAAGGAGCTAGATCGCTTGGTATAGGCGGGCCAAAGATTAGACAAGCCAACCCTCAAGTTGGTTGATGCCTATAGTGTGCTCACAGATGAATACTTTATCTGGTGCCTCCAACAATGAGTGTGATACACAAGACAAGTCACCGGAGGAACCTCATCAGGAGCATGATACACAAGACACGCCAATGAAATCTCTTGAAACCCAAAACCCCACTTGCCCAGGGGGGACCCTATTGGGGTGTGTGTGTGGTGGCTATGGGGTGCCCTAGCTGGCTTGATCGCTCTAGAGCTTCATCGTTGTCGATCCACCGACCATGTAGCAGAGATGAAGAATGAGGAGAGGTAATAGATGGGAAAAGGGTAAAAGAGAGGTAGTAGATTAATTTTGTCGATTGTGTAGTTAGATTACCTCAATCGGCAATAATATTCTAATATATAGAGGGGTGGTTTTATCCTAGTAGGACACCTTTCTCAAACGAAACCTACAAGTTTCCCATGATATTGGGCTAGTTTAGATCAAGTAAAACTCAATCTAGACTCAAAAAACTGGCCAGGTGTAAGGTCCTAAATGGCTAGAGGGGGTGAATAATCTATAAAAAATCAACAAAATCACTAGATAGAATTCATTAGTACAACAAATGGCAAAATGCAATTTTGCTCTAGCTCTACTTTGTGTTGCAAGCCACCTATCCAAACAATTCTAGTTGATTATAATCTCTAGGCACACAAAGACTAAGTCACTAATTCTACGACCAGGATCCGATAGATTTCCATGTAACTGACTTAATAGTCAACATCTCATAGAATCTAGCTAGGCTTGCATAGCTAGACAAACGTATCAGTGCCCCTGTAATTCCTAAGCATACGTGATAAGAGAACGATTATTCACTGTTCATAGGATACCCCGTACCCGAACTAGTATAAATATATGTCTCATGTGCTACCCATCTAATTCCCTGCATACAAAATGCATTGTCGACGAGAATTTCTTTGGCATGAAGGCTTGGCTAAGTATTAGCAAATCTGTTGGCCCACATGTTTAGATCTTTAGGGACTAAAGATTAGCCAACTAGTTGTTAATACCATGGATCCAAATAGGACGATGCTCCCGTTCCAAACTAACTTCCTGCCATTGCTTCATGGTGTTTGCAACATTTGATTAGAGAAGTTTGATTTATGTAAGTGTCGGTGTGAAAAGTGATCAACTAGTAAATATTTGTCGTTTTGCCGTACATTGTGATCAGATGTGGCCTAGCAATCAATGACATAGGGTTTATACTGGTTAAGGCAACGTGCCCTACGTCCAGTCTGAGTCAGTCGGTGACTTTATTCCTAAGCCTAGGTGCTCGAAGTTTGCTATGGGGTTACAAACGAGAGGGAGTAAGATGGGGGGTATCAGAGGTCCGGTCGGACTCTGGACCAAAGGGCCAAGAGTGACGGGAGCTCCAACATGCGCTCTGTCTGGCTTTAGAGTTCTAGAGCCAGGCAGAGAGAATCGTCTGTTGTCTATGTGAATCGCTAGAATCATGAATGAATCGATCGTCCTTTTGAAGAGAGCACATCCCCTTTTATAGATGAAGGGGACAACTTTACAAGAGAGAGAGAGAGTGTGTGTGGGAGAGAGAGAGTGTGAGAAAGAGAGTGTGTGTGCTACCTAGTCTTGTTGCCCACGCTGTCGAGTACAAGGCAGTTTGTCGACGCCCACAACACTGTTGATGGCTGGATGCATGTGTTTGGTTCCACTGTCTTCTTCTGGTATGGCAAATGTCGGCGCCTACCATCATGTAGGATAAATGTCGGCGCCCACAACACTGTTAGTGTTCTGACATATCTAGAAGGATATAAAGTACCCTTCTAACATGACCTGACAGTACCGTCCTATAGGTGTGCAGGGTACGGTCCTTGGTATTGCGGTTGACTAGAGCACTCTGCCTTACTTGCTCTGTCCGTTTCTTGGGTCTTCACTAAGCGGGCGTCCTCAGTCGGTCTTTCCCTAGTCGGTTCTGGCCTCCCGGTCGGAGAAGAGCTGTAAGTAGAGGTTCGGTGTATTCCCAGTCGGAGAAGATGATCAAAGTCGAAAGCGAGTGCCATCCCTCCTTGGCTAGGCCTTCCAGTCGGAGAGGCGGGCTGGAGTCAGAAGCGAGTGAGCCCTTTTGGTCAGAGGGGCGGCCGGAGTCAGAAGCGAGCGAGACCTTCTGGTCGAAGAGCGCGGGCCAAAGTCAGAAGCGAGCGAGGCCTTCCAATCGGAGAGGCAGGCCAAAGTCAGAAGCGAGAGCCGTTCCTCTCCTTGGTCAGGCCTTCTGGATGGAGAGGCGGGCCGGAGTTGAAAATGAGTGTCGTTCCTCCTTGGCTAGGCCTTCCAGTCAGAGACTAGATATGGCCTGTCGTTAGGTTTTTTAGGCTAGCCCAGGAGTTATGCATCGTTCACAACATCATCTGCTGGCCTGAGCTTTTACTGGGAAGCAGGTCCATGAGGGACTCTAGGTTTATGAACCCAACAGGAGCCTAGAGCCCCCGGGCGATTCGGGTAGAATCGTCTGGGGGATTTTTGTCTTGACAGCGGGTGTGCACGAGCGCACCCACGGGTGTAGCCCCGAGCAATTCGGGGAGAATCGTCTAGGGGGGTTTTTGTGTTGCCAGCGGAGGAATTTTTGTTTTGACAGCGGGTGCACGCGAGCGCACCCACGAGGGTAGCCTCCGAGCCTGCATCCGACTGGTGAGTCGGTTGGAGGCTGAGCATCTTGGTACTCTTTTCCTAGGGCTGCAGACTGTTTTTTGGGGTGTTTGCCCGTGTTTGTCTCGCCCACGACCTGCGTGATTGGTTGATTTCTCGAGTCAGTGTCGGGCGACCTGAGCCCCTAAGCCCTGTTGGGCTTGGTAGGGGTTGGTCTGGTTCTATGCATTACCCTATCTATGGTTTTTTCATAACCGGAGGGACTGAGCTAACGTCGCTTGCCTCGATGGCCGAGTGACACGCTCAGTGAGCTCACTAATAGGCACGTTCGAGTGGAATCCAGGTCCATCGTTCATGATGGGGTCGACATAGCCCTCATGTGGCATTCCACTGCTCCTTAACCCATGTCTCGGCAGATGCTCGGGTTGTTCCAGAGACTAACTCGGTGGCCCGCTGGCCTCCCCTCGATGGAGATTCTGTGGGCATGGCTCGAGGTTAGGATCAAACAAGAAGGTTGAGATGACCCTGTCTACTTTGGAGAAGATTGGGCGAGGGCCGCTGGGGCTCATCTGCATTTTCTCCCCTGGCTCTGTTTGATGCAGGGCGGCCTTGAGCCCTTCGTGGGCCAGCCTTCAAACCCCGATCGATCGTTGCTCATGTTGAATGAGGCAACTACCGCTTCATGATGCAACATGGAGCATTTTGATGCATCAACCGCATATGCAATGCTTTGGATGTATGGGATGAATGAATGCGTGCATGGATGGATGTGTGAATGCGTGTATGAGAATGGATGAATGAATGTTTTATGCATTCAGAAAATAAAGTAAGAGGGATTGATAGAGTTACCTCGATGACTCGAGTGACAGGCTTGAGGAGTCTTTATCGGATATGTTCGAATGGATCCATATTAGTCATTCATGATGGAGTCGGCATGGCCCACATGGGGTGTCCCTCTGCTCCTTACCTATCTCTCGGCATTTGCCTGAGCCATCCGATCGACTTAGGAAGCCCGTTGGTCTCTCCGTTGGTGGAGATCCTATTGTTGGGCCCTTCCAAGTCTTGCCTGGGAAGGCAGAGGGCTGCCTACGCATGGTTGCGCCTTGTTTCTCATTCCTGGCATGTGGTAGTGGTGGGCCATGCATAGGCCACGTCCCATCTAACCAGGCGCCATCTCATCGGGTAGGGCGCATCCCATCGGTCAGGACATGTCCCACCGCATCCCATCCGCATTGAATGGGGGAAGGGAGAGGGTTTTTTGCCCTAATCCTTTGCCTTTCCCCAACTGCTATGCCTCCTCCTTAAATAGGGGAAGGGAGAGGTTTTTCGTCCTATTCCTTCGCCTATTCCCCAACTGTCGCCTCTCCTCCTTCTTCCTTCTCACCAAGAGCGTTCATGTGCCGCAGCGGTTCCTAGGAAAAAAGGGTAGAGCGAGGGAAAGGAGAACTCACATGTCTATTTCATGAACCCAGAGCACAATGTCGAGCTGGAGGTCATCCAGTGTAAGCGAGTTGGTGCTGGTCACCTTCGCCAAGAAGGGGCTGCTGCCGCCGAAGGAGGTGGCACACTAGATGGCTCCTGCGGGGGAGGCTTTTCTGCGACCTCGAGCTGGCGAGGTCATCTCCTTCCTTGCCTTCCACGAGCGCGGGCTAGGGTACCCTACACACTGGTTCCTGCACAGTATCCTTAATGAGTGGGGCCTAGAGCTACAGCATCTCAATCTGACTGGGGTGTTGCACGTCGCCGGCTTTGTCACTGTCTACGAGGCCTTCCTCAGGATGGAGCCGCATGTGAATTTCTTCTAGAGGATCTTCTCTAGGCGAGCTTTGTCAGAGGGGATGCTGCCTAGGACCGCATCGATTGGGGGCTTTGCCCTATAGAAGAAGTTGAGTGCGTTGGGCGCCTACCCCGCATACACCCCCTACGACTCCAATTGGGGGTGGCATGGGGAGTGGTTCTACATCAAGAACCCGGCGGAGGCACCATTCTCGCTGTTCACCAGTAGAAGGCCGGAGAGGTGGGAGAGCTGGTCATGGGGCCCTTCTAGCTGGCAGAACAAGCTAGATACCTTTTTCCACCATCAGGTCACCCTACTGGCGAAAAGGACACGGCCAATGTGGCTGTACTCCGGCCCAATGGACCTCGACGACGCATCATCAGTGGAGTTGGCGAAGGATGAAGTCTGGAGCCGACTCGACCGGGTGCTGCAACTAAAGACATGGGAGACCCTCGAGGGAAAGCCTAGACCTTTCCACACCGATCTCGCTCTCCTATAATTTAACTTCAACTCGTCCGTTTCGTAGGGACTTATCGGTTATAAATCCCTACCGCACCTTCCAAAGGGACCGGAGGGCATGGCTCGGCAAGCCACTTTGAAGGAGGAAGTGGATGGCAGGAAGAAGAAGAGAGCTGAGAAGGCTCAGAAGAAGCACCAGAAGGAGCAGCACATCACCTGACATGTGTGGGCTAGGGAAAACAGGAGCGACATCGAGGTAGAGCTTGAGTCAGAGGACCCCACGGAGATGGGTGACGACATGATCTCCTCCAAGGATGAGGGAGGCGGGAGGTCATCGTGACCTCGGTGGAGCACCGCGAGCCTACAGCCATGTCTGCCAGCGACGGGTGGGATATGGGGAGGTGCGGTGATGTTCCTGCACCAAGGAAGCATGCCACTAGCTTGGACACCGCCGGCGGGCGAGAGGCGAAGCGGACGCGGTCACCGTGGCCTTCGGACACATTGCCGACCTTGTCCCCACCTACTCTGGGCATGGCAGGGTAGGCCAGGCGGTCGAAGGAGCAGGCTCGCACCCGCGCTTCTTCAGGGCTAGCGCCGGCGTGCGACCCTCAATGGGGGACGCCCCGCCAGCTGCTCCAGTGGGCGCGCCTCGAGCCAGTGGTCACGGTGATTCATGGGCTAGTCAGGAACTGATCGGGCCAACTCCCCCCGGTTGAAGTGAGGGGGCATGGGTCGCAGCCCATGAATGGTCCTCGCCCGATGGGCCCATTGCCAGCGGGTCGGGGCTTTAGAGCCCTACCGCTTACATCTCAGTATGCATTGTTTGATCTTATAGTTGAGTTTTTTTAGTGTGACTGACCTGTACTTGTTTGACATCATCTAGATATTGATAGGATTGAGCATCGGCTCGCCTCCCGTGTAGGAGGAGTGGGGGCCCACCTTGTAGCGCATTGCGACGAGCGACAGGGAGAGCAGGGTGGCAATGGTGCGACCTTCCCCTCCGAGGGCTACGCCCTCCTAGTTGGTCGCAAGTTTGGCGGCAGCAGTGGCGATGGTGTTGGCGGCGATCCTAGTGGTGACGGCGGAGACCAGGTTGGAGGTGACCCTCGTGATCCCTCCTGCACTGACTACGGTGAAAGAGGGGAGGGAGACCAGGCTCCCTGCCTCACCCGGTGGAGGGACACACGGCTCGCCCTCCTGGTCAGAGTTGTCAGGGTCAGGAGGAGACACGACCAGACCAGTGGTAGAACAATCGCCGGAGGGCTGCGAGGTCAAGGAGGTGGAGATCCCCTGCCCCCGTGAGGTAGGCACCAGGGTGGAGCCACCGGCCATCCCACCATCATAGGAGCTTGCAGTGGTCCAGTCATCGGCTAGGCCTTCTAGTGGGTTAGGGGCGACCACCGACCTAGTGTGGCCCTACCCTGGCAACCCAAGGAAGGTGCAGTTCATCCTTTGGGATGAGGAGGAGTTGCAGCTCTAGGACATTGTTGGGGTTGAGGACTCGCAATGGAGTCAGATCTCTCCCAAACCAAGGAAAGGCTTGAGGAGACCTTGGAGTGGGTTAAGGTCATCCAATAGGCTGTTATGGTCGACCTACCCCACATCATCGAGGTAGGTTTTCCGTGCTCGTCCTTGACTCCTTGGTCTTTCATTGGTTGCCTCAGCGTGTTTACTTCTTGCTTTGTAGGGTTTAGAGGAGATGTCAAGCCGCAAGTCTTGTTTCCTCTAGGAGGAGCACACTCAAATGGAGTGGGAGGCAATGGCATCGCGGCACCGAGCTCAAGCACCGGCTGGAGTCCACCCGCCATCAGTCTCAAGACTAGGCGGCTGAGGCGACGGAGGCATGGGTGGTGGAACAGCTTGCATTGGAGAGGGCGACTGCCGCCGAGCGGGGCCTTGATGCGGCAAAGGTCCACCAGGTGAAGACCGAGGCGACACTCTAGAAGTCCCTAGCGGAGACCGAGGTGGCGCTCTAGAGTTCCCTAGAGGCTCTAGAGTTAGAGCAGAAGGCTCGATCGGAGGTAGACCAGGAAGTGCTCGTGCCGGGTGCTGGGGACGGAGGAGGCGAACACTGGGCTACGTGAGCAGGTGTCTCGATAGGAGGAAGGACTTTCCATCCTTGAGAACACCTACCTTGGTATGTATCTATTCTGCTTTCGATGTCTTGGTTTTTTTCCTTAGCTTGATTTTGAGCTTGTCATCCTTCTTCTAGAGCTGGGCGGAAAGGTTGGGTCACTGGAGCAGGACCTGGAGATGACCATGGCGACGATTGGCCAGAATGCGGAGGTGCTGGCCAAGTCCCTTGAAGAGCGACATGCTCTTGAGGAGGAGCTCGACCAGATCCACAATGTCGCCTAGGTCATCATCACGGAGGTGTTCGAGTCAGCGCCAAGCACCAGCACGCCCGCCATCCAACTAGCGGAGGTCCCGGATGAGGTTCGAGCCCTCATCTCCGATGGGATGTTCTACAGGACATTGGGGGTGCTAAGTTTGGTGGCGATGCACCACCTAGACCTGGACTTCACTGCCATCTATAGCGGGTACACCGATGGCTGGAGCCCGGACTCCATCCATGTGCTCGGGGAAAGATTGTTGCCACACGCACAGTTGGTGGCAGAGCAAATCTTCGCACAATGGGTGATGGAGGCTCGTTGTGCGAGCACAACTGAAGGCATGTACTAGGAGGACATCGCCCAGCCTACGGATGGAGTGGAGCCTAGGTCGGAAGCGAACATCGCCCCACCTTCGACCGAGCCGAGCGTCGCCCTGTCGGAGGGCGAGCAGCCTTTATCTTCTTCGGTCGCGCCGTCAGCCGATGCCGTCGGGCAGCCACTGTAGAAATTAGAGTAGAAGTACTTAGCATATGTAAAGGATGAGTTTGTGAGGAAGCCCCCGTGTGAACATTTGTATTGATGAATACATCAATTTTTATTTCGTGATGAATCACTTCGTTTAGAGAAGCTTGTCCCATCCGTTCTTATTTTTACCCTAGCATAGCTTTGTTCTTTTTTCTTTCTTTTACGCACCTGCTAGTTTGAACCATAGGCTATAACCTTAAGAACCTGGGTGTGGCCCGTGAGGCTCAGCTGCTCGTAACCATAGGTCATGGCGAGCTGTGATCAGTCAGAATGTTTAAAGCAAAGTTTACGTAAGGTAATTAAAGGAACGGACTACCCTTTCATTCGGGTAGAAAAGTATTTACCATATGATAGTAAAAAAGAGAGGTGGTATTGCACCCTCGTGGAGCCCCCGAGCGACCCAGGCTGAAAGTGTTTAGGTCGGGGTGCTTTGTAGGAGCAAACGTTGAATGAAAGAAAGTGGTAAGACCAAATTTTTAGGGGAAGAAACGACGTAACTATTCGATGTTCCAAGTATTGGTGAGAATATTGCCGTTGTTGTCCTTCAGTCGGTAGGTGTCCGGTCGGATTACATCGGTCACCATATAGGGTCCTTCCCAAGGCAGAGAGAGCTTGTGTTTCTCCTTGGTTGATTGGGTCCTTCGAAGCATGAGGTCTCCGACCTTGAGGATACTTCCTCTGATTTTCCTCTCATGGTACCTACAGAGAGTCGGTTGGTAGCGAGCGGAGCGGATGATGGTCGTCTCATGGGCCTCTTCGAGCAGGTCGACTGCGTCTTGCTGAGCCTCTGTGGCTCAGTCATGGTCGAAGGCCTTCACTCTTGGGGCGCCGTGGTCGAGGTCGAAGGGCAACACTACTTTAGCTCTGTAAGCTAGGAAGAAGGGTGTGAACCCTATGGATCGGGTTGAGGTCATTCATAGGCTCTAGAGGATCATTGGGACCTCTACAACCCAATGCCCGACGTACTTGTTGAGTCAGTGAAAGATGCATGGCTTAAGTCCTTTGACGACCATGCCATTGGCATGCTCGACCTAACCGTTAGTACATGGATGTCCGATCGAGGCCCAGTCGATCCTAATGCCGTATCCATCACTGAAGTCGAGGAACTTCTTCTAGGTGAAGTTAGTTCCATGGTCAGTGATGATACAGTTAGGAATGCCAAACCGGTAGATGATGTCGAGGAAGAACTTGACTGCCTCTTCCGAGCAGATGTTGGTGATGGGCTTGGCCTCTATCCACTTGGTGAATTTGTCGACCGCTACGAGTACGTGAGTGAAGCCGCCTGAGCCCTTTTTGAGGGAGCCTACCATGTCCAGGCCCCCAGACCATGAACGGCTAGGTGATGGGGATGGTTTGGAGCTCTTGTGCTAGCAAGTGAGTTTACCGAGCGTAGAACTGGCATCCTTCACACCTGCGGATCACCTCATCTACATCTCATAGTGCAGTGGGCCAGTAAAAACCTTAGCGAAAGGCTTTTCCGACCAACAACCTCGAGCCCACGTGGTGTCCGCAGATTCCAGCATAGACCTTGAGGAGGAGCTACTTGCCTTGGCCGGTAGGGACGCACTTCATGAGTACTCCTGATGGACTTTGTTTGTAAAGTTCATCACCGAACATGACAAACGTCTTGGCGCATCGAGCAATCCATCGCGCTTTAGTCCTTTTGGGTGAGAGAACCTCCTTGAGGAGGTAGGCGAGTAGCGGCACTCGCCAGTCAGCTTGATCGAGTGCAACCACGGCGACGTCGGTGGGCGATGTTGTCACAGAGGCACTGGGGTCAGAGCCCCCGAGCGCTGAGTCAACATCAGGATGTGTCTAGATCGAACCTACCAGGATGTGGGCGGACGGCTCATGAAGGTCGTTGATGAAGACCCCGTCCGGAGTCAGAACCCGCCTGGCAGCCAATTTCATGAGAAAATCGATGGCCTCATTGTCCTTTCGGGGGACATGGTGTAGCTCGATCCCCTGGAATTTGTCCTCGAGCTTGCGCACCTCCTGGTAGTATGCTGTCGTGAGGGGGCTTTTGCAAGAGGACTCCTTCATGACCTGGTCGATGACCCGCTCTGAGTCGCCGCAGACGTAGAGTCACGTAGCGCCGAGCTCGATGGCGATGCGTAGTCCATTGATGAGGGACTCATATTCCGTGGCTTTGTTTGAGGCCGAAAATGGAGGTGGATGGCGTAGCGAAGCCTACTCCCATCTAGGGAGATTAGAACCACTACAGACCCTGAGCCGAGCACCATTATGGACCCGTTGAAGTACATCGTCTAGTACTCGTGGGTGACGTCTGGGGTCAGGAGCAAGACCTCCATCCATTCGGCGACAAAGTCCACGAGAGCCAGAGACTTGATAGCAGTGCAGGGGATATACCTGATGTCGTGGCCCATTAGTTCGAGTGCCCACTTGGAGATTCATCCCGCAGCGTCGCGGTTGTGGATGATGTCTCCGAAAGGGTATGAAGTGGCGACCGAGACTTCGTGGTCGGTGAAGTAGTGTATGAGCTTCTGGGTCGCCATCAGCACAATGTATAGAAGTTTCTGCACCTAGGGGTACCGGACCTTGGGGTCGGTGAGTACCTCCCCGATGAAGTACACAGGTCATTGGACCTTAAGGTGGTGTCCTGGCTCCTCCCTTTTGACGACTAGGGCGGCGCTCACCACGTGGTTGCTTGCCATGACGTAGAGGAGGAGGAGTTCTCCCAGTTCGGGAGCGATGAGGATTGGGGCCAACGTCAGTGATGCTTTGAGGCTTTCCAAAGCCTGCTGTGCTTCCTCACTCCAGACGAAAGCATCTGTCTTTTTGAGAAGTTTGTAGAGAGGCATCCCTCGTTCACCGAGCCGGGAGATGAATCGACTCAGGGCAGCCAAACAGTCGGTGAGCCTTTTTATGCCCTTGATGTTGCGTATAGGGCCCATGTTGGAGATGGCCATGATTTTTTGGGGGTTGGCCTCGATGCCGTGTTCGGACACGATGTATCCAAGGAGCTTCCCCTTCGGAACCCTGAAAACACATTTCTCGAGATTCAACTTGATGTTGAACCTTTGGAGGTTCGTGAACGTTGCAGCCAAGTTTGCGATCAAGTCGCAAGCTTGAGCCGTTTTGACCACTATGTCATCAACATAGACGGCTATTGTTGGTTTTGGCGGATCGACTTGATCAGGTTGGTCGAGTGGGTCGATTTGATCGGCGAAGCATTGCTGCATGCACCGTTGATAGGTGGCGCCAGCGTTCTTCAGGCCGGAAGGCATGGTTACGTAGCAGTACGAACCATATAGGGTGATGAACGAGGTTACGAGCTGATCGGATTCTTTCATCGCGATCTGGTGGTAGCCTGAGTAGACATCCGGAAAGGAGAGGATCTCGCATCCTAAGGTGGAGTCGACTATCTAGTCTATGCGCGGCAAAGGAAAGTGATCCTTCGGATATGCCTTGTTGAGACTAGTATAATCAACACACATTCTCTATTTCCTGGTCTTCTTTTTAACAAGAATGGGATTGGCGAGCCAGTCGGAGTGGTATACCTCTTTGATGAATCCGGTTGCCCAAAGTTTGACGACCTCCTCACCTATGGCCCTGCACCTCTTGTCGTCAAAGTGATGCAGGCATTGCTTGGCGGGCTTCAAGCCCGGGACGAGGCGTAGTGCGTGCTCGGCGACCTCCCGCGGTATGCCCGGTATGTCGGAAGGTTTTCATGCGAAGACATCGCGATTGGTGCATAGAAAGTCGGCGAGCTCGCATTCCTATTTGACCAGGAGCTGGGTCCCGATCTACACCATCTTGGTTGGGCCAGTGGGGTCGATCCCACCACCTTAGTTTCTTCAAGTGGGCGGAAGGCGGTCGAGAAGGTTGGCTTGTTGCGGTCTAGGACTACTAGGGTCGACAATTCCCCAAGCCGAGGGAGCTCGGATGAGTTGATGACGGCAGTGGCGAGCTCGAAATGCTCACGGTCGCACGTGAAGGCGTGCGAAAAGGTGCTACCCACAGTGACGAGCCGCGCCTCCGTGAAGAGCTAGACTACCGAAGACACGGACACGGCGCACGAGGACGGCGACCAGACAGGGCTCTACGACGATGGCATCTTGATTCTTGGCTTCTTATGAATTGCGATCACCGATCAGTTGTTTAGACCCAAGGTATTTTTTTCTTTTTTTATTTTTAATCTAAATTAATTATTTGTATAGCATTCTAGACTTTTAGAACTTTGTACCCATATAATTATATTTTTCTTCTAATTGAGGTGTTAGAATTTTAGAATGTTACCTAAGAAATAATTGTCATGTGTGAGAAAAGAAAACGAATATATTGCTTTTTTAATCTACATTGTTCCTCGATAATTATCATACATCTACAAATATATTACTTAATCTATATTATTCCTCGATAATTATCAGACATGTTAAATTAAAAATATGTTATTGAATTTGTTTTTGTTTTCTAAGTAAAATTAGTGTATATATATTATAAGATTTTATGCATGGTCAAAAGGGGCCCTTAGAATCTAGGACTGGCACTGAGAATCACCACCTCCGGGAACAAGGGATGCCCTGAGGCCAAGTGACCGGACGATAACGTAGTACAGCGTAGGCAACGAGCTTGGAGCCCATAGACCGTAGATGCAGTAGCCCAGCTGCAGCGGCAGCTCGATCTTTCCATGCCCAAACAACACCGAGCAGTACTGCGAGAGCAGAATGGAGAAGTTGCCCTCGCCGAACCTCCTGTGCTGCAGCAGCGTCTGAGCAAGCGTCGTCGGAGCGAGGCCCAGGAATGCCTTCCTCTACGGGTTGAAGTAGACCGACGCACGCCCTCTGCACTGGATCGCCAACCCGGTGATGACTGATGACGTCCTCCACCGGGCAACCGTATTTTACGCCCATCTCACGCCCCCACTACGTGTTGCTTGCCTCGTAGGCGCAGGTCGCTACAGACTTGGCTTGCTCTTCGATCTCGTCGATGTGTTGTTGAGGTTTTGCTGCTGTGATCCCTGTGTCGTCCCAATCTTGCTTGTAGTCTTCAGTGGAGCTTCTTCCACAGAGGATTTCCCTTCTGTGGAAGCATCCGGTACCGATATACGCGGGGCCGCCCACACCATCCATGCCGCATAGCTCTACCTTCAGATTTTTGACAGATAGATGTATGAAATAATGTACTTCATCTTGTATTTATGTCAAGGTTCAGAAGGAATGAAGTCAGATCATAGTAGATAGCTTTAAGATAGCATGTAACTTCTTGTTTGGTTGCACTGGCCTCGTTGATGACATTGAGGGAGTTACCATATATGCCATTCTTGGTCAAGTTGGCGTAGTTCTGGGGGTACTGCACAAACCCAACCTTGTGGCCCATTTCTTCATCCATGAAGAAACACAGTGCATCTGTGATCGAATCGCTGTTGTTGGAGTAGACGTCGCAGTCCACGTTCAGGATGATAGGGCTGTTGCTTATCACCGACGACACCCTTATCTGAATTTCAGTAGATACAACATACAATGCCATAAAGAAATGTTCGGTGGTACGACTCTTGTTCACTTTTTTGTTTTGATAATACGTACATACTTCGTCACGTTATGCCTGCAGGATTGGTGTATATATTGCTGTCTGTTAGCCTTAATATTATTAAGATGGAAGTTGTGCTTATTTTAAGGACTAGGATAGTATTATTGCTAGCTATATATCTTGGTACTATAGACGATACTAAACATATACTGATCGGATGTTGATGATAAAAATGTGAAGCGCATGCATTCCGGAGTAAAAGACTGATGACGTGAGTGCACCAGAGCGTTCATCGCCCCAGCCTTGAAGTTGTGGTGATAGTGAGCCCTCTTCTCGCGTGCCATGTACACCAATGTAGGTAGCATGCTTCCTCCGTTGTCAACTACGCTCCGATCCTTCCCATCAATCAAAACCTAGCTAGCAGGGGATACAAATGTTAGGCTCGGTGGTGTTCATTATCTCATCAGTCATGACACAAAAAAAATGTATATTGTAGATGTAGATGACTCAAAAGTTAAGCGTCTTTATTTTTCGTAATGAGTTTTTTGGAACAGAAAGAACAAAACCTAGAACTATACCAGGCTTGACAAATAAACCACCTGAACAATCGGCTGGTGATTTTGCGAGGTAACTTCTGAAGAATCCCACTCGTAAAATCCCTTATGCATTGCTTTGATTTCTTCAGGAACCTTGCCCAGCAAGGACGCAGAATCGATGCGCTCGGTCATTTCTTTGTACGACTCCTGCTCATCGACCAAGAACACATGCACTACGGGATACTGATTAATTACCGAGTGTGATAAACACTCGGCAAATATGGATAAACACTCGGTAAATTGTTTACCGAGTGCCACACTCGGTAAACATGACTCGGTAAACAACGACTCGGTAAAGTTAGTTTACCGAGTGTCAAATAACGGGACACTCGGAGAATAAATCTTACCGAGTGCTACGCCGGCACTCGGTAAACAACTACGACGTGACGGTCATCAGTCCCCAAGCTCGCCGTTAACGGCGTCGTTTACCGAGTGTTATACATAGCACTCGGTAAACAGATAACCATTTTCATGATTAAAACAATTCCGCAAATATTTTTCCCTAATATAGTTTACCGAGTGTACCAGTAACACTCGGTAAACATGTAACTCGTTAACCGAGTGTTCCACTCGGTAAAAAATGGCACATATATCCGAGTGGGTCGTGGCACTCGGTAAAAAATGGCACCACTCGGCAAAATTAACAGAATCAGAACCAATTTGGTTCTGTTCTCTGTTTTACCGAGTGTAGCACTCGGTAAACATTACCTTTACCGAGTGTAACACTCGGTAAAACTTGTCCACAGTATTTTTTTTTGTTTGTTTCAGTGCATATCCAGCCACAATTAACAACAATTATAACAGAATATCACAGTTACCAACAGATAGACAATATATATCACATATATGTCCACAAATGTCACATCCACTCATTATAACCAACATATAGCTACAACAAATGTCACAAGCACAATGCAAAGTCCACAAACACCATCAACATGTCCAAAGTCCACAAAGTTCAACCCACTTCTAAGTTCAACATACAAACAAGTGAAACATGGTCCTGTCACATGGTCGGAGCCCTACCGAGAAACGGAGACAAGTCCAAGTCTTGATCGTTGTTCGATCCAGCTGTAGAAGGTCCCTGGAATGAGGGAGCAAAAGAAAATAAACATATTTGTCAATTAATCATAAGGTAGTATGCCAAATTCAAATATTCCTTCGAAAGACCAGTTAACAGTGACATCAATATATAGGCATATAATAGATAACACATATCAAGTTAGTTGCTGTTTAGGTCTCCTCTATGTGCAAGATATCGACAAACTTAAATCGCAAAAGTTTTTTAGATTATCTCTGGAAAGCAAAGGAACAGAACAACATGATTTGGAAAGCAAAGGAACAGAACTAGGGCCGCTCTCCCAGCTAACAGATCTTCATATCTGTTTCTTGGAGAATGTAGCTTCTTCCTCATCTGCTATACTGGCCAAACTTGGTGAAAAGTACCACCTAAGATATCTGTCACTGTGTTGTACCAGTAGACTTGGCGATGATGGTGTGTTGGTAAAAGAGGAAGAAGGGATCTCTGAGAAAGATAAGTGGCAAATCGAGGAGGTTTTTGATGAGCTCTGCCCTCCACTTGGCTTAGAAAACCTTAACGTTGAAGGGTATTTTGGTCAGCGGCTCCCAAGATGGATGATGCCGACAGCAGTCGCACCACTTCGGAGCTTGAGGATTCTAATGATGGATGACTTGGCCTGCTGCACAGAGCTTCCTAGTGGCTTGAGTCAGCTCCCCTGCTTGGAGCTTCTGCAGATTGTTCGTGCCCCAGCAATCAAGCGTGTTGGGCTTGAATTCCTACAACCAAGCAATCATGTAGGGGTTGCGTTTCCCAGATTACATGATTTGATTTTTGGTAGATTTGTCGAATGGGAGGAATGGGTGTGGGAGGAACAAGTGAAAGCCATGCCTATCTTGGAGAGGCTTAAACTCAACATGTGCAAGTTGAGCCACATGCCTCCTGGCCTTGCCTTCCACGCAAAGGCATTGAAGGAATTAGGCATCTATGGTGTCAAGAACCTAAGCTCTTTGGAGAACTTCACTTCTGTTGTCCACCTCGACGTGTTTAGGAACACTGACCTGGAGAGGATCAGTAATCTACCGAAACTGCAGAAGCTCGTCATCGTCATGTGCCCAGAGATGAAGGTATTGGAGGGCATGCCTGCACTACAGAGACTCAATTTGGAGGATTATGGCATGGAAACAGTCCCAAGGTATCTGCAGGATGTAAACCCAAGGCATTTGCTGCTAGATTGTTCCTTATCCCTGCTCACTTCCATAGCAGCAGGGAAATCTGGTCCTGAGTGGCACAAGTTCAGCCACATCCAGCAAGTCAAAGCCTAACATGATGCCTTTCAAGGTCTGAACAATGGAATTGGAGCACCTATGTACTCATGTAGAACCTAACATGATGCCTTTCAAGGTCTGAACAATATTACTAATAATCTAACTTATACATGTATGTATCCTACTCTCTTCTAGGTTCTAACATGATAGTGTTGACTGTAGCACAATCTGAACTGAAAAAGCCTTTCAAGATGAAGAGTGACTCACAGGAGTGCCGTCGCGCGGAGGTGGAGGCACCAACGGTATCATCGGCGGCGGCGGAGGCGGTGGAGGTTGGCCCATGCTCTGAGAAAAGCTGGCCATGTACTCGTACCAGGCCTTCTGCGACTGCTGGAAGGCCTCAAGCTGGGCCTGCACTCGCGCCCTCTCCTGTGCCAACTCGGCCTGGTGCGATAGCTGGAGGGCCTGAAACTGGCTCTGTGAGGCCTGCTGTGACTCCTGCAGGGCTTCAATCTGGGCCTACAATTATTTATCACATAGTTAGAATGCAAATAAAGAACGGGTAGAAAATGAATGGACAACGAATGCAACAGAACTAACCTGGAGTGCTACCACCTGGGGCTGTGAGCGTGGGCGTATGGCCGGGCTCGAACTCGTGCTCCGGGCTCTAATCTGGGCGAGTGTCTGAGTGTTGGCCGTGTCTATGGTGCTGTTGCCCATATAGTACCTCCCGTGTGGCTTACCTGGTCCCAACCTCATGACGATGTCACCCTCGAGGTCAGCGGTGCTCGGATCAAATTCTGGCCCATGGATCTCTCTCGCCATCGCCGTGTACTCGCTGAGGCGACTGTGCACGCTCAGGTTACTGTATGCCTCGGGCGGGTCCTCCGGGTTGTAGACGAGGTCGGGGTCCTTTGCCTTGCCCTTGTGTGCCAAGGCATATGCCTTGAACGAGGCGCACTCCTGACCGGGGTGGAACCGCGTCTGTAGGAAGAAGCACAACAATAAGATATTATGCATTCAGAAGTTAGCGTAGCAACAACGAAATGAAATCCGCGTACATATCTGGCTGCATATTCCTCCTCCTCCTCATCCTCCTCCGTGGCCGCTACGAACTCGTGGTCGTCGTCCTGTGGAGGAGGTGTCGGCTCTCGACGCCCTCGTCGTCGCCGTCCTCCTCCTCCACCCTGGGCTCCTCCTCCATCCTGGGCTCCACCTCCCTGGGCACGCCCTCGTCGTCGTCCTCCTCCTCCTCCCTGGGCACGCCCTCCACCCTCAGTCTGTGCACGCCCTCCTCCTCCACCCTGGCTGGACCCCTCGCCACCAGCCAGTAAGGTCATAACCGACCTAAGCTTCCTGATTCCACCGCCCACCATCAATCACCTGCAACAAAAGGAATAAACTATCAGTACGCATATACAAAAGTAAATGTATCATACATGTATAAAAGAGATGCAAAATAAGTAAATGTATCATACATGTATAAAAGAGATGCAAAATAAGTAAATATATCATACATGTATAAAAGAGATGCAAAATAAGTAAATGTATCATACATGTATAAAATTGCCATAAGTACTACAGATCTTACATGTACTAGAAATAATCATCAAGATCATTGATAGGTGGGCCAAAAATCTCATCATCGCTATTGTCGACGTAATTATGATCGTCTCTCAAAGTCTCATCACTAGCGACACTGCCTGAATGGTGTTGCTCAAGTAATAACAAGTCCTTCGCGTTGTGAACCTCCTCTCCATCATCCCCGTCAACAATGATCGTATCATTGTCTACTTCCATTGCGAGATCTACATCTAAGACAATCTCAAAACTCCCTTCTAATCCTTCTTCTTGAAAGAACTCTCCGTCATATGTGTTTGCATCGATGTTATAATCATCATCGTTTGGGACGGGTACTTTACCATGCGGCGATACCTTGTACACAACATCATACGCCTTAAGACGGTCTTTGGTTTGGCACGGGTATGAGAGATAATAAACTTGCGTGGCCTGTTGGGCCACAATGTACACGTCGTCTCCTAACAAGACGGATGACTTTAGAACTTCGACTAACCCAAGCTCAGGGGTCTTTATCACTTCTTTGGGATCAAACCAATGGCATTTGAATATGACAGGATGAAGAGGTACACAACCAGGAAACTTGAGTTTGTATATTTCTTCAATTATTCCATAGTAGTCCAACCCATCTGTGCCTGGCGTGAAAACACCGGTATTTGTGGTTCTTCGATTCGGCCGACTCTGCTCATGCCGAGTTGTGTGAAAGCGATATCCATTGACATCGTACACAGAGAATGACTTGACCCTAAATTCAAATCCATTGGCAACTTGCCTCAACTCGGCACTCATAGACATGTCAGTTTTGGCCTGCTAGTTCAAGTAGGATGATTCGTTATATATTTGTCAAGTTGAGAGTTAAGTACAAACAACAAATGAAATTGAACAGTACCTCCTCCTTGAACCAACAAATAAAAGTGGGATTTCGTTCTCCCGCGCCATGTCTTAGAAGGGTTTCAACTTCCGCTTCGGTGGGTTCCCTCCGTGATGGACGATGGTAGAGGAGAACAAATTTGCTGTAACGGACGTTAACAAGAGGGTTGGATGGGTGCATGCGAAATACTGACAAGAAAAGAAACAAGTTTGTGTAAAACTTACGCAATGTACGGGCCAACCTCTTCAAGGTTCCGCAACACATACAGCTGGATAGAGCGCCACTCTTCTAGGCTCAACATCTTCAAGGTAGGTTCACTTGCACTTCCGAGTTGCCCTCGGAAAAGGCTGAGGGTCGACTGATTGTCGGCAGCATTGTAACGAGGGGGTGGATTATGCACGTTAGGAAGGTTGTCGGCATAGTATCTTGTTGTGAAGTATGACACCTCCTCCACAATGGATGCCTCTGCACAGGAAGCTTCAATTTTGCATTTATTTTTGCATTTTGTTCTAAGAACCTTTAGGCATCGCTCAATTGGATAGCACCAACGGGCATGCACAGGGCCCCCCATTTTTGCCTCATATGGTAGGTGCAAGAGCAAATGTTGCATCGGATTGAAGAAGCCGGGGGGAAAGATCTTCTCCAACTTGCAGAGCAACACCGGGGCCATTCTTTCCATTTCTTCAATCTCGGTCCGAGATATCTCCTTAGCACATAGCTTGCGGAAGAACATGCTCAACTCAGCCATCACTCGCCAGATGTGATCAGGGAAATAGCCACGAACCATCACCGGAAGAAGGCGCTCAATCCATATGTGGTAATCATGACTCTTCAGCCCTGTGATTCTCATGGTACTTAAGTTCACACCCCTCCTCCAATTCGCTGCATACCCGTCAGGGAACATCAACGATTGGAACCATTGAAGAACTTCTTTCTTTTGGGCCCTCGTTAGGACGAAGTCGGCCTTAGGCTTCTTCCATGACTTCCCGCGAAAGGGAGGCAACATGTTTAGCTTTGGTCTATCGCACAGCGTTGCTTGATCCAATCTAGCCTTGACATTGTCCTTTGACTTTTCCCAGTCCATGATTGTGTGAAGGACCGCCTCGGCGAAATTCTTTTCAGTGTGCATTACATCAATGTTATGTGGAAGAAGGAGGTCCTTAAAGTAAGGAAGCTTCCACAAGCACGACTTGTGTGTCCAGGCATGCTCTTTTCCGTATCCCACGAAGCACCCCTTTTTATTGTCGACCACAAGACCATCTAACATCTCAAGAACCTGGGCACCTGTCATCATTTCCGGTGCAGAGTCTTCCACTGTGACACCTTTTCGAAAGTTCTTCTTGTCTCTCCTGAATGGGTGGTCAAGAGGGAGGAATTGTCGATGTTTGTCAAACGAAGAAAACTTGCCCCCCTTCTCCAACCGAAAGAACTCCACAGCTGACTTGCATATCGGGCATGGCATCTTCGTGTGAACACACCAGCCACAAAATAACCCATAAGCCAGGAAGTCATGCATGGAATAATGGTACCAAATATGCATTCTGAAGTTTGTCTTTGTGAATCGGTCGTATGTCACTACCCCTTCGTCCCATGCACGGACCAAATCGTCTATCAAAGGCTCCATGTACACACTCATATTAGCCCCCGGGTGTCCTGGAATTATAAGTGACAAGAAAATATTTTGCCGTTGAAAGGCGACGCCAGGTGGGAGGTTGAGAGGGATGACAAATACGGGCCAACATGTGTATGGTGAAGAACCCATACCATAAGGATTGAACCCATCAGTTGCCAGTGCAATGCGTACATTACGAGCCTCGTCAGCTTTGTCGGTATGCTTCCGATCGAAGCTTTTCCATGATTCACCATCGGACGGATGTATCATCTTGTCAGTGTATCGGTGTCCAGTTTTGTGCCACGTCATCTGTTTTGCGGATTCCTCGCTCATGAAAAGCCGTTGGATCCTCGGTATGAAAGGAAGGTACCTCAGGATCTTTGCGCCGACTTTTGTTTGCGTCTTCCGACCATCACCAGATTCTAACTCAATGTACCTAGATGCCTTACACTTCGGACAGTACTTATCGTCAGCATGTTCTCCCCTGAATAAGATGCATCCGTTCGGACAAGCATGTATCTGCTCGTACGACATCTTGAGTGCACGAAGGATTTTATTTGACTCATACGTGTTCTTTGGCAGAACGTGATCATCCGGAAGTAGGGTGCCAACTACTGTCAACAGTTGATCGAAGGATTCTCTACTCCAGCTAAACTGGGACTTCACAGCCATTAGACGTGCAATGGCATCCAGTTTAGAAACATTGGTGCGCCCGTGAAGGGGTTGTTGTGCCGCATCCAACATGGCGTAAAACGCCTTTGCAGTTTGCTCTGGCTCCTGCTCTGCACTTCCTTCATCGAAAGCCATGTCATGGTCATTTAACATTTCTGCCACCCCGGCTTCAGAATCAAACTCCTCGATCCGTTGTCTCACGACCTCTTCTCTCGCACGATGGCGTTCACCATGCATGGTCCACCGGGTATAGTTCTCTACAAATCCATTGTTGACAAGATCTTTACTCATCTCCTCATATGTTTTCATTGCCTTGTTCTTACACTTCCTACAGGGACACCAGGCATGTCGTCGTCCGTTTGCAAATGCCTTCGTCATGAAATCATTGGCCTTCTCAATCCATTCATTTGTGTATTGACCCCTCTTCTGATAGCCCGTGTACATCCACTGACGGTCATCCATCCTAACATATAGACGATATTGCAGTTTAGAGCAATAAAACTGGAAATAAGATCAATGGGACCTAAAATGATCATAGTCACCTCTCAGTGTAGTCAATGTACCTATACTTAATAAATTTGGATACCAAAAACACATGGAAAATTTATCAGCTTTGCATGTGATGGAATATATGTGGCCTTTCCAGGATTGGATTGACATAAAGAACGCCACCAATCAGGATATAACCACAACTATCTAGAATAGCATGTCGCGTCCGAGCCATTATACAAAGAGGAACAGAGACATCCTCCAGAATTGGTAATGGACGCATCTAATGGAAAAAAAAGGAAAAAAATATCTACATCTAAAATGACAAAGATATTGCTCACTTGTTAGATGAGTTCAGACAGCCAAGGGTTTGGTCTTCAACTACCACAAGTACTATCAGAAACTCTAGTCCAAAACACAATTGCTCATCACCACTCAAAATCTAACTTCTCAGAGCAGGAAGTAAAGAAAAATGTATATAAACTAATAATAAAAAGGTTGAGAACTGGTACTTAGGAGCTCAGACAGCCAAGGGTTTGATTGTCAAATACTACCATGATAATATCTGAAACTCTAGTCCCCAAAAGTTGCTCTTCACCACTCTCATTTCAAATGAACCATTGTAACCACACAGAAAAGAAGACACGAATCCAGTCTATGATGCTGCCTGGAACAAAGAGAAAATAGCATCTACTTAGGATAATTATCTAAAGTAGTTGGTGGCTGTGTCAGCCCTTATCTTTATCCCTAGCATCTACTTTAGCATCTCTAGAATATGCTGTAGCTTTCTTAAGGCTCAAGCAAGCTTTCTTAAGGCTCAAGCAAGCTATCCTATATGTATCCCAACCCTTCCATAGTTGTGGCATGGCTAATGAAATCTGAAATTTAGCCCCAAACCTGTGTTTTGGTTCTAACAGTAGCCACTAACCAGGCCAACCTAGCAAATAATTCCAATGATTTCTATACAAGCTCAAATCAATTTGGTCAGTCCTGTTATAAATACAACTAGTCAATAGAGGGCGTGAGCTACATGCAAAGGCAGCCAAAACTACAGAGGTTGTACATCAGACAGATGAATTAGTCTGACATATAAGTAGCTAACTTCCTTGTTCTGAAGGCTGAAAAAATAATTATGTTGCAACGAAAAGGCAAAATATGTGGCTTAAACCCACAGAAGTAAACAATCTTGTGCTGTTATTTAACTCCCAGCTCACAGTACAGAGCCGAAGCTGATGACAACACACACTCTTCGAGTTTTTCAGCCTCAACACAAATCAGAAAGCACTAGTGCAAGGATAGTTAAACTCGGTTCCGATTTACCCAGTATAATTATTTGAGAGAAATAACTAAACTACAATACTATTACTAAACTGCAAATGCATTTGGACACCGCCCAGTCTTGTCATGCGGGTGCAGCAGCTCCAAGTAGGAGCTACGCAGGAACTTGAGCCGATTGCAGACTCCAAACACTGGACGACTTCATGAGTGGCCAATGGGATGCAAGGTTTGCACCAAGAAAAATTCTCAAGTTGGACTTTGAGAAAGACTGACAAACAGAATTGAGACTTCCTTTTTGAATGTCTCAAGCAAAGAGGTTTTGGTGTTAAATGGTGTGACTCGATTAAGTTAGTAATGAGCTCTGGCACTGTTAGTGTCAAGGTGAATAATTCTAATGGAAGTTATTTTAAATCTGGTAGAGGGGTTAGACAAGGGGATCCCCTGCTGTCTCCCTTCCTTTTCAACATAGCTGCTGATACTTTGGCTAAAATGATTTCTCTTGCTCAAAGTAATAATCTGATTAAGGGGTTGGTTCCTGAATATATTGAAAATGGGGTAGCAGTTCTTCGGTATGATGATGACATGATTCTGTGCGTCCAAGATGATAAAGAGCAAGCTGCTCATCTCAAACTTCTTCTTTACCTTTATGAGAAGATGTCTGGTCTGAAAATTAACTTCTCTAAGAGTGAGGTCATTAGATAAGTCAAGATGACACTAAAAGCCTGGAATTTTCCAATATGTTCAACTGTGCAATTGGTAAATGGCCCATTAAGTACTTAGGAGTTCCTATGGCTAGCTGTAGACTCAAATCAGGCCTTAGTGGTGAACATATATCAGTTGTGTCATGTAGTTGTAAACAAAGGTTCCTTACATTCAGGTTGAACAAATCATGACCTACTTAGAAAAAAAGGACACTCAATCAAATGAAAAGCATCACGGCGCCATGATGTTTGCAGCCATCTACTAATACTAGTTGCATCACGGCGCCACCAGACGGAGGGGAGAGGTGGGCAACAGGGCAGTTACCTGGCGTCGACGGGAGCAGGCAGGGGTCCCTTGTCGCCACCGGTGCGGCGGGAGCACGTACGGAAGGGGAGGCCGCGGTCAGGGGAGGGGAGAGAGTGCTCGCCGTCGCCGCTGCTGCTGGGGCCCACCCCACCCCACCTCGCGGGAACGGGAGCGAAGGAGGGAGCACGGGGCGGCGTCGGCGGAGGGGATCGTCGTCCGGTGCGCCGGTGCCGCTGTCTCTCTCTCCGTCTCTCCGGTGGCGGCGGCTGTGGGGGACCGCCCGGTGGCGGCGGTGGTGGAGGGGAGGAGGCGGCCGCGGCGGTGGGGATCAGGCGTGTGCGGTGTGTGTGTGAAAGTAGGAAACGATTTGAGGGAGAAACGGCTTGTTGAATGCTTCTGTTTACCGAGTGCCTAGATGTACGACACTCGGTAAACTCAAGCACCGCAGCCCTGGTACATGTTTACCGAGTGCCCCGATCTACGGCACTCGGTAAACATAAGCATGGCAGGCAGGTGGGCCGTGGCTAATCTTTACCGAGTGTTTTAGGTCACACTCGGTAAAAGTCTCCATTATTTCATGCAAAACAAAAATGAAAAAATGCCAATTATTTCATGCCCCGAAATTGCTTGTTTGAGGCCCTAAATGAATTCAAATCAAAAAGTGGTCAACTACAAAGTTTCATAACTTTTTGAGATCTACAATTTTTATTTAGTAAGTTTTTCCATCCGAGGTCGTTTGAAAAATTTGAATTTTAAATTTGAGAGATTCAAACGTAGTTTTGCATGATAAGATGATTTCAAATCAAAAAGTTGTCAACTACATAGTTTCAGAGTTACATAAAACTATGTAGTTGACTACTTTCAGAGTTACATGAAACTATGTAGTTGACAACTTTTTGATTTGAAATCATCTTATCATGCAAAACTACGTTTGAATCTCTCAAATTTAAAATTCAAATTTTTCAAACGACCTCGGATGGAAAAACTTACTAAATGAAAATTGTAGATCTCAAAAAGTTATGAAACTTTGTAGTTGACCACTTTTTGATTTGAATTCATTTAGGGCCTTAAACAAGCAATTTCGTTTTTTCAATGGTACAATGGTACACAGGTCATTTTGAACTTTTATAATGGCACACAGGTAAAAAAGGTAATTTTTACTCTGGTTCGTAGCCACCTCCGTTAGAATTGAATGGCAAGCTGACGGAAGTGGTATACAGAGCAAAAGAAATTTCAAAGAGGGTATTGGAGAACCTTTTCAAATTTCAATGGTACACAGGTCATTTCAATATTTTATAATGGCACACAGGTAAAAAACTCAATATCATATGTGGATAGAGGGAAAAGAATGAAGGGAACAAACAAGAAATTTGGTTGAATTTTACCGAGTGTTGCTCCAGTACACTCGGTAAAAGATAGTGTTTACCGAGTGTTGTGAACTTACACTCGGTAAAAGATAGTGTTTACCGAGTGTTGTGAACTTACACTCGGTAAAACTTTATTATTACCGAGTGCAAATACTTCTACACTCGGCAAACATGTCATGCCGTGACGCCGTTTGGCGCACGGTTGGTACACTAGGAGACGTGGCAGCTCAATACCGAGTGTCTATTTTTACCGAGTGCGCCCCTTCGGTAAAATTGTAGTTCTACCGAGTGTTTGAGGTTACCGAGTGTTCGGACTCGGTAAAGAGGTCTACTACCGGGTGTTTATGTTTTCCGAGTGTTGGCACTCGGTAATAAATGTTTTCCGAGTGTCCCGACTTTTGACACTCGGTAAATATATGGGCACTCGGTAAATGTACAGTCTCCGGTAGTGATGGATCATCAGTACATTGTCGATGCAGCATGCATGCAGCTCGATAATTATTTCTCACGCGCGAGCCCCCCACGAATGATTAGCTATCAATTACTACTACGTACTGCAGCAAACGCTGTACTACTGCACGTACAGCCAGCATTCACTAATACTGCAAACCGGCCGCCTGGCCGGCCTCTGCCTGCCCTGCAGGGAAGGAACAACAAGGCCACGTTTAGATTAATGTTTTTTCAACCTGATGAATAGTATCACTTTCGTCTTATTTGATAAATATTGTCCAATCGTGGACCAACTAGGCTCAAAAGATTCATCTCGTGATTTCCAACTAAACTGTGTAATTAGTTATTTTTTTTACCTACATTTAATACTCCATACAAACGGCTAAAAATTGATGTGATGGAGAGAGAGTGAAAAAACTTGGAATTTTGAAGGGAACTAAACAAGGCCCAACAACCGATCTCCAGATGAAATTAAATGAAAGCATGCGTATTTATACTCCTATTTATTTACCTTGACTAGTGACCATTCTTCGTCGCTGCACAACAACGCACCTGCAGCACGAAGCTTAACATCAATCTCCGAGAAGTATGCGGCCGGTGACCTCGGCTCGATGCTGTGTGCCTGTGTCTCCTGCAGAATGGCAGCCAGAGCTTGGCAAACCGGGACGCCTCCCACAGAGCGTAGAACGTGAGGGCCGAGCAGCCGTCGTCGGAGAGGTAGACGCTCAGCTTGTCAGCTGGGTAGCTGTACGCCATGACCGAGAGCACCGCGAAGACTACCAGGCTTGGCGGCTCTGACCGCGGGTCCGCGGTGCAGACGAAGATGTCCACGCAAGGGAGCTTGTCGCCGAGCCTGCTCAAAACCATTCTAGATAGATGCAGGTTAGAATTCAACGAGAGTGCATTTTTTTTAGTCAACATCGGGGGGAGAGCGGCCTCCCCACCTGAATTTTCATTCCACTGATGCCGGAATAACCGGGGGTGGAAGGGCACGGCGCCTATCCAATTACATGTAGATCATACAGAAGACGGGGTGAGTGATGGATTACATGTTAAGCAAGGAACTCCAACTACTGAGCAACACATTGCTGTTCCTAGGCAGCCGGCAGCACCACAGCGCAATCTCCTCTTTGCAGGCGGCCATGATCCTATTCAGGTTGGGGGCCAAGCCTCGGAACACGACATCATTCCTGTGCTTCCACAGCTCCCTGCAACAGAGGCGGATGAGAGAGCTCACCGCCGGTCCAAGAACATGGCGGAGTGCCGGAGTGGACTTCCAGAGTTCGTCCACCGGGGCAATAGCATCAGCATGCCACCCGATGTGTCTCCAGAACGATCTGGCGAAGGGGCAGCCAGACATGATGTGGTCGGCAGTTTCCTCCGGCGCGCCACAAATGTCACAGTCAGCGTTCTGGAGGATGTGCTTGCGGCGGAGAGATGTCTTGCATTGGATACGGTCGCGCATGGATGCCATGTAGATCAAGCCCGACCGGAGCTTGTGGTCCTCTGTTTCAAAGCTGCAGTACCTCTCGTCGGGGGCGGACGTTAAAGTAACATCGCCAAGGAGCTGTGTCAGCAGAGCTAGCTCCTGGGATGCCTGGGTGGAGAGCCGTCGCTGGAGCACGTTCGCGATCCCCCTGTGCACGATGTCGTGGACCGAGCGCACGCGGGCGTCGGCGTGGCTGTGCAAGGCCGGTAGTCGATCCGCCAGTGGAGCATCCAGCAGCCAAGTGTCATTCAAGAAGTCGGTGTTGCGGCCGTCCCCCACCGTGACCGAGGTCATACGCTGGTATGCCGGTAACAGCTAGCGCAGGGCCGACCAGTGAGCCCCATCGAGGGCGCCGCTCAGGTCCGGCAAGTCGACTTGCGTGGTGACCTAGCTCGCCCACGCGGAGCTCCCTGGATGGTGAAGGCGGTGGATCAGCTTGAGCAGCAGTGCGGCGTTCTGGGTTTCCAGGCGTTTGACGCCCAGGCCACCATCTTCTTTCAGCTCGCAGATGCGCTCCCAGGCAATGAGACACTTGGCCCCGGAAGCGTGGTCAGAGCCAGACCACAGAAATGCCCTGCGCCAGGCATCAATGGCCGAGTGCATATTTTTTAATGGGAGCCGGGGGGCGGTCGGCAATTATTAGGGCGTTTAGAATTCAAAAGCGACAATGGTGGACCCTGCGTGCTTGAGATAGATGCAGGTTATTTCCCTTCCATCCATGGTGCATTTTAGTTATTTCAGTAAGGCCCGTCTCTGAAAGTTTTACGAGAATTTCAAGCTGATATGGCATAGTATAGTAGGGATGATAAAAGTTTCAGGACAGTCACAGTGCTAGAAAATACTGCAAGTAGTTTCTATGGCTATTAATTTATGTATACATTATACATAGAAACTATGTTGCCAATGAATAATTTCAACAGAATCATCATTTATCCAATCACGCATTTTCTTTCTCCCGCATTTACCTATCACATCTTTTATGTGTTGGTTTTCCGTGTAGACATGATTTTTTTATTAAGAAAACCATTTCCTCCAACTCTCTCTCTCTCTTCAATTAATGTCAGGTTCATAAACTCGAGGTTCCCAATGGACCCGCTTCCCGGCAATACTAGGCCTAGCAGGCGGCGTAGCGACAACGCGTGTCTGGGCCGGCCTAGATACATAATGGCAGGCCAAGACCACGATCCGGTCCCCAACCAGCACCTCCGCGCCAGGAGACCTGGTCGGAGCCCCGAGCCAAAGGCCGGGCTGTGATGGGACCACAGTCCAACTCCGACCCTATTCCTCCGACTGAGGATATGCCGGACCTTTGTTCGCCTCTCTTTCCTGACCGTCACAGTCAGGGCCGACTGGGAACGACCGACCAGGACGCCTGCTCGGTGTGGGCCTGGGGAGCAAGCGGAGCAAATAAGGTAAGGCGCTCAAGTCAACCACAATACCGAGGACCGTACCCTGCCATGCCCTACGCACCTACAGGACGGTGTCGTCTGGCCATGTCAGACGGACACTATACAGCCTGCTAGAAACGACAGAGCACAAACAGTATTGTGGGCGCCGTCGTTTATCGTCCTAGGCGAACACTGTGCAACCTGCCAGGTATAGCAGGTCATGAACAGTCAGGTGGGCGATGGCGGCATAAACAGTATGGCGGGCGATGGCATGCCATACCCGACGGCGTGGGAGACAAGATTAGGTAGCACCCATACACACTCTCTCCCTTTCCATCTTTGACTTGTAAGGCTATCCCCTTCATCTATAAAAGAGGATACGCTATCTCCTAAAAGGACACAGTCTACACGCTCTCAACGGCGGATAAGCTTGGACACACAGAGCATACACTTCAATACTTAGCGCACGTTTGAGCATTCGTCACTCTCTTCCACTCGGATCAGAGTCCAACCGGGCCTCTAACACCCCCATTCTCTTTCCTTACTCATTTGTAACCCCACAGCAAACTTCGAGCACCTGGCTCATGAATAAAGTCACTGACCGACTAAAACTAGATGTAGGGCACGTTGCCTAAACCAGTATAAATCATGTGCCATTACGTGCTAGGCCACATCTGATCACAGCGCATGGCAAAACTATAAATATTTACTTGTCGGCCACATTTCGCACTGACAGTTGGCGTCGTCTGTGGGGAAGACGCCGTGCATTCACGCTTTTGGTCATCGGATGGCGGGCTCGAGCGATGCGATTCACTTCGACTCGCTGGAGTTTCTCATGCTCCCACTTGCTGGGATGTGGGTTCCTCCCATCTTTGTGCCACTCCAGACCTTCCTCTTTGGGAGTCTGGACTTCGTCGCCAACCAGCTCGGCGTACACCGCCTCCGTGAGGAGGGGCTTGTCCCAGCGCCCACTGGAGGAGGAGCGTCCTCCACCGGCCCTGGGCCACTCGACGACCTCAACGTCGAGACACCTGCGCTTCGCCTTGAGCCCATGCTGGGCTCAAACCCCACGGTGAGTGATGTACATATTGTTTTTACTCACTATTTAACACATTTCGCCAGGTCTCTGTAGGGACCCCATTCTCCCCACCGCGACCACCATGCGACCAGTTCTCCTACGGCTTCGCATCCCCCATGGACGCGTGCACACAGGGGCTCCGAAGGATGCTGACGGCACCCTCTCTCACGTCCGAGTTCGTGGAGATGGCGGGCTATGCCCCCGCCACCTTCCACGACCTCGTTGATGACGAAGTCAAAAGCGACGGCTCCAGCATCAGCGACATCATGGCACCTTGCCACCCTCTGTCCTAGGAGTGCGCCATGGAGGATGTCTTGGGACAGCTACTAGAGGTAGCGGAGTCTCTGCAGACTCACACCCCTCTGGACCCCATGCGCAGGCCCTGGCGCGTGCGCAGGAGCACGGCGAGGAGTTACGACAAAGGCGGTAGAGCTAGTCGCCGCCTACGCTGGTGCACCTGGCGCATCACTCTGTGCCACATGCGCGTAACCTGGTGAGCGGCGCTCGAGGTCATGCCCGTTAGGTCTGGCGTAGCATATTGGACGGAGGGGACGACCCCCCTCAGTTTACTCAGGTTGGCCAGAACATCTCTGCTGCAGTGATGCTTCTACGCAGCCTCCCCAAGCTTACCGACCCTAGGAGCAGGCGATCCACCGAAACCTCTGGGCACTGGTGGAGACTGTCGCCGTTCAGCAGACGGAGAGCTCCGCGTCGTGACACTGGCTCATGGCCTCTTGCCCAACCGGGGCACTGGGGCCACACCAGTCGAATCGCTATGTCCACTCACCGCAGCAGTTGTCGAGCGTGGAGCAGGAAGCCACGGCTGCACCACAGCCCAACCCGGCGCCCACTCCACACCAACCACCTGTGCGTGAGGGTCTCGGGCCGAACTGTGACGCTCATAGTGTCATCAACAATCGGCGCCACACACAATACATTGATGACGTCCATCGAATGGTGGCAAGAGCGGGCGGCGCGGGCCCTAGCTGGACTACCGAGGAGTACGAGGACATGCACCCCAGGTGTGGTGGCCGACCGAATGACCGGAGCCCCAGCCCTGATGGCCCGGGGCCACAGGCCTTTGGTTGCCGCATCCAGAAAGCGCCATTCCGACAGCATTTCTGACCACCCACCAACATCACCAAGTACACTAGGGAGACGAACCCTGGTGTATGGCTCAAGGACTTCTGGCTCGCCTGCCGAGCCGGTGGAGTGGATGATGACAACTTCATCATCCAGTACATCTCCATCTACGTGGGAGAGCATGTTTGGGCATGACTCAAATTTCTTTCGCACAACAGCATCCGCGACTGGGCAGACCTCAAGAGGGTCTTCATTGAGAACTTCTAGGGGACGTATATCCATCTTGGAAATTCCTAGGACCTCAAGAGTTGTCAACAGGAGCCCAATGAGTCCCTGTGGGATTACATCCACAGGTTCTCAAAACAGTGCAACTCCCTTCCTAATGTCCTCAACACGGACGTCATTAGTGCGTTCCTCTCTGGGACAACTTGCCAGTCCCTGGTCCATAAGCTTGGCTATGTGAAGCCCTGTACCACCCGCGACCTGCTCGACATTGCCACAAACCATGCCTCCGGCAAGGAGGCAGTCGGGGCGGTCTTCAGTAGTGGTCGAGACAAGGCCAAGGCCAAGCACGAGGGCCAAGGCGAGGGCCCCTCCACATAATAGGGGAAGAAGAACAAGAAGGATCGACGTCGATCGGCCAACCCAACTTTGGTCGCCGCTACCGATCGCACAGGCAAACAGTCCTAGCATGGGCCAGTCCAACCACTTCAACAAGCTCATAGAGAATCCATGCACCAACCACGCCTACCTTGTCAAGCACCTCGACAAGGACTACGAGCTTCTTAAGCGCTTCCTGCAGTAATACGACAAGCCAAAGGAAGGGAAAGGCAAGGAGGACGTGGCCAAGAAGGGAGGCACGGCGGGTAAGGATGGAGATAGGTTCCTTGACCCTAAGGAATGCCTCATGATCTTTGGGGGATCCGATGCCGTCCACTCCAAGCGCCAGCACAAAGTACACTACCGAGAGGCATGCACCGCCGAGTCGGTCATCCCCTCTTTCCTTAGCTGGTTAGACTCCCTGATCACTTTTGATCAGAGAGACCATCCTTCCCATGTCGCCTAACTGGGTCACTACTCGCTTGTCGTCGACCCCATCATCCGCAAGAAGCGCCTCACCAAGGTGCTGATAGATGGAGGCAGCGGCCTCAACATTCTATACGTTGACACCCTCAACGCCATGCGCATCCCTCAACGCCATGTCCCATGAGCTCTCCCTTCCACGGTGTGATCTCGGGGACGCAAGCTTACCCACTCAGGTAGATCGACCTGCCCATCACGTTTGGCGACCGAGCTAACTTTCACTCGGAGGTCCTAACCTTCAAGGTGGTAGACTTTCTGGGGTCCTACCATGCCATCTTGGGGCGGCCATGCTACGCCAAGTTCATGCCAATCCCCAACTATACCTACCTCAAGCTAAAGATGCCAGGACCGAACGGCATCATCACCGTGGGTAGCACCTTCTCGCATGCCTACACATGCGACCTTGAGCATTACGAGCTCGCCACTACCGTCATCAACTCCACCGAGCTCCTAGAGCTCGGGAATTCGGTGACTCTAGCAGTCCCTGACTGCAACGGGCCGACCTCCTCGAGTGCCTTCCATCTGACTAAGGAAACCAAGGTGGTGGAGATCGACCCCACTGACCCGACCAAGATGGTGCGGATCGGGACCAAGCTCCTGGCCAAATAGCAAAGCGAGCTCAATGACTTCCTACGCGCAAATCGGGATGTCTTCGCATGGAAGCCTATTAACATACGGGGCATATTGAGGGAGGTCGCCGAGCATGCACTATGCGTCATCCCAGGATCAAAGCCCGCCAAGCAACGCCTGCGTCGCTTTGATGACCGAAGCGCAAGGCCATAGGTGAAGAGATCACCAAACTTCTGGCAGCCAGATTCATCAAAGAGGTATACCACTCCAACTGGCTAGCCAACCCTATTTTTGTGAAAAAGAAGAATGAGAAATAGAGAATGTGTGTTGATTATATTGGCCTCAACAAGGCATGTCTAAAGGACCATTTTCCTTTGCCACGCATAGATTAGATAGTCAACTCCACCTCAGGATGCGAAATCCTCTCCTTTCTGAATGCCTACTCAAGCTATCACCAGATCACGATGAAAGAGTTCAACCAGGTTGCAACCTCATTCATCACCCTGTATGGTTCATACTATTATGTAACCATGCCTTTCGGTCTGAAGAACGTGGGTGCCACCTACCAACGATGCATGCAGCGATGCTTCGCCGATCAAATTGACCCACCTGACCAACCTAACCAAGTCGAGCAGCCAAAACCAACAATCACCGTCTATATAGATGACATAGTGGTGAAAATGGCTCAAGCTAGACTACTAACTTCTTACCCTTACACCATGCTTTTTTGTCGCAACGGCATGGTTTTGTTGCAACAAGCGTTGTTATCACAACGATTTTCACTTTTGGTTGCGATAGATTGTTTTTTTGCCATGAACATTGTTTTGTGGCCATAAGTGTGGAGATCGTTGCAAAAAGTAAGTGTTATCGCAACAAATTATTGAACGGTTGCAATAAGTGATTAATGTTGCCACGATTTGATTTGCGTTGTGGGCAAGTTTATTTTTGTTGCAATACTAAGGTAATATTGAAACTCTTTATTTTATGGTTGCAATAGCCCATCTATATCGCCACGAATATGTTCCATTGTATATAATAGTCGCTTGCATTGCAAAAAAATTGGTACATATAGCAACGAAAAAAATAGTTCGTTGCAATCACTAAGGTTGCAACGATTAGGGTTTCGTTGTATGTAGCAGTTTCGTTCATTGCAAAAAGGTTATAATATAGCAACAAAAAATTACATTGTTGCAATACCTAAGCCTTTCCACTTTAACGGTTGCATAATTTTTTAAAAAAAATGACAACAATGTGGGTTTTGAACCTGAGACCTCTTGGTCTTGAAAGTAAGCACCTACCAATAGGCTACGTCTATGTTTGTGTTAGTAATAGCGAAAGTACCCTATATTAATTAATGTTGACCAGTTATATTGGAAAAAGGATCTAATCTAATTTTACATATCACGTAGAGGTCGCGGCCTGTAGCTCCTGTCGCGGCTCCTTCTCTCCCATGGCCTCTCTTCTTCCCCCACGCGCTGTCTCCTTGCGAAGAACGTGGTGGAGGCCCCCCCTGATCCCTACAGCCAGCACCAGCAGCTAGCGTGGTCAAGGCCTCCCTGAAGCCTTTGTCGTCGTGGCGCCCCTTCCCTACAACCGTAGTCGTCAGGCCCTTGAATTCCCTGCAGCGACTACGGCATATTGGTGCCCTAATTCCTTCCTGATCATCGACGAGATAAGGAGAGCGAGCACCGTCCAATCCTTCCTCGGCGTGTGAGAGGGGACGGAGCGTTGAACCAGTTTCACCTCGCACCCTTCATCATCCACGAGAGAGACGATCAGCGGCCGGCCAGCGATCATCGACGTGAAAAAGAGAATCACGTATGCTTGCATTATTGCTCAGTTTTTTCTCTACATATTACTGTTAAGTTTGGTACTTGACTAGATCAAATTACTCACTGTTGTTGATAATCCAGACAAATTTTTGCAAGATTCTTATTCAGATGCATTGGCTAATTCACACATTTTTTTAATTTGTCTGGTTCAGTGCAAAAACATTCCATTCTTAGCCAATGGTACTCTATTTATGCTGAGGTCTAGTTGTTTCGTTTTTTGCTTGGTCTAGCAGTGTTGATTAGTTATTGTGACTTAATGTGTAATACTCCAATCTGAGTTTCGGTTCATCACATTTATTTTAAGGAGATAATAATTTGTTTCCATTAACTACTGTTCTGAGCATGGATGGAGAAAACAGCAAAACACGCTGGGTAGCTGTTGTCACAATGGACAGTGCTAAGCTTCTGAATATTGCTCTAGATATACTAGTATATAAAGTTTGATAAAAATGCCCTTTGGATGCATTAAAGTTTATTAAATTATAGTTAAAGTAAAGGGCCCTTTTTTAAGCTTGGCTCAGAAAATTGACAGATTTTTAATTTTCTTTATCTCTGATAAATAAAGTTTATAATAATGTCATGATCCCTTCAATTTAACATGCTACATGAAATCATTTTGCTACTAACTTCCAACCCTTATGCCACGCTTTTTTATCGTAACGACAAGATTTGGTGCTTGACATGGCCACGATTCCCCACCTTGGAAGTGGAGAACTCAATCAATTCCCTAAAACAAAGAGCATGCCAAATAATTAGAAGACAGTAAATTTTATCTCGTTCATCATGTATATATGTATTGAGGCACATGCGATAGGTAGCACACTGGTACCCAAAGATTGCAAAACATAAAATACATATGACTCTTATATTTGCTACAGCTCTAGCCTTTCTACAGGACATAGTCTAGAGACAAAATAATTGCACATAAATAATCTGCAGAATGCTAAGAGACTGTAGGACTAGAAAAGCATAATCTCAAACAATTAAATTGGACGAAGAAGTCTAAGCGCACAAAAAAATGTTCTACTTTCAATTGCAATTCACAAAATATGAGTTGCATAAATTCACATCACTCCAAGACTCTGTAAAACTACAAAAGGTAGCACCCACCTTAGCAGCAGATTGGAAGTCCCTTGTTGTCATGTCCAAAGCAAGTGCATAACCTGAGAAATTCAACCATGCATGCAGTTATCTCACATTGACTTCCCTGCTGCTGAAAAGGCCACAAACCGTTTTATTGACTCATAATATGCATCTCCAACGTACTAATAGTCATCTTCCTCATCGTCTGAAGTACGTGTACGTTGTCCAGTCATGGGCAAACCTACACTGATGAACAAGAAGTTCAATTCATGTTTTAATTACCTAACAGGAGTACTACATTCATGCAAGAGCCAAAAGTAATATCTATATATTGAACTAGAAAGCAGCAACATTTCAGAAATCAATCTCCAAGAAATGTAAGTATTGGTCATGTCCTAGAAATTGCAACGGCAGCAACAAGGTAGTAATAAAATCCTACTGAAAGCAGGCAATCCAACCAATTAAAGGTGCACTGATACATGCGCCACTAGTGTAAACATCTAATAGAAAAATTCCAACTTTATCGGATACATAGTAGCACCAATCAGGCTACCTAACTTTGGCTAAAATTAACTCAGGAGAAAGCTTGCAACAGAGAGTAGTTTTAGTTATCATTGTCTATTTCAGATTCAACAGTCCAAAATAAAATAAACAGAGAGTAGTTTTAGTTATCGTTCTCTTCTGGTATATGTTGGAGTCTAGCTGCGGCAGGTCATTCTCAACGTACTCAGCCACTCGAAAGTGGCTGGCCTATAATTTTATTAAAGGGTATGCAAAAAATAATATGATAAATCATAATTCAAATATTAAGTTGAAAATTTCCAGTAATTACGATATAAATAGTGTCAAATATATAGCAAAGACTTACCATGCTAGCACTTGGCTGACTTTCCACGAGTTGCGATATAAAAAAGTTGAAATTTAGTTTAAATACAGTTAATCGATCTTTAAGTATGCAAGGACTGCAGGACGATCTAAAAAACATGGGGTCATCTGTCATGCCATCATAGCCTGATTGGCTGACTCGAAACTCTCGCGTTGTCCTGCGTTAAGCTGTAAACGAGAACTCAGGAAGAAGCACAACCAATTTTGACTCTTACCAAGCAGCAAGGTTCAAAAAACCCTAGGCGCCTGGCAGGCGCTCGGCCACTATCTAGCGCCTAGGTTGACTACACGTAGATTAAACGCGATTAAACATTTTTTTTATTTCTTTTTTATTTCTTTTTTTTGTTGTTGTTGTTGGGAGAGGTACCAGCACACAAATGATGCAGTGTATATCCAGTGACATTTATAGACAAACAAATTGTAGTATTTATACAAGTGAAAGAACACATTCTTGTCATTATCTGTGACAATAATTCATCAATCAACTTGCTGCCTTGCAGAGAATATAGTGAAGGATAAATTACCAGATATAAGCACCTGGTGGGACACGGCTGTGCCGGCAACAACGCTAGGGGCCTATGCTCTGTTAGTCCGGTCTCCAGTAGTTAGACGTAAACTGCCGTAAATTTGGTAGCGCCTATGTTCTGGAACAGAGACGACCCCAACTCCACCGAGAGCAACCAGCAGTAGCAGATCAAGCAAGAAAGGAGAAGATAGCAAAGGCTGAAACCTGAAAGGCGTCACAGCAAACACGAGAGTTGGGGATCATCCGGATGGAGGCGCGCGCCCACGGACAGATCCGCGAAAAGCCGCGAGAAACAAAGGAATCGCAGTCGGCGGCAGCTCTGATGCATGGTGGCGGCGGCTTCGATCAGATATATTTAGATCGCTGGCAGAAGATCCGAGCTCCAAGTTTATGAGGGCGGCAATCAGCAGCAGAATGATCGGGATTGGATGGGGTTGCTGAAAGAGCGTGGGCACGGACGAGATTGACCTTATCTACTCTGTTTTGGCGTTCCCGTCCGTGGGCGCCCGTGCTCTGTTTTCGCGGTTCCCGCCCGTGGCCACCTGCGCTCTGCTTTCACGATTTCTTGCCCGTGGCCGCGCCGCGCTGTTTTCCCGCGCGTGAGCCCGCCCGCCGACATGCTAGTGACGCCCAGCTCCTGCTTTTTCTCCGCTTATTACGCATCGCTTAGACGCCTGGGCCTCTGCGGACCTGTGGGTTGCGGCTGCAGATCAAGGCATCGCGGCTCGCCGTCTCCTGGAGTCCGCGTGCGGCGGCAGGCGAACCATCACCTCGACTAGGGTTTTTTTTATAGAATATAAACATGGCGTATTAAGATTTAGCAATTGGCTCCTAAAAAAGATTTAGCAATTGGTAAGTCACAGAGAAGAGAAGGGGAAAAGGATAACTCACCTAAGAAGCACCAGAAGGCTGGGAGGATGGGCGCGTGCATGGAGACAAGGAGATGAGGAGGTAGAGATGGCACGGGTGATGAGAGCAGGGCTGATTCTCCTCGCGACTTGCTGCCCGCGGCGGCGCGACGAGAAACTGATGGCAACGAGCCGGCGACGTGAGGAGGAACGATGGCGCGATCGAATTCTTTTCTGTGACCTAGGCGCCCAGTCATTATATACTTGCTGTGATTTGGCTCTATTTCGCGCTCGTACTCTCGGCCTGCACGCACGTTTTTTTTTCCCACACATAGATTTTTGCCGCCAAATGGCGCCGCGCTCGCGACACCCCACCTCGCGCATCACAAATCTACACAGCATTTTTCTGAAAAATTAATCTAATTTTTACATACTTTATCTAAGAATTTACAATATTAACTCTTTTAAAAAATGAATTTTTATTCCAGCATATGTAAGAGTTTTGCACACAACCATTCATTATTATAAAGTATGAAACTAGTCAGAAAAAACTCTCAAAAAGCAACTAAAGCAAAGGTTCTAAAAGAGCCAAAGACATCGACTCTTTTTACGTATTTTTGCCATATAAAATTCCGCTAACCACCCATCCAAGTGGGTTTCAGTGTCCATTAATCGTACGCTCAGCCAACCATGGAAACACCAGCCACGAAAACACTTTTCTTTTCTTGTTCTTTTTCTTTCTCCTCTTTTGTATATATAAACATAAAAATAAATAATAAATGTAATATTATATCTCTTTGAACTCTAAATTTTTTGTATAAATAAAATAAAACAATAAATATAATATTATTGCTCTTTGAACTCTAGATTCTTTCATATAAATAAATACTCACATTACTAAATTGTTGATGTAAATTTGATTAGGAATAAAATTAATTTATGGGTAGGGCTAGCGCCGGGACGTCCGGTCCTAGACTCGCGTTCGGACACAGCTCCCGTGTCCCGTGCCCGCATTGCATCCCGCGCATTCCGTCCCGTTCCCAACCAGCGCCAGAGTCCGGAACCGCGGCCCGTGCCCAGCACGGTAGAACCGTGCCCCCAGGTCCATCCCGCATAACCGTGCCCAGATGAAACACTTAAAACAATGCGAGTATAGCCATTGCAACATGTGCAACACCAGATCAACTTTTGAAACATCTAGATGAAACATTTGAAACAAACGTTTAAAACACCTGAAACACTTAAAACATACGTTTGCAACATGTGTATATTATCATTGCAACATATGCAACATCCTAGATCGACTTTTGTAACATTCGGATTAAACACTTAAAATGTAAGTTGGAAACGCCTGAAACACTTCAAACACAGCGGCGCCGGCAGCCATGGCCTACTTGGTTGGGGACTGCGGTAACTAGCAAGCTTAGGTCTAGAGAGAACGTCGAGGACAAACATCCCAACGTGCGCAAGCCTCCCCTTCCTGCCACGAGAGATGAAGTCCAGACCAACGGTGACCTCCTCCTGGTGACGCCGGGGTGGTGGTAGCGTGGTGTCCGCCATGGCCGCAACGAGCAAGGTGGATAGGGGCGCGCCAGTGGATAGGGGCGAGGCACGGGATGGTGGCGCGGCGCGGCGCGGCTGGCGATGGGGTGCAGCGTGGCAGGGGAAAGGGCGCTGCGTGCGCGGGGGACGGGCACGCGGTGGGAGAAGGGGGCAGTGCGGCGGCGGATGTTTGACAGATACCAACTAAGTCCTCACCGACTATAATCATATATTAAAATTATATATGGTTAAGATTCTCAGAGAAAGTCAAGGAACTCATTATATAACGACATCAATACGTGGGTATTATGAAAATTAAAGTTATGATATATTTATGAGTAAATATATCATAACCTTACAATATAGGAAAAAATCTATCAAAAATATGTTTAATTCGATACAACCTTGATAGGAAGCTTGTGGCATAATGTCAAAAAATTTCTAAATATTTCGGCTTAATGAATTCATGAGACATAGCTGTCTACCTCTGTAAATCGCATGAACGTATTATTACCTCACTAAATTATTCTCTCTTTATTAAGGCAGACTTTGGTATTCGTCTACTCCACTTTCTAGCTTGTTTAAGTAATTTTTGTGGAGCCAGCCTACTCAGTAATTGCTGCCTAGTAATCTGATAATAATAGTTTAATGGAGATAGCACAGATTGACAACGACAAACTAGCCCCAGCCCCAGAACAAGCATTTACATTCCATGGAAACAAGAAACCAACAGATTGGATATATATTTGTTTGTGTTTATCAAGATATTTACATGTTTATCCTGTATGTGTATGTTTGCTTTTGCAGTAGAAGAAATGAGAGTGAAGCTATTTAGAGGGTCCATTGATGTGAATAAACCAAGGAGAACTCCGCAGAATTTTTTCACAAAATACTACAATTTTGAAAGGTACCTGATCAATATTGCATTCACCATGGTTTTCCTGCGCGGGCAAGCTAACTAATATGTCCATTGTTAGCATTAGAAAGCAACTGCTGCTCATATGAAAGGTGGACTGATGTAGAGGCAAGTTAGAGGTGAAATCATTGTATAGATCCTGTTTTTTTCTCAGAACTTTTTTTTTTAATTTGGAAGTAACAGCAACAATGCAATTTCCCCGTTCATTTTATTGAGTGGTTATTACCCCTTTTTACTACAGAATAAGTTGACAAACTGGATAGTTTTAAGAATGATGCAGAAAAAATTGCTTCCATTTCTCAAGAACTTGCGAAAGCAATGAAGAATAAGCTCATTGAACTGAAATCTCTACTTTTAGAAATTATGTACCAACAATGTTGCTCTACAGGTGCCAAATAATGATATCCTTATTTCCATAAGTTTTAATGTTTAATAGTTCCTACTAACATGTATAACATGGCAGGCACTGTAGCCTCACTGCTGGTCGTTCCGTACTATGTATAACATGTATATAAAGACACAAGGACACTATGTGAGATGAGCTTGTTAGTAATTAATAAACTATAAGATCATTCCATACTCATCATTTTGTTTGCCATTTATTCATGGTCATGCTTATACTAAGTTAATTCATGTGGCATGACCACTGCAAATTGGTTGGTGTTAGATCTAATTTAAATAAGACAAGTTTTTTCTTGTATGTTTTTCTAATATTTTTCTAATGTCCCAGTCTTATTCTTTTGGTCACTAGGTGGACAAGGTTTGAGTGGTAGGCTCATAATCAAGCAAGGACACAACTGAGGCGATGACATGCTGCATAGATGATAGGAAGTCTTGTACAGCTACAAGTTTTTAAAAAGTTGTGAAATAATAAGTGAATTGTACACTTGTTTATGATTTTAGATACTATTTCAATGGTTTGTCAACTTGGTGAATGATTGATTATAATTAATATATGAGTGCAATCGCTTTTATTATGGTCTATTGTTTTTGCAATGATGATATATTAAACCACAAATCAAATGCTATTAGAGTTGCAATACAAACTATGCCAACGAGCTGCTATGCGTGGCAGTATGGTCTATGACAACGAACTCTCGTGCGTGGCAATATAATTTGTGGTAATGAATAAAATTGTGTGGAAAATGATATTATTGCCACGGCATGACTACCATGGCAATAATATATCTCACAACGAATAAAATTATGTGGCAAATGATATTATCGCCACGGCACGATGGTCGTGGTAATAACTTATGATCTCTCGCAACGAATAAAATTGTGTGGCAAATGATGTAATTGCCACGGCCTAGAGGTCGTGGCGATAACACCTTATGCAACAAAATTCTATCGTGGCAATATAGACTATTGCAACGACGTTGTTCGTGGCAAATGTCTCTATTGCTACACTATCGGTCGTTGCATGTACCACTTCTTGCTACGAAAACGGATGTGGCAAGTGCTTATATTGCCACGATCGTGAACGTTGCGATAACATCCTATTGCCATGCTTGGCAACATATAGCTATGGTTGCAAGAAACCACAACTGTTGCAACGCCAAACTTGCAACGGTTGCAATACCTTATTGCAACGTGACTTTTTGCAACCATTGACAACGAACGCGATTTAGTTGTAACATCTACCTTTTGCAACAAAATTGGGCCTACTGCAACGTTTTCTCGTCGTTGCGCAAGGGTCGCAAACTTGGCTTCCACATTCGCAAACCTTCGAAGGTTCAGGGTCAAATTGAATCCCAAAATGTGTTTTTGGGTTCCTACGGGGAAGCTGCTCAGATACATCGTGTCCGAGCATGGCATCATAGCCAAACCCGAAAAAATCACATCTGCCTCCAACATGGGCCTATACGCAACATCAAGGGCGTGCATAGGCTCACCGGCTCTTAGGCAATCTTTTAAACTAATTTTAATACAGTCATGACAGGGATATAAAAGGCACTCAAATAAACATATGAAACCAAATATACTGTAAATTAATAATTAATCATGTGTTTTTGAGCAGATAATAAATTAATCATGTGGCGACACTTCACCACCTCCCTCACTACATGGGCCATTACTTGAGGCCCAGGAGACTTCAGTGTAGGCCTGCTAATTCTATATCCGACCCCACACGTCAGTCTCCTCCACTGCTCCCAATCAAATTCCCCCAAGCTGCGGCCACCCGCCGGAACCAGCCTCGCCGCCGCGCGCCAAATCCCTAACCCCTCTCCGCCTCCGCCTCCGCGCCGGCCGCGCGACCGTCCCCAGAGATGGGGCGAGACAAGAGCCGGCGTCTCTCCGGCAGCGGCTGGTGCTGGCGATGCTCACCTCCACCGTCGTCACCATCGTGGACATCCGCTCCGGGGACGCGGCCCCGGGGCTCCGCCCTCACGAGGTCTCCCTCCTCCGCCTCCTTGACAAGATCTCCGACCACCACACCATCGAGCTCAACGATACAGGCATGGACTTGCCCCCGTGAGCTTGATTGTATTGTGCGTCCTGCCTTTGTGTTTGGTTCTGGGGGTGCTGGTGCTTATGGGGGGTGTTGCTTGTATGTGCTTGCAGGAACGAAGCTGAAGTACCGGCCGGGGGTGATTATAGGGGGAAAGGGCCTTGAGCACGACTGCGGGGTGCACCGGGGCATTGGCTACTTCCTTGAGCCGCTCATACTGCTTGGTCTATTTGCGAGGGCTCCTATATCGATTCGGCTCAAAGGTAAGGTCCTCATCTGTTTATGTTATGCTTTAAGTGTCAGGCCAAATGGATTGCTCCAAAGAATTTTTATGTTGTGCTTTAAGTGTCAGGCCAAATGGATTGCTCCAAAGAATTTGGTGTGTGGAAATTTTCTTCCTGGATGAATTTCTTTGCGGTTGTACCTGATTTCAATAGAAATTGTTTGGTTTGAATTTCGTTAAAGTAGTTGAATTGTGCTAGTGCTTTAAGTGTCAGGTTGCTGGTTGATACCCTCACGATAATTCTTTTGGCACCACCTTTATTCATTAAAAGCAAGTCAGAGAAATGAGGTGGAAATCACCCTAGTGTACATTTTGCAACACCTGTTGTTGGGACAATGCATAGAGTGGCCTACATGGTTACATGAAAGCAAAGTTGAATGAGAAGTGTGCCTCCAATGCCTCCTTGGCTACGTTGTGAGCTACTTTGATTGTTTGTTGGCCTATTTTCTTGCACACAAAGGGTCTAGGTTGTCAGCTACTTTGTTTCTTGGTCAGCCTAATTTCCATTATACAAAGGGTCTTTCTTTGTTGTTGCTGGAGAACCCGCTGATAGAGGTCGACCTCTCCAGACTTGCTAGCTGCTCAATAATGTTATCTTCTCGTGAAGTTGGATGTCTGTAATATGATTCACCTGGCCGAAGTTGAGTGCATTCACCACTATGGATGCGAGTGTACACCCTGTGATTCTGCATGAAGAGGTCCCTGTACTTCTTGCTTTTGGGCCTGGATGAAGATGCCTCCTGGGATTGAGATCCCATTATCATGGATGAAGAGTCCTAGACTCCGTAGTCCTGCCCTCGTCTGCTGAGTAGTGCCACAATTTGTGCTTGTATTACCTGTCCTCCATTGGGTTCATCGGCTAGGATCGGTGGTGTAGCTGAAAACCAAACGACCCTAGAAAAAGAACAAGTGAAAAATAGATTATCTTCATTTTCTACTATGCCACACCTGGTACAATGCTTGTCTATGTGTTTGGAGTAGTTGCCTACTTGTTCCCCTGCTGCTAAGGCTTATTTGTAGCTTCCGTGCAAATGTTTTGAAACGTGGCTGAAGAAAAGGTCCATTCACATTTTAACAGTTTTAGGATGGGCTGTTGTAAGCTTGGCAGCCTTGGCAGCCTTGTGTTGTCGCTGGGTATTGAGTTTCTCTTGCGTCTTGCCAACTGCGTATATGCTTCTTTGGAGGTGCACATCCCTGATGTTGATGGCTGCCAGCATAAGATACAAATGGGTACCTGCTCAATTCAGTTAGCATTCCAGATTTTTGTGTTTGTAATCCATAACTCTGAGACTTTTAGGCAAGGTCGTATGTCCTGCATTTTCCCGAAGAAGGTCGTGGAGCTGTTGGCACTTTTAGGTGACCTGCTTAATGTAGTCAATAACTAAAAAAAACCCTCACAAGTCACATCTCTAATTATCTTCTTCTCAAGGATGGCTGTGTCATGTATTGTTTCAAAGTCTGAAACTGGTGTCCTGCTTTTAGGAATCACTAATGATACAAAGGACCCTTCTGTGGATACTTTCAAGACAACAACCTTGCATATGCTCAAGCACTTTGGTGTTCCTCTGGAGGGTTTCGCTCTAAATATTGATAGCCGTGGATCTCCTCCTCTTGGTGGTGGTGAGGTGTTTCTCCGGGTTTGCAATATAAATAGCACGTTGACGGTGCGTTTCATTTTGATTTCCTGTTGATTATATGTCAACTCTGCTGGCATTGACATCTGATGCTAAGTACTTTCACAGGCAGCAAACTGGGTAGATGAAGGTATGGTGAAGAGGATAAGGGGTGTTTCGTTCTCCACTAGAGTATCACCACAGTTACAAAGCCGCATTATATATGCTGCACGTGGAATCTTCAATTGCTTCATTCCTGATGTTCATATAGACACGGATCATAGATCTGGTTCTGCTGGTGGGAGGTAGTTTTCCTTTTCCAATCCTATTGAATTTTGATAACTGCATTCTTTCCTGTTGTCTCTTGTGAGTTGTCACTCAGAAATTTGTCAGATCTTTTCAACTTTTCTTTGGTATGTCGCAGGTCACCAGGCTATGGTGTATCATTAGTTGCTGAGACCACTACGGGATGCCTGCTCTCTGTAGATGTCACTGTGAGTTATCCTAGTGTTGATGAAATACATGAAGAATCTGAGAAGCCTGAGCTGACTTCTCCGGAGGATCTTGGTGTTCAAGCTGCATCAATGCTACTAGAAGAGGTGGCTCAAGGAGGTGTTGTTGACTCTACACATCAGGTCTGTCTTTCTGAGTTGTGCCTGATGTTATGCTTGATGATGGCCCTATATCTTGTTATGGGCTCAGCGAAGCTTAGACAGGGCAGTGAAGCATTTTGTTTTTTGGGCCAGTTTGTGTCTAGCTGCAAGTTTTACATGGCCTGTGGATTAATAGATATGAAAATGTTTTTTTCAACAATATACTTCTCTTACAAATTGATGTCCTCTCTTGGACTGACAGTGCTGTACATTTATGTTTGCCCATCTTAAATTAATTGTTGTCTATCCTGGTAATATTCCATGCATAAGTTACAAACGTTTTTGTTTATTGAGTTTCTCTTAAATGCTTGCAGAGCCTCCTATTTATCCTGTGTGCTTTATGCCCACCTGATGTATCAAAGGTTCGTGTGGGACAGTTGACTCCATATGGTATAGACACACTTCGAAACATCAGAGATTTTCTTGACGTCAAGTTCATCATCAAGCCTGATCCCAATTCGAACACCGTTACATTAAAATGTGTTGGCGCGAGAGCGAAGAATCTTGCTCGGAAGGTTTCATAAGAAACAGGACCATTAATCTGATCAAGGATTCATGATACATCAAGAGACTACTATGAGACCCTGTTTGTAACTGCAAACAGCAGTGGAGTTCCCCTTAGCTGCTCCTGATGAAATTCTGTTAGAGGTCGCGCATATTATAGACCGAAAACCTAAATTTGAAGGCATCTATGCCGGCTTCACTATTTTAAATTACTCTGTCAACAGTCTCTGAATATGTACACTCCTTTTGAAACAAAAAGTATTGATTCCCAGTCTGACATTCTATGCAGATACGTTCGAAAGAAAACAAACTGTGCAAATATTGGCCATGTATATACGTTGCATGTATGACATATGCTCGTACGATTTTCAAATGGATCTGTTACCATTAGTCCTACATCTAGCCAAGGTTATATTGCGACAAGGGTTACACAGCATATGCAAATTGCCATCGGTTACCTCCCAAATCATCGTTCCTAACGGCCTCGCTTGATCTTATTAATCGACCCACATGCCCGCTCTCAGCAGCCGGCAACAACCGATCAAAAGGGGGGGCAAAAAAGTAGCCGGCAACATGTCCTTTCTCATGGGAACCATTGCCATCTCCGCAAAAGAAACCATGGCGGATCGGAGATATGCCTGAGGAAACAATGATCATAGAACGGCAGAATGTACAAGGCGTACAGCTAGCTGCACGAAGCGTTTCGGTGTTCGTTTGCACTCGAGAAATAGCCATTGAAGAATCCAAAACTGCTCTTTCAAAAAACACTTCTCAGTCCTACTTCTGGGGCTTATATAAACCCATAGGCCATAGCAAGCGAATTGTAAATCTCGCACAGACATACATTTCACCACCGTGAAGATGAGGAGCAACAATGCTTCTTCTCTCTTTTACGCTTTGCTCATCATCTGCGCTGCTGCATTGCACGCAGATGCGTCCCAAGAGGATCAACTGCGAAAATTCATCAGGTCTAGGAGGGACAGTCGTAGCGACAAGGGCACGTTTAAGGTGAGTAACATAGGCCACAGGGTCAGCACAAGGTTCTCCGACAGCGAACAGAGCGCCCTGAAGGCAGCTGACAAGATCACTGCGCTGCCGGGGCAACCAGACGACGTCGACTTCGACCAGTACAGCGGGTATGTGACCGTCGACAAGGAGAAGGGCCGGGCACTCTTCTACTACTTCGTGGAGGCGCCGCAGGATGCCTCGACAAAGCCGCTCCTCCTGTGGCTTAACGGAGGTACATATATCTTATCTGAATTGTGGTAGAGCAGTTGCACGCAATGAGTTTGAACCTAACAATATACTAGTTCTGGAGTTCATTAATGTCAGTATGCGTGTGTTTCTGCATGTTAATGCATCAGTATGCATGGGTAATTAACCTGGTAATAACCGTCCACTGCAGGGCCAGGATGCTCGTCTCTTGGCAACGGAGCAATGCAAGAACTCGGCCCGTTCCGTGTAAATAGCGACAACAAAACGCTGAGTAGAAACAAGAAAGCTTGGAACAATGGTAACTTGTAACTGCCTTTCTTTAGCTTAAGCTGGAAACTCATCGACAATATGTATATTTTTTGATGGGAAAACTCGATCTAACGGGATTAATAATTAAAAAAACGGTGTATATGTAGTGGCTAATGTGATCTTCTTGGAATCGCCGGCGGGTGTCGGATACTCTTACTCCAACACATCCTCGGACTACGACCGCAGTGGAGACCAAAGGACAGCTAATGACGCGTATTTGTTTTTGGTTAATTGGCTGGAACGCTTCCCCGAATACAAAAGCCGTCCATTCTACATCTCCGGGGAGAGCTACGCCGGACATTACGTGCCTGAACTTGCTGCCACAATCCTAATCCAGAATTCCTACAACAGCAAGACGGCAATAAACCTACGGGGCATCTTGGTACCAAATCGATTTTTTCTTTGCAGCAGGTTATATATAGTTAGCTTTGTAAAATAACAAAATTGTCCATAATGGTTATATATATCCTTTTCCTTCAAGGTTGGAAATCCACTTCTGGATCAGAATATGAACTTCAAGGGTACAGTTGACTACTACTGGAGCCATGGGTTGATGTCAGACGAGGTATTTGACAACATAACCAGGCACTGCAATTTTGACAATTCAGATGGTGTGCTATGCAATGGCGCTGTGGATGCTTTCGATCCTGGACAAATTGATCCTTACAACATCTATGCTCCAATCTGTGTTGACGCGGCCAACGGAGCATACTACCCCAGTGGCTACGTAAGGCAACGATTCACAATGTTTCACTTCATATATTTGGTTCTATATATAACATTTTCCACATATTGCAGTTACCTGGATATGATCCATGCAACGATTATTACACCTATTCCTACCTCAATGACCCAGCAGTGCAGAAGGCCTTCCACGCTAGAATGACAAATTGGTCCGAATGCACGTAAGATCTTTTAATTGGGCCCATCACCACCGTTATAATATTAGTGAGCTAGGAGTAATTACAAAGTATTCACCTCCAACTTCGTGTGGTTTTTGCAGAAACTTGAACTGGACAGATGCACCGATTTCCATGGTGCCAACAATCTCATGGCTAGTTGAGAAGAAGTTACCTGTCTGGATTTTTAGGTAATTTAGTGGCGTTTTTTTAGTGTTGACAAATTAAACTATCCAAAGCACATATAGTAGTAATATGTATTGTACAAATGAAAATAATGCCATTATGAAAAAATTTCAGTGGCGATTTTGATTCCGTATGCCCACTTCCCGCAACGAGGTATTCTATCCATGATCTTAACCTTCGCATCACAACTCCATGGCGTCCGTGGACAGTAAACAAGGAGGTAAGTTCTATGCATGCCAAAGTAATATTTATACCATCCTCTATTGCTGCAAATAGTTTGTATTTCTTATGTTCCAAATAATTATAATTTAGTTTAACTTAATTTTACTAAGCTTTTAGAAAAAAAATGTTACTCTCTTTATTTTTTTCCAAATTGTAAGTCATTTTGCCTTTTATTTTTCTATGCACCCGTATCTAGAAAGGACAAATGATTTATAATTTGAAATGGAGAGAGTACCATTTATAAGTTCAAACAACTATCAAGGCATATTTCATAGAAAATTTAATGAAACTAATTTGACGTTGTAGATTTTTTTCTATAAAAACTTGGTTAAAATTAGAGGAGATTGACTTATAATAACGTGAAAGTAAACTGCAACTTAGAACAGAGTGTGTTACTATTTGAAGCTCAAAAAGGTCTCCATGTTAAGTTTTACAAGGTGTGCTAGGAAAAATAATAAATCCTAAAAATTATAAAATAAAAAATAAAAAAAACATGGCTTTTAATTTGGTAGGTTCTAATTATCACCACCACTAAGACATTGGATGTATTATGTTTTCTAAAAAATTACCCACTTATACCATTATGATAAATTCATAAAGTAACGACTTTATATCTAAATTACCCACATCTATCATATAACCCCCTGAATTTGCATCAAAATGGCCCACTTCTGATAATTTAAAATAAATCCTTAATTTTGTATCTAAATTATCTACATCTATCATTAATAAAGAAAATTCAAAGTAACCCCTAAATTTACATCTAAATCACCCACATCTTCCATAACAAAAATAATATAAAGTAACACCTTTAGTTTGTATCTAAATTACACACTTCTATCATTTGAAAAAAAAAACCAAAATATACCTCAAACCGATCTTGAGCACTTCATGCAGGTTTAAATGGACATACCACCGTAGTACTTCAGAGTGCAATCTACAATCTATTTTTTTTTATTTTTAATAAAATACAAAACGAGAGTGGATAAAAGATACAGTAAACATAAAGTTTCAACTTAAATTGAGGATAAAATATTATAGCAACTAATAAATTTAAAATTTTCAAATCAAAATCTAGATTAATGGTGGTGCCATGAGACATGGGCTGCAACAAGATCCACCATTACTTAAGCTAGGGTTTTCAATAAATGCATATTAAAGGTACATGAAGGTGCTATGCAGAGGGGGAAGGTATGTATATATGGATGAAAAGCCATATAGATAATAAGTTAAGCAAATGAATAGAAATCACTGAGTTTCTATATATGTATTGCATCCAAAAATGACAAAAGAAAAAACATTAATATAAGTAAATTTTATTAGTTGTAGGTATTAAACATAAACATCTAATAAATATGTCTTCTATGGTTCTAGCCCATGCGGGAGCTTGGGTTGATGGGCTAGTAAGATATAGATTTATTTCCTATGGAAATCTCATCTTTAGAATAAAGCCTTACACACACACACACACACACACACACACACACACACACACACACACACACACACACACACACACACATATATATATATATATATATATATATATATATATATATATATATATATATATATATATATATATATATATATATATATATATATATATATACAAGTTTATAATAAGCTTGGCTCGTGAATTTTGATGATTATGCTTATAGGTTGGAGGATATGTTCAACAATACAAGGGAGGATTCACATTTGCCTCTGTCAGAGGAGCTGGTCATATGGTTCCGTCCTCTCAGCCCGAGAGAGCATTAGTATTATTGGACTCCTTTTTCAAAGGGGTGCTCCCACCATACGTAATGGAGCAGTAATTCCTTCAAGGGTTATATGCTCAATGGCAAACTCAATAAACAGGAGCAAAACTTTTCTGTGAGACAATGTTGGGACTTTTCATTTAGTATAACTTTGATTGATGTGGTTTTATATTATATGGCATGTGGTTGTTATAATTAAAGCTTCATGTTTTCCGTTAGTGGACATGGATTTTCGGTCTGTGTGAAGTGACAAGAGTACTATGCACAAAGATTGTTTCCTATGCATGTGAGACAGTGCACTCCGTTATCCTATTTTTCTTTAAAGCTGGGCAACCTTCTGTTTTCCAATGTAATGACCATGAGTATGGTTGCATTCTTTAGGTTTCAACACTATATTTCTTTGGATTATTGGTGACGTCTTTCTAGAGTTGTTTCTAGAGTGTTTGGTTGTGTGAATCAATCCGTTCTAGATGAAATAATGCATCATGAGTCTCTCTCTTAAATTTAATGAAATGACTTTATTTCTCATACTAGTATTAATTATTATCTTGATTAGGAACGAGGTTATATAGATCAACTTATTCCTCAAAACAAACAAAAAAAGAGTGAAATGATAATGGACTACCTCATTTCACACATCAAACACCCCCCTAGCCACCTGATGTGACCGTACCCAAGACTTGTGGAAATGGACTACTTTAAGAGACAAAACAATCCACTTATAGAAATTGATTTTCATTCATAGTTCACTTTCAAACTAAAACAAACTAGAATTTCAAAACCAAAATTCTGACTCTTTTACCCCTCTTTGATAGTCCTAGGATATTATGGGCATCTATTTTCAACTGATTACATTACCATACAACATCAAACTACATAAATAAGATTATTACAATGGTTTGGATACAAGCCCTTGGCGCTAAAATCAAACAAAAACATCGATGTTCTATTCGTAGCAGCGAAGCTTGGTGAATCTCTAATCCACAGGCATCCTTGAGTGTAGACGTGAACCCACTACTAATTCCAACATCACTGCAAGTCCAAAAATCTACACACCACGTAATAGATATGTGTAGGCCATGGTCATCACCAATGAGATATAGGGGAAATAGAAAATTAACTAGAAGCATGTATGGTCTACGTCAAAGGTGTGACAGACGATTCATCTGCCACACCTTAGAAAGTTGGTGGAAACAAAAATGAACTAGCGAATGGTAGGTTGTGTCGCAATGCGCTAAACGAAATGCATGACGAAAGGTGTGGTGCGGGAGCTATGTTGCGGCATGGTGACCTTTGATAGCAAACCAAACAAACCCTAGATCTTTAGCATCTTGATGTAGATCGGGCAAATCTAGATCCAATCTAACATAAAATAACTCCCTACAACTAAGATTTGATTGATACATACATGAAAAATGCATTTCTAACCCCAAATAGGAGCATCACATTTTAGTCATTAGTGATAGGCTATAACTTATAAGCCTCACCATGCCATAGGTAAAGCTGCATAGTGATAGGAGATAGTTGATGCCCATCACTACCGCACTAACAAGTGATTGACAATGAACTCATCACTTTTGAGTCTGTTGCCTTTGTAGGATCGAGATGGCAACTAAAGGGAGCTGCATAGTGACAGGAGTTAGTTGATACCCATCACTACTTGCCTTTACCACAAGTCTAGGTGCAGACATGGGATATAGCTAAACCAATTGGCTTGGTTAGAAAGATTGGCCAGACCATGGGGTACAGCCGAACCAACGTTCCCTAGCGGAGTCATCCAAAAGTGTGTTGATGCGAATTAGGTCACCACACTAGTAAGGAGCTAGATCGCTTGGTATAGGTGGGCCAAAGATTAGACAAGCCAACCCTCAAGTCGGCTGACGCCTATAGTGTGCTCATAGATGAATACTTTATCTGGTGCCTCCAACAATGAGCACGATACACAAGACAAGTCACCAGAGGAACCTCATCAGGAGCATGATACACAAGACACGCCAATGAAGTCTCTTGAAACCCAAAACCCCACTTGCCCAGGGGGGACCCTATTGGTGTGTGTGTGGTGGCTATGGGGTGCCCTAGCCGGCTTGATCTCTCTTGAGCTTCATCGTCGTCGATCCACCGACCATGTAGCAGAGATGAAGAACGAGGAGAGGTAATAGATGGGAAAAGGGTAAAAGAGAGGTAGTAGATTAATTTTGTCGATTGTGTAGTTAGATTACCTCAATCGGCAATAATATTCTAATATATAGAGGAGTGGTTTTATCCTAGTAGGACACCTTTCTCAAACAAAACCTACAAGTTTCCCATGATATTGGGCTAGTTTAGATCAAGTAAAACTGAATCTAGACTCAAAAAACTGGCCAGGTGTAAGGTCCTAAATGGCTAGAGGGGTGAAGAGTCTAAAAAAATCAACAAAATCACTAGATCAAATTCATTAGTACAACAAATGGCAAAATGCAATTTTGCTCTAGCTCTACTTTGTGTTGCAAGCCACCTATCCAAACAATTCTAGTTGATTATAATCTCTAGGCACACAAAGACTAAGTCACTAATTCTACGACCAGGATCCGATAGATTTCCTTGTAACTGACTTAATAGTCAACATCTCATAGAATCTAGCTAGGCTTGCATAGCTAGACAAATGTATCAGTGCCCCTGTAATTCCCGAGCATACGTGATAAGAGATCGATTATTCACTGTTCATAGGATACCTCGTACCCGAACTAGTATAAATATATGTCTCATGTGCTACCCATCTGATTCCCTGCATACAAAATGCATTGTCGATGAGAATTTCTTTGGCATGGAGACTTGGCTAAGTATTAGCAAATCCGTTGGCCCACGTGTTTAGATCTTTAGGGACTAAAGGTTAGCCAACTAGTTGTTAATACCATGGATCCAAACAAGACGATGCTCCCATTCCAAACTAACTTCCTGCCATTGCTTCATGGTGTTTGCAACATTTGATTAGAGAAGTTTGATTTATGTAAGTGTTGGTGCGGAAAGTGACCAACTAGTAAATATTTATCGTTTTGCCATACATTATGATCAGATGTGGCCTAGCAATCAATGACATAGGGTTTATACTGGTTCAAGCAACGTACCCGACATCCAGTCTGAGTCAGTTGGTGACTTTATTCCTGAGCCTAGGTGCTCAAAGTTTGCTGTGGGATTACAAACGAGAGCGAGTAAGATGGAGGGTATCAAAGGTCCGGTCGGACTCTAGACCGAAGGGCCAAGAGTGATGGGAGCTCCAACGTGCGCTCTATCTGGCTTTAGAGTTCTAGAGCCACGCAGAGAGAATCGTCTGTTGTCTATGTGAATCGCTAGAATCAGGAATGAATCGATCGTCCTTTTGAAGAGAGCACATCCCCTTTTATAGATGAAGGGGACAACTTTACAAGAGAGAGAGAGAGTGTGTGTGGGGGAGAGAGAGTGTGTGAGAAAGACAGTGTGTGTACTACCTAGTCTTGTTGCCCACGCTGTTGAGTACAAGGCGGTTTGTCGACGCCCACAACACTGTTGATTTCTGGATGCATGTGTTTGGTTCCACCGTCTTCTTCTGGTATGGCAAATGTTGGCGCTTACCATTTTGTAGGATAAATGTCAGTGCACATAACACTGTTGGTGTTCTGACATATCTAGAAGGATATAAAGTACCCTTCTAACATGACCTGACAGTACCGTCCTGCAGGTGTGTAGGGTACGGTCCTTGGTATTGCGGTTGACTAGAGCGCTCTGCCTTACTTGCTCTATCCGTTTCCTAGGCCTTCACCAAGCGGGCATCCTCGGTCGGTCTTTCCCTAGTCGGTTCTGGCCTCCCGGTCAGAGAAGAGCTATAAGTAGAGGTTCGGTGTATTCCTGGTCGGAGAAGACGGTCGAAGTCAGAAGCGAGTGCCATCTCTCCTTGGCCAGGCCTTCCAGTCGGAGAGGTGGGCCAGAGTCAGAAGCGAGCGAGCCCTTTTGGTCGGAGAGGTGGCCAGAGTCGGAAGCGAGTGAGCCCTTTCGGTCGAAGAGCACGGGCCAAAGTCAGAAGCGAGCGAGGCCTTCTAATCGGAGAGGTAGGCTAGAGTTAGAAGCGAGAGTCGTTCCTCTCCTTGGTCAGGCCTTTCGGTCGGAGAGGCGGGCCAGAGTTGGAAACGAGCGTCGTTCCTCCTTGGCCAGGCCTTCCAGTCAGAGACTGGATATGGCCTGTCGTTAGGTTTTTTGGGCTAGCCCAGGAGTTACGCGTCGTTCACAATGTCGTCTGCTAGGCTGAGCTTTTACTAGGAAGTAGGTCCATGAGGGACCCTGGGTCTATGAACCCAACAAGAGCCCAGAGCCCCCGGGCGATTCGGGTAGAATCGTCTGGGGGATTTTTGTCTTGACGGCGGGTGTGCGCGAGCGCACCCGTGGGTGTAGCCCTGGGCAATTCAGGGAGAATCATCTAGGGGGTTTTTGTGTTGCCAGCGGAGGAATTTTTGTTTTGACACGCACCCGTGGGGGTAGCCTCTGAGCCTGTATCCGACTGGTGAGTCGGTTGGAGGCTGAGCATCTTGGTACTCTTTTCCTAGGGCCGCAGACTATTTTTTGAGGTGTTCACCTGTGTTTGTCCCGCCTGCGACCTGCATGATCGGTTGATTTCTTGAGTCTATGTCGGGTGACCTAAGCCCCTAAGCCCCATTGGGCTTGGTAGGGGTTGGTCTGGTTCCGTGCATGACCATGTCTATGGTTTTTTCATAACCGAAGGGGCTGAGCTAACATTGCTTGCCTCGATGGCTCGAGTGACGCGCTCAGTGAGCTCGCTAACAGGCACGTTCGAGTGGAATTTGGGTCCGTCGTTCATGATAGGGTCGGCATAGCCCTCATGTGGCATTCCACTGCTCCTTAACCTATGTCCCGGTAGATGCCTGGGTTGTTCTAGAGATCGACTTAGGTGGCCCACTGGCCTCCCCTCGATGGAGATTCTGTGGGCATGGCTCGAGGTTAGGATCAAATGAGAAGGTTGAGATGACCCTATCTACCTCGGAGAAGATTGGGCGAGGGCCGCTGAGGGTCATCTGCATTTTCTCCCTGGCTCTATTTGATGCGGGGTGGCCTCGAGCCCTTCATGGGCCAGCCTTTGAACCCCGATTGGTCGTTGCTCATGTTGAATGAGGCAACTACCGCTTCATGACACAACATGGAGCGTTTTGATGCATCAACTGCATATGCGATGCTTTGGATGTATGGGATGAATGAATGCGTGCATGGATGGATGTGTGAATGCGTGTATGAGAATGGATGAATGAATGTTTTATGCATTCAGAAAATAAAGTAAGAGGGATTGATAGAGTTACCTCGATGACTCAAGTGACAGGCTTGAGTAGTCTTTATCGGATATGTCCGAATGGGATCCACATTAGTCATTCATGACGGAGTCGGCATGGCCCACATACGGTGTCCCTCTGCTCCTTACCTATCTCTCAGCATTTGCCTGAGCCATCTGATTGACTCAGGAAGTCCGTTGGTCTCTCTGTTGGTGGAGATCCTATTGTTGGGCCCTTCCAAGTCTTGCCTAGGAAGGCAGAGGGCTGCTTGCGCATGGTTGCGCCTTGTTTCTCATGCTCAGCATATGGTAGTGGTGGGCCATGCCCAAGCCACATCTAGTCTAACCAGGTGTCGTCTCATCAGGCAGGGCGCATCCCATCGGTCAGGACACGTCCCACTACATCCCATCCGCATTGAATGGGGGAAGGGAGAGGGTTTTTCGCCCTAATCCTTCACCTTTCCCCAACTGCTATGCCTCCTCCTTAAATAGGGGAAGGGAGAGGTTTTTCATCCCATTCCTTCGCCTATTCCCCAACTGTCGCCTCTCCTCCTTCTTCCTTCTCGCCAAGAGCGTTCGTGTGCCGCGGCGGTTCCTAGGAAAAAAGGGTAGAGCAAGGGAAAGGAGAACTCATAGGTCCATTTCATGAACCCAGAGCGCAATGTTGAGCTGGAGGTCATCTAGTGTAAGTGAGTCGGTGCTGGTCACCTTCGCCAAGAAGGGGCTGCTGCCGCCGAAGGAGGTGGCACACTATGTGGCTCCTGTGGGGGAGGCTTTTATGCGACCTTGGGCCGGTGAGGTCATCTCCTTCCTTGCCTTCCATGAGCATAGGCTAGGGTACCCCGCGCACTGGTTCCTACATAGTATCCTTAATGAGTGGGGCCTGGAGCTACAACACCTCAATCCGACTGGGGTGCTGCACGTCGTCGGCTTCGTCACCGTCTATGAGGCCTTCCTCGGGATGGAGCCACATGTGGATTTCTTTCGGAGGATCTTCTCTAGGCGAGCTTTGTTGGAGGGGATGCTACCTAGGACAGCACCGATTGAGGGCTTCGCCCTATAGAAGAAGCTAAGTGCATCGGGCGCCTACCCCGTGTACACCCCCTGCGACTCCAATCGGGGGTGGCATAGGCAGTGGTTCTATATCAGGAACCCGGTGGAGGCACCATTCTCGCCATTCACCGGTAGAAGGTCGGAGAGGTGGGAGAGCTGGTCGTGGGGCCCTTCCAGCTAGCAAAACAAGCTGGATATCATCGGGGATGAGCTCCTAAATCCGGTGCAGCACGGCCTCGATGGGACAAGGGTGTTCCACACCTTTTTCCACCATTAGGTCACCCCGCTGGCAGAAAGGACCCGGCCAATGTGGCTATAGTCCTGCCCGATGGACCCCGACCACGCATCGTCAGTGGAGTTGGCGAAGGACGAAGTCTAGAGCCGACTCGACCGAGTGCTGCAACTAAAGACCTGGGAGACCCTCAAGGGAAAGCCTAGACCTTTCCACACCGATCTCGCTCTCCTATAATTTAACTTCAACTCATCCATTTTGTAGGGACTTATCAGTTATAAATCCCTGCCGCACCTTCCAAAGGGGTCGGAGGGCGTGGCTCGGTAAGCCGCTCTAAAGGAGGAGGTGGACAACAGGAAGAAGAAGAGAGCTGAGAAGGCTCAAAAGAAGCACTAGAAGGAGCAGGACATCACCCGACATGTGTGGGCCATGGAAAATAGGAGTGGCATCGAGGCAGAGCTTGAGTCAGAGGACCCCACGGAGATGAGTGCTGACATGATCTCCGAGGATGAGGGAGGCCGGTAGGTCATTATGACCTCGGTGGAGCGCCATGAGCCTGTGGCCATGTCTGCCAGTGGCGGGCGGGATATGGGGAGGCGCAGTGATGTTCCCACACCAAGGAAGCACGCTGCCAGCTTAGACACCGTCGGCGAGTGGGAGGCGAAGTGGACGTGGTCGCCGTGGCCTTCGGAGACATTGCCAGCCTTGTCCCCACCTACTTCGGGCATGGCAGGGTGGGCCAAGTGGTCGAAGGAGCAGGCTTGCACCCGTGCTTCTTTGGGGCTAGCACCGACATGTGACCCTCAATGGGGGGACACCCCGCCAGCTGCTCTGGTGGGCGCGCCTCGAGCCAGTGGTCGCGGCGATTCATGGGCCAGTCAGGAACCGATCGGGTCGACTCCCCCCGGTCGAAGTGGGGGGGCATGTGTCGTAGCCCGTGAGTGGTCCTCGCCTGGTGGGCCTATTGCCAGTGGGTTGGGGCTTTAGAGCCCTACCACTTACATCTCGGTATGCATTGTTTGATCTCATAGTTTTGAGATTTTTTAGTGTGGCTGACCTATACTTGTTTGATAGCGGCTAGATATTGATAGGATTGAGCATCGGCCCGCCTCCTGTGCGGGAGGAGTGGAGGCCCACCTTGCAGCGCATTGCGACGAGCGGTGGGGAGAGCAGGGTGGTAGCGGTGCGACCTTCCCCTCTGAGGGCTACGCCCTCCCAGTCGGTCACAAGTTTGGTGGCAGTGGTGGCGACGGTGTTGGCAGTGATCCTAGTGGTGACGGTGGAGGCCAGGTCAGAGGTGACCCTCGTGATCCCTCCTGTATCGGCTACGATGGAAGAGGGGAGGGAGACCAGGCTCCCTGCCTCACCCGGTGGAGGGACACATGGCTCGCCCTCCTAGTCGAAGTTGTCAGGGTCAGGAGGAGACACGGCCAGACCAGTGGTAGAACAACCATCGGAGGGCCGCGAGGTCAAGGAGGTGGAGATCCCCTGCCCCTGTGAGGTAGGCACCAGGGTGGAGCCACCGGCCATCCCACCATCACAGGAGCTTGCAGTGGTTCGGTCATCGACTGGGCCTTCCAATGGGTTAGGGGCAACCACCGACCTAGTGTGGCCCTACCCTAGCAACCCAAGGAAGGTGCAGTTCATCCTTTGGGATGAGGAGAAGTTACAGCTCTGGGACATGGTTGGGGTTGAGGACTCGCGATGGAGTCTGATCTCTCCCAGACTAGGGAAAGGCTTGAGGAGGCCTTGGAGTGGGTTAAGGTCATCCAATAGGCTTTTATGGTCGACCTGCCTCGCATCACCAAGGTAGGTTTTCCGTGCTCGTCCTTGACTCCTCGGTCTTTCATTGGTTGCCTTAGCATGTTTGCTTCTTGCTTTGTAGGGTTTAGAGGAGATGTCGAGCTGCAAGTTTTGTTTCCTCTGGGAGGAGCACACTTAGATGGAGCAGGAGGCAACGGTGTTGCGGTGCCGAGCTCAAGCGCCAGCTAGAGTCCACCCGCCGTGAGTCTCAAGACTGGGCGGCTGAGGCAATGGAGGCATGGGCGGTGGAACAACTTGCATTGGAGAGGGCGACTGTAGCCGAGTGGGGCCTTGATGCGGTGAAGGTTCACCAGGCGAAGACCGAGGCAGCACTCTAGAAGTCCCTAGCAGAGACCGAGGTGGTGCTCTAGAGTTCCCTAGAGGCTCTAGAGTTAGAGCGGAAGGCCCGATCGGAGGTAGACCAGGAAGTGCTTGTGCCAGGTGCTGGGGACGGAGGAGGCGAACACTGGGCTATGTGAGCAGGTGTCTCGGCAGGAGGAAGGACTTTCCATCCTTGAGAACACCCACCTTGGTATGTATCTATTCTGCTTTCGATGTCTTGGTTTTTTTCCTTAGCTTGCTTTTGAGCTTGTCATCCTTCTTCCAGAGCTGGGCGGAAAGGTTGGGTCACTGGAGCAGGACCTGGAGATGACCATGGCGATGATTGGCTGGAATGCGGAGGCACTGGCCAAGTCCCTTGAAGAGTGACATGCTCTTGAGAAGGAGCTCGACCAGATCCAGAATGTCGCCTAGGTCATCATCACGGAGGTGTTCGAGTCAGCACCAAGCACCAGCACGCCCGCCATCCAACTAGCAGAGGTCCCAGATGAGGTTCAGGCCCTCATCTCCGATGGGATGTTCTACAGGACATCAGGCGTGCTAACTTCGGTGGCGACGCACCACCTAGACCTAGACTTCACCGCCATCTGCAGTGGGTATGCCGACGGCTGGAGCTCTGACACCATCCATGCGCTCGGGGAAAGCTTGTTGCCACATGCATAGTTGGTGGCAGAGCAAATCTCTGCGCAATGGGTGATGGAGGCTCGCCGTGCGAGCACAGCTGAAGGCATGTGCTAGGAGGACATCACCCAGCCTATGGATGGAGTGGAGCCTAGGTCGGAAGCGAACATCGCCCCACCTTCGACCGAGCTGAGCGTCGCCCCGTCGGAGGGCGAGCAGCCTTTATCTTCTTCGGTGAATTAGTGTAGGAGCTTCTGGGTCGCCATCAGCACAGCGTATAGAAGTTTCTACACCTAGGGGTACCGGACCTTGGGGTCGGTGAGTACCTCCTCGATGAAGTACACAGGTCATTGGATCTTAAGGTGGTGTCTTGGCTCCTCCCTTTCGATGACTAGGGCGGTGCTCACCACGTGGTTGCTTGCCACGATGTAGAGGAGGAGGGGTTCTCCCCGTTTAGGAGCGATGAGGATTGGGGCCGATGTCAGTGATGCTTTGAGGCTTTCCAAAGCCTGCTGTGCCTCCTCACTCCAGACGAAAGCATCTGTCTTTTTGAGAAGTTTGTAGAGAGGCGTCCCTCGTTCACCGAGCCGGGAGATGAATCGACTCAGGGCAGCCAAACAGTCGGTGAGCCTTTGTACGCCCTTGATGTTGCGTATAGGGCCCATGTTGGAGATGGCCATGATTTTTTGGGGGTTGGCCTCGATGCCATGTTTGGACACGATGTATCCAAGGAGCTTCCCCTTAGGAACCCTGAAAACACATTTCTCGGGATTCAACTTGATGTTGAACCTTCAGAGGTTCGTGAACATTGCAGCCAAGTTTGCGATCAGGTCGCAAGCTTGAGCCGTTTTGACCACAATATCATCAACATAGATGGCTATTGTTGGTTTTGGCGGATCGACTTGATTAGGTTGGTCGAGCGGGTCGATTTGATCGGCGAAGCATTGCTTCATGCACCGTTGATAGGTGGCGTCAGCGTTCTTCAGGCCGAAAGGCATGGTTACATAGCGGTACGAACCATATAGGGTGATAAACGAGGTTGCGAGCTGATCGGATTCTTTCATCGCGATCTGGTGGTAGCCTGAGTAGGCATCCGGAAAGGAGAGGATCTCGCATCCTAAGGTGGAGTCGACTATCTAGTCTATGCACGGCAAAGGAAAGTGATCCTTCAGACATGCCTTGTTGAGACTAGTATAATCAACACACATTCTCCATTTTCTGGTCTTCTTTTTAACAAGAACAGGATTGGCGAGCCAGTCAGAGTGATATACCTCTCTGATGAATCCGGTTGCCCGAAGTTTGGCAACCTCCTCACCTATGGCCCTGCACCTCTTGTCGTCAAAGTGATGCAGGCATTGCTTGGCGGGCTTTGAGCCCGGGACGAGGCGTAGTGCGTGCTCGGCGACCTCCCGCGGTATGCCCGGTATGTCGGAAGGTTTCCATGCGAAGACATCGCGATTGGTGCATATAAAGTCGGCGAGCTCACATTCCTATTTGGCCGGGAGCTGGGTCTTGATCTTACACCATCTTGGTTGGGTCAGTGGGGTCGATCCCCACCGCCTTAGTTTCCCCAAGTGGGCGAAAGGCAGTCGAGGAGGTTGGCTTGTTGCAGTCTGGGACTACTAGGGTCGACAATTCCCTAAGCTGAGAGAGCTCGGATGAATTGATGACGACAGTGGCGAGCTCAAAATGCTCACGGTCGCACGTGAAGGCGTGCGAAAAGGTGCTACCCACAGTGATGAGCCGCGCCTCCGCGAAGGGCTAGACTACCGAAGACACGGACATGGCGCACGAGGACGGCGACCAGACAGGGCTCCTCGACGATGGCATCTTGATTCTTGGCTTCTTATGAATTGCGATCACCGATCAGTTGTTTAGACCCAAGGTATTTTTTCCTTTTTATTTTTAATTCAAATTAATTATTTGTATAGCATTCCAGACTTTTAGAACTTTATACCCATATAGTCATATTTTTCTTCTAATTGAGGTGTTAGAATTTTAGAATGTTACCTAAGAAACAATTGTCATGGGTGAGAAAAGAAAACAAATATATTGTTTTTTTTATCTACATTGTTCCTCAATAATTATCATACATCTACAAATATATTGCTTAATCTACATTATTCCTCGATAATTATCAGACATGTTAAATTAAAAATATGTTATTGAATTTGTTTTCGTTTTCTAAGTAAAATTAGTGTATATATATTATAAGATTTTATGCATGGTCAAAAAGGACCGTTGCAATGAGATCGTCAGAGGCCCTTTGAATCTAGGACCGGCACTGAGAATCACCACCTCCGGGAACAAAGGGATGCCCTTGAGGAGGCAAGTGACCAGACGATAACGTAGTACAGCGTAGGTAACGAGCTTGGAGCCCATAGACCGTAGATGCAGTAGCCCAGCTGCAGCGGCAGCTCGATCTTTCCATGCCCAAACAACACCGAGCAGTACCGCGAGAGCAGAATGGAGAAGTTGCCCTCGCCGAACCTCCTGTGCTGCAGCAGCGTCTGAGCAAGCGTCGTCGGAGCGAGGCCCAGGAACGCCTTCCTCTGCGGGTTGAAGTAGACCGATGCCCACCTTCTGCACTGGATCGCCAACCCGGTGATGACTGATGACGTCCACCACCGGGCAACCGTATTTTACGCCCATCTCACGCCCCTGCGTGTTGCTTGCCTCGTAGGCGCAGGTCGCTACAGACTTGGCTTGCTCTTCAATCTCGTCGATTTGTTGTTGAGGTTTTGCTGCTGTGATCCCTGTGTTGTCCCAATCTTGCTTGTAGTCTTCAGTGAAGCTTCTTGCACAGAGGACTTCCCTTCTGTGGAAGCATCCGGTACCGATATACGCGGGGCCGCCCACACCGTCCATGCCGCATAGCTCTACCTTCAGATTTTTGACAGATAGATGTATGAAATAATGTACTTCATCTTGTATTTATGTCAAGGTTCAGAAGGAATGAAGTCAGATCGTAGTAGATAGCTTTAAGATAGCATGTAACTTCTTGTTTGGTTGCACTGACCTCGTTGATGACATTGAGGGAGTTACCATATATGTCATTCTTGGTCAAGTTGGCGTAGTTCTGGGGGTACTGCACAAACCCAACCTTGTGGCCCATTTCTTCATCCATGAAGAAACACAGTGCATCTGTGATCGAATCGCTGTTGTTGGAGTAAACGTCGCAGTCCTTGTTCAGGATGATAGGGCTGTTGTTTATCACCGACGTCACCCTTATCTGAATTTCAGTAGATACAACATACAATGCCATAAAGAAATGTTCGGTGGTACGACTCTTGGTCACTTTTTTGTTTTGATAATACGTACATACTTCGTCACGTTATGCCTGCAGGATTGGTGTATATATTGCTCTGTGTTAGCCTTAATATTATTAAGATGGAAGTTGTGCTTATTTTGAAGGACTAGGATAGTATTATTGCTAGCTATATATCTTGGTACTATAGACGATACTAAACATATACTGATCGGATGTTGATGATAAAAATGTGAAGCGCATGCATTCCGGAGTAAAAGACTGATGACGTGAGTGCACCAGAGCGTTCATCGCCCCAGCCTAAGTTGTGGTGATAGTGAGCCCTCTTCTCGCGTGCCATGTACACCAATGTAGGTAGCATGCTTCCTCCGTTGTCAACTACGCTCCGATCCTTCTCATCAATCAAAACCTAGCTAGCAGGGGATACAAATGTTAGGCTCGGTGGTGTTCATTATCTCATCAGTCAAGACACAAAAAAAATGTATATTGTAGATGTAGATGACTCAAAAGTTAAGCGTCTTTATTTTTCGTAATGAGTTTTCTGGAACAGAAAGAACACAACCTAGAACTATACCAGGCTTGACAAATAAACCACCTGAACAATCGGCTGGTGATTTTGCGAGGTAACTTCTGAAGAATCCCACTCGTAAAATCCCTTATGCATTGCTTTGATTTCTTCAGGAACCTTGCCCAGCAAGGACGCAGAATCGATGCATGCGGTCGGTCATTTCTTTGTACGACTCCTGCTCATCGACCAAGAACACATGGATGATCAGTACAGTGTCGATGCAGCATGCATGCAGCTCGATAATTATTTCTCGCGCGCGAGCCCCCCACGAGGCCACGAATGATTAGCTATCAATTACTACTACGTACTGCAGCAAACGCTGTACTACTGCACGTACAGCCAGCATTCACTACTACTGCAAACCGGCCGCCTGGCCGGCCGGCCTCTGCCTGCCCTGCTGGGAAGGAACAACAACAACCGATCTCCAGATGAAATTAAATGAAAGCATGCGTATTTATACTCCTATTTATTTACCTTGACTAGTGACCATTCTTCGTCGCTGCACAACAACGCACCTGCAGCACGAAGCTTAACATCGGTCTTCGAGAAGTATGCGGCCGGTGACCTCGGCTCGATGCTGTGTCTCCTACAGAATGGCAGCCAGAGCTTGGCAAACCGGGACGCCTCCCACAGAGCGTAGAACGTGAGGGTCGAGCAGCCGTCGTCGGAGAGGTAGACGCTCAGATTGTCAGCCGGGTAGCTGTACGCCATGACCGAGAGCACCGCGGAGACTACCAGGCTTGGCGGCTCCGACCGCGGGTCCACGGTGCAGACGAAGATGTCCACGCAAGGGAGCTTGTCGCCGAGCCTGCTCAAAACCATTCCAGATAGATGCAGGTTAGAATTCAACGAGAGTGTATTTTTTTAAGTCAACATCGGGGGGAGAGTGGCCTCCCCACCTGAATTTTCATTCCACTGATGCCGGAATAACCGGGGGTGGAAGGGCACGGCGCCTATCCAATTACATGTAGATCATACAGAAGACGGGGTGAGTGGTGGATTACATGTTAAGCAGGGAACTCCAACTACTGGCAACACATTGCTCTTCCTAGGCAGCCGGCAGCACCACAGCGCAATCTCCTCTTTGCAGGCGGCCATGATCCTGTTCAGGTTGGGGGCCAAGCCTCGGAACACGACATCATTCCTGTGCTTCCACAGCTCCCAGCAACAGAGGAGGATGAGAGAGCTCACCGCCGATCCAGGAACATGGCGGAGTGCCGGAGTGGATTTCCATAGTTCGTCCACCGGGGCAATAGCATCAGCATGCCACCCGATGTGTCTCCAGAACGATCTGGCGAAGGGGCAGCCAGACATGATGTGTTCTGGAGGATGTGCTTGCGGCGGAGAGATGTCTTGCATTGGATACGGTTGCTTGTCAGAAGCCACCCTAAGAACTTAACTCGTGGAGGAGCGAAGTTGCGCCAGACGAAGTCTAAGGCTGGGCATGTCTGTTCGCCGCGCATGGATGCCCTGTAGATCAAGCCCGACCGGAGCTTGTGGTCCTCTGTTTCAAAGCTGCAGTACCTCTCGTCGGGGGCGGACGTCAAAGTAACATCGCCAAGGAGCTGTGTCAGCAGAGCTAGCTCCTGGGATGCCTGGGTGGAGAGCCGTCGCTGGAGCACGTTCTCGATCCCCCTGTGCACGATGTCGTGCACCGAGCGCACGCGGGCGTCGGCGTGGCTGTGCAAGGCCGGTAGTCGATCCGCCAGTGGAGCATCCAGCAGCCAAGTGTCATTCAAGAAGTCGGTGTTGCGGCCATCCCCCACCGTGACCGAGGTCATACGCTGGTATGCCGGTAACAGCTAGCGCAGGGCCGACCAGTGAGCCCCATCGAGGGCGCCGCTCAGGTCCGGCAAGTCGACTTGCGTGGTGACCTAGCTCGCCCACGCGGAGCTCCCTGGATGGTGAAGGCGGTGGATCAGCTTGAGCAGCAGTGCGGCGTTCTGGGTTTCCAGGCGTTTGACGCCCAGGCCACCATCTTCTTTCAGCTCGCAGACGCGCTCCCAGGCAATGAGACACTTGGCCCCGGAAGCGTGGTCAGAGCCAGACCACAGAAATGCCCTGCGCCAGGCATCAATGGCCGAGTGCATATTTTTTAATGGGAGCCGGGGGGCGGTCGGCAATTATTAGGGCGTTTAGAATTCAAAAGCGACAATGGTGGACCCTGCGTGCTTGAGATAGATGCAGGTTATTTCCCTTCCATCCATGGTGCATTTTAGTTATTTCAGTAAGGCCAGTCTCTGAAAGTTTTACGAGAATTTCAAGCTGATATGGCATATGCATGGTTTAGTTCCCAAAAATTTTCACCCTAAACTATCACATCGAATCTTACGGTACATGCATGGAGTATTAAATATAGACGAAAAAAACTAATTGCACAGTTTGGTTGAAAATCGTGAGACGAATGTTTTAAGACTAATTAGTCCATGATTAGCCATAAGTGCTACAGTAACTAACATGCGCTAATGCCAGATTAATTAGGCTTAATAAATTTGTCTCGCAGTTTCCAAGCGAGCTATGTAATTAGTTTTTTTATTAGTATTCGAAAACCCCTTCCAACATTCCCCGAAACATCCGATGTGACATACAAAAATTTTTATTTCGTGAACTAAACGTAGCCATAGTATAGTAGGGATGATAAAAGTTTCAGGACAGTCGCAGTGCTAGATAAACCTACAAGTAGTTTCTATGGCTATTAATTTATGTAGACATTGTACATAGAAACTATGTTGCCAATGAATAATTTCAACAGAATCATTATTTATCCAATCACGCATTTTCTTTCTCCCGCATTTACCTATCACATCTTTTATGTCTTGGTTTCCGTGTAGACATGATTTTTTATTAAGAAAACCATTTCCTCCTACTCTCTCTTTCTTCAATTAATGTCAGGTTCATAAACCCGAGGTTCCCAATGGACCTGCTTCCCTGCAATACTAGGCCCAGTAGGCAGCGCAGCGACAGCATGCGTCTGGGCCGGCCCAGATACACAATGGTAGGCCGAGACCACGATCCAGTCCCCGACCGGCACCTCTGGCCAGGAGACCTGGTCGGAGCCCCGACCCGAAGGCCTGGCTGTGATGGAACCACAGTCCGACTCCGACCCCGTTCCTCTGACCTAGGATATGCCGGACCTTTGCTCGCCTCTCTTTCCTTATCAACACAGTCGGGGCCGACTGGGAACGACCGACCAGGACGCCTGCTCGGTGCGGGCCTGGGAAGCAGGCAGAGAAGATAAGGTAAGGCACTCAAGTCAACCACAATACCGAGGACTGTACCCTGCCATGCCCTGCGCGCCTGCAGGATGGTGCCGTCTGGCCATGTCAGACAGAAACTATACAACCTGTCAGACGCGTCAGAGCACAAACAGTATTGTGGGCGCCGTCGTTTGCCGTCCTAGATGAACACTGTGCAGCCTGCTAGGTACAGCAGGTCATGAACAATCAGGTGGGCGATGGCAGCGTAAACAGTAGAGAGAATTACTTATTTGACACTGGAAAAATGAGTCGTTCCTTTCTTGGCCCTGAAATTTTCTACGTTCCCTATTTGACACTCACTTCAACTTTCATCCCTAATTTGACACTACCGTCAAATCCGTTAGCTAACGGTGTTAACTGGCTATTAAAAAGACGTTTTTGCCCCTAGAAAAAAGCGGCGAAGCAAATTTGAGAGGAAAAAAAACCTGCGCCTTTTTTTGTAGCTGGGCGCATGCATCAGAGGCGGGTGCAGGTTTTTTTCTCCTCTCAAATTTGCTTCGCCGCTTTTTTTTTTCTAGGGGCAAAAATGTCTTTTTAACAGCCAGTTAACACCGTTAGCTAACAGATTTGACGGTAGTGTCAAATTAGGGATGAAAGTTGAAGTGAGTGTCAAATAGGGAACGAAGAAAATTTCAGGGCCAAGAAATGAACGACTCATTTTCCCAGTGTCAAATAAGGAATTCTCTCCAAACAGTATGGCGGGCGATGGCATGCCGTATCCGATGGCGTGGGCGACAAGACTAGGTAGCACCCATACACACTCTCTCCCTTTCCATCTTTGACTTGTAAAGCTATCCCCTTTATCTATAAAAGGGGATGCGCTCTCTCCTAAAAGGATATAGTCTACACGCTCTCAACGGTGGATAAGCTTGGACACACAGAGCATACGCTTCAATACTTAGCGCACGTTTGAGCATCCATCACTCTCTTCCACTCGGATCAGAGTCCAACCGGACCTCTAACACCCCCTTCTTATTCCTTACTCGTTTGTAACCCCACAACAAACTTCGAGCACCTAGGCTCACGAATAAAGTCACAGACCGACTAAAACTAGATGTAGGGCATGTTGCCTAAACCAGTATAAATCATGTGTCATTGCGTGCTAGGCCACATCCGATCACAGCGCACGGCAAAACTACAAATATTTACTTGTCGGCCACATTTCGCACCGACAGTTGGCGTCGTTCGTGGGAAGGCGCCGTGCGTTCACGCTTTTGGTCATCGGATGGCAAGCTCGAGCGATACGATTCGCTTCGGCTCGCTGTAGTTTCCCACGCTCCCACTTGCTGGGATGTGGGTTCCTCTCATCTTCGTGCCACTCCCGACCTTCCTCTTTGGGAGTCTAGACTTCGTTGCCGACCAGCTCGGCGTACACCGCCTCCGCGAGGAGGCGCTTGTCCCGGCCCCACTGGAGGAGGAGCATCCTCCAACTGCCCTGGGCCACTCGACGACCTCAACGTCGAGACACCCGCGCTTCGCCTTGAGCCCATGCTGGGCTCAAACCCCACAGTGAGTGATGTGCATATTGTTTTTACTCACTATTTAATACCTTCTGCCAGGTCTCTGTAGGGACCCCATTCTCCCCACCGCGACCACTATGCGATCGATTCTCCTACGGCTTCGCGTCCACCATGGATGCATGCACATGGGGCCTTCGAAGGATGCTGACGTCACCCTCTCTCACGTCCAAGTTCGTGGAGATGGCGGGCTATGCCCCCGCCTCCTTCCATGACCTCATCGATGACGAAGTCAAAAGCGATGGCTCCAGCATCGACGACGTCATGGCACCTTGCCACCCTCTGTCCTAGGAGTGCGCCATGGCAGATGCCTTGGGATAGCTGCTAGAGGTAGCGGAGTCTCTACAGGCTCACACCCCTCCGGCCCCTCGTGCTCAGGCCCTAGAGCGTGCGCAGGAGCACGACGAGGAGTTACGACAAAGGCGACAGAGCTAGCCGCCGCCTGCGCCGGTGCACCTAGCGCATCACTCTGCGACATATGCGCATAACCTGGTGAGCAGCGCTCGGGGTCGTGCCTGTCAGGTCCAGCGTAATATACTGGATAGAGGGGACGACCCCCTCAGTTTGCTCGGGTTGGCCAGAACATCTCTGCTACAACGATGCTTCTGCGCGGCCTCCCCAAGCTTACCGACCCCAGGAGCAGGCGATCCACCGAAACCTTTAGGCACTGGTGGAGACTGCCACCATTCAGTAGGCGGAGAGCTCTGCGTCGCGACACTGGCTCGCATCCTCTTGCCCAACGGGGGCACTGGGGCCACACTAGTCGAATGGCTACGTCCACTCACCGTAGTAGTTGCCAAGCGTGGAGCAGGAAGCCATGGCTGCACCACAGCCCAACCCTACGCCCACTCCACACTGACCACCTATGCGCGAGGGGCTTGAGCCGAACCATGATGGTCGCAGCGTCATCAACAATCAGCGCCACACTTAGTACAATGATGACGTCCATCTAATGGCAGCAAGAGGGGCGGCGCGGGCCCCGGCTAGACTACCGAGGAGTACGAGGACATGCACCCTAGGTGTGGCGGCTAATCGAACGACCGGAGCCCCAGCCCTGATGGCCCGGGGCCACGGGCCTTTGGTTGCTGCATCCAGAAAGCGCTGTTCCGATAGTATTTCTGACCGCCCACCAACATCACCAAGTACACTGGGGAGACGAACCCCGTTGTATGGCTCAAGGAATTCTGGCTCGCCTACCGAGCCGGTGGAGTGGATGATGACTACTTCATCATCCAGTACCTCTCCATCTGCGTGGGAGAGCATGTTTGGGCATGACTCGAATTCCTTCGCACAACAGCATCCACGACTGGGCAGACCTCAAGAGGGTCTTCATCGAGAACTTTTAGGGGATGTATGTCTATCTTGGGAATTCCTAGGACCTCAAGAGTTGCCAACAGGAGCCCAATGAGTCCATGTGGGATTACATCCACAGGTTCTCAAAATAGTGCAAGTCCCTTCCTAATGTCGTCGACATGGATGTCGTCAGTGCGTTCCTCTCTAGGACAACCTGCCAGTCCCTAGTCCATAAGCTCAGCTATGTGAAGCCCCGTACCACCTACGACCTGCTTGACATTACCACAAACCATGCCTCTGGCGAGGAGGTAGTCGAGGCGGTCTTCAGTAGCGGTCGAGACAAGGGCAAGGCCAAGCATGAGGGCCAAGGCGAGGGCCCCTCCACACAATAGGGGAAGAAGAACAAGAAGGATTGGCACTGATCGACCAACCCAACTTTGGTCGCCGCTGCCGATTGCGCAGGAAAATAGCCCTAGCACAGCCAGCCTGACCACTTCGACAAGCTCATAGAGAATCCGTGCACCAACCACGGCTACCTTGTCAAGCACCTCTACAAGGACTACGAGCTTCTTAAGCGCTTCCTACAGTAAGCTAACAAGCCAAAGGAAGGGAAAGGCAAGGAGGACGTGGCCAAGAAGGGAGGTGCGGCAGGTAAGGATGGAGATAGCTTTCCTGACCCTAAGGAATGCCTCATGATCTTTGGGGGATCCAACGCTGTCCACTCCAAGCGCTAGCACAAGGTACACTACCGAGAGGCATGCGCCGCCGAGTCGGTCATCCCCTCTTTCCTTAGTTGGTCAGACTCCCTGATCACTTTTGATCAGAGAGACCATCCTTCCCACGTCGCCCGACCGGGTCACTACCCGCTTGAAGTCGACCCCATCATCTGTAAGAAGCACCTCACCAAGGTGCTGATAGATGGAGGCAGCGTCCTCAACATTTTGTACATTGGCACCCTCAACACCATGCACATCCCCCAGTCGGAGCTCTATCCCATGAGCTCTCCCTTCCATGGTGTGATCCTAGGGACGTAAGCTTACCCACTCAGGTAGATCGACCTACCCATCATGTTTGGCGACCGAGCTAACTTCCACTCGGAGGCCCTGACCTTCAAGGTGGTAGACTTTCCGAGGTCCTACCATGCCATCTTTGGGTGGCCATGCTATGCTAAGTTCATGGCAATTCCCAACTATACCTACCTCAAGCTAAAGATGTCGGGACCGAACGGCGTCATCACCGTGGGTAGCACCTTCTTGCATGCCTCAACGTGCGACCTCGAGCATTACGAGCTCGCCACTGCCATCATCAACTCCACCGAGCTCCTAGAGCTCGAAAATTTGGTGACTCTAGCAGTCCCTGACTACAACGGGCCAACCTCCTCGAGTGCCTTCCATCTAACTAAGGAAACCAAGGTGGTGGAGATCAACCCCACTGACCCAACCAAGACGGTACAGATTGGGACCAAGCTCCTGGCCAAATAGGAAAGCGAGCTCAATGACTTCTTACGTGCAAATCGAGATGTCTTCGCATGGAAGCCTATTAACATATCGGGCATACCGAGGGAGGTCATCGAGCACGCACTATGCATCATCCTAGGATTAAAGCCCACCAAGCAATGCCTACGTCGCTTTGATGACCGAGGCGCAAGGCCATAGCGAAGAGATCGCCAAACTTCTGGCAGCAGATTCATCAAAGAGGTATACCACTCCGACTGGCTAGCCAACCCTATTCTTGTGAAAAAGAAGAATGAGAAATAGAAAATGTGTGTTGATTATATTGGCCTCAACAAGGCATGTCTAAAGGACCATTTTCCTTTGCCATGCATAGATCAGATAGTCAACTCCACCTCAGGATACGAAATCCTCTTCTTTCTGGATGCCTACTCAGGCTACCACCAGATCATGATGAAAGAGTCTGACCAGGTCGCAACCTCATTCATCACCATGTATGGTTCGTACTGTTACGTAACCATGCCTTTCGATCTGAAGAACGTGGGCGCCACCTACCAACGATGCATGTAGCGATGCTTCACCGATCAAATTGACCCACCCGACCAACCTAACCAAGTCGAGCAGCCAAAACTAACAATCGCCGTCTATGTAGATGACATAGTGGTGAAAATAGCTCAAGCTGGAGACCTGATCGCAAACTTGGCCGCCACATTCGCAAACCTCCGAAGGTTCAGGGTCAAATTGAATCCCAAAAATGTGTTTTTGGGGTTCCAAAGGGGAAGCTGCTCGGATACATCATGTCCGAGCATGGCATCGTAGCCAAACCTGAAAAAATCACATCTGTCTCCAACATGGGCCTATACACAACATCAAGGGCGCGTAGAGGCTCACCGACTGCTTGACCGCCTTGAGCCAGTTCATCTCCTGACTAGGTGAATGAGGGATGCATTTCTACAAACTTCTCAAGAAGATGGACGCATTCGTCTAGACAAAGGAGGTACAATAGGCTTTGGAAAGCCTCAAAGCATCGCTGATGTTGGCCCCAATCCTCGTCGCTCCCGAACGGGGAGAACCTCTCCTCCTCTACATCACGACAAGCAACCACGTGGTAAGCGCCGCCCTTGTTGTCAAGAGGGAGGAGCCCGAATACCCCCTAAAGGTCCAATGACCAGTGTACTTCATCGGTGTGGTACTTGCTGATGCCAAGGTTCACTACCCCTAGGTCCAGAAGCTTCTATAGGCTGTGTTGATGGTGACCTGAAAGCTTCTACACTACTTCACCGATCAAGTGGTCATCATCGTCACACTCGTACCCGCTGGGAGACACCGTCCACAACCGCGACGCCATGTGACAAATCTCCAAATGGGCACTCGAGCTCATGGGCCATGACATCAGGTATGTCCCCTACACTGCTATTGAGTCTTAGGCTCTTGCCGACTTCATCGCTGAATGGACAGAAGTCTAGCTCCCAACCCGGACATCACCCACGAGTATTGGACAATGTACTTCGACGGGCCAGTCATGGCGCCCGACTCAGGGGCTAGAGTGGTTCTGATCTCCGTGGATGGGAGCAGGCTCTGCTATGCAATCCTTCTTCATTTTTTAGCCTCGAACAATGTCATAGAGTATGAGGCCCTCATCAATGGGCTGCGCATCGCCATCGAGCTCGGCGCAACGTGGCTATATGTCCGCGACGACTCGGAGCTGGTCGTCGACCAAGTCATGAAGGAATCCTCCTACAAGAGCCCTCTCATGGTGGTGTACTGCCAAGAGGTGCATAAGCTTGAGGGCAAGTTTCAAGGGATCGAGCTGCATTATGTCCCCCAAAAGGACAGTGATGCCACTAACTTCCTCGTGAAATTGGTTGCCAGACAGGATCCATCTCTAGATGGGGTCTTCATCAATGACCTCCACGAGCCATCTGCCCACGTTCTAGAGGATCCGACTTCATTGCGACTCAACCTCGACCAAGTGCTCGGGGACTCCAGTGCTCTGACACGATTCAACCCCGACCAAGTGCTCGAGGGCTCAGCCCTAACATTCCTATCGCAACATCGACAGACGACACTGCCGTGATGACGCTCGACCCGATTGACTAGAGAGCGCCACTGCTCGCCTACATCCTCAAAGAAGTCCTCCCACCAGAAAAGACTGAAGTACGACAAGTCACTCGATGCGCCAAGACATTCGTCGCCATCGGTGATGAACTTTACAAACGAAGTCCGTCGGGAGTACTCATGAAGTGCATCCCGGCCGAACAGGAGAAACAACTCCTCCTCAAAGTCTACGTTGGAATCTGCGGACATCATGCGGCCCCGAGGTCATTGGTCAGGAAAGCCTTCTACCAAGGTTTCTACTGGCCTGCTGCACACCGAGATGCAGAGGAGGTTGTTCGTAGGTGTGAAGGATGTCAGTTCTATGCTCGACAAGCTCACTTGCCAGCGCAGGAGCTACAAACCATCCCCACCACCTGGATTGGTTGATCGATATGCGCTCATGTATTTGCGCGCAATTCTGGATTGGTTTTTCCAAGTGCGGATAGATTGAGAGTTTTTGGAGAGTAGTTTTCTCAATCTTGCCTAAAATCAGGATTTGGAAGTAGGTTTTAAAAACTATTGGAGTTGCTCTATAAACGTGGTCTACGACCTAAAAACCTTCTTTTTGTAAAAAATAGAAAAGAGGGTTAATAAATTGTACAATAAACACAAGAGTTTCAACTTAACTCTAGAATAATAAAAATTTTATAGTAGATAATAAGATTAAAATTTGAAAATCAAACTTTTGATTCATGATGTCATAATACATGGGTACACAAGATCCACTATATTTTAAGTTGAGGTTCAACTAAATGCTTATTTAAGATACACGGAAGCGCCATGCAAAGGGAAAAACTATGGATGTGGATGAAAAAACATATAGATCAATAATTGGTAACTTTATCTTAATTAGATGAAGACTACATTATATACTATGCATATTGTGTTAGAAAATAAACAAGGAGAAAAATGTGTAATTTCATATAAGTATTTTTATTAGTTAGAGATATTAAACAATAACTAATGCTTATATCTTCTAATATTCTGGCATGTGCGATATGATCGCACAGGTTGATAGACTATTGAAGATAAACGGCGAACATGACTTAGCAATTCTAAACTCACTTAGTTCAAAAATCAAAGTTATACTTTCTACGTAAGTACCAAATGCAGCTAATGTTCATCTTGAAAAAAAAAACCTACATGATAGAAGTAGCAATTGCAGTTGGCAACTGAAGTTACGAAAGTACACAACATACTAAATTCCCCGCTTGACACATTCCAATCTCTTAGGCAATCTTTTAAACTAATTTTAATACAGTCATGACAGGGATATAAAAGGCACTCAAATAAACATATGAAACCAAATATAATGTAAATTAATAATTAATCATGTGTTTTTGAGCAGATAATAAATTAATCATGTGGCGACACTTCACCACCTCCCTCACTACATGGGCCATTACTTGACGCCCAGGAGACTTCAGTGTAGGCCTGCTAATTCTATATCCGACCCCACACGTCAGTCTCCTCCACTGCTCCCAATCAAATTCCCCCAAGCTGCGGCCACCCGCCGGGACCAGCCTCGCCGCCGCGCGCCAAATCCCTAACCCCTCCCCGCCTCCGCCTCCGCGCCGGCCGCGCGACCGTCCCCAGAGATGGGGCGAGACAAGAGCCGGCGTCTCTCCGGCAGCGGCTGGTGCTGGCGATGCTCACCTCCACCGTCGTCACCATCGTGGACATCCGCTCCGGGGACACGGCCCCGGGGCTCCGCCCTCACGAGGTGTCCCTCCTCCGCCTCCTCGACAAGATCTCCGACCACCACACCATCGAGCTCAACGATACAGGCATGGACTTGCCCCCGTGAGCTTGATTGTATTGTGCGTCCTGCCTTTGTGTTTGGTTCTGGGGGTGCTGGTGCTTATGGGGGGTGTTGCTTGTATGTGCTTGCAGGAACGAAGCTGAAGTACCGGCCGGGGGTGATTATAGGGGGAAAGTGCCTTGAGCACGACTGCGGGGTGCGCCGGGGCATTGGCTACTTCCTTGAGCCGCTCATACTGCTTGGTCTATTTGCGAGGGCTCCTATATCGATTCGGCTCAAAGGTAAGGTCCTCATCTGTTTATGTTGTGCTTTAAGTGTCAGGCCAAATGGATTGCTCCAAAGAATTTGGTGTGTGGAAATTTTCTTCCTGGATGAATTTCTTTGCGGCTGTACCTGATTTCAATAGAAATTGTTTGGTTTGAATTTCGTTAAAGTAGTTGAATTGTGCTAGTGCTTTAAGTGTCAGGTTGCTGGTTGATACCCTCACGATAATTCTTTTGGCACCACCTTTATTCATTAAAAGCAAGTCAGAGAAATGAGGTGGAAATCACCCTAGTGTACATTTTGCAACACCTGTTGTTAGGACAATGCATAGAGTGGCCTACATGGTTACATGAAAGCAAAGTTGAATGAGAAGTGTGCCTCCAATGCCTCCTTGGCTACGTTGTGAGCTACTTTGATTGTTTCTTGGCCTATTTTCTTGCACACAAAGGGTCTAGGTTGTCAGCTACTTTGTTTCTTGGTCAGCCTAATTTCCATTATACAAAGGGTCTTTCTTTGTTGTTGCTGGAGAACCCGCTAATAGAGGTCGACCTCTCCAGACAGCTAGCTGCTCAATAATGTTATCTTCTCGTGAAGTTGGATGTCTGTAATATGATTCACCTGGCCGAAGTTGAGTGCATTCACCACTATGGATGCGAGTGTACACCCTGTGATTCTGCATGAAGAGGTCCCTGTACTTCTTGCTTTTGGGCCTGGATGAAGATGCCTCCTGGGATTGAGATCCCATTATCATGGATGAAGAGTCCTAGACTCCGTAGTCCTGCCCTCGTCTGCTGAGTAGTGCCACAATTTGTGCTTGTATTACCTGTCCTCCATTGGGTTCATCGGCTAGGATCGGTGGTGTAGCTGAAAACCAAACGACCCTAGAAAAAGAACAAGTGAAAAATAGATTATCTTCATTTTCTACTATGCCACACCTGGTACAATGCTTGTCTATGTGTTTGGAGTAGTTGCCTACTTGTTCCCCTGCTGCTAAGGCTTATTTGTAGCTTCCGTGCAAATGTTTTGAAACGTGGCTGAAGAAAAGGTCCATTCACATTTTAACAGTTTTAGGATGGGCTGTTGTAAGCTTGGCAGCCTTGGCAGCCTTGTGTTGTCGCTGGGTATTGAGTTTCTCTTGCGTCTTGCCAACTGCGTATATGCTTCTTTGGAGGTGCACATCCCTGATGTTGATGGCTGCCAGCATAAGATACAAATGGGTACCTGCTCAATTCAGTTAGCATTCCAGATTTTTGTGTTTGTAATCCATAACTCTGAGACTTTTAGGCAAGGTCGTATGTCCTGCATTTTCCCGAAGAAGGTCGTGGAGCTGTTGGCACTTTTAGGTGACCTGCTTAATGTAGTCAATAACTAAAAAAAACCCTCACAAGTCACATCTCTAATTATCTTCTTCTCAAGGATGGCTGTGTCATGTATTGTTTCAAAGTCTGAAACTGGTGTCCTGCTTTTAGGAATCACTAATGATACAAAGGACCCTTCTGTGGATACTTTCAAGACAACAACCTTGCATATGCTCAAGCACTTTGGTGTTCCTCTGGAGGGTTTCGCTCTAAATATTGATAGCCGTGGATCTCCTCCTCTTGGTGGTGGTGAGGTGTTTCTCCGGGTTTGCAATATAAATAGCACATTGACGGTGCGTTTCATTTTGATTTCCTGTTGATTATATGTCAACTCTGCTGGCATTGACATCTGATGCTAAGTACTTTCACAGGCACCAAACTGGGTAGATGAAGGTATGGTGAAGAGGATAAGCGGTGTTTCGTTCTCCACTAGAGTATCACCAGAGTTACAAAGCCGCATTATATATGCTGCACGTGGAATCTTCAATCGCTTCATTCCTGATGTTCATATAGACACGGATCATAGATCTGGTTCTGCTGGTGGGAGGTAGTTTTCCTTTTCCAATCCTATTGAATTTTGATAACTGCATTCTTTCCTGTTGTCTCTTGTGAGTTGTCACTCAGAAATTTGTCAGATCTTTTCAACTTTTCTTTGATATGTCGCAGGTCACCAGGCTATGGTGTATCATTAGTTGCTGAGACCACTACGGGATGCCTGCTCTCTGTAGATGTCACTGTGAGTTATCCTAGTGTTGATGAAATACATGAAGAATCTGAGAAGCCTGAGCTGACTTCTCCGGAGGATCTTGGTGTTCAAGCTGCATCAATGCTACTAGAAGAGGTGGCTCAAGGAGGTGTTGTTGACTCTACACATCAGGTCTGTCTTTCTGAGTTGTGTCTGATGTTATGCTTGATGATGGCCCTATATCTTGTTATGGGCTCAGCGAAGCTTAGACAGGGCAGTGAAGCATTTTGTTTTTTGGGCCAGTTTGTGTCTAGCTGCAAGTTTTACATGGCCTGTGGATTAATAGATATGAAAATGTTTTTTCAACAATATACTTCTCTTACAAATTGATGTCCTCTCTTGGACTGACAGTGCTGTACATTTATGTTTGCCCATCTTAAATTAATTGTTGTCTATCCTGGTAATATTCCATGCATAAGTTACAAACGTTTTTGTTTATTGAGTTTCTCTTAAATGCTTGCAGAGCCTCCTATTTATCCTGTGTGCTTTATGCCCACCTGATGTATCAAAGGTTCGTGTGGGACAGTTGACTCCATATGGTATAGACACACTTCAAAACATCAGAGATTTTCTTGACGTCAAGTTCATCATCAAGCCTGATCCCAATTCGAACACCGTTACATTAAAATGTGTTGGTGCGGGAGTGAAGAATCTTGCTCGGAAGGTTTCATAAGCAACAGGACCATTAATCTGATCAAGGATTCATGATACATCAAGAGACTACTATGAGACCCTGTTTGTAACTGCAAACAGCAGTGGAGTTCCCCTTAGCTGCTCCTGATGAAATTCTGTTAGAGGTCGCGCATATTATAGACCGAAAACCTAAATTTGAAGGCATCTATGCCGGCTTCACTATTTTAAATTACTCTGTCAACAGTCTCTGAATATGTACACTCCTTTTGAAACAAAAAGTATTGATTCCCAGTCTGACATTCTATGCAGATACGTTCGAAAGAAAACAAACTGTTCATATATTGGCCATGTATATACGTTGCATGTATGACATATGCTCGTACGATTTTCAAATGGATCTGTTACCATTAGTCCTACATCTAGCCAAGGTTATATTGCGACAAGGGTTACACAGCATATGCAAATTGCCATCGGTTACCTCCCAAATCATCGTTCCTAACGGCCTCGCTTGATCTTATTAATCGACCCACATGCCCGCTCTCAGCAGCCGGCAACAACCGATCAAAAGGGGGGGCAAAAAAGTAGCCGGCAACATGTCCTTTCTCATGGGAACCATTGCCATCTCCGCAAAAGAAACCATGGCGGATCGGAGATATGCCTGAGGAAACAATGATCATAGAACGGCAGAATGTACAAGGCGTACAGCTAGCTGCACGAAGCGTTTCGGTGTTCGTTTGCACTCGAGAAATAGCCATTGAAGAATCCAAAACTGCTCTTTCAAAAAACACTTCTCAGTCCTACTTCTGGGGCTTATATAAACCAATAGGCCATAGCAAGCGAATTGTAAATCTCGCACAGACATACATTTCACCACCGTGAAGATGAGGAGCAACAATGCTTCTTCTCTCTTTTACGCTTTGCTCATCATCTGCGCTGCTGCATTGCACGCAGATGCGTCCCAAGAGGATCAACTGCGAAAATTCATCAGGTCTAGGAGGGACAGTCGTAGCGACAAGGGCACGTTTAAGGTGAGTAACATAGGCCACAGGGTCAGCACAAGGTTCTCCGACAGCGAACAGAGCGCCCTGAAGGCAGCTGACAAGATCACTGCGCTGCCGGGGCAACCAGACGACGTCGACTTCGACCAGTACAGCGGGTATGTGACCGTCGACAAGGAGAAGGGCCGGGCACTCTTCTACTACTTCGTGGAGGCGCCGCAGGATGCCTCGACAAAGCCGCTCCTCCTGTGGCTTAACGGAGGTACATATATCTTATCTGAATTGTGGTAGAGCAGTTGCACGCAATGAGTTTGAACCTAACAATATACTAGTTCTGGAGTTCATTAATGTCAGTATGCGTGTGTTTCTGCATGTTAATGCATCAGTATGCATGGGTAATTAACCTGGTAATAACCGTCCACTGCAGGGCCAGGATGCTCGTCTCTTGGCAACGGAGCAATGCAAGAACTCGGCCCGTTCCGTGTAAATAGCGACAACAAAACGCTGAGTAGAAACAAGAAAGCTTGGAACAATGGTAACTTGTAACTGCCTTTCTTTAGCTTAAGCTGGAAACTCATCGACAATATGTATATTTTTTGATGGGAAAACTCGATCTAACGGGATTAATAATTAAAAAAACGGTGTATATGTAGTGGCTAATGTGATCTTCTTGGAATCGCCGGCGGGTGTCGGATACTCTTACTCCAACACATCCTCGGACTACGACCGCAGTGGAGACCAAAGGACAGCTAATGACGCGTATTTGTTTTTGGTTAATTGGCTGGAACGCTTCCCCGAATACAAAAGCCGTCCATTCTACATCTCCGGGGAGAGCTACGCCGGACATTACGTGCCTGAACTTGCTGCCACAATCCTAATCCAGAATTCCTACAACAGCAAGACGGCAATAAACCTACGGGGCATCTTGGTACCAAATCGATTTTTTTTTCTTTGCAGCAGGTTATATATCTAGCTTTGCAAAATAACAAAATTGTCCATAATGGTTATATATATCCTTTTCCTTCAAGGTTGGAAATCCACTTCTGGATCAGAATATGAACTTCAAGGGTGCAGTTGACTACTACTGGAGCCATGGGTTGATGTCAGACGAGGTATTTGACAACATAACCAGGCACTGCAATTTTGACAATTCAGATGGTGTGCTATGCAATGGCGCTGTGGATGCGGTCGATCCTGGACAAATTGATCCTTACAACATCTATGCTCCAATCTGTGTTGACGCGGCCAACGGAGCATACTACCCCAGTGGCTACGTAAGGCAACGATTCACAATGTTTCACTTCATATATTTGGTTCTATATATAACATTTTCCACATATCGCAGTTACCTGGATATGATCCATGCAGCGATTATTACACCTATTCCTACCTCAATGACCCAGCAGTGCAGAAGGCCTTCCACGCTAGAATGACAAATTGGTCCGCATGCACGTAAGATCTTTTAATTGGGCCCATCACCACCGTTATAATATTAGTGAGCTAGGAGTAATTACAAAGTATTCACCTCCAACTTCGTGTGGTTTTTGCAGAAACTTGAACTGGACAGATGCACCGATTTCCATGGTGCCAACAATCTCATGGCTAGTTGAGAAGAAGTTACCTGTCTGGATTTTTAGGTAATTTAGTGGCGATTTTTTAGTGTTGACAAATTAAACTATCCAAAGCACATATAGTAGTAATATGTATTGTACAAATGAAAATAATGCCATTATGAAAAAATTTCAGTGGCGATTTTGATTCCGTATGCCCACTTCCCGCAACGAGGTATTCTATCCATGATCTTAACCTTCGCATCACAACTCCATGGCGTCCGTGGACAGTAAACAAGGAGGTAAGTTCTATGCATGCCAAAGTAATATTTATACCATCCTCTATTGCTGCAAATAGTTTGTATTTCTTATGTTCCAAATAATTATAATTTAGTTTAACTTAATTTTACTAAGCTTTTAGAAAAAAAAATGTTACTCACTTTATTTTTTCCAAATTGTAAGTCATTTTGCCTTTTATTTTTCTATGCACCTGTATGTAGAAAGGACAAATGATTTATAATTTGAAATGGAGAGAGTACCATTTATAAGTTCAAACAACTATCAAGGCATATTTCATAGAAAATTTAATGAAACTAATTTGACGTTGTAGATTTTTTTTCTATAAAAACTTGGTTAAAATTAGAGGAGATTGACTTATAATAACGTGAAAGTAAACTGCAACTTAGAACAGAGTGTGTTACTATTTGAAGCTCAAAAAGGTCTCCATGTTAAGTTTTCCGAGGTGTGCTAGGAAAAATAATAAATACTAAAAATTATTAAATAAAAAAACATGGCTTTTAATTTGGTAGGTTCTAATTATCACCACCACTAAGACATTGGATGTATTATGTTTTCTAAAAAATTACCCACTTATACCATTATGATAAATTCATAAAGTAACGACTTTATATCTAAATTACCCACATCTATCATATAACCCCCGGAATTTGCATCAAAATGGCCCACTTCTGATAATTTAAAATAAATCCTTAATTTTGTATCTAAATTATCTACATCTATCATTAACAAAGAAAATTCAAAGTAACCCCTAAATTTACATCTAAATCACCCACATCTTCCATAACAAAAATAATATAAAGTAACACCTTTAGTTTGTATCTAAATTACGCATTTCTATCATTTGAAAAAAAAACCAAAATATACCTCAAACCGATCTTGAGCACTTCATGCAGGTTTAAATGGGCATACCACCGTAGTACTTCATAGTGCAATCTACAATCTAATTTTTTATTTTTAATAAAATACAAAACGAGAGTTGATAAAAGATACAGTAAACATAAAGTTTCAACTTAAATTGAGGATAAAATATTATAGCAACTAATAAATTCAAAATTTTCAAATCAAAATCTAGATTAATGGTGGTGCCATGAGACATGGGCTGCAACAGGATCCACCATAACTTAAGCTAGGGTTTTAAATAAATGCATATTAAAGGTACATGAAGCTGCCATGCAGAGGGGGAAGGTATGTATATATGGATGAAAAGCCATATATATAATAAGTTAAACAAATGAATAGAAATCACTGAGTTTCTATATATGTATTGCATCCAAAAATGACGAAAGAAAAAACATTAATATAAGTAAATTTTATTAGTTGTAGGTATTAAACATAAACATCTAATAAATATGTCTTCTATGGTTCTAGCCCATGCGGGAGCTTGGGTTGATGGGCTAGTAAGATATAGATTTATTTCCTATGGAAATCTCATCTTTAGAATAAAGCCTTACATATATATATATACAAGTTTATAATAAGCTTGGCTCGTGAATTTTGATGATTATGCTTGCAGGTTGGAGGATATGTTCAACAATACAAGGGAGGATTCATATTTGCCTCTGTCAGAGGAGCTGGTCATATGGTTCCGTCCTCTCAACCCGAGAGAGCATTAGTATTATTGGACTCCTTTTTAAAAGGGGTGCTCCCACCGTACGTAATGGAGCAGTAATTCCTTCAAGGGTTATATGCTCAATGGCAAACTCAATAAACAGGAGCAAAACTTTTCTATGAGACAATGTTGGTACTTTTCATTTAGTATAACTTTGATTGATGTTGGTTTTATATTATATGGTATGTGGTTGTTATAATTAAAGCTTCATGTTTTCCCTTAGTGGACATGGATTTTCGGTCTGTGTGAAGTGACAAGAGTACTATGCACAAAGATTGTTTCCTATGCATGTGAGACAGTGCACTCCGTTATCCTATTTTTCTTTAAAGCTGGGCAACCTTCTGTTTTCCAATGTAATGACCATGAGTATGGTTGCATTCTTTAGGTTTCAACACTATATTTCGTTGGGTTATTGGTGACGTCTTTCTAGAGTTGTTTCTGGAGTGTTTGGTTGTGTGAATCAATCCATTCTAGATGAAATAATGCATCATGAGTCTATCTCTTAAATTTAATGAAATGACTTTATTTCCCGTACTAGTACTAATTATTATCTTTATTAGGAACGAGGTTATATAAATCAACTTATTCCTCAAAACAAACAAAAAAAAGAGTGAAATGATAATGGACTACCTCATTTCACACATCAAACACCCCCCTAGCCACCCGATGTGACCGTACCCAAGACTTGTGGAAATGGACTACTTTAAGAGACAAAACAATCCACTTATAGAAATTGATTTTCATTCATAGTTCACTTTCAAACTAAAACAAACTAGAATTTTAAAACCAAAATTCTGACTCTTTTACCCCTCTTTGATAGTCCTAGGATATTACGGGCATCTATTTTCAACTGATTACATTACCATACAACATCAAACTACATAAATAAGATTATTACAATGGTTTGGATACAAGCCCTTGGCGCTAAAATCAAACAAAAACATCGATGTTCTATTCGTAGCAACAAAGCTTGGCGAATCTCTAATCCATAGGCATCCTTGAGTGTAGACGTGAACCCACTACTAATTCCAACATCACTGCAAGTCCGAAAATCTACACACCACGTAATAGATATGTGTAGGCCATGGTCATCACCAATGAGATATAGGGGAAATAGAAAATTAACTAGAAGCATGTATGGTCTATGTCAAAGGTGTGACAGACGATTCATCTGCCACACCTTAGAAAGTTGGTGGAAACAAAAATGAACTAGCGAATGGTAGGTTGTGTCGCGATGCGCTAAACGAAATGCATGACGAAAGGTGTGGTGCGGGAGGTATGCCGTGGCATGGTGACCTTTGATAGCAAACCAAACAAACCCTAGATCTTTAGCATCTTGATGTAGATCGGGTAAATCTAGATCCAATCTAACATAAAATAACTCCCTACAACTAAGATTTGATTGATACAGACATGAAAAATGCATTTCGAACCCCAAATAGGAGCATCACATTTTAGTCATTAGTGATAGGCTATAACTTATAAGCCTCACCATGCCATAGGTAAAGCTGCATAGTGACAGGAGATAGTTGATGCCCATCACCACTGCACTAACAAGTGATTGACAATTAACTCATCACTTTTGAGTCTGTTGCCTTTGTAGGATCGAGATGGCGACTAAAGGGAGCTACATAGTGATAGGAGTTAGTTGATACCCATCACTACTTGCCTTTACCACAAGTCTAGGTGCAGACATGGGATAGAGCTAAACCAATTGGCTTGGTTAGAAAGATTGGCCAGACCGTGGGGTACAGCCGAACCAACGTTCCCTAGCGGAGTCATCCAAAAGTGTGTTGACTCGAATTAGGTCACCACACTAGTAAGGAGCTAGATCGCTTGGTATAGGCAGGCCAAAGATTAGACAAGCCAACCCTCAAGTTGGTTGACGCCTATAGTGTGCTCACAGATGAATACTTTATCTGGTGCCTCCAACAATGAGCGTGATACACAAGACAAGTCACCAGAGGAACCTCGTCAGGAGCATGATACACAAGACACGCCAATGAAGTCTCTTGAAACCCAAAACCCCACTTGCCCAGGGGGACCCTATTGGGGTGTGTGTGTGGTGGCTATGGGGTGCCCTAGCTGGCTTGATCGCTCTAGAGCTTCATCATTGTTGATCCACCGACCATGTAGCAGAGATGAAGAATGAGGAGAGGTAATAGATGGGAAAAGGGTAAAAGAGAGGTAGTAGATTAATTTTGTCGATTGTGTAGTTAGATTACCTCAATCGTCAATAATATTCTAATATATAGAGGGGTGGTTTTATCCTAGTAGGACACCTTTCTCAAACGAAACCTACAAGTTTCCCATGATATTGGGCTAGTTTAGATCAAGTAAACTCAATCTAGACTCAAAAACTAGCCAGGTGTAAGGTCCTAAATGGCTAGAGGGGGTGAAAAGTCTATAAAAAATCAACAAAATCACTAGATAGAATTCATTAGTACAACAAATGGCAAAATGCAATTTTGCTCTAGCGCTACTTTGTGTTGCAAGCCACCTATCCAAACAATTCTAGTTGATTATAATCTCTAGGCACACAAAGACTAAGTCACTAATTCTACGACCAGGATCCAATAGATTTCCATGTAACTGACTTAATAGTCAACATCTCATAGAATCTAGTTAGGCTTGCATAGCTAGACAAACGTATCAGTGCCCCTGTAATTCCCGAGCATACGTGATAAGAGATCGATTATTCACTGTTCATAGGATACCTCGTACCCGAACTAGTATAAATATATATCTCATGTGCTACCCATCTAATTCCCTGCATACAAAATGCATTGTCGATGAGAATTTCTTTGGCATGGAGGCTTGGCTAAGTATTAGCAAATCCGTTGGCCCACATGTTTAGATCTTTAGGGACTAAAGATTAGCCAACTAGTTGTTAATACCATGGATCCAAACAGGACGATGCTCCCGTTCCAAACTAACTTCCTGCCATTGCTTCATGGTGTTTGCAACATTTGATTAGAGAAGTTTGATTTATGTAAGTGTCGGTGTGAAAAGTGACCAACTAGTAAATATTTGTCGTTTTGCCGTACATTGTGATCAGATGTGGCCTAGCAATCAATGACATAGGGTTTATACTGGTTAAGGCAACGTGCCCTACGTCCAGTCTGAGTCAGTCGGTGACTTTATTCCTGAGCCTAGGTGCTTGAAGTTTGCTGTGGGGTTACAAACAAGAGAGAGTAAGATGGGGGGTATCAGAGGTCTGGTCGGACTCTGGACCGAAGGGCCAAGAGTGACGGGAGCTCCAACATACGCTCTGTCTGGCTTTAGAGTTCTAGAGCCAGGCAAAGAGAATCGTCTGTTGTCTATGTGAATCGCTAGAATCATGAATGAATCGATCATCCTTTTGAAGAGAGCACATCCCCTTTTATAGATGAAGGGGACAACTTTACAAGAGAGAGAGAGAGAGTGTGTGGGAGAGAGAGAGAGTGTGAGAAAGAAAGTGTGTGTGCTACCTAGTCTTGTTGCCCACGCTGTCGAGTACAAGGCAGTTTGTCGACGCCCACAACACTGTTGATGGCTAGATGCATGTGTTTGGTTCCACTGTCTTCTTCTAGTATGGCAAATGTCGGCGCCTACCATCATGTAGGATAAATGTCGGCGCCCACAACACTGTTGGTGTTTTGACATATCTGGAAGGATATAAAGTACCCTTCTAACATGACCTGACAGTACCATCCTGCAGGTGTGTAGGGTACGGTCCTTGGTATTACGGTTGACTAGAGCACTCTGCCTTACTTGCTCTGTCCGTTTCCTAGGTCTTCACTAAGTGGGTGTCCTCGGTCGGTCTTTCCCTAGTCGGTTCTGGCCTCTCGGTCGGAGAAGAGCTGTAAGTAGAGGTTCGGTGTATTCCCGGTCGGAGAAGACGGTCAAAGTCAAAAGCGAGTGCCATCCCTCCTTGGCCAGGCCTTCCAGTCGGAGAGGCGGGCTGGAGTCAGAAGCGAGCGAGCCCTTTGGTCGGAGAGGCGGCCGGAGTTGGAAGCGAGTGAGACCTTCTGGTCGAAGAGCGCGGGCCAAAGTCAGAAGTGAGCGAGGGCTTCCAATCGGAGAGGCATGCCAAAGTCAGAAGCGAGAGCCATTCCTCTCCTTGGTCAGGCCTTCTAGTCAGAGACTAGATATGGCCTGTCGTTAGGTTTTTGGGCTAGCCTAGGAGTTACGCATCGTTTACAACATCGTCTGCTAGCCTAAGCTTTTACTGGGAAGCAGGTCCATGAGGGACCCTGGGTTTATGAACCCAACAGGAGCCTAGAGCCCCCGGGCGATTCGGGTAGAATCGTCTAGGGGATTTTTGTCTTGACAGCAGGTGTGCATGAGTGCACCCATGGGTGTAGCCCCGGGCGATTCGGGGAGAATCGTCTAGGGGGGTTTTTGTGTTGCCAATGGAGGAATTTTGTTTTGACAGCGGGTGCACGCGAGCGCACCCACGAGGGTAGCCTCCGAGCCTGCATCCGACTGGTGAGTCGGTTGGAGGCTGAGCATCTTGGTACTCTTTTCCTGAGGCTGCAGACTGTTTTTTGGGGTGTTCACCCGTGTTTGTCCCACCCGTGACCTGCGTGATCGGTTGATTTCTCGAGTCAGTGTCGGGTGACCTGAGCCCCTAAGCCCTATTGGGCTTGGTAGGGGTTGGTCTGGTTCTGTGCATTACCCTATCTATGGTTTTTTCATAACCGAAGGGGCTGAGCTAACGTCGCTTGCCTCGATGGCTCGAGTGACACTGTAACACCCCTGGTGGTTTAGCTTACACATTTGCACTGCATTTCATAAACATGAGCATCATGCATCCATTCGTGAACTTATAGCACATGAAACATAATTTCAAAACATTGCAACGTGTTGTATATTTCATGTGTGTTGTTCTTTTATGAAATGTAAAGTGTGCAACACTTAAGTGCAACATGTGCCACTCACTTAGTGAAACAAGATTAGTTAATACTATGCAACAAGATCATGAAACATGTGAAACATGACTATGAAACATTTGCAACATTTCTTGTGTTTTTCATTGTTTCAGTACATACCTTGCTTGATTATTGTGTGACCAATGTATGGTGTGGCTAAAAACTCTTTTAAGAAACGTAGTTACACCTAGAATGTCATTTGGGACATTATTCATGTTGATCAATTTGCCTAATTAGGTTTCCAAGTCATGGTTGACCAATTTGGACCCCTAGAGCTCCTGTGTTTGACTGTTTAAAAAGTGTAGCTTAGGATGTTTGCATGTCTGGGCAACCTAAAGCAAAGTTGTAGAGAATTATATAAGGAACAAACTTTGTTTAGAAGTCAAGTCTTGAAAATGTGCACAACATGTTCAAAAAGGTCCCACAAGTCAGATTTGAAGGTGGAGTCAACACTTGAAAATTTTGCTAAGTCTTAACTGCCATTTCAGTTTGAATGGGCCGACTTTGGCTTGATATAACTCTTAATCCATGGAGAACTGGCTGTTGATTGCTAAACCAAAGTTGTAGCCCTACTATAACTCTACAACTTTCATGAACATTGTTTCCCACTGATTCGCCACGAATTGAGAAATCAAACACAATCAATTAACGCTGTCAGTCGGTGAATGGAGCACTGAATGGCGAGCTACAGTGTTCACCGATTCAGAAAACGCTCGACGCGTGTGTGCCGCGCGTCGCCGGTCGCCTGAGCTTGCTGCCACGTGCCGCGGACGCCCTAGCAAGGCCAGCCACGACGGGCACACTCACACGCACCTGCCCGACCAGTTCGCAGTTCAAAATTTTCATTTGCATCGCCTCCACCGCAAGCAGCGACCGAGCTCAGCGCCCGCCATTGCTGCCGAGTGAGCTTCGCCGTCGCCGAGCTCGCGAACCACTGCAAAAACATGAACTCCGTCTTCACCATAGCTCCGCCGTGTCCTCCTCTACCTTCTCCCACTCCTAGCTGCGCCATTCGTGCTTGGTAAGGTCACAGTGACCATTTCCTTCCGCCGTCACCGCCATGGGCGTGACCTCGCCGGAGATGAGGCCGGCCGTGGCCGGGGGGTAGCTAGGAATCGTCCTATCCCTGTTTCTTTGCCGTGTTAGCACCGTGGCGACTTCTGGTAGCATCACGCCCGTGCTCGGTTGAGCTAGCCGTGGCTTGCCGTCGCCGGCAGCTCGCGACGGAGCTCTGCCAGTGCCGCCATCACCGGCGATGAGCCACCTCCGTTAGGTCATAGCTCGAGCTAGTCGCACCAATCGATTCACCGCATCACGTAGATCATGTAGGTAACCCTGGGTGTCATCGGAGCTCTCGCCGTCGGCGAGCTAACGCCGTCTTCCGTGCGTCGCAAGCCGCCTCCTCTGCTTTGCTGTCGCTGACCAGTGGGGTCGGCTGACAGCCGGGTCAGCCAGTTAACACCGTTAGCTAACAGATTGACGGTAGTGTCAAATTAGGGATGAAAGTTGAAGTGAGTGTCAAATAGGGAACGAAGAAAATTTCAGGGCCAAGAAATGAACGACCATTTTCCCAGTGTCAAATAAGGAATTCTCTCCAAACAGTATGGCGGGCGATGGCATGCCGTATCCGATGGCGTGGGCGACAAGACTAGGTAGCACCCATACACACTCTCTCCCTTTCCATCTTTGACTTGTAAAGCTATCCCCTTTATCTATAAAGGGGATGCGCTCTCTCCTAAAAGGATATAGTCTACACGCTCTCAACGGTGGATAAGCTTGGACACACAGAGCATACGCTTCAATACTTAGCGCACGTTTGAGCATCCATCACTCTCTTCCACTCGGATCAGAGTCCAACCGGACCTCTAACACCCCCTTCTTATTCCTTACTCCGTTTGTAACCCCACAACAAACTTCGAGCACCTAGGCTCACGAATAAAGTCACAGACCGACTAAAACTAGATGTAGGGCATGTTGCCTAAACCAGTATAAATCATGTGTCATTGCGTGCTAGGCCACATCCGATCACAGCGCACGGCAAAACTACAAATATTTACTTGTCGGCCACATTTCGCACCGACAGTTGGCGTCGTTCGTGGGAAGGCGCCGTGCGTTCACGCTTTTGGTCATCGGATGGCAAGCTCGAGCGATACGATTCGCTTCGGCTCGCTGTAGTTTCCCACGCTCCCACTTGCTGGGATGTGGGTTCCTCTCATCTTCGTGCCACTCCCGACCTTCCTCTTTGGGAGTCTAGACTTCGTTGCCGACCAGCTCGGCGTACACCGCCTCCGCGAGGAGGCGCTTGTCCCGGCCCCACTGGAGGAGGAGCATCCTCCAACTGCCCTGGGCCACTCGACGACCTCAACGTCGAGACACCCGCGCTTCGCCTTGAGCCCATGCTGGGCTCAAACCCCACAGTGAGTGATGTGCATATTGTTTTTACTCACTATTTAATACCTTCTGCCAGGTCTCTGTAGGGACCCATTCTCCCCACCGCGACCACTATGCGATCGATTCTCCTACGGCTTCGCGTCCACCATGGATGCATGCACATGGGGCCTTCGAAGGATGCTGACGTCACCCTCTCTCACGTCCAAGTTCGTGGAGATGGCGGGCTATGCCCCCGCCTCCTTCCATGACCTCATCGATGACGAAGTCAAAAGCGATGGCTCCAGCATCGACGACGTCATGGCACCTTGCCACCCTCTGTCCTAGGAGTGCGCCATGGCAGATGCCTTGGGATAGCTGCTAGAGGTAGCGGAGTCTCTACAGGCTCACACCCCTCCGGCCCCTCGTGCTCAGGCCCTAGAGCGTGCGCAGGAGCACGACGAGGAGTTACGACAAAGGCGACAGAGCTAGCCGCCGCCTGCGCCGGTGCACCTAGCGCATCACTCTGCGACATATGCGCATAACCTGGTGAGCAGCGCTCGGGGTCGTGCCTGTCAGGTCCAGCGTAATATACTGGATAGAGGGGACGACCCCCTCAGTTTGCTCGGGTTGGCCAGAACATCTCTGCTACAACGATGCTTCTGCGCGGCCTCCCCAAGCTTACCGACCCCAGGAGCAGGCGATCCACCGAAACCTTTAGGCACTGGTGGAGACTGCCACCATTCAGTAGGCGGAGAGCTCTGCGTCGCGACACTGGCTCGCATCCTCTTGCCCAACGGGGGCACTGGGGCCACACTAGTCGAATGGCTACGTCCACTCACCGTAGTAGTTGCCAAGCGTGGAGCAGGAAGCCATGGCTGCACCACAGCCCAACCCTACGCCCACTCCACACTGACCACCTATGCGCGAGGGGCTTGAGCCGAACCATGATGGTCGCAGCGTCATCAACAATCAGCGCCACACTTAGTACAATGATGACGTCCATCTAATGGCAGCAAGAGGGGCGGCGCGGGCCCCGGCTAGACTACCGAGGAGTACGAGGACATGCACCCTAGGTGTGGCGGCTAATCGAACGACCGGAGCCCCAGCCCTGATGGCCCGGGGCCACGGGCCTTTGGTTGCTGCATCCAGAAAGCGCTGTTCCGATAGTATTTCTGACCGCCCACCAACATCACCAAGTACACTGGGGAGACGAACCCCGTTGTATGGCTCAAGGAATTCTGGCTCGCCTACCGAGCCGGTGGAGTGGATGATGACTACTTCATCATCCAGTACCTCTCCATCTGCGTGGGAGAGCATGTTTGGGCATGACTCGAATTCCTTCGCACAACAGCATCCACGACTGGGCAGACCTCAAGAGGGTCTTCATCGAGAACTTTTAGGGGATGTATGTCTATCTTGGGAATTCCTAGGACCTCAAGAGTTGCCAACAGGAGCCCAATGAGTCCATGTGGGATTACATCCACAGGTTCTCAAAATAGTGCAAGTCCCTTCCTAATGTCGTCGACATGGATGTCGTCAGTGCGTTCCTCTCTAGGACAACCTGCCAGTCCCTAGTCCATAAGCTCAGCTATGTGAAGCCCCGTACCACCTACGACCTGCTTGACATTACCACAAACCATGCCTCTGGCGAGGAGGTAGTCGAGGCGGTCTTCAGTAGCGGTCGAGACAAGGGCAAGGCCAAGCATGAGGGCCAAGGCGAGGGCCCCTCCACACAATAGGGGAAGAAGAACAAGAAGGATTGGCACTGATCGACCAACCCAACTTTGGTCGCCGCTGCCGATTGCGCAGGAAAATAGCCCTAGCACAGCCAGCCTGACCACTTCGACAAGCTCATAGAGAATCCGTGCACCAACCACGGCTACCTTGTCAAGCACCTCTACAAGGACTACGAGCTTCTTAAGCGCTTCCTACAGTAAGCTAACAAGCCAAAGGAAGGGAAAGGCAAGGAGGACGTGGCCAAGAAGGGAGGTGCGGCAGGTAAGGATGGAGATAGCTTTCCTGACCCTAAGGAATGCCTCATGATCTTTGGGGGATCCAACGCTGTCCACTCCAAGCGCTAGCACAAGGTACACTACCGAGAGGCATGCGCCGCCGAGTCGGTCATCCCCTCTTTCCTTAGTTGGTCAGACTCCCTGATCACTTTTGATCAGAGAGACCATCCTTCCCACGTCGCCCGACCGGGTCACTACCCGCTTGAAGTCGACCCCATCATCTGTAAGAAGCACCTCACCAAGGTGCTGATAGATGGAGGCAGCGTCCTCAACATTTTGTACATTGGCACCCTCAACACCATGCACATCCCCCAGTCGGAGCTCTATCCCATGAGCTCTCCCTTCCATGGTGTGATCCTAGGGACGTAAGCTTACCCACTCAGGTAGATCGACCTACCCATCATGTTTGGCGACCGAGCTAACTTCCACTCGGAGGCCCTGACCTTCAAGGTGGTAGACTTTCCGAGGTCCTACCATGCCATCTTTGGGTGGCCATGCTATGCTAAGTTCATGGCAATTCCCAACTATACCTACCTCAAGCTAAAGATGTCGGGACCGAACGGCGTCATCACCGTGGGTAGCACCTTCTTGCATGCCTCAACGTGCGACCTCGAGCATTACGAGCTCGCCACTGCCATCATCAACTCCACCGAGCTCCTAGAGCTCGAAAATTTGGTGACTCTAGCAGTCCCTGACTACAACGGGCCAACCTCCTCGAGTGCCTTCCATCTAACTAAGGAAACCAAGGTGGTGGAGATCAACCCCACTGACCCAACCAAGACGGTACAGATTGGGACCAAGCTCCTGGCCAAATAGGAAAGCGAGCTCAATGACTTCTTACGTGCAAATCGAGATGTCTTCGCATGGAAGCCTATTAACATATCGGGCATACCGAGGGAGGTCATCGAGCACGCACTATGCATCATCCTAGGATTAAAGCCCACCAAGCAATGCCTACGTCGCTTTGATGACCGAGGCGCAAGGCCATAGCGAAGAGATCGCCAAACTTCTGGCAGCAGATTCATCAAAGAGGTATACCACTCCGACTGGCTAGCCAACCCTATTCTTGTGAAAAAGAAGAATGAGAAATAGAAAATGTGTGTTGATTATATTGGCCTCAACAAGGCATGTCTAAAGGACCATTTTCCTTTGCCATGCATAGATCAGATAGTCAACTCCACCTCAGGATACGAAATCCTCTTCTTTCTGGATGCCTACTCAGGCTACCACCAGATCATGATGAAAGAGTCTGACCAGGTCGCAACCTCATTCATCACCATGTATGGTTCGTACTGTTACGTAACCATGCCTTTCGATCTGAAGAACGTGGGCGCCACCTACCAACGATGCATGTAGCGATGCTTCACCGATCAAATTGACCCACCCGACCAACCTAACCAAGTCGAGCAGCCAAAACTAACAATCGCCGTCTATGTAGATGACATAGTGGTGAAAATAGCTCAAGCTGGAGACCTGATCGCAAACTTGGCCGCCACATTCGCAAACCTCCGAAGGTTCAGGGTCAAATTGAATCCCAAAAATGTGTTTTTGGGGTTCCAAAGGGGAAGCTGCTCGGATACATCATGTCCGAGCATGGCATCGTAGCCAAACCTGAAAAAATCACATCTGTCTCCAACATGGGCCTATACACAACATCAAGGGCGCGTAGAGGCTCACCGACTGCTTGACCGCCTTGAGCCAGTTCATCTCCTGACTAGGTGAATGAGGGATGCATTTCTACAAACTTCTCAAGAAGATGGACGCATTCGTCTAGACAAAGGAGGTACAATAGGCTTTGGAAAGCCTCAAAGCATCGCTGATGTTGGCCCCAATCCTCGTCGCTCCCGAACGGGGAGAACCTCTCCTCCTCTACATCACGACAAGCAACCACGTGGTAAGCGCCGCCCTTGTTGTCAAGAGGGAGGAGCCCGAATACCCCCTAAAGGTCCAATGACCAGTGTACTTCATCGGTGTGGTACTTGCTGATGCCAAGGTTCACTACCCCTAGGTCCAGAAGCTTCTATAGGCTGTGTTGATGGTGACCTGAAAGCTTCTACACTACTTCACCGATCAAGTGGTCATCATCGTCACACTCGTACCCGCTGGGAGACACCGTCCACAACCGCGACGCCATGTGACAAATCTCCAAATGGGCACTCGAGCTCATGGGCCATGACATCAGGTATGTCCCCTACACTGCTATTGAGTCTTAGGCTCTTGCCGACTTCATCGCTGAATGGACAGAAGTCTAGCTCCCAACCCGGACATCACCCACGAGTATTGGACAATGTACTTCGACGGGCCAGTCATGGCGCCCGACTCAGGGGCTAGAGTGGTTCTGATCTCCGTGGATGGGAGCAGGCTCTGCTATGCAATCCTTCTTCATTTTTTAGCCTCGAACAATGTCATAGAGTATGAGGCCCTCATCAATGGGCTGCGCATCGCCATCGAGCTCGGCGCAACGTGGCTATATGTCCGCGACGACTCGGAGCTGGTCGTCGACCAAGTCATGAAGGAATCCTCCTACAAGAGCCCTCTCATGGTGGTGTACTGCCAAGAGGTGCATAAGCTTGAGGGCAAGTTTCAAGGGATCGAGCTGCATTATGTCCCCCAAAAGGACAGTGATGCCACTAACTTCCTCGTGAAATTGGTTGCCAGACAGGATCCATCTCTAGATGGGGTCTTCATCAATGACCTCCACGAGCCATCTGCCCACGTTCTAGAGGATCCGACTTCATTGCGACTCAACCTCGACCAAGTGCTCGGGGACTCCAGTGCTCTGACACGATTCAACCCCGACCAAGTGCTCGAGGGCTCAGCCCTAACATTCCTATCGCAACATCGACAGACGACACTGCCGTGATGACGCTCGACCCGATTGACTAGAGAGCGCCACTGCTCGCCTACATCCTCAAAGAAGTCCTCCCACCAGAAAAGACTGAAGTACGACAAGTCACTCGATGCGCCAAGACATTCGTCGCCATCGGTGATGAACTTTACAAACGAAGTCCGTCGGGAGTACTCATGAAGTGCATCCCGGCCGAACAGGAGAAACAACTCCTCCTCAAAGTCTACGTTGGAATCTGCGGACATCATGCGGCCCCGAGGTCATTGGTCAGGAAAGCCTTCTACCAAGGTTTCTACTGGCCTGCTGCACACCGAGATGCAGAGGAGGTTGTTCGTAGGTGTGAAGGATGTCAGTTCTATGCTCGACAAGCTCACTTGCCAGCGCAGGAGCTACAAACCATCCCCACCACCTGGATTGGTTGATCGATATGCGCTCATGTATTTGCGCGCAATTCTGGATTGGTTTTTCCAAGTGCGGATAGATTGAGAGTTTTTGGAGAGTAGTTTTCTCAATCTTGCCTAAAATCAGGATTTGGAAGTAGGTTTTAAAAACTATTGGAGTTGCTCTATAAACGTGGTCTACGACCTAAAAACCTTCTTTTTGTAAAAAATAGAAAAGAGGGTTAATAAATTGTACAATAAACACAAGAGTTTCAACTTAACTCTAGAATAATAAAAATTTTATAGTAGATAATAAGATTAAAATTTGAAAATCAAACTTTTGATTCATGATGTCATAATACATGGGTACACAAGATCCACTATATTTTAAGTTGAGGTTCAACTAAATGCTTATTTAAGATACACGGAAGCGCCATGCAAAGGGAAAAACTATGGATGTGGATGAAAAAACATATAGATCAATAATTGGTAACTTTATCTTAATTAGATGAAGACTACATTATATACTATGCATATTGTGTTAGAAAATAAACAAGGAGAAAAATGTGTAATTTCATATAAGTATTTTTATTAGTTAGAGATATTAAACAATAACTAATGCTTATATCTTCTAATATTCTGGCATGTGCGATATGATCGCACAGGTTGATAGACTATTGAAGATAAACGGCGAACATGACTTAGCAATTCTAAACTCACTTAGTTCAAAAATCAAAGTTATACTTTCTACGTAAGTACCAAATGCAGCTAATGTTCATCTTGAAAAAAAAAACCTACATGATAGAAGTAGCAATTGCAGTTGGCAACTGAAGTTACGAAAGTACACAACATACTAAATTCCCCGCTTGACACATTCCAATCTCTTAGGCAATCTTTTAAACTAATTTTAATACAGTCATGACAGGGATATAAAAGGCACTCAAATAAACATATGAAACCAAATATAATGTAAATTAATAATTAATCATGTGTTTTTGAGCAGATAATAAATTAATCATGTGGCGACACTTCACCACCTCCCTCACTACATGGGCCATTACTTGACGCCCAGGAGACTTCAGTGTAGGCCTGCTAATTCTATATCCGACCCCACACGTCAGTCTCCTCCACTGCTCCCAATCAAATTCCCCCAAGCTGCGGCCACCCGCCGGGACCAGCCTCGCCGCCGCGCGCCAAATCCCTAACCCCTCCCCGCCTCCGCCTCCGCGCCGGCCGCGCGACCGTCCCCAGAGATGGGGCGAGACAAGAGCCGGCGTCTCTCCGGCAGCGGCTGGTGCTGGCGATGCTCACCTCCACCGTCGTCACCATCGTGGACATCCGCTCCGGGGACACGGCCCCGGGGCTCCGCCCTCACGAGGTGTCCCTCCTCCGCCTCCTCGACAAGATCTCCGACCACCACACCATCGAGCTCAACGATACAGGCATGGACTTGCCCCCGTGAGCTTGATTGTATTGTGCGTCCTGCCTTTGTGTTTGGTTCTGGGGGTGCTGGTGCTTATGGGGGGTGTTGCTTGTATGTGCTTGCAGGAACGAAGCTGAAGTACCGGCCGGGGGTGATTATAGGGGGAAAGTGCCTTGAGCACGACTGCGGGGTGCGCCGGGGCATTGGCTACTTCCTTGAGCCGCTCATACTGCTTGGTCTATTTGCGAGGGCTCCTATATCGATTCGGCTCAAAGGTAAGGTCCTCATCTGTTTATGTTGTGCTTTAAGTGTCAGGCCAAATGGATTGCTCCAAAGAATTTGGTGTGTGGAAATTTTCTTCCTGGATGAATTTCTTTGCGGCTGTACCTGATTTCAATAGAAATTGTTTGGTTTGAATTTCGTTAAAGTAGTTGAATTGTGCTAGTGCTTTAAGTGTCAGGTTGCTGGTTGATACCCTCACGATAATTCTTTTGGCACCACCTTTATTCATTAAAAGCAAGTCAGAGAAATGAGGTGGAAATCACCCTAGTGTACATTTTGCAACACCTGTTGTTAGGACAATGCATAGAGTGGCCTACATGGTTACATGAAAGCAAAGTTGAATGAGAAGTGTGCCTCCAATGCCTCCTTGGCTACGTTGTGAGCTACTTTGATTGTTTCTTGGCCTATTTTCTTGCACACAAAGGGTCTAGGTTGTCAGCTACTTTGTTTCTTGGTCAGCCTAATTTCCATTATACAAAGGGTCTTTCTTTGTTGTTGCTGGAGAACCCGCTAATAGAGGTCGACCTCTCCAGACAGCTAGCTGCTCAATAATGTTATCTTCTCGTGAAGTTGGATGTCTGTAATATGATTCACCTGGCCGAAGTTGAGTGCATTCACCACTATGGATGCGAGTGTACACCCTGTGATTCTGCATGAAGAGGTCCCTGTACTTCTTGCTTTTGGGCCTGGATGAAGATGCCTCCTGGGATTGAGATCCCATTATCATGGATGAAGAGTCCTAGACTCCGTAGTCCTGCCCTCGTCTGCTGAGTAGTGCCACAATTTGTGCTTGTATTACCTGTCCTCCATTGGGTTCATCGGCTAGGATCGGTGGTGTAGCTGAAAACCAAACGACCCTAGAAAAAGAACAAGTGAAAAATAGATTATCTTCATTTTCTACTATGCCACACCTGGTACAATGCTTGTCTATGTGTTTGGAGTAGTTGCCTACTTGTTCCCCTGCTGCTAAGGCTTATTTGTAGCTTCCGTGCAAATGTTTTGAAACGTGGCTGAAGAAAAGGTCCATTCACATTTTAACAGTTTTAGGATGGGCTGTTGTAAGCTTGGCAGCCTTGGCAGCCTTGTGTTGTCGCTGGGTATTGAGTTTCTCTTGCGTCTTGCCAACTGCGTATATGCTTCTTTGGAGGTGCACATCCCTGATGTTGATGGCTGCCAGCATAAGATACAAATGGGTACCTGCTCAATTCAGTTAGCATTCCAGATTTTTGTGTTTGTAATCCATAACTCTGAGACTTTTAGGCAAGGTCGTATGTCCTGCATTTTCCCGAAGAAGGTCGTGGAGCTGTTGGCACTTTTAGGTGACCTGCTTAATGTAGTCAATAACTAAAAAAAACCCTCACAAGTCACATCTCTAATTATCTTCTTCTCAAGGATGGCTGTGTCATGTATTGTTTCAAAGTCTGAAACTGGTGTCCTGCTTTTAGGAATCACTAATGATACAAAGGACCCTTCTGTGGATACTTTCAAGACAACAACCTTGCATATGCTCAAGCACTTTGGTGTTCCTCTGGAGGGTTTCGCTCTAAATATTGATAGCCGTGGATCTCCTCCTCTTGGTGGTGGTGAGGTGTTTCTCCGGGTTTGCAATATAAATAGCACATTGACGGTGCGTTTCATTTTGATTTCCTGTTGATTATATGTCAACTCTGCTGGCATTGACATCTGATGCTAAGTACTTTCACAGGCACCAAACTGGGTAGATGAAGGTATGGTGAAGAGGATAAGCGGTGTTTCGTTCTCCACTAGAGTATCACCAGAGTTACAAAGCCGCATTATATATGCTGCACGTGGAATCTTCAATCGCTTCATTCCTGATGTTCATATAGACACGGATCATAGATCTGGTTCTGCTGGTGGGAGGTAGTTTTCCTTTTCCAATCCTATTGAATTTTGATAACTGCATTCTTTCCTGTTGTCTCTTGTGAGTTGTCACTCAGAAATTTGTCAGATCTTTTCAACTTTTCTTTGATATGTCGCAGGTCACCAGGCTATGGTGTATCATTAGTTGCTGAGACCACTACGGGATGCCTGCTCTCTGTAGATGTCACTGTGAGTTATCCTAGTGTTGATGAAATACATGAAGAATCTGAGAAGCCTGAGCTGACTTCTCCGGAGGATCTTGGTGTTCAAGCTGCATCAATGCTACTAGAAGAGGTGGCTCAAGGAGGTGTTGTTGACTCTACACATCAGGTCTGTCTTTCTGAGTTGTGTCTGATGTTATGCTTGATGATGGCCCTATATCTTGTTATGGGCTCAGCGAAGCTTAGACAGGGCAGTGAAGCATTTTGTTTTTTGGGCCAGTTTGTGTCTAGCTGCAAGTTTTACATGGCCTGTGGATTAATAGATATGAAAATGTTTTTTCAACAATATACTTCTCTTACAAATTGATGTCCTCTCTTGGACTGACAGTGCTGTACATTTATGTTTGCCCATCTTAAATTAATTGTTGTCTATCCTGGTAATATTCCATGCATAAGTTACAAACGTTTTTGTTTATTGAGTTTCTCTTAAATGCTTGCAGAGCCTCCTATTTATCCTGTGTGCTTTATGCCCACCTGATGTATCAAAGGTTCGTGTGGGACAGTTGACTCCATATGGTATAGACACACTTCAAAACATCAGAGATTTTCTTGACGTCAAGTTCATCATCAAGCCTGATCCCAATTCGAACACCGTTACATTAAAATGTGTTGGTGCGGGAGTGAAGAATCTTGCTCGGAAGGTTTCATAAGCAACAGGACCATTAATCTGATCAAGGATTCATGATACATCAAGAGACTACTATGAGACCCTGTTTGTAACTGCAAACAGCAGTGGAGTTCCCCTTAGCTGCTCCTGATGAAATTCTGTTAGAGGTCGCGCATATTATAGACCGAAAACCTAAATTTGAAGGCATCTATGCCGGCTTCACTATTTTAAATTACTCTGTCAACAGTCTCTGAATATGTACACTCCTTTTGAAACAAAAAGTATTGATTCCCAGTCTGACATTCTATGCAGATACGTTCGAAAGAAAACAAACTGTTCATATATTGGCCATGTATATACGTTGCATGTATGACATATGCTCGTACGATTTTCAAATGGATCTGTTACCATTAGTCCTACATCTAGCCAAGGTTATATTGCGACAAGGGTTACACAGCATATGCAAATTGCCATCGGTTACCTCCCAAATCATCGTTCCTAACGGCCTCGCTTGATCTTATTAATCGACCCACATGCCCGCTCTCAGCAGCCGGCAACAACCGATCAAAAGGGGGGGCAAAAAAGTAGCCGGCAACATGTCCTTTCTCATGGGAACCATTGCCATCTCCGCAAAAGAAACCATGGCGGATCGGAGATATGCCTGAGGAAACAATGATCATAGAACGGCAGAATGTACAAGGCGTACAGCTAGCTGCACGAAGCGTTTCGGTGTTCGTTTGCACTCGAGAAATAGCCATTGAAGAATCCAAAACTGCTCTTTCAAAAAACACTTCTCAGTCCTACTTCTGGGGCTTATATAAACCAATAGGCCATAGCAAGCGAATTGTAAATCTCGCACAGACATACATTTCACCACCGTGAAGATGAGGAGCAACAATGCTTCTTCTCTCTTTTACGCTTTGCTCATCATCTGCGCTGCTGCATTGCACGCAGATGCGTCCCAAGAGGATCAACTGCGAAAATTCATCAGGTCTAGGAGGGACAGTCGTAGCGACAAGGGCACGTTTAAGGTGAGTAACATAGGCCACAGGGTCAGCACAAGGTTCTCCGACAGCGAACAGAGCGCCCTGAAGGCAGCTGACAAGATCACTGCGCTGCCGGGGCAACCAGACGACGTCGACTTCGACCAGTACAGCGGGTATGTGACCGTCGACAAGGAGAAGGGCCGGGCACTCTTCTACTACTTCGTGGAGGCGCCGCAGGATGCCTCGACAAAGCCGCTCCTCCTGTGGCTTAACGGAGGTACATATATCTTATCTGAATTGTGGTAGAGCAGTTGCACGCAATGAGTTTGAACCTAACAATATACTAGTTCTGGAGTTCATTAATGTCAGTATGCGTGTGTTTCTGCATGTTAATGCATCAGTATGCATGGGTAATTAACCTGGTAATAACCGTCCACTGCAGGGCCAGGATGCTCGTCTCTTGGCAACGGAGCAATGCAAGAACTCGGCCCGTTCCGTGTAAATAGCGACAACAAAACGCTGAGTAGAAACAAGAAAGCTTGGAACAATGGTAACTTGTAACTGCCTTTCTTTAGCTTAAGCTGGAAACTCATCGACAATATGTATATTTTTTGATGGGAAAACTCGATCTAACGGGATTAATAATTAAAAAAACGGTGTATATGTAGTGGCTAATGTGATCTTCTTGGAATCGCCGGCGGGTGTCGGATACTCTTACTCCAACACATCCTCGGACTACGACCGCAGTGGAGACCAAAGGACAGCTAATGACGCGTATTTGTTTTTGGTTAATTGGCTGGAACGCTTCCCCGAATACAAAAGCCGTCCATTCTACATCTCCGGGGAGAGCTACGCCGGACATTACGTGCCTGAACTTGCTGCCACAATCCTAATCCAGAATTCCTACAACAGCAAGACGGCAATAAACCTACGGGGCATCTTGGTACCAAATCGATTTTTTTTTCTTTGCAGCAGGTTATATATCTAGCTTTGCAAAATAACAAAATTGTCCATAATGGTTATATATATCCTTTTCCTTCAAGGTTGGAAATCCACTTCTGGATCAGAATATGAACTTCAAGGGTGCAGTTGACTACTACTGGAGCCATGGGTTGATGTCAGACGAGGTATTTGACAACATAACCAGGCACTGCAATTTTGACAATTCAGATGGTGTGCTATGCAATGGCGCTGTGGATGCGGTCGATCCTGGACAAATTGATCCTTACAACATCTATGCTCCAATCTGTGTTGACGCGGCCAACGGAGCATACTACCCCAGTGGCTACGTAAGGCAACGATTCACAATGTTTCACTTCATATATTTGGTTCTATATATAACATTTTCCACATATCGCAGTTACCTGGATATGATCCATGCAGCGATTATTACACCTATTCCTACCTCAATGACCCAGCAGTGCAGAAGGCCTTCCACGCTAGAATGACAAATTGGTCCGCATGCACGTAAGATCTTTTAATTGGGCCCATCACCACCGTTATAATATTAGTGAGCTAGGAGTAATTACAAAGTATTCACCTCCAACTTCGTGTGGTTTTTGCAGAAACTTGAACTGGACAGATGCACCGATTTCCATGGTGCCAACAATCTCATGGCTAGTTGAGAAGAAGTTACCTGTCTGGATTTTTAGGTAATTTAGTGGCGATTTTTTAGTGTTGACAAATTAAACTATCCAAAGCACATATAGTAGTAATATGTATTGTACAAATGAAAATAATGCCATTATGAAAAAATTTCAGTGGCGATTTTGATTCCGTATGCCCACTTCCCGCAACGAGGTATTCTATCCATGATCTTAACCTTCGCATCACAACTCCATGGCGTCCGTGGACAGTAAACAAGGAGGTAAGTTCTATGCATGCCAAAGTAATATTTATACCATCCTCTATTGCTGCAAATAGTTTGTATTTCTTATGTTCCAAATAATTATAATTTAGTTTAACTTAATTTTACTAAGCTTTTAGAAAAAAAAATGTTACTCACTTTATTTTTTCCAAATTGTAAGTCATTTTGCCTTTTATTTTTCTATGCACCTGTATGTAGAAAGGACAAATGATTTATAATTTGAAATGGAGAGAGTACCATTTATAAGTTCAAACAACTATCAAGGCATATTTCATAGAAAATTTAATGAAACTAATTTGACGTTGTAGATTTTTTTTCTATAAAAACTTGGTTAAAATTAGAGGAGATTGACTTATAATAACGTGAAAGTAAACTGCAACTTAGAACAGAGTGTGTTACTATTTGAAGCTCAAAAAGGTCTCCATGTTAAGTTTTCCGAGGTGTGCTAGGAAAAATAATAAATACTAAAAATTATTAAATAAAAAAACATGGCTTTTAATTTGGTAGGTTCTAATTATCACCACCACTAAGACATTGGATGTATTATGTTTTCTAAAAAATTACCCACTTATACCATTATGATAAATTCATAAAGTAACGACTTTATATCTAAATTACCCACATCTATCATATAACCCCCGGAATTTGCATCAAAATGGCCCACTTCTGATAATTTAAAATAAATCCTTAATTTTGTATCTAAATTATCTACATCTATCATTAACAAAGAAAATTCAAAGTAACCCCTAAATTTACATCTAAATCACCCACATCTTCCATAACAAAAATAATATAAAGTAACACCTTTAGTTTGTATCTAAATTACGCATTTCTATCATTTGAAAAAAAACCAAAATATACCTCAAACCGATCTTGAGCACTTCATGCAGGTTTAAATGGGCATACCACCGTAGTACTTCATAGTGCAATCTACAATCTAATTTTTTATTTTTAATAAAATACAAAACGAGAGTTGATAAAAGATACAGTAAACATAAAGTTTCAACTTAAATTGAGGATAAAATATTATAGCAACTAATAAATTCAAAATTTTCAAATCAAAATCTAGATTAATGGTGGTGCCATGAGACATGGGCTGCAACAGGATCCACCATAACTTAAGCTAGGGTTTTAAATAAATGCATATTAAAGGTACATGAAGCTGCCATGCAGAGGGGGAAGGTATGTATATATGGATGAAAAGCCATATATATAATAAGTTAAACAAATGAATAGAAATCACTGAGTTTCTATATATGTATTGCATCCAAAAATGACGAAAGAAAAAACATTAATATAAGTAAATTTTATTAGTTGTAGGTATTAAACATAAACATCTAATAAATATGTCTTCTATGGTTCTAGCCCATGCGGGAGCTTGGGTTGATGGGCTAGTAAGATATAGATTTATTTCCTATGGAAATCTCATCTTTAGAATAAAGCCTTACATATATATATATACAAGTTTATAATAAGCTTGGCTCGTGAATTTTGATGATTATGCTTGCAGGTTGGAGGATATGTTCAACAATACAAGGGAGGATTCATATTTGCCTCTGTCAGAGGAGCTGGTCATATGGTTCCGTCCTCTCAACCCGAGAGAGCATTAGTATTATTGGACTCCTTTTTAAAAGGGGTGCTCCCACCGTACGTAATGGAGCAGTAATTCCTTCAAGGGTTATATGCTCAATGGCAAACTCAATAAACAGGAGCAAAACTTTTCTATGAGACAATGTTGGTACTTTTCATTTAGTATAACTTTGATTGATGTTGGTTTTATATTATATGGTATGTGGTTGTTATAATTAAAGCTTCATGTTTTCCCTTAGTGGACATGGATTTTCGGTCTGTGTGAAGTGACAAGAGTACTATGCACAAAGATTGTTTCCTATGCATGTGAGACAGTGCACTCCGTTATCCTATTTTTCTTTAAAGCTGGGCAACCTTCTGTTTTCCAATGTAATGACCATGAGTATGGTTGCATTCTTTAGGTTTCAACACTATATTTCGTTGGGTTATTGGTGACGTCTTTCTAGAGTTGTTTCTGGAGTGTTTGGTTGTGTGAATCAATCCATTCTAGATGAAATAATGCATCATGAGTCTATCTCTTAAATTTAATGAAATGACTTTATTTCCCGTACTAGTACTAATTATTATCTTTATTAGGAACGAGGTTATATAAATCAACTTATTCCTCAAAACAAACAAAAAAAAGAGTGAAATGATAATGGACTACCTCATTTCACACATCAAACACCCCCCTAGCCACCCGATGTGACCGTACCCAAGACTTGTGGAAATGGACTACTTTAAGAGACAAAACAATCCACTTATAGAAATTGATTTTCATTCATAGTTCACTTTCAAACTAAAACAAACTAGAATTTTAAAACCAAAATTCTGACTCTTTTACCCCTCTTTGATAGTCCTAGGATATTACGGGCATCTATTTTCAACTGATTACATTACCATACAACATCAAACTACATAAATAAGATTATTACAATGGTTTGGATACAAGCCCTTGGCGCTAAAATCAAACAAAAACATCGATGTTCTATTCGTAGCAACAAAGCTTGGCGAATCTCTAATCCATAGGCATCCTTGAGTGTAGACGTGAACCCACTACTAATTCCAACATCACTGCAAGTCCGAAAATCTACACACCACGTAATAGATATGTGTAGGCCATGGTCATCACCAATGAGATATAGGGGAAATAGAAAATTAACTAGAAGCATGTATGGTCTATGTCAAAGGTGTGACAGACGATTCATCTGCCACACCTTAGAAAGTTGGTGGAAACAAAAATGAACTAGCGAATGGTAGGTTGTGTCGCGATGCGCTAAACGAAATGCATGACGAAAGGTGTGGTGCGGGAGGTATGCCGTGGCATGGTGACCTTTGATAGCAAACCAAACAAACCCTAGATCTTTAGCATCTTGATGTAGATCGGGTAAATCTAGATCCAATCTAACATAAAATAACTCCCTACAACTAAGATTTGATTGATACAGACATGAAAAATGCATTTCGAACCCCAAATAGGAGCATCACATTTTAGTCATTAGTGATAGGCTATAACTTATAAGCCTCACCATGCCATAGGTAAAGCTGCATAGTGACAGGAGATAGTTGATGCCCATCACCACTGCACTAACAAGTGATTGACAATTAACTCATCACTTTTGAGTCTGTTGCCTTTGTAGGATCGAGATGGCGACTAAAGGGAGCTACATAGTGATAGGAGTTAGTTGATACCCATCACTACTTGCCTTTACCACAAGTCTAGGTGCAGACATGGGATAGAGCTAAACCAATTGGCTTGGTTAGAAAGATTGGCCAGACCGTGGGGTACAGCCGAACCAACGTTCCCTAGCGGAGTCATCCAAAAGTGTGTTGACTCGAATTAGGTCACCACACTAGTAAGGAGCTAGATCGCTTGGTATAGGCAGGCCAAAGATTAGACAAGCCAACCCTCAAGTTGGTTGACGCCTATAGTGTGCTCACAGATGAATACTTTATCTGGTGCCTCCAACAATGAGCGTGATACACAAGACAAGTCACCAGAGGAACCTCGTCAGGAGCATGATACACAAGACACGCCAATGAAGTCTCTTGAAACCCAAAACCCCACTTGCCCAGGGGGACCCTATTGGGGTGTGTGTGTGGTGGCTATGGGGTGCCCTAGCTGGCTTGATCGCTCTAGAGCTTCATCATTGTTGATCCACCGACCATGTAGCAGAGATGAAGAATGAGGAGAGGTAATAGATGGGAAAAGGGTAAAAGAGAGGTAGTAGATTAATTTTGTCGATTGTGTAGTTAGATTACCTCAATCGTCAATAATATTCTAATATATAGAGGGGTGGTTTTATCCTAGTAGGACACCTTTCTCAAACGAAACCTACAAGTTTCCCATGATATTGGGCTAGTTTAGATCAAGTAAAACTCAATCTAGACTCAAAAAACTAGCCAGGTGTAAGGTCCTAAATGGCTAGAGGGGGTGAAAAGTCTATAAAAAATCAACAAAATCACTAGATAGAATTCATTAGTACAACAAATGGCAAAATGCAATTTTGCTCTAGCGCTACTTTGTGTTGCAAGCCACCTATCCAAACAATTCTAGTTGATTATAATCTCTAGGCACACAAAGACTAAGTCACTAATTCTACGACCAGGATCCAATAGATTTCCATGTAACTGACTTAATAGTCAACATCTCATAGAATCTAGTTAGGCTTGCATAGCTAGACAAACGTATCAGTGCCCCTGTAATTCCCGAGCATACGTGATAAGAGATCGATTATTCACTGTTCATAGGATACCTCGTACCCGAACTAGTATAAATATATATCTCATGTGCTACCCATCTAATTCCCTGCATACAAAATGCATTGTCGATGAGAATTTCTTTGGCATGGAGGCTTGGCTAAGTATTAGCAAATCCGTTGGCCCACATGTTTAGATCTTTAGGGACTAAAGATTAGCCAACTAGTTGTTAATACCATGGATCCAAACAGGACGATGCTCCCGTTCCAAACTAACTTCCTGCCATTGCTTCATGGTGTTTGCAACATTTGATTAGAGAAGTTTGATTTATGTAAGTGTCGGTGTGAAAAGTGACCAACTAGTAAATATTTGTCGTTTTGCCGTACATTGTGATCAGATGTGGCCTAGCAATCAATGACATAGGGTTTATACTGGTTAAGGCAACGTGCCCTACGTCCAGTCTGAGTCAGTCGGTGACTTTATTCCTGAGCCTAGGTGCTTGAAGTTTGCTGTGGGGTTACAAACAAGAGAGAGTAAGATGGGGGGTATCAGAGGTCTGGTCGGACTCTGGACCGAAGGGCCAAGAGTGACGGGAGCTCCAACATACGCTCTGTCTGGCTTTAGAGTTCTAGAGCCAGGCAAAGAGAATCGTCTGTTGTCTATGTGAATCGCTAGAATCATGAATGAATCGATCATCCTTTTGAAGAGAGCACATCCCCTTTTATAGATGAAGGGGACAACTTTACAAGAGAGAGAGAGAGAGTGTGTGGGAGAGAGAGAGAGTGTGAGAAAGAAAGTGTGTGTGCTACCTAGTCTTGTTGCCCACGCTGTCGAGTACAAGGCAGTTTGTCGACGCCCACAACACTGTTGATGGCTAGATGCATGTGTTTGGTTCCACTGTCTTCTTCTAGTATGGCAAATGTCGGCGCCTACCATCATGTAGGATAAATGTCGGCGCCCACAACACTGTTGGTGTTTTGACATATCTGGAAGGATATAAAGTACCCTTCTAACATGACCTGACAGTACCATCCTGCAGGTGTGTAGGGTACGGTCCTTGGTATTACGGTTGACTAGAGCACTCTGCCTTACTTGCTCTGTCCGTTTCCTAGGTCTTCACTAAGTGGGTGTCCTCGGTCGGTCTTTCCCTAGTCGGTTCTGGCCTCTCGGTCGGAGAAGAGCTGTAAGTAGAGGTTCGGTGTATTCCCGGTCGGAGAAGACGGTCAAAGTCAAAAGCGAGTGCCATCCCTCCTTGGCCAGGCCTTCCAGTCGGAGAGGCGGGCTGGAGTCAGAAGCGAGCGAGCCCTTTTGGTCGGAGAGGCGGCCGGAGTTGGAAGCGAGTGAGACCTTCTGGTCGAAGAGCGCGGGCCAAAGTCAGAAGTGAGCGAGGGCTTCCAATCGGAGAGGCATGCCAAAGTCAGAAGCGAGAGCCATTCCTCTCCTTGGTCAGGCCTTCTAGTCAGAGACTAGATATGGCCTGTCGTTAGGTTTTTGGGCTAGCCTAGGAGTTACGCATCGTTTACAACATCGTCTGCTAGCCTAAGCTTTTACTGGGAAGCAGGTCCATGAGGGACCCTGGGTTTATGAACCCAACAGGAGCCTAGAGCCCCCGGGCGATTCGGGTAGAATCGTCTAGGGGATTTTTGTCTTGACAGCAGGTGTGCATGAGTGCACCCATGGGTGTAGCCCCGGGCGATTCGGGGAGAATCGTCTAGGGGGGTTTTTGTGTTGCCAATGGAGGAATTTTTGTTTTGACAGCGGGTGCACGCGAGCGCACCCACGAGGGTAGCCTCCGAGCCTGCATCCGACTGGTGAGTCGGTTGGAGGCTGAGCATCTTGGTACTCTTTTCCTGAGGCTGCAGACTGTTTTTTGGGGTGTTCACCCGTGTTTGTCCCACCCGTGACCTGCGTGATCGGTTGATTTCTCGAGTCAGTGTCGGGTGACCTGAGCCCCTAAGCCCTATTGGGCTTGGTAGGGGTTGGTCTGGTTCTGTGCATTACCCTATCTATGGTTTTTTCATAACCGAAGGGGCTGAGCTAACGTCGCTTGCCTCGATGGCTCGAGTGACACTGTAACACCCCTGGTGTTTAGCTTACACATTTGCACTGCATTTCATAAACATGAGCATCATGCATCCATTCGTGAACTTATAGCACATGAAACATAATTTCAAAACATTGCAACGTGTTGTATATTTCATGTGTGTTGTTCTTTTATGAAATGTAAAGTGTGCAACACTTAAGTGCAACATGTGCCACTCACTTAGTGAAACAAGATTAGTTAATACTATGCAACAAGATCATGAAACATGTGAAACATGACTATGAAACATTTGCAACATTTCTTGTGTTTTTCATTGTTTCAGTACATACCTTGCTTGATTATTGTGTGACCAATGTATGGTGTGGCTAAAAACTCTTTTAAGAAACGTAGTTACACCTAGAATGTCATTTGGGACATTATTCATGTTGATCAATTTGCCTAATTAGGTTTCCAAGTCATGGTTGACCAATTTGGACCCCTAGAGCTCCTGTGTTTGACTGTTTAAAAAGTGTAGCTTAGGATGTTTGCATGTCTGGGCAACCTAAAGCAAAGTTGTAGAGAATTATATAAGGAACAAACTTTGTTTAGAAGTCAAGTCTTGAAAATGTGCACAACATGTTCAAAAAGGTCCCACAAGTCAGATTTGAAGGTGGAGTCAACACTTGAAAATTTTGCTAAGTCTTAACTGCCATTTCAGTTTGAATGGGCCGACTTTGGCTTGATATAACTCTTAATCCATGGAGAACTGGCTGTTGATTGCTAAACCAAAGTTGTAGCCCTACTATAACTCTACAACTTTCATGAACATTGTTTCCACTGATTCGCCACGAATTGAGAAATCAAACACAATCAATTAACGCTGTCAGTCGGTGAATGGAGCACTGAATGGCGAGCTACAGTGTTCACCGATTCAGAAAACGCTCGACGCGTGTGTGCCGCGCGTCGCCGGTCGCCTGAGCTTGCTGCCACGTGCCGCGGACGCCCTAGCAAGGCCAGCCACGACGGGCACACTCACACGCACCTGCCCGACCAGTTCGCAGTTCAAATTTTCATTTGCATCGCCTCCACCGCAAGCAGCGACCGAGCTCAGCGCCCGCCATTGCTGCCGAGTGAGCTTCGCCGTCGCCGAGCTCGCGAACCACTGCAAAAACATGAACTCCGTCTTCACCATAGCTCCGCCGTGTCCTCCTCTACCTTCTCCACCTCCTAGCTGCGCCATTCGTGCTTTGGTAAGGTCACAGTGACCATTTCCGCCGTCACCGCCATGGGCGTGACCTCGCCGGAGATGAGGCCGCCGTGGCCGGGGTAGCTAGGAATCGTCCTATCCCTGTTTCTTTGCCGTGTTAGCACCGTGGCGACTTCTGGTAGCTCACGCCGTGCTCGGTTGAGCTAGCCGTGGCTTGCCGTCGCCGGCAGCTCGCGACGGAGCTCTGCCGTGCCGCCATCACCGGCGATGAGCCACCTCCGTTAGGTCATAGCTCGAGCTAGTCGCACCAATCGATTCACCGCATCACGTAGATCATGTAGGTAACCCTGGTGTCATCGGAGCTCTCGCCGTCGGCGAGCTACGCCGTCTTCCGTGCGTCGCAGCCGCCTCCTCTGCTTTGCTGTCGCTGACCAGTGGGGTCGGCTGACAGCCGGGTCCCACATGTCAGTGGCTGTTGTTCTTAAGGATAGTTCAAAAATACAGTTTTGATTGCTTATTTGATATTTTTGTATCTCCTGTTATGTAGATCCAAATTGGATGGTTCCAATTTTGTGAGACTCATAGTTAGGTCTAGTATTTAAGAAAAATATGTCTTGAGCATATTATGTAGAAATTTTGGATGAATTAAATAGGAACTTGAAAAGTGTTTTTGTATGCATGCAAACTTGTTTAAATCATATCTTGAGTTTCTGTGATCCAAAAATTATGAAATTTGGTGGGTAAGCTAGTATTGTATAGTAGAAGCTCTGGTTAAAATTTGAGAGTCATTTCATGTGTAGTTTTTGAGTTATAGATTTTCTTTTTATCATTGGTAGATACTTGGGTGAATTTTAGTAAATTAATTATGAATCCTATGGCCATGAAACTTGGTATGTAGTATCTTGGTACCTTATAGATGGTAGGAAAAATATGAAATCTGTTGCTTGACACTTTTCACTAAGGTTTCCTAATTATGCCATTTTAAGCCATTCTACCTTACCATTTTTGTGTAGGCTGTTGTACTTACTAAAATGGTGTGAAATTTTTATGGTAGTCTACTTAGGGCATGTAGGGTCTACTGTAATTTTTGTAGATTTAATGGTGTAGCTTTCATATATGTTTACCATTTTCTCTAATTAATTAAATAAATTAAGAAAGGTATTAGAGGAAATGTTTTGGTGATGAAACCCCTACTTTCTGGTGTTCTTGTAATATGTGTCATATGTCAGTAAAGTTGGTTTTGTCCAATTAAGTGTTTATATTATAAGTTAATAATTATTTGTTTGCATCATGTCCCTCTGGACAGATCTGGGGACTTTAGAAAGCTCCCCATGATAATTTGGTTTTCTGTGATTGTGATTAATACAAAAGTTGTATATAATTTATGTGTCTAGCTCCTATCAAAATTTGAGGGCATTTGGCCCAGTAGTTTAGAAACTACAGCTATTTAAAGTTGGTTCCAGTCTTTGCTTATTCTCTGCCTTGTGAGGACAGAGTTCTGTTGATTTATGAATTTGAGCTGGTAAAGGTGTGAATCATGCTTCGAGGTCTGAAAATGAATTGCATACAATTTCATAAGCTTTCCAGATTTTCTTGTTGCATGTCATTTGGAATTATAAATCTCCAGTTATGACTAGTTTACTGCACCGCTACATAGTATTCATTTTGCTGAAATACAAATGCTTGAATGTATGTCGTTGCAAGGTTCTCGTTGATTGTTTAGGGGTTAGCCTAACTTAAGAATATGCTTAGGTGCAGGTGCTAGGTCATTAATGGAAGATGAGCAATTATACCTTAGGTTGTATAAACGTGGTAAGTGAAAGTGATTTGAATAGGGCTTAAGTTGGAATATGCAAACTACGGCGAACATGTGCATTCCCCGAGCATCCCCGACATTCGTACATGTGCATCCATGATATTTATCTTGCGCATTCATGCAATAGGTGTGCCGGAGGGAGTGACGTTGCTGGAGTTCGAGGGAGCCAACCAGGAGGAGGAACCCGAGGTGCAGGAAGCCGACGAAGCAGTCACCGCGGAGGAATTGCCCGAGTGCCCTGACCACCAGCCTTCCTCGTTCCTGAAAGGCAAGCTCCGAAGCATATTAAGCCTCCTATGTTTTCACAAATACATTGAGTATCTTTTATTGTTGATGATGCATTAAGTATAGGAATTGGTTGAAACCAATTGCTGCATTATATCCTTCCTTGTCCAGATATCGCACTGGAATCCTATTAAGTTCAGGAACGGGTTAAATGCTTAGCCATGCTTAGTGCGGTAGAAGTCAGGTGATTTCCTGTCACCTGCGAGCTTTAGGATGAGGTGGATCACGGTTGGCTATATTTGCTATCGTGGAAAAGAACCATGTAAATAATGAATTAAGACCGGGCGGGGTCTTGTGTAGGTTTGAACATAGTGACTCCGTCTAAGTCGTTTAAGGACCGATACGTTGTACGTCCTCATGTCATGTTGAACGCAGCCTAACACTTAGCTGGCCGGATAAGTCGTTCCGACCGTGAAGCCTAGTAGCTCGATTCAGGCCGGGAACGCGAGCAGTGGCGGCACTCTGGAGGTAGTAAGGATGTGCGGAGAGCCATTGGCATAAGTCCAAGGCAGGTTAGAGTCCCGAACAACCTTGGCAGAGTGGTTCTCTAAGAATGCCGATCTGTTCGGACCCGCGACTCTTGAATTGTACCAAAGGTGACTTGTTGCAACCCTGACGGGGGAAGCAGGGTTTGTGTTTAGGAATACCCCTCCAGCTGGATAGGAATCGATTCGAATCGCCGTCTCTCCCGGATAGTGAGAACTTGACTGAGCAGCGGCAACGTAGATTCAATTAATTTAACGATATGGTTAAATGGATGATGATAAGGTTGCCACAATGAATACCTGATATGGTTATTAATGTTTGCACCCTAATAAAATGATTGCTTAGTACAGGTGCTAATATAGATGACAGGTTAATGGCTAAAAAGTTACTGCTAGTTCAGGTTAAGAGTTGATCAATATTACTTATGCTTTTCTGCAAAAAGAAAATGTCAGCCAGCTCCACTACATTAAGCTATGCATAATCCTTGGTGTCATTTGTTTGGTTTTCGACGGGTAAGTCTAGCTGAGTACATTACCGTACTCAGGGTTTATTCCCTCTTGTTGCAGATGACCTCCTATATCAGGGATTCTGCAAGTATTGTCTCCACCCGGCGGGTGATGAGGACTAGATCATGGGCATGATCTCCTTTCTCTTATCTGAATGCTTTTGCGGTCTGTGATCAGCGAACCAGTATGTGTATTTGAACTCGGTGTGTGAGTTAAACTATTTGCTTCCGCATGTTTTACAAGACTCGTTTTGTAATAACAATGACTCTGTGATGATGTAATCTATTTGCGAACATCTGTGAAATGTTGTAACGTATGATATGTTATGTTGGATTACTGTGATCTTGGTTGTATGCAAGTTGGTTTGAAATCCTTCGAGATTTCGGTTGACTACCGGGTTTATATGGGCTCAAGTTCGAGAATTTGATCGTTCCGGCGATTGTTTTTGTACTTGTGCTCTTATAAATTGGTCGGTTCTGTGACAGCTGGTATCAGAGCTAGATTCAACATTAAACATGTCTTACGGCTATTTAAAACAAAAGTTTTTTTGTTGTAAAAATGGTTTTCAAACTTATAATTATATATATAAGTGTTCAAAAATCAAAAAAAAATTTTTGGTATACTGGTGATCACATCCCTTATAGCCCACTTAAGGACTTCTAGGTGGCTTATATATAATTACTAACTTGGGGGAATCAATTGTCTCTATTTCGTCGTCCATGCGGCGTGATATTACATGGATACCATTCGTTTGAATGGTAATGTATGGATCAATTGCCTCTACGCTAAGGTAAGAGTGAGTTGTGAGAGCATGACCGTCCAACCGTCGGTCTAGGGGAGAGCTAGTTGTGGTTACTGGAGTATTTACATGTTGCATACATGTATATATGAAAGTACTTAATTGTGGGTATATTTGTTGGGTAGCTTGGATACCGAAGTATATATATCGGGGGATGTATATATGGAGAGTATCTTAGTACTACTTGTGTAATTAGCATTATATCTTGTTGGGTTGGGCTGCAATGAAGTTTTTCTGCAGGTACGCTAACAACGCACCGTGTAGATCGACTAGTTACCGCTAATTGAGAGAACGTATGTATGCCACCGTATAGTCCGCTAAAGCTTAAATTTTCTTAGGTTTGGGAGGACGTACGGAACGAGCATGCATCATATTCACTCATGACATTCATATTGCATTACTCCCTCCCTTATAATTGCTTATCCCAAGTATAAAGTGAAATCTCTCGGAAAGAAGTTAGAAGGAGAGGAATACCCAGAAGAAGTCCAAGGTGTCTCCAATGTGGACAGTAATCACTTCGACGAGTAGTTCGTTAGCAAGTCTCACGAGTTAAGCTTTTGCAGTCATACTGGTAATGTACTTTAATTCGCTCCCTTCGGGATGCGTAACGTTGGTGAAGTTTAAAACTTGTCATATTGGAATGCACTGCATATGGCGCTAGTAATCTACTTGATGATGTGGGGATTGGAGAATGAATTATTGCCTCTGTTTATTGTATGAAGTTTTTATTCTCGTCAGTAAATACAGTTTGGCACGATTGTATTGTTCCCCTCTAATGTGCTGACATCATCAATAATTACTGGTTGCGCATTGTGTAGATGCCTCGTACTCGTTCCACCGGTGCGAGTGATGATGATGATCTTCCGCCACCACCACCCACACCCACGGAACTAATAGCAATGCTTGCGGAAGGACAGCGCACTATGGCCGAGGCCCTCCGTATGATTGCGAATCGTGATGGCCGTGGTCCACGCCAAGGACCAGATCCAAATCAGTACAGTGATTTCAAGGATTTTCTTGACACGAAACCCCCAATCTTCAAGGAGGCTGAGGAGCCTCTACAAGCTGATGAGTGGTTGAATACTCTCGAGCAGAAGTTCCATCTGCTCCGCTTGACTAAGGTGCTAAAAACTGAGTACGCATCGCACCAACTTCATGGGCCTGCTGGCATTTGGTGGAGTCATCATCGGTCCACTATGCCTGCTAATGCCCAAATCACATGGGATCAGTTCAAGTTTGCTTTCAGGGGAAATTACATTCCTCCTAGTCTTATGGCGATCAAACATACAGAGTTCATGAAGCTGACTCAGGGAAACAAGAGCCTGAACGAATACCTGCAAGCTTTCAACAACCTTGCAAGGTATGCTACCGAGTTTGTGGACACAGATGCCAAGAAGATTGCAAGCTTCAAGCGGGGACTTAGCCCCAAACTAATGAAGACCATGGGAAATTGCAAGTGCGCTCATTTTAATGAGTTTGTGAGTGATGCTTTATCGCAAGAGAACAACAATGCTGTGTATGCTGCTTCAAAAAGTCATAAGAGGGCCTATGAGGCGGGTGCCTCACAATCTAAGGCTCCCATCGCACAAAAGGCTCCATTCCGTCCTCCAGCATCAGCCGCCAAGTTTCGCCCCCCGCAGAAGAAGAATCCCACCAAGACTGGGTTTCGCAAGGCATTTACAGTTGCTCTTCCCAAGGGCACTACCAGTCAGGGCAGTTCCAGGGCTCCACCCAGCAACATGTCGTGCTGGAACTACAATAAGACAGGCCACTGGGCAAGGGAATGCCCTTACCCTAAGAAGAATAATTACCAGGGTGGCCGTCAAGGACAAGTGAACCACACTAATATTACTGAGATCCCTTCAGGTGAGGTAGTGACTGCCGATAAGTTTCTGATTGACCAACACCCCGCAGTTGTACTATTTGATTCAGGTGCTTCGCATTCCTTCATTAGTCCATCATTTGCATCCAAGTTTATGCAGAAAACATATACTGTTGAGGGTGAGGGTTATTGTATTAGGGCTGCCAGTGGTATTATCCCAACCAAGCTGGTAGTTGGGGACGTACAATTTGAGATAAAGGGGCAAAGTTATCAGGTTGATTTGGTAGTTTTACCGGGGCTAGGTATCGATGTGATATTAGGAATGAACTGGATGAGCCGTCATGGAGTGCTTATTGATACGTCGACTAGAGTAGTCATGCTCAGAGATCCTAGTAATCAGGAGGGTTTTCTAGTACAGTTACCCAAGGACATCAATCTTTCTTGCACGACCAATGCGGTGCAAGCAAAGTCTCTGGCAGATATCCCTGTCGTGTGTGACTTTCCGGATGTTTTTCCTGATGATTTGCCTAGATTGCCCCTAGATCGAGAAGTAGAATTCAAGATAGAGTTGCTTCCTAGTACAGCTCCCATATCTAGAAGGCCATATAGAATGCCTCCCAATGAACTAGCTAAACTCAAGACCCAGTTGAATGAACTGCTATAGAAAGGCCTTATCCGCCCTAGTTCATCTCCGTGGGGGTGCCCAGCCATCTTTGTGAAGAAGAAGGATCAATCTCTACGCATGTGTGTAGATTATAGACCCTTGAATGCAGTTACAATCAAGAATAAGTACCCTCTGCCATGCATAGATATCTTGTTTGATCAGTTATCTAAAGCAAAAGTCTTTTCTAAGATTGATTTGAGATCTGGGTATCATCAAATCAAAATTCGGCCTGAGGATGTCCCAAAAACTGCATTCTCTACAAGATATGGTCTGTATGAATACCTTGTTATGTCTTTTGGATTGACAAATGTCCCCGCACATTTTACATATCTGATGAATTCAGTGTTTATGCCTGAGTTGGACAAATTTGTGGTGGTATTCATAGATGATATCCTGGTCTATTCTGAGAATGAAGAAGATCATATTGAACATTTGCGGGTGGTTCTTACTAGATTGCGAGAACATCAGCTGTATGCAAAGTTCAGCAAATGTGAATTTTGGCTTCGTGAGGTACCTTTTCTTGGACACGTGTTGTCCGATGGTGGAATTATGGTTGATCCCACCAAGGTGCAAGAAGTATTGAACTGGAAGGCTCCCATCTCGGTGCACGAGGTTCGGAGTTTTCTGGGGTTGGCTGGCTATTATCGTCGCTTCATCCCGGATTTCTCTAAAATCGCCAAGCCTATGACTCGATTTGCTACAAAAAGACATGAAGTTTGTCTGGACTCCTGAGTGTGATGCGGCTTTCCATACCCTGCGAACTCTTCTAACATCGGCTCCGGTTTTGGCACAACCGGATATCGAGAAACCTTTTGATGTGTTCTGTGATGCATCAGGTATTGGGTTAGGAGGTGTTCTTATGCAAGAGGGTAGAGTCATCGCTTATACCTCTTGCCAACTTCGGAAGCATGAAGTGAATTATCCAACGCATGACTTGGAACTCGCTGCAGTTGTTCATGCTTTGAAGGCCTGGAGACATTATCTACTTGGCAATGTGTGCAACATCTACACTGATCACAAAAGCCTCAAGTACATCTTCACTCAACCAGAGTTAAATATGCGTCAGAGAAGATGGCTCGAGTTGATCAAGGATTATAACCTTCAAGTGCACTATCACCCTGGCAAGGCAAACGTCGTCGCGGATGCCTTAAGCAGAAAGTCTCATTGCCACTCGTTGATTGAGAGTGATGTCCATTTGTCAAAGCTTCTTCATCCTGCAGTCCTACACAACATCACTGTCAGTTGTACTCTACAGAGTTGAATTATCGAGCTACAGAAGACAGATGCAGGTGTGTTTCACATCAAGCGCAAGATGAAAGAGCAAGAAACCAAACATTTTCGAGTAGATGAGGAAGGCGTGTTATGGTTCAAGGATAGGTTAGTAGTTCCGAAGGATAGAGAGCTCAGAAACCAAATCATATCCGAAGCTCATTCCTCTAAACTATCTATTCATCCTGGTAGTAGTAAAATGTATCATGATTTAAAGCCTCGATTTTGGTGGACCAAAATGAAGAAAGAGATAGCCGCTTTTGTGGCTAGGTGTGACACTTGTTGTCGGGTCAAGGCGGTACACATGAAAGCTGGATTACTTCAGCCACTCTCTATTCCAGGTTGGAAATGGGAAGAGATAAGTATGGATTTTATAGTTGGACTCCCTACCACTCAAAGGAATTTTAACTCAATTTGGGTAATTGTGGACCGACTGACCAAGTCGGCACACTTTATTCCTGTCCGCATAGACTTTCGTCCAACCGACTATGCGGAGTTGTACTTCAACCAGATAGTCCGACTTCATGGGATCCCTCGTACTATTGTCTCAGATAGAGGACCACAGTTCACTGCTCGCTTTTGGGAGCACTTACACGGATTATTAGGGACTAAGCTCGTAAGAAGTTCTGCCTATCATCCGCAAACCAATGGGCAAACTGAACGGGTGAATCAAATCTTAGAAGATATGTTGAGAGCTTGTGTCATCTCGGCTAAGGGCTCATGGGAAAAATTGTTGCCCCTAGCTGAATTCTCGTACAATAATAGTTATCAAGAGAGCATAAAGATGGCACCATTTGAAGCTTTGTATGGCCGAAAGTGTAGAACCCCGTTGAACTGGGTAGAAGCCGGTGAAAGGAGATATTATGGAATTGATTTCGTTCAAGAAGCCGAAGAACAAGTCCGTACTATCCAAACCCACATGGCCGCAGCTCAAGCTAGGCAGAAGAGTTATGCTGATCAACGTAGGAAACCTATTGAGTTCGAAGTTGGAGACTTCGTTTATCTGAAAGTCTCACCTATGAAGAGTGTCCAACGCTTTGGTGTGAAGCGAAAGCTTGCGCCGAGATATGTTGGTCCGTTTGAAATCATTGGACAAAGTGGTAAAGTGGCGTACAAGATTCAATTACCTCCTGAGATGAGTGCTATCTTCAATGTCTTTCATGTATCCCAATTAAAGAAATGTCTTCGCATCCCTGAAGAGAGAGTTCCATTGGGGGATATCGAGTTAAAATCAGATTTGACCTTTGAAGAAAAGCCGGTTCGAGTGATTGACACTCATGAGCGAGTGACTCGGAGTCGGGTAGTCAAGTTCTATAAAGTCATGTGGAGCAATCAGGGTAGTGAACGCGATGCAACGTGGGAAAGGGAAGACTATTTGAGGGATGGTTATAAGGAATTCTATCAACAATGGTACGCTTTTCAAATCTCGGGACGAGATTTTTATAAGGGGGGAGGGCTGTAACACCCCTGGTGTTTAGCTTACACATTTGCACTGCATTTCATAAACATGAGCATCATGCATCCATTCGTGAACTTATAGCACATGAAACATAATTTCGAAACATTGCAACGTGTTGTATATTTCATGTGTGTTGTTCTTTTATGAAATGTAAAGTGTGCAACACTTAAGTGCAACATGTGCCACTCACTTAGTGAAACAAGATTAGTTAATACTATGCAACAAGATCATGAAACATGTGAAACATGACTATGAAACATTTGCAACATTTCTTGTGTTTTTCATTGTTTCAGTACATACCTTGCTTGATTATTGTGTGACCAATGTATGGTGTGGCTAAAAACACTTTTAAGAAACGTAGTTACACCTAGAATGTCATTTGGGACATTATTCATGTTGATCATTTTGCCTAATTAGGTTTCCAAGTCATGGTTGACCAATTTGGACCCCTAGAGCTCCTGTGTTTGACTGTTTAAAAAGTGTAGCTTAGGATGTTTGCATGTCTGGGCAACCTAAAGCAAAGTTGTAGAGAATTATATAAGGAACAAACTTTGTTTAGAAGTCAAGTCTTGAAAATGTGCGCAACATGTTCAAAAAGGTCCCACAAGTCAGATTTGAAGGTGGAGGTCAAACACTTGAAAATTTTGCTAAGTCTTAACTGCCATTTCAGTTTGAATGGGCCGACTTTGGCTTGATATAACTCTTAATCCATGGAGAACTGGCTGTTGATTGCTAAACCAAAGTTGTAGCCCTACTATAACTCTACAACTTTCATGAACATTGTTTCCACTGATTCGCCACGAATTGAGAAATCAAACACAATCAATTAACGCTGTCAGTCGGTGAATGGAGCACTGAATGGCGAGCTACAGTGTTCACCGATTCAGAAACGCTCGACGCGTGTGTGCCGCGCGTCGCCGGTCGCCTGAGCTTGCTTCCACGTGCCGCGGACACCCTGGCAAGGCCAGCCACGACGGGCACACTCACACGCACCTGCCCGACCAGTTCGCAGTTCAAATTTTCATTTGCATCGCCTCCATCGCAAGCAGCGACCGAGCTCAGCGCCCGCCATTGCTTGCCCGAGCGAGCTTCGCCGTCGCCGAGCTCGCGAACCACTGCAAAACGCGAACTCCGTCTTCACCATAGCTCCGCCGTGTCCTCCTCTACCCTTCTCCACCTCCTAGCTGCGCCATTCATGCTTTGGTAAGGTCACAGTGACCATTTCCGCCGTCACCGCCATGGGCGTGACCTCGCCGGAGATGAGGCCGCCGTGGCCGGGGTAGCTAGGAATCGTCCCGTCCCTGTTTCTTTGCCGTGTTAGCACCATGGCGGACTTCTGGTAGCTCACGCCGTGCTCGGTTGAGCTAGCCGTGGCTTGCCGTCGCCGGTAGCTCGCGACGGAGCTCTGCCGTGCCGCCATCACCGGCGACGAGCCACCTCCGTTAGGTCATAGCTCGAGCTAGTCGCACCAATCGATTCACCGCATCATGTAGATCATGTAGGTAACCCTGGTGTCACCGGAGCTCTCGCCGTCGGCGAGCTACGCCGTCTTCCGTGCGTCGCAGCCGCCTCCTCTGCTTTGCTGTCGCTGACCAGTGGGGTCGGCTGACAGCCGGGGTCCCACATGTCAGTGGCTGTTGTTCTTAAGGATAGTTCAAAAATACAGTTTTGATTGCTTATTTGATATTTTTGTATCTCCTGTTATGTAGATCCAAATTGGATGGTTCCAATTTTGTGAGACTCACAGTTAGGTCTAGTATTTAAGAAAAATATGTCTTGAGCATATTATGTAGAAATTTTGGATGAATTAAATAGGAACTTGAAAAGTGTTTTTGTACTAATTATTACTTTATTAGGAACGAGGTTATATAAATCAACTTATTCCTCAAAACAAACAAAAAAAGAGTGAAATGATAATGGACTACCTCATTTCACACATCAAACACCCCCCTAGCCACCCGATGTGACCGTACCCAAGACTTGTGGAAATGGACTACTTTAAGAGACAAAACAATCCACTTATAGAAATTGATTTTCATTCATAGTTCACTTTCAAACTAAAACAAACTAGAATTTTAAAACCAAAATTCTGACTCTTTTACCCCTCTTTGATAGTCCTAGGATATTACGGGCATCTATTTTCAACTGATTACATTACCATACAACATCAAACTACATAAATAAGATTATTACAATGGTTTGGATACAAGCCCTTGGCGCTAAAATCAAACAAAAACATCGATGTTCTATTCGTAGCAACAAAGCTTGGCGAATCTCCTAATCCATAGGCATCCTTGAGTGTAGACGTGAACCCATACTAATTCCAACATCACTGCAAGTCCGAAAATCTACACACCACGTAATAGATATGTGTAGGCCATGGTCATCACCAATGAGATATAGGGGAAATAGAAAATTAACTAGAAGCAGTGTATGGTCTATGTCAAAGGTGTGACAGACGATTCTCTGCCACACCTTAGAAAGTTGGTGGAAACAAAATGAACTAGCGAATGGTAGGTGTGTCGCGATGCGCTAAACGAAATGCATGACGAAAGGTGTGGTGCGGGAGGTATGCCGTGGCATGGTGACCTTTGATAGCAAAACCAAACAAACCCTAGATCTTTAGCATCTTGATGTAGATCGGGTAAATCTAGATCCATCTAACATAAAATAACTCCCTACAACTAAGATTGATTGATACAGACATGAAAATGCATTTCGAACCCCAAATAGGAGCATCACATTTAGTCATTAGTGATAGGCCTATAACTTATAAGCCTCACCATGCCATAGGTAAAGCTGCATAGTGACAGGAGATAGTTGATGCCCATCACCACTGCACTAACAAGTGATTGACAATTAACTCATCACTTTTGAGTCTGTTGCCTTTGTAGGATCGAGATGGCGACTAAAGGGAGCTACATAGTGATAGGAGTTAGTTGATACCCATCACTACTTGCCTTTACCACAAGTCTAGGTGCAGACATGGGATAGAGCTAAACCAATTGGCTTGGTTAGAAAGATTGGCCAGACCGTGGGGTACAGCCGAACCAACGTTCCCTAGCGGAGTCATCCAAAAGTGTGTTGACTCGAATTAGGTCACCACACTAGTAAGGAGCTAGATCGCTTGGTATAGGCAGGCCAAAGATTAGACAAGCCAACCCTCAAGTTGGTTGACGCCTATAGTGTGCTCACAGATGAATACTTTATCTGGTGCCTCCAACAATGAGCGTGATACACAAGACAAGTCACCAGAGGAACCTCGTCAGGAGCATGATACACAAGACACGCCAATGAAGTCTCTTGAAACCCAAAACCCCACTTGCCCAGGGGGACCCTATTGGGGTGTGTGTGTGGTGGCTATGGGGTGCCCTAGCTGGCTTGATCGCTCTAGAGCTTCATCATTGTTGATCCACCGACCATGTAGCAGAGATGAAGAATGAGGAGAGGTAATAGATGGGAAAAGGGTAAAAGAGAGGTAGTAGATTAATTTTGTCGATTGTGTAGTTAGATTACCTCAATCGTCAATAATATTCTAATATATAGAGGGGTGGTTTTATCCTAGTAGGACACCTTTCTCAAACGAAACCTACAAGTTTCCCATGATATTGGGCTAGTTTAGATCAAGTAAAACTCAATCTAGACTCAAAAAACTAGCCAGGTGTAAGGTCCTAAATGGCTAGAGGGGGTGAAAAGTCTATAAAAAATCAACAAAATCACTAGATAGAATTCATTAGTACAACAAATGGCAAAATGCAATTTTGCTCTAGCGCTACTTTGTGTTGCAAGCCACCTATCCAAACAATTCTAGTTGATTATAATCTCTAGGCACACAAAGACTAAGTCACTAATTCTACGACCAGGATCCAATAGATTTCCATGTAACTGACTTAATAGTCAACATCTCATAGAATCTAGTTAGGCTTGCATAGCTAGACAAACGTATCAGTGCCCCTGTAATTCCCGAGCATACGTGATAAGAGATCGATTATTCACTGTTCATAGGATACCTCGTACCCGAACTAGTATAAATATATATCTCATGTGCTACCCATCTAATTCCCTGCATACAAAATGCATTGTCGATGAGAATTTCTTTGGCATGGAGGCTTGGCTAAGTATTAGCAAATCCGTTGGCCCACATGTTTAGATCTTTAGGGACTAAAGATTAGCCAACTAGTTGTTAATACCATGGATCCAAACAGGACGATGCTCCCGTTCCAAACTAACTTCCTGCCATTGCTTCATGGTGTTTGCAACATTTGATTAGAGAAGTTTGATTTATGTAAGTGTCGGTGTGAAAAGTGACCAACTAGTAAATATTTGTCGTTTTGCCGTACATTGTGATCAGATGTGGCCTAGCAATCAATGACATAGGGTTTATACTGGTTAAGGCAACGTGCCCTACGTCCAGTCTGAGTCAGTCGGTGACTTTATTCCTGAGCCTAGGTGCTTGAAGTTTGCTGTGGGGTTACAAACAAGAGAGAGTAAGATGGGGGGTATCAGAGGTCTGGTCGGACTCTGGACCGAAGGGCCAAGAGTGACGGGAGCTCCAACATACGCTCTGTCTGGCTTTAGAGTTCTAGAGCCAGGCAAAGAGAATCGTCTGTTGTCTATGTGAATCGCTAGAATCATGAATGAATCGATCATCCTTTTGAAGAGAGCACATCCCCTTTTATAGATGAAGGGGACAACTTTACAAGAGAGAGAGAGAGAGTGTGTGGGAGAGAGAGAGAGTGTGAGAAAGAAAGTGTGTGTGCTACCTAGTCTTGTTGCCCACGCTGTCGAGTACAAGGCAGTTTGTCGACGCCCACAACACTGTTGATGGCTAGATGCATGTGTTTGGTTCCACTGTCTTCTTCTAGTATGGCAAATGTCGGCGCCTACCATCATGTAGGATAAATGTCGGCGCCCACAACACTGTTGGTGTTTTGACATATCTGGAAGGATATAAAGTACCCTTCTAACATGACCTGACAGTACCATCCTGCAGGTGTGTAGGGTACGGTCCTTGGTATTACGGTTGACTAGAGCACTCTGCCTTACTTGCTCTGTCCGTTTCCTAGGTCTTCACTAAGTGGGTGTCCTCGGTCGGTCTTTCCCTAGTCGGTTCTGGCCTCTCGGTCGGAGAAGAGCTGTAAGTAGAGGTTCGGTGTATTCCCGGTCGGAGAAGACGGTCAAAGTCAAAAGCGAGTGCCATCCCTCCTTGGCCAGGCCTTCCAGTCGGAGAGGCGGGCTGGAGTCAGAAGCGAGCGAGCCCTTTTGGTCGGAGAGGCGGCCGGAGTTGGAAGCGAGTGAGACCTTCTGGTCGAAGAGCGCGGGCCAAAGTCAGAAGTGAGCGAGGGCTTCCAATCGGAGAGGCATGCCAAAGTCAGAAGCGAGAGCCATTCCTCTCCTTGGTCAGGCCTTCTAGTCAGAGACTAGATATGGCCTGTCGTTAGGTTTTTGGGCTAGCCTAGGAGTTACGCATCGTTTACAACATCGTCTGCTAGCCTAAGCTTTTACTGGGAAGCAGGTCCATGAGGGACCCTGGGTTTATGAACCCAACAGGAGCCTAGAGCCCCCGGGCGATTCGGGTAGAATCGTCTAGGGGATTTTTGTCTTGACAGCAGGTGTGCATGAGTGCACCCATGGGTGTAGCCCCGGGCGATTCGGGGAGAATCGTCTAGGGGGGTTTTTGTGTTGCCAATGGAGGAATTTTTGTTTTGACAGCGGGTGCACGCGAGCGCACCCACGAGGGTAGCCTCCGAGCCTGCATCCGACTGGTGAGTCGGTTGGAGGCTGAGCATCTTGGTACTCTTTTCCTGAGGCTGCAGACTGTTTTTTGGGGTGTTCACCCGTGTTTGTCCCACCCGTGACCTGCGTGATCGGTTGATTTCTCGAGTCAGTGTCGGGTGACCTGAGCCCCTAAGCCCTATTGGGCTTGGTAGGGGTTGGTCTGGTTCTGTGCATTACCCTATCTATGGTTTTTTCATAACCGAAGGGGCTGAGCTAACGTCGCTTGCCTCGATGGCTCGAGTGACACTGTAACACCCCTGGTGTTTAGCTTACACATTTGCACTGCATTTCATAAACATGAGCATCATGCATCCATTCGTGAACTTATAGCACATGAAACATAATTTCGAAACATTGCAACGTGTTGTATATTTCATGTGTGTTGTTCTTTTATGAAATGTAAAGTGTGCAACACTTAAGTGCAACATGTGCCACTCACTTAGTGAAACAAGATTAGTTAATACTATGCAACAAGATCATGAAACATGTGAAACATGACTATGAAACATTTGCAACATTTCTTGTGTTTTTCATTGTTTCAGTACATACCTTGCTTGATTATTGTGTGACCAATGTATGGTGTGGCTAAAAACTCTTTTAAGAAACGTAGTTACACCTAGAATGTCATTTGGGACATTATTCATGTTGATCATTTTGCCTAATTAGGTTTCCAAGTCATGGTTGACCAATTTGGACCCCTAGAGCTCCTGTGTTTGACTGTTTAAAAAGTGTAGCTTAGGATGTTTGCATGTCTGGGCAACCTAAAGCAAAGTTGTAGAGAATTATATAAGGAACAAACTTTGTTTAGAAGTCAAGTCTTGAAAATGTGCACAACATGTTCAAAAAGGTCCCACAAGTCAGATTTGAAGGTGGAGTCAACACTTGAAAATTTTGCTAAGTCTTAACTGCCATTTCAGTTTGAATGGGCCGACTTTGGCTTGATATAACTCTTAATCCATGGAGAACTGGCTGTTGATTGCTAAACCAAAGTTGTAGCCCTACTATAACTCTACAACTTTCATGAACATTGTTTCCACTGATTCGCCACGAATTGAGAAATCAAACACAATCAATTAACGCTGTCAGTCGGTGAATGGAGCACTGAATGGCGAGCTACAGTGTTCACCGATTCAGAAAACGCTCGACGCGTGTGTGCCGCGCGTCGCCGGTCGCCTGAGCTTGCTGCCACGCGCCGCGGACGCCCTAGCAAGGCCAGCCACGACGGGCACACTCACACGCACCTGCCCGACCAGTTCGCAGTTCAAATTTTCATTTGCATCGCCTCCACCGCAAGCAGCGACCGAGCTCAGCGCCCGCCATTGCTGCCGAGCGAGCTTCGCCGTCGCCGAGCTCGCGAACCACTGCAAAAACACGAACTCCGTCTTCACCATAGCTCCGCCGTGTCCTCCTCTACCTTCTCCACCTCCTAGCTGCGCCGTTCGTGCTTTGGTAAGGTCACAGTGACCATTTCCGCCGTCACCGCCATGGGCGTGACCTCGCCGGAGATGAGGCCGCCGTGGCCGGGGTAGCTAGGAATCGTCCCGTCCCTGTTTCTTTGCCGTGTTAGCACCGTGGCGACTTCTGGTAGCTCACGCCGTGCTCGGTTGAGCTAGCCGTGGCTTGCCGTCGCCGGCAGCTCGCGCCGGAGCTCTGCCGTGCCGCCATCACCGGCGACTGAGCCACCTCCGTTAGGTCATAGCTCGAGCTAGTCGCACCAATCGATTCACCGCATCACGTAGATCATGTAGGTAACCCTGGTGTCACCGGAGCTCTCGCCGTCGGCGAGCTACGCCGTCTTCCGTGCGTCGCAGCCGCCTCCTCTGCTTTGCTGTCGCTGACCAGTGGGGTCGGCTGACAGCCGGGTCCCACATGTCAGTGGCTGTTGTTCTTAAGGATAGTTCAAAAATACAGTTTTGATTGCTTATTTGATATTTTTGTATCTCCTGTTATGTAGATCCAAATTGGATGGTTCCAATTTTGTGAGACTCACAGTTAGGTCTAGTATTTAAGAAAAATATGTCTTGAGCATATTATGTAGAAATTTTGGATGAATTAAATAGGAACTTGAAAAGTGTTTTTGTATGCATGCAAACTTGTTTAAATCATATCTTGAGTTTCTGTGATCCAAAAATTATGAAATTTTGTGGGTAAGCTAGTATTGTATAGTAGAAGCTCTGGTTAAAATTTGAGAGTCATTGCATGTGTAGTTTTTGAGTTATAGATTTTCTTTTTATCATTGGTAGATACTTGGGTGAATTTTAGTAAATTAATTATGAATCCTATGGCCATGAAACTTGGTATGTAGTATCTTGGTACCTTATAGATGGTAGGAAAAATATGAAATCTGTTGCTTGACACTTTTCACTAAGGTTTCCTAATTATGCCATTTTAAGCCATTCTACCTTACCATTTTTGTGTAGGCTGTTGTACTTACTAAAATGGTGTGAAATTTTTATGGTAGTCTACTTAGGGCATGTAGGGTCTACTGTAATTTTTGTAGATTTAATGGTGTAGCTTTCATATATGTTTACCATTTTCTCTAATTAATTAAATAAATTAAGAAAGGTATTAGAGGAAATGTTTTGGTGATGAAACCCCTACTTTCTGGTGTTCTTGTAATATGTGTCATATGTCAGTAAAGTTGGTTTTGTCCAATTAAGTGTTTATATTATAAGTTAATAATTATTTGTTTGCATCATGTCCCTCTGGACAGATCTGGGGACTTTAGAAAGCTCCCCATGATAATTTGGTTTTCTGTGATTGTGATTAATACAAAGTTGTATATAATTTATGTGTCTAGCTCCTATCAAAATTTGAGGGCATTTGGCCCAGTAGTTTAGAAACTACAGCTATTTAAAGTTGGTTCCAGTCTTTGCTTATTCTCTGCCTTGTGAGGACAGAGTTCTGTTGATTGATGAATTCGAGCCTGGTAAAGGTTTGAATCATGCTTCGAGGTCTGAAAATGTATTGTAGACAATTTATAAGCTTTCCAGATTGTCTTGTTGCATATCATTTGGATTTATAAATCTTCCAGTTATGACTAGTTTACTGCACCGCTACATAGTATTCATTTTGCTGAAATACAAATGCTTGAATGTATGTTGTTGCAAGGTTCTCGTTGATTGTTTAGGGGTTAGCCTAACTTAAGAATATGCTTAGGTGCAGGTGCTAGGTCATTAATGGAAGATGAGCAATTATACCTTAGGTTGTATAAACGTGGTAAGTGAAAGTGATTTGAATAGGGCTTAAGTTGGAATATGCAAACTACAGCGAACATGTGCATTCCCCGAGCATCCCCGACATTCGTACATGTGCATCCATGATATTTATCTTGCGCATTCATGCAATAGGTGTGCCGGAGGGAGTGACGTTGCTGGAGTTCGAGGGAGCCAACCAGGAGGAGGAACCCGAGGTGCAGGAAGCCGACGAAGCAGTCAGCCGCGGAGGAATTGCCCGAGTGCCCTGACCACCAGCCTTCCTCGTTCCTGAAAGGCAAGCTCCGGAGCATATTAAGCCTCCTATGTTTTCACAAATACATTGAGTATCTTTTATTGTTGATGATGCATTAAGTATAGGAATTGGTTGAAACCAATTGCTGCATTATATCCTTCCTTGTCCAGATATCGCACTGGAATCCTATTAAGTTCAGGAACGGGTTAAATGCTTAGCCATGCTTAGTGCGGTAGAAGTCAGGTGATTTCCTGTCACCTGCGAGCTTTAGGATGAGGTGGATCACGGTTGGCTATATTTGCTATCGTGGAAAAGAACCATGTAAATAATGAATTAAGACCGGGCGGGGTCTTGTGTAGGTTTGAACATAGTGACTCCGTCTGAGTCGTTTAAGGACCGATACGCTGTACGTCCTCATGTCATGTTGAACGCAGCCTAACACTTAGCTGGCCGGATAAGTCGTTCCGACCGCTGAAGCCTAGTAGCTCGATTCAGGCCGGGAACGCGAGCAGTGGCGGCACTCTGGAGGTAGTAAGGATGTGCGGAGAGCCATTGGCATAAGTCCAAGGCAGGGTTAGAGTCCCGAACAACCTTGGCAGAGTGGTTCTCTGAGAATGCCGATCTGTTCGGACCCGCGACTCTTGAATTGTACCAAAGGTGACTTGTTGCGACCCTGACGGGGGAAGCAGGGTTTGTGTTTAGGAATACCCCTCCAGCTGGATAGGAATCGATTCGAATCGCCGTCTCTCCCGGATAGTGAGAACTTGACTGAGCAGCGGCAACGTAGATTCAATTAATTTAACGATATGGTTAAATGGATGATGATAAGGTTGCCACAATGAATACCTGATATGGTTATTAATGTTTGCACCCTAATAAAATGATTGCTTAGTACAGGTGCTAATATAGATGACAGGTTAATGGCTAAAAAGTTACTGCTAGTTCAGGTTAAGAGTTGATCAATATTACTTATGCTTTTCTGCAAAAAGAAAATGTCAGCCAGCTCCACTACATTAAGCTATGCATAATCCTTGGTGTCATTTGTTTGGTTTTCGACGGGTAAGTCTAGCTGAGTACATTACCGTACTCAGGGTTTATTCCCTCTTGTTGCAGATGACCTCCTATATCAGGGATTCTGCAAGTATTGTCTCCACCCGGCGGGTGATGAGGACTAGATCATGGGCATGATCTCCTTTCTCTTATCTGAATGCTTTTGCGGTCTGTGATCAGCGAACCAGTATGTGTATTTGAACTCGGTGTGTGAGTTAAACTATTTGCTTCCGCATGTTTTACAAGACTCGTTTTGTAATAACAATGACTCTGTGATGATGTAATCTATTTGCGAACATCTGTGAAATGTTGTAACGTATGATATGTTATGTTGGATTACTGTGATCTTGGTTGTATGCAAGTTGGTTTGAAATCCTTCGAGATTTCGGTTGACTACCGGGTTTATATGGGCTCAAGTTCGAGAATTTGATCGTTCCGGCGATTGTTTTTGTACTTGTGCTCTTATAAATTGGTCGGTTCTGTGACAGCTGGTATCAGAGCTAGATTCAACATTAAACATGTCTTACGGCTATTTAAAACAAAAGTTTTTTGTTGTAAAAATGGTTTTCAAACTTATAATTATATATATAAGTGTTCAAAAATCAAAAAAATTTTATGGTATACTGGTGATCACATCCCTTATAGCCCACTTAAGGACTTCTAGGTGGCTTATATATAATTACTAACTTGGGGGAATTGAATTGTCTCTATTTCGTCGTCCATGCGGCGTGATATTACATGGATACCATTCGTTTGAATGGTAATGTATGGATCAATTGCCTCTACGCTAAGGTAAGAGTGAGTTGTGAGAGCATGACCGTCCAACCGTCGGTCTAGGGGAGAGCTAGTTGTGGTTACTGGAGTATTTACATGTTGCATACATGTATATATGAAAGTACTTAATTGTGGGTACATTTGTTGGGTAGCTTGGATACCGAAGTATATATATCGGGGGATGTATATATGGAGAGTATCTTAGTACTACTTGTGTAATTAGCATTATATCTTGTTGGGTTGGGCTGCAATGAAGTTTTTCTGCAGGTACGCTAACAACGCACCGTGTAGATCGACTAGTTACCGCTAATTGAGAGAACGTATGTATGCCACCGTATAGTCCGCTAAAGCTTAAATTTTCTTAGGTTTGGGAGGACGTACGGAACGAGCATGCATCATATTCACTCATGACATTCATATTGCATTACTCCCTCCCTTATAATTGCTTATCCCAAGTATAAAGTGAAATCTCTCGGCAAGAAGTTAGAAGGAGAGGAATACCCAGAAGAAGTCCAAGGTGTCTCCAATGTGGACAGTAATCACTTCGACGAGTAGTTCGTTAGCAAGTCTCACGAGTTAAGCTTTTGCAGTCATACTGGTAATGTACTTTAATTCGCTCCCTTCGGGATGCGTAACGTTGGTGAAGTTTAAAACTTGTCATATTGGAATGCACTGCATATGGCGCTAGTAATCTACTTGATGATGTGGGGATTGGAGAATGAATTATTGCCTCTGTTTATTGTATGAAGTTTTTATTCTCGTCAGTAAATACAGTTTGGCACGATTGTATTGTTCCCCTCTAATGTGCTGACATCATCAATAATTACTGGTTGCGCATTGTGTAGATGCCTCGTACTCGTTCCACCGGTGCGAGTGATGATGATGATCTTCCGCCACCACCACCCACACCCACGGAACTAATAGCAATGCTTGCGGAAGGACAGCGCACTATGGCCGAGGCCCTCCGTATGATTGCGAATCGTGATGGCCGTGGTCCACGCCAAGGACCAGATCCAAATCAGTACAGTGATTTCAAGGATTTTCTTGACACGAAACCCCCAATCTTCAAGGAGGCTGAGGAGCCTCTACAAGCTGATGAGTGGTTGAATACTCTCGAGCAGAAGTTCCATCTGCTCCGCTTGACTAAGGTGCTAAAAACTGAGTACGCATCGCACCAACTTCATGGGCCTGCTGGCATTTGGTGGAGTCATCATCGGTCCACTATGCCTGCTAATGCCCAAATCACATGGGATCAGTTCAAGTTTGCTTTCAGGGGAAATTACATTCCTCCTAGTCTTATGGCGATCAAACATACAGAGTTCATGAAGCTGACTCAGGGAAACAAGAGCCTGAACGAATACCTGCAAGCTTTCAACAACCTTGCAAGGTATGCTACCGAGTTTGTGGACACAGATGCCAAGAAGATTGCAAGCTTCAAGCGGGGACTTAGCCCCAAACTAATGAAGACCATGGGAAATTGCAAGTGCGCTCATTTTAATGAGTTTGTGAGTGATGCTTTATCGCAAGAGAACAACAATGCTGTGTATGCTGCTTCAAAAAGTCATAAGAGGGCCTATGAGGCGGGTGCCTCACAATCTAAGGCTCCCATCGCACAAAAGGCTCCATTCCGTCCTCCAGCATCAGCCGCCAAGTTTCGCCCCCCGCAGAAGAAGAATCCCACCAAGACTGGGTTTCGCAAGGCATTTACAGTTGCTCTTCCCAAGGGCACTACCAGTCAGGGCAGTTCCAGGGCTCCACCCAGCAACATGTCGTGCTGGAACTACAATAAGACAGGCCACTGGGCAAGGGAATGCCCTTACCCTAAGAAGAATAATTACCAGGGTGGCCGTCAAGGACAAGTGAACCACACTAATATTACTGAGATCCCTTCAGGTGAGGTAGTGACTGCCGATAAGTTTCTGATTGACCAACACCCCGCAGTTGTACTATTTGATTCAGGTGCTTCGCATTCCTTCATTAGTCCATCATTTGCATCCAAGTTTATGCAGAAAACATATACTGTTGAGGGTGAGGGTTATTGTATTAGGGCTGCCAGTGGTATTATCCCAACCAAGCTGGTAGTTGGGGACGTACAATTTGAGATAAAGGGGCAAAGTTATCAGGTTGATTTGGTAGTTTTACCGGGGCTAGGTATCGATGTGATATTAGGAATGAACTGGATGAGCCGTCATGGAGTGCTTATTGATACGTCGACTAGAGTAGTCATGCTCAGAGATCCTAGTAATCAGGAGGGTTTTCTAGTACAGTTACCCAAGGACATCAATCTTTCTTGCACGACCAATGCGGTGCAAGCAAAGTCTCTGGCAGATATCCCTGTCGTGTGTGACTTTCCGGATGTTTTTCCTGATGATTTGCCTAGATTGCCCCTAGATCGAGAAGTAGAATTCAAGATAGAGTTGCTTCCTAGTACAGCTCCCATATCTAGAAGGCCATATAGAATGCCTCCCAATGAACTAGCTAAACTCAAGACCCAGTTGAATGAACTGCTATAGAAAGGCCTTATCCGCCCTAGTTCATCTCCGTGGGGGTGCCCAGCCATCTTTGTGAAGAAGAAGGATCAATCTCTACGCATGTGTGTAGATTATAGACCCTTGAATGCAGTTACAATCAAGAATAAGTACCCTCTGCCATGCATAGATATCTTGTTTGATCAGTTATCTAAAGCAAAAGTCTTTTCTAAGATTGATTTGAGATCTGGGTATCATCAAATCAAAATTCGGCCTGAGGATGTCCCAAAAACTGCATTCTCTACAAGATATGGTCTGTATGAATACCTTGTTATGTCTTTTGGATTGACAAATGTCCCCGCACATTTTACATATCTGATGAATTCAGTGTTTATGCCTGAGTTGGACAAATTTGTGGTGGTATTCATAGATGATATCCTGGTCTATTCTGAGAATGAAGAAGATCATATTGAACATTTGCGGGTGGTTCTTACTAGATTGCGAGAACATCAGCTGTATGCAAAGTTCAGCAAATGTGAATTTTGGCTTCGTGAGGTACCTTTTCTTGGACACGTGTTGTCCGATGGTGGAATTATGGTTGATCCCACCAAGGTGCAAGAAGTATTGAACTGGAAGGCTCCCATCTCGGTGCACGAGGTTCGGAGTTTTCTGGGGTTGGCTGGCTATTATCGTCGCTTCATCCCGGATTTCTCTAAAATCGCCAAGCCTATGACTCGATTGCTACAAAAAGACATGAAGTTTGTCTGGACTCCTGAGTGTGATGCGGCTTTCCATACCCTGCGAACTCTTCTAACATCGGCTCCGGTTTTGGCACAACCGGATATCGAGAAACCTTTTGATGTGTTCTGTGATGCATCAGGTATTGGGTTAGGAGGTGTTCTTATGCAAGAGGGTAGAGTCATCGCTTATACCTCTTGCCAACTTCGGAAGCATGAAGTGAATTATCCAACGCATGACTTGGAACTCGCTGCAGTTGTTCATGCTTTGAAGGCCTGGAGACATTATCTACTTGGCAATGTGTGCAACATCTACACTGATCACAAAAGCCTCAAGTACATCTTCACTCAACCAGAGTTAAATATGCGTCAGAGAAGATGGCTCGAGTTGATCAAGGATTATAACCTTCAAGTGCACTATCACCCTGGCAAGGCAAACGTCGTCGCGGATGCCTTAAGCAGAAAGTCTCATTGCCACTCGTTGATTGAGAGTGATGTCCATTTGTCAAAGCTTCTTCATCCTGCAGTCCTACACAACATCACTGTCAGTTGTACTCTACAGAGTTGAATTATCGAGCTACAGAAGACAGATGCAGGTGTGTTTCACATCAAGCGCAAGATGAAAGAGCAAGAAACCAAACATTTTCGAGTAGATGAGGAAGGCGTGTTATGGTTCAAGGATAGGTTAGTAGTTCCGAAGGATAGAGAGCTCAGAAACCAAATCATATCCGAAGCTCATTCCTCTAAACTATCTATTCATCCTGGTAGTAGTAAAATGTATCATGATTTAAAGCCTCGATTTTGGTGGACCAAAATGAAGAAAGAGATAGCCGCTTTTGTGGCTAGGTGTGACACTTGTTGTCGGGTCAAGGCGGTACACATGAAAGCTGGATTACTTCAGCCACTCTCTATTCCAGGTTGGAAATGGGAAGAGATAAGTATGGATTTTATAGTTGGACTCCCTACCACTCAAAGGAATTTTAACTCAATTTGGGTAATTGTGGACCGACTGACCAAGTCGGCACACTTTATTCCTGTCCGCATAGACTTTCGTCCAACCGACTATGCGGAGTTGTACTTCAACCAGATAGTCCGACTTCATGGGATCCCTCGTACTATTGTCTCAGATAGAGGACCACAGTTCACTGCTCGCTTTTGGGAGCACTTACACGGATTATTAGGGACTAAGCTCGTAAGAAGTTCTGCCTATCATCCGCAAACCAATGGGCAAACTGAACGGGTGAATCAAATCTTAGAAGATATGTTGAGAGCTTGTGTCATCTCGGCTAAGGGCTCATGGGAAAAATTGTTGCCCCTAGCTGAATTCTCGTACAATAATAGTTATCAAGAGAGCATAAAGATGGCACCATTTGAAGCTTTGTATGGCCGAAAGTGTAGAACCCCGTTGAACTGGGTAGAAGCCGGTGAAAGGAGATATTATGGAATTGATTTCGTTCAAGAAGCCGAAGAACAAGTCCGTACTATCCAAACCCACATGGCCGCAGCTCAAGCTAGGCAGAAGAGTTATGCTGATCAACGTAGGAAACCTATTGAGTTCGAAGTTGGAGACTTCGTTTATCTGAAAGTCTCACCTATGAAGAGTGTCCAACGCTTTGGTGTGAAGCGAAAGCTTGCGCCGAGATATGTTGGTCCGTTTGAAATCATTGGACAAAGTGGTAAAGTGGCGTACAAGATTCAATTACCTCCTGAGATGAGTGCTATCTTCAATGTCTTTCATGTATCCCAATTAAAGAAATGTCTTCGCATCCCTGAAGAGAGAGTTCCATTGGGGGATATCGAGTTAAAATCAGATTTGACCTTTGAAGAAAAGCCGGTTCGAGTGATTGACACTCATGAGCGAGTGACTCGGAGTCGGGTAGTCAAGTTCTATAAAGTCATGTGGAGCAATCAGGGTAGTGAACGCGATGCAACGTGGGAAAGGGAAGACTATTTGAGGGATGGTTATAAGGAATTCTATCAACAATGGTACGCTTTTCAAATCTCGGGACGAGATTTTTATAAGGGGGGAGGGCTGTAACACCCCTGGTGTTTAGCTTACACATTTGCACTGCATTTCATAAACATGAGCATCATGCATCCATTCGTGAACTTATAGCACATGAAACATAATTTCGAAACATTGCAACGTGTTGTATATTTCATGTGTGTTGTTCTTTTATGAAATGTAAAGTGTGCAACACTTAAGTGCAACATGTGCCACTCACTTAGTGAAACAAGATTAGTTAATACTATGCAACAAGATCATGAAACATGTGAAACATGACTATGAAACATTTGCAACATTTCTTGTGTTTTTCATTGTTTCAGTACATACCTTGCTTGATTATTGTGTGACCAATGTATGGTGTGGCTAAAAACACTTTTAAGAAACGTAGTTACACCTAGAATGTCATTTGGGACATTATTCATGTTGATCATTTTGCCTAATTAGGTTTCCAAGTCATGGTTGACCAATTTGGACCCCTAGAGCTCCTGTGTTTGACTGTTTAAAAAGTGTAGCTTAGGATGTTTGCATGTCTGGGCAACCTAAAGCAAAGTTGTAGAGAATTATATAAGGAACAAACTTTGTTTAGAAGTCAAGTCTTGAAAATGTGCGCAACATGTTCAAAAAGGTCCCACAAGTCAGATTTGAAGGTGGAGTCAACACTTGAAAATTTTGCTAAGTCTTAACTGCCATTTCAGTTTGAATGGGCCGACTTTGGCTTGATATAACTCTTAATCCATGGAGAACTGGCTGTTGATTGCTAAACCAAAGTTGTAGCCCTACTATAACTCTACAACTTTCATGAACATTGTTTCCACTGATTCGCCACGAATTGAGAAATCAAACACAATCAATTAACGCTGTCAGTCGGTGAATGGAGCACTGAATGGCGAGCTACAGTGTTCACCGATTCAGAAAACGCTCGACGCGTGTGTGCCGCGCGTCGCCGGTCGCCTGAGCTTGCTTCCACGTGCCGCGGACACCCTGGCAAGGCCAGCCACGACGGGCACACTCACACGCACCTGCCCGACCAGTTCGCAGTTCAAATTTTCATTTGCATCGCCTCCATCGCAAGCAGCGACCGAGCTCAGCGCCCGCCATTGCTGCCGAGCGAGCTTCGCCGTCGCCGAGCTCGCGAACCACTGCAAAAACGCGAACTCCGTCTTCACCATAGCTCCGCCGTGTCCTCCTCTACCTTCTCCACCTCCTAGCTGCGCCATTCATGCTTTGGTAAGGTCACAGTGACCATTTCCGCCGTCACCGCCATGGGCGTGACCTCGCCGGAGATGAGGCCGCCGTGGCCGGGGTAGCTAGGAATCGTCCCGTCCCTGTTTCTTTGCCGTGTTAGCACCATGGCGACTTCTGGTAGCTCACGCCGTGCTCGGTTGAGCTAGCCGTGGCTTGCCGTCGCCGGTAGCTCGCGACGGAGCTCTGCCGTGCCGCCATCACCGGCGACGAGCCACCTCCGTTAGGTCATAGCTCGAGCTAGTCGCACCAATCGATTCACCGCATCATGTAGATCATGTAGGTAACCCTGGTGTCACCGGAGCTCTCGCCGTCGGCGAGCTACGCCGTCTTCCGTGCGTCGCAGCCGCCTCCTCTGCTTTGCTGTCGCTGACCAGTGGGGTCGGCTGACAGCCGGGTCCCACATGTCAGTGGCTGTTGTTCTTAAGGATAGTTCAAAAATACAGTTTTGATTGCTTATTTGATATTTTTGTATCTCCTGTTATGTAGATCCAAATTGGATGGTTCCAATTTTGTGAGACTCACAGTTAGGTCTAGTATTTAAGAAAAATATGTCTTGAGCATATTATGTAGAAATTTTGGATGAATTAAATAGGAACTTGAAAAGTGTTTTTGTATGCATGCAAACTTGTTTAAATCATATCTTGAGTTTCTGTGATCCAAAAATTATGAAATTTGGTGGGTAAGCTAGTATTGTATAGTAGAAGCTCTGGTTAAAATTTGAGAGTCATTTCATGTGTAGTTTTTGAGTTATAGATTTTCTTTTTATCATTGGTAGATACTTGGGTGAATTTTAGTAAATTAATTATGAATCCTATGGCCATGAAACTTGGTATGTAGTATCTTGGTACCTTATAGATGGTAGGAAAAATATGAAATCTGTTGCTTGACACTTTTCACTAAGGTTTCCTAATTATGCCATTTTAAGCCATTCTACCTTACCATTTTTGTGTAGGCTGTTGTACTTACTAAAATGGTGTGAAATTTTTATGGTAGTCTACTTAGGGCATGTAGGGTCTACTGTAATTTTTGTAGATTTAATGGTGTAGCTTTCATATATGTTTACCATTTTCTCTAATTAATTAAATAAATTAAGAAAGGTATTAGAGGAAATGTTTTGGTGATGAAACCCCTACTTTCTGGTGTTCTTGTGATATGTGTCATATGTCAGTAAAGTTGGTTTTGTCCAATTAAGTGTTTATATCATAAGTTAATAATTATTTGTTTGCATCATGTCCCTCTGGACAGATCTGGGGACTTTAGAAAGCTCCCCATGATAATTTGGTTTTCTGTAATTGTGATTAATACAAAAGTTGTATATAATTTATGTGTCTAGCTCCTATCAAAATTTGAGGGCATTTGGCCCAGTAGTTTAGAAACTACAGCTGTTTAAAGTTGGTTCCAGTCTTTGCTTATTCTCTACCTTATGAGGACAGAGTTCTGTTGATTTATGAATTTGAGCTGGTAAAGGTGTGAATCATGCTTCGAGGTCTGAAAATGAATTGCATACAATTTCATAAGCTTTCCAGATTTTCTTGTTGCATGTCATTTGGAATTATAAATCTCCAGTTATGACTAGTTTACTGCACCGCTACATAGTATTCATTTTGCTGAAATACAAATGCTTGAATGTATGTCGTTGCAAGGTTCTCGTTGATTGTTTAGGGGTTAGCCTAACTTAAGAATATGCTTAGGTGCAGGTGCTAGGTCATTAATGGAAGATGAGCAATTATACCTTAGGTTGTATAAACGTGGTAAGTGAAAGTGATTTGAATAGGGCTTAAGTTGGAATATGCAAACTACAGCGAACATGTGCATTCCCCGAGCATCCCCGACATTCGTACATGTGCATCCGTGATATTTATCTTGCGCATTCATGCAATAGGTGTGCCGGAGGGAGTGACGTTGCTGGAGTTCGAGGGAGCCAACCAGGAGGAGGAACCCGAGGTGCAGGAAGCCGACGAAGCAGTCACCGCGGAGGAATTGCCCGAGTGCCCTGACCACCAGCCTTCCTCGTTCCTGAAAGGCAAGCTCCGAAGCATATTAAGCCTCCTATGTTTTCACAAATACATTGAGTATCTTTTATTGTTGATGATGCATTAAGTATAGGAATTGGTTGAAACCAATTGCTGCATTATATCCTTCCTTGTCCAGATATCGCACTGGAATCCTATTAAGTTCAGGAACGGGTTAAATGCTTAGCCATGCTTAGTGCGGTAGAAGTCAGGTGATTTCCTGTCACCTGCGAGCTTTAGGATGAGGTGGATCACGGTTGGCTATATTTGCTATCGTGGAAAAGAACCATGTAAATAATGAATTAAGACCGGGCGGGGTCTTGTGTAGGTTTGAACATAGTGACTCCGTCTAAGTCGTTTAAGGACCGATACGTTGTACGTCCTCATGTCATGTTGAACGCAGCCTAACACTTAGCTGGCCGGATAAGTCGTTCCGACCGTGAAGCCTAGTAGCTCGATTCAGGCCGGGAACGCGAGCAGTGGCGGCACTCTGGAGGTAGTAAGGATGTGCGGAGAGCCATTGGCATAAGTCCAAGGCAGGTTAGAGTCCCGAACAACCTTGGCAGAGTGGTTCTCTAAGAATGCCGATCTGTTCGGACCCGCGACTCTTGAATTGTACCAAAGGTGACTTGTTGCAACCCTGACGGGGGAAGCAGGGTTTGTGTTTAGGAATACCCCTCCAGCTGGATAGGAATCGATTCGAATCGCCGTCTCTCCCGGATAGTGAGAACTTGACTGAGCAGCGGCAACGTAGATTCAATTAATTTAACGATATGGTTAAATGGATGATGATAAGGTTGCCACAATGAATACCTGATATGGTTATTAATGTTTGCACCCTAATAAAATAATTGCTTAGTACAGGTGCTAATATAGATGACAGGTTAATGGCTAAAAAGTTACTGCTAGTTCAGGTTAAGAGTTGATCAATATTACTTATGCTTTTCTGCAAAAAGAAAATGTCAGCCAGCTCCACTACATTAAGCTATGCATAATCCTTGGTGTCATTTGTTTGGTTTTCGATGGGTAAGTCTAGCTGAGTACATTCCCGTACTCAGGGTTTATTCCCTCTTGTTGCAGATGACCTCCTATATCAGGGATTCTGCAAGTATTGTCTCCACCCGGCGGGTGATGAGGACTAGATCATGGGCATGATCTCCTTTCTCTTATCTGAATGCTTTTGCGGTCTGTGATCAGCGAACCAGTATGTGTATTTGAACTCGGTGTGTGAGTTAAACTATTTGCTTCCGCATGTTTTACAAGACTCATTTTGTAATAACAATGACTCTGTGATGATGTAATCTATTTGCGAACATCTGTGAAATGTTGTAACGTACAATATGTTATGTTGGATTACTGTGATCTTGGTTGTATGCAAGTTGGTTTGAAATCCTTCGAGATTTCGGTTGACTACCGGGTTTATATGGGCTCAAGTTCGAGAATTTGATCGTTCCGGCGATTGTTTTTGTACTTGTGCTCTTATAAATTGGTCGGTTCTGTGACAGACACGCTCAGTGAGCTCGCTAACAGGCACGTTCGAGTGGAATCTGGGTTCGTCGTTCATGATGGGGTTGGCATAGCCCTCATGTGGCATTCCACTGCTCCTTAACCCATGTCTCGATAGATGCTCGGGTTGTTCCAGAGACTGACTCTGTGGCCCGCTGGCCTTCCCTCGATGGAGATTCTGTGGGCATGGCTCGAGGTTAGGATCAAACAAGAAGGTTGAGATGACCCTGTCTACTTTGGAGAAGATTGGGCGAGGGCCGCTGGGGCTCATCTGCATTTTCTCCCTTGGCTTTGTTTGATGCGGGGCGGCCTTGAGCCCTTCGCGGGCCAGCCTTCGAACCCCGATCGGTCGTTGCTCATGTTGAATGAGGCAACTACCGCTTCATGATGCAACATGGAGCATTTTGATGCATCAACCGCATATGCGATGCTTTGGATGTATGGGATGAATGAATGCGTGCATGGATGGATATGTGAATGCGTGTATGAGAATGGATGAATGAATGTTTTATGCATTCAAAAAATAAAGTAAGAGGGATTGATAGAGTTACCTCGATGACTTGAGTGACAGGCTTGAGGAGTCTTTATCGGATATGTTCGAATGGGATCCACGTTAGTCATTCATGACGGAGTCGGCATGGCCCACATGGGGTGTCCCTCTGCTCCTTACCTATCTCTCGGCATTTGCCTGAGCCATCCGATCGACTCAGGAAGCCCGTTGGTCTCTCCGTTGGTGGAGATCCTATTGTTGGGCCCTTCCAAGTCTTGCCTGGGAAGGCAGAGGGCTGCCTGCGCGTGGTTGCGCCTTGTTTCTCATGCCCGGCATGTGGTAGTGGTGGGCCATGCATAGGCCACGTCCCATCTAACCAGGCGCCGTCTCATCGGGCAGGGCGCATCCCATCGGTCAGGACATGTCCCACCGCATCCCATCCGCATTGAATGGGGGAAGAGAGAGGGTTTTTTGCCCTAATCCTTTGCCTTTCCCCAACTGCTATGCCTCCTCCTTAAATAGGGGAAGGGAGAGGTTTTTCGTCCCATTCCTTCGCCTATTCCCCAACTGTCGCCTCTCCTCCTTCTTCCTTCTCACCAAGAGCGTTCGTGTGCCGCAGCGGTTCCTAGGAAAAAAGGGTAGAGCGAGGGAAAGGAGAACTCACAGGTCCATTTCGTGAACCCAGAGCACAATGTCGAGCTGGAGGTCATCCAGTGTAAGCGAGTCGATGCTGGTCACCTTCGCCAAGAAGGGGCTGCTGCCGCCGAAGGAGGTGGCACGCTAGATGGCTCCTGCGGGGGAGGCTTTTCTGCGACCTCGGGCTGGCGAGGTCATCTCCTTCCTTGCCTTCCACAAGCGCGGGCTTGGGTACCCCATGCACTGGTTCCTGCACAGTATCCTTAATGAGTGGGGCCTAGAGCTACAGCATCTCAATCCGACTAGGGTGTTGCACGTCGCCAGCTTTGTCACTGTCTATGAGGCCTTCCTCGGGATGGAGCCGCATGTGGATTTCTTCTGGAGGATCTTCTCTAGGCGAGCTTTGTCGAAGGGGATGCTGCCCAGGACCGCATCGATTGGGGGCTTCACCCTATAGAAGAAGTTGAGTGCGTCGGGCGCCTACCCCGCGTGCACCCCCTATGACTCCAATTGGGGGTGGCATGGGGAGTGGTTCTACATCAAGAACCCGGTGGAGGCACCATTCTCGCCATTCACCAGTAGAAGGCCAGAGAGGTGGGAGAGCTGGTCATGGGGCCCTTCTAGCTGGCAGAACAAGCTAGATATCATTGGGGACGAGCTCCTAAATCTGGTGCAACACAGCCTCAATGGGATGAGGGTGTTCCACACCTTTTTCCACCATGGACCCCGACCACGCATCATCAGTGGAGTTGGTGAAGGACGAAGTCTGGAGCCGACTCGACCGGGTGCTGCAACTAAAGACATGGGAGACCCTCGAGGGAAAGCCTAGACCTTTCCACACCGATCTTGCTCTCCTATAATTTAACTTCAACTCGTCCGTTTCGTAGGGACTTATCGGTTATAAATCCCTGCCGCACCTTCCAAAGGGACTAGAGGGCATGGCTCGGCAAGCCGCTCTGAAGGAGGAAGCGGACGGCAGGAAGAAGAAGAGAGCTAAGAAGGCTCAAAAGAAGCACCAGAAGGAGTAGCACATCACCCGACACATGTGGGCTAGGGAAAATAGGAGCGACATCGAGGCAGAGCTTGAGTCGGAGGACCCCATGGAGATGGGTGACGACGTGATCTCCTTCGAGGATGAGGGAGGTGGGAGGTCATCATGACCTCGGTGGAGCACCGCGAGCCTACGGCCATGTCTGCCAGCAGCGGGCGGGATATGGGGAGGTGCGGTGATGTTCCCGCACCAAGGAAGCATGCCACCAGCTTGGACGCTGCCGGCGGGCAGGAGGCAAAGCGGACGCTATCACCGTGGCCTTCGGAGACATTGCTGGCCTTGTCCCCACCTACTCTGGGCATGGCAGGGTAGGCCAGGCAGTCGAAGGAGCAGGCTCGCACCTGTGCTTCTTCGGGGCTAGCGCCAGCGTGCGACCCTCAATGGGGGGATGCCCCGCCAGCTGCTCCGGTGGGCCCGCCCGAGCCAGTGGTCACGGTGATTCATGGGCCAATCAGGAACCGATCGGGCCGACTCCCCCCGGTTGAAGTGAGGGGGCATGGGTCGCAGCCCGTGAACGGTCCTCACCCAATGGGCCCATTGCCAGCGGGTCGAGGCTTCAGAGCCCTACCACTTACATCTCGGTTTGCATTGTTTGATCTCATAGTTGAGTTTTTTTAGTGTGACTAACCTGTACTTGTTTGACAGCGGCTAGATATTAACAGGATTGAGCATCGGCTTGCCTCCCGTGCGGGAGGAGTGGGGGCCCACCTTGTAGCGCATTGCGATGAGCGGCAGGGAGAGTAGGGTGGTAGCGGTGCGAGCTTCCCCTCCGAGGGCTACGCCCTCCTAGTCGGTCGCAAGTTTGGCGGCAGCAGTGGCGACGGTGTTGGCGGCGATCCTAGTGGTGACGGCGGAGACCAGGTCGGAGGTGACCCTCGTGATCCCTCCTACACTGACTACGGTGGAAGAGGGGAGGGAGACCAGGCTCCCTGCCTCACCCAGTGGAGGGACACATGGCTCGCCCTCCTAGTCGGAGTTGTCAGGGTCAGGAGGAGACACGGCCAGACCAGTGGTAGAACAACCGCCGGAGGGCTACGAGGTCAAGGAGGTGGAGATCCCCTGCCCCCACGAGGTAGGCACCAGGGTGGAGCCACCGGCCATCCCACCATCATAGGAGCTTGTGGTGGTCCAGTCATCGGCTGGGCTTTCTAGTGGGTTAGGGGCGACCACCGACCTAGTGTGGCCCTACCCTGGCAACCCAAGGAAGGTGCAGTTCATCCTTTGGGATGAGGAGGAGTTGCAGCTCTAGGACATTGTTGGGGTTGAGGACTCGCGATGGAGTCAGATCTCTCCCAAACCAAGGAAATGCTTGAGGAGACCTTGGAGCGGGTTAAGGTCATCCAATAGGCTGTCATGGTCGACCTACCCCACATCACTGAGGTAGGTTTTCTATGCTTGTCCTTGACTCCTCGGTCTTTCATTGGTTTGCTTAGCGTGTTTACTTCTTGCTTTGTAGGGTTTAGAGGAGATGTCGAGCCGCAAGTCTTGTTTCCTCTAGGAGGAGCACACTTAGATGGAGTGGGAGGCAACGGCATCGCGGTGCCAAGCTCAAGCACCAGCTGGAGTCCACCCATCATTAGTCTCAAGACTAGGCGGCTGAGGCGACGGAGGCGTGGGTGGTGGAACAGCTTGCATTGGAGAGGGCGACTGCCGCCGAGCGGGGCCTTGATGCGGCGAAGGTCCACTAGGCAGAGACCGAGGCGACACTCTAGAAGTCCCTAGCAGAGACCGAGGTGGCGCTCTAGAGTTCCCTAGAGGCTCTAGAGTTAGAGCGGAAGGCCCGATCGGAGGTAGACCAGGAAGTGCTCGTGCCAGGTGCTGGGGACGGAGGAGGCGAACACTAGGCTACGTGAGCAGGTGTCTCGATAGGAGGAAGGACTTTCCATCCTTGAGAACACCTGCCTTGGTATGTATCTATTCCGCTTTCGATGTCTTGGGTTTTTTCCTTAGCTTGATTTTGAGCTTGTCATCCTTCTTCCAGAGCTGGGCGGAAAGGTTGGGTCATTGGAGTAGGACATGGAGATGACCATGGCAATGATTGGCCAGAATGCGGAGGTGCTAGTCAAGTCCCTTGAAGAGCGACATGCTCTTGAGGAGTAGCTCGACCAGATCCACAATGTTGCCTAGGTCATCGTCACGGAGGTGTTCGAGTCAGCGCCAAGCACCAGCACGCCCGCCATCCAACTAGCGGAGGTCCCGGATGAGGTTCGGGCCCTCATCTCCGACGGGATGTTCTACAGGACATTGGGGGTGCTAACTTTGGTGGTGATGCACCACCTAGACCTGGACTTCACTGCCATCTACAGCGGGTACACCGACGGCTGGAGCCCGGACGCCATCCATGCACCTAGGGAAAGATTGTTGCCACACGCACAGTTGGTGGCAGAGCAAATCTTCGCACAATGGGTGATGGAGGCTCGCCGTGCGAGCACAGCTGAAGGCATGTGCTAGGAGGACATCGCCCAGCCTACGGATGGAGTGGAGCCCAGGTCAGAAGCGAACATCACCCCACCTTCGACCGAGCCGAGCGTCGCCCCGTCGGAGGGCGAGCAGCCTTTATCTTCTTCGGTCGCACCATCAGCCGATGCCGTCGGGCAGCCACAGTAGAAATTAGAGTAGAAGTACTTAGCATATGTATAGGATGAGTTTGTGAGGAAGCCCCCGTGTGAACAATTGTATTGATGAATACATCAATTTTTGTTTTGTGATGAATCACTTCGTTTAGAGAAGCTTGTCCCATCCGTTCTTATTTTTACCCTAGCATAGCTTTGTTCTTTTTTCTTTCTTTTTTGCACCTGCTAGTTTGAACCATAGGCTATAACCTTAAGAACCCGGGTGTGGCCCATGAGGCTCAGCTGCTCGTAACCGTAGGTCATGGCGGGCTGTGATCGGTCAGAATGTTTAAAGGAAAGTTTACGTAAGGTAATTAAAGGAACGGACTACCCTTTCATTCGGGTAGAAAAGTATTTACCATATGATAGTAAAAAAGAGAGGTGGTATTGCACCCTCGTGGAGCCCCCAAGTGACCCGGGCTAAAAGTGTTTAGGCCGGGATGCTTTGTAGGAGCAAACGTTGAATGAAAGAAAGTGGTAAGACCAAATTTTTAGGGGAAGAAACGACGTAACTATTCGATGTTCCAAGTATTGGTGAGAATATTGCCGTTGTCGTCCTTCAGTCGGTAGGTGTCCAGTCGGATTACATCGGTCACCATATAGGGTCCTTCCCAAGGCAGAGAGAGCTTGTGTTTCTCCTTGGTCGATTGGGTCCTTCAAAGCATGAGGTCTCCGACCTTGAGGATACTTCCTCTGATTTTCCTCATCGTCTCGTGGGCCTCCTCGAGCAGGTCAACTACGTCTTGCTGAGCCTCCATGGCTCGGTCATGGTCAAAGGCCTTCACTCTTGGGGCACCATGGTCGAGGTCGAAGGGCAACACTACTTTAGCTCTGTAAGCCAGGAAGAAGGGTGTGAACCCTATGGATCAGTTCGAGGTTATTCTTAGGCTCTAGAGGATCATTGGGACCTCTGCAACCCAACGCCTAACATACTTGTTGAGTCAGTGAAAGATGCGTGGCTTAAGTCCTTTGACGACCATGCCATTGGCATGCTCGACCTAACCATTAGTACATGGATGTCCGATTGAGGCCTAGTCGATCCTAATGCCGTATCCATCACTGAAGTTGAGGAACTTCTTCCAGGTGAAGTTAGTTCCTTGGTCAGTGATGATACAGTTAGGAATGCCAAACCGGTAGATGATATCGAGGAAGAACTTGACTGCCTCTTCCGAGCAGATGTTGGTGATGGGCTTGGCCTCTATCCACTTGGTGAATTTGTCAACCGCTATGAGTACATGAGTGAAGCCGTCTAAGCCCTTTTTGAGGGGCCTACCATGTCCAGGTCCCCAGACCACGAACGGCTAGGTGATGGGGATGGTTTGGAGCTCCTGTGCTCGCAAGTTAGTTTGCCGAGCGTAGAACTGGCATCCTTCACACCTGTGGATCACCTCATCTACATCTCGTAGTGCAGTGGGCCAGTAAAAACCTTAGCGAAAGGCTTTTTCGACCATCAACCTCGAGGCCACGTGGTGTCCGTAGATTCCAGCATAGACCTCGAGGAGGAGCTACTTGCCTTGGCCGGTAGGGACGCACTTCATGAGTACTCCTGATGGACTTTGTTTGTAAAGTTCATCACCGAACGTGACAAACGTCTTGGCGCATCGAGCGATCCATTGCGCTTTAGTCCTTTTGGGTGAGAGAACCTCCTTGAGGAGGTAGGCGAGTAGCGGCACTCGCCAGTCGGCTTGATCGAGTGCAACCATGGCGACGTCGGTGGGCGATGTTGTCACAGAGGCACTGGGGTCAGAGCCCCCGAGCGCTGAGTCAACATCAGGATGTGTCTAGATCGAACCTACCAGGATGTGGGCGGACGGCTCGTGAAGGTCGTTGATGAAGACCCCGTTCGGAGTCAAAACCCGCCTGGCAGCCAATTTCATGAGAAAATCAGTGGCCTCATTGTCCTTTCGGGGGATATGGTGTAGCTCGATCCCCTAGAATTTATCCTTGAGCTTGCGCACCTCCTGGTAGTATGCTATCGTGAGGGGGCTTTTGCAAGAGGACTCCTTCATGACCTGGTCGATGACCCACTCTGAGTCACCGCAGACGTAGAGTCGCATAGCGCCGAGCTCGATGGCGATGCATAATCCATTGATGAGGGACTCATATTCCGTGGCTTTGTTTGAGGCCGAAAATGGAGGCGGATGGCGTAGCGAAGCCTACTCCCATCCAGGGAGATTAGAACCACTCCAGCGCCTGAGCCGAGCACCATTATGGACCCGTTGAAGTACATCATCTAGTACTCGTGGGTGACGTCTAGGGTCAGGAGCTAGACCTCCGTCCATTCGGCAACAAAGTCCACGAGACCCTGAGACTTGATAGCAGTGCAGGGGATATACCTGATGTCGTGGCCCATTAATTCGAGTGCCCACTTGGAGATTCATCCCGCAGCGTCGCGGTTGTGGATGATGTCTCTGAAAGGGTATGAAGTTGCGACCGAGACTTCGTGGTCGGTGAAGTAGTGTAGGAGCTTCTAAGTCGCCATCAACACAACATATAGAAGTTTCTGCACCTGGGGGTACCGGACCTTGGGGTCGGTGAGTACCTCCCCGATGAAGTACACAGGTCATTGGACCTTAAGGTGGTGTCCTGGCACCTCCCTTTTGACGACTAGGGCGGCGCTCACCACGTGGTTGCTTGCCACGACGTAGAGGAGGAGGAGTTCTCCCCGTTCAGGAGCGACGAGGATTGGGGCCGACGTCAGTGATGCTTTGAGGCTTTCCAAAGCCTGCTGTGCTTCCTCACTCCAGACAAAAGCATCTGTCTTTTTGAGAAGTTTGTAGAGAGGCATCCCTCATTCACCGAGCCAGGAGATGAATCGACTCAGGGCAGCCAAACAGTCGGTGAGCCTTTGTACGCCCTTGATGTTGCGTATAGGGCCCATGTTGGAGATGGCCATGATTTTTTGGGGGTTGGCCTCGATGCCGTGTTCGGACACGATGTATCCAAGAAGCTTCCCCTTTGGAACCCTGAAAACACATTTCTCGGGATTCAACTTGATGTTGAACCTTTGGAGGTTCGTGAACATTGCAGCCAAGTTTGCGATCAAGTCGCAAGCTTGAGCCATTTTGACCACTATGTCATCAACATAGATGGCTATTGTTGGTTTTGGTGGATCGACTTGATCAGGTTGGTCGAGCAGGTCGATTTGATCGGCGAAGCATTGCTGCATGCACCGTTGATAGGTGGCGCCAGCATTCTTCAGGCCGGAAGGCATGGTTACGTAGCAGTACGGACCATATAGGGTGATGAACGAGGTTGCGAGCTGATCGGATTCTTTCATCGCGATCTGGTGGTAGCCTGAGTAGGCATCCGGAAAGGAGAGGATCTCGCATCCTAAGGTGGAGTCGACTATCTAGTCTATGCGCGGCAAAGGAAAGTGATCCTTCGGATATGCCTTGTTGAGACTAGTATAATCAACACACATTCTCTATTTCCTAGTCTTCTTTTTAACAAGAATGGGATTGGCGAGCCAGTCGGAGTGGTATACCTCTTTGATGAATCCGGTTGCCCGAAGTTTGACGACCTCCTCACCTATGACGGCGAAGACACGGACACGGCGCACGAGGACGGCGACCAGACAGGGCTCTACGACGATGGCATCTTGATTCTTGGCTTCTTATGAATTGCGATCATCGATCAATTGTTTAGACCCAAGGTATTTTTTTTATTTTTAATCCAAATTAATTATTTGTATAGCATTCTAGACTTTTAGAACTTTGTACCCATATAATTATATTTTTCTTCTAATTGATGTGTTAGAATTTTAGAATGTTACCTAAGAAACAATTGTCATGGGTGAGAAAAGAAAACGAATATATTGCTTTTTTAATCTACATTGTTCCTCGATAATTATCATACATCTACAAATATATTACTTAATCTATATTATTCCTCGATAATTATCAGACATGTTAAATTAAAAATATTTTATTGAATTTGTTTTCGTTTTCTAAGTAAAATTAGTGTATATATATTTTAAGATTTTATGCATGGTCAAAAGGGGCCGTTGCGATGAGATCGTCAGGGCCCTTATGAAAGGATCAAGATGCCCAAGAGGGGGGGGGGTGAATTGGGCTAATTCTAAATTCTCTTGCAATAATCAAATCCTACGGATAGCCCAATTAACCCCTTGTGCCTAGAAAAGTGTTTATATCAAACTAATGCACAACAACCTCTCAACCTATGTTCCAAACTTACTCTAGCAAGCAATTCTATGGATGTAAAACAAGTATTGAATTGCTCAAAGTAAATACTCAAAGTAAGTGCTCAAAGTAAGTAGAGAGAGAAAGGAACACGGCGATGTTTTGCCGAGGTATCGGAGAGTCGCCACTCCCCACTAGTCCTCGTTGGAGCACCCGCGCAAGGGTGTAGCTCCCCCTTGATCCGCGCAAGGATCAAGTGCTCTCTACGGGTTGATTCTTCGACACTCCGTCGCGGCGAATCACCCAAAACCGCTCACAACTTGAGTTGGGTCACCCACAAGCTCCGCCGGGTGAACACCAAACTCCCAATCACCACCAAGCCGTCTAGGTGATGGCGATCACCAAGAGTAACAAGCACGAACTCTCACTTGACCACGCGAAGCCTAATGAGAAGATGGATGCACACTTTGCTACTCTTGATTTGCTAGTGAGGCTACTCTCTTGGATTCTCAAATCACAAACACCTCACTAGGATCTTGCTCTTCTTGGCACTCACAAACGTGTTTCTCAGCTGTTGGAATGAGCAAAGGATGCTCCACTCACGAGTGGAGCTTCTATTTATAAGCCAGCCTGAAAAACTAACCGTTATGAGCTTCTACGGGATGACCGGACGCTCCGGTCGTGATGACCGGACGCTCCGGTCAGTTCAACCCGCGAACCAGCATTCAAGTGATGACCGGACGCTGTCAGGGTCCGGTCAGTACCGACCGGACACGTCCGGTCGCTCTTGGATGCTTACTGTAAACGACCGGACGCTGGATACTCAGGGTCCGGTCACACTGACCGGACGCGTCCGGTCACACTTTTCCAAGTCTGGACCCTTACTGGAGTTGACCGGACGCTGGCCCTCAGCGTCCGGTCACATGACCTCCCAGCGTCCGGTCACACCAGACTTGATCTTCTCGGTCAAATGAACTGACCGGACCCTACGGCCAGCGTCCGGTCGCACCGGAGCTAGCGTCCGGTCAGTATTTGACCCTCCATTCACTTCCAACTTCCGAACATATGTGAATGAAGCTTGCTCCAAAGGATCTTAGGCATTCATAGGAGCTTCCTAGAGCTAGTTTTAACAAGTGTGCACCACACCTAACTCACTAGACTCAACTAGGTCAAGCTACCCGTTCATACCCCCCTTCATAGTACGGCCAAAGGAAAAAACAAAGTCCTAAACTACTCTAAGTGTCTCTCCAACTTCAATCGACACTTAGAACTAGTTATCCTTAACCTTGTCGTCCATCCTTTGAAAACCGAAACGATTTCCATCGTAGAGGCATGACAACCTCGATTGCCCAATCGATCTCCATTACCATGACCTAACTTAATTGCCTCTGCAAAACACACGTTAGTCATAGTAATCTTGTATTGACATTAATCACCGAAATCCAACTAGGGGCCTAGATGCTTTCAATCTCCCCCTTTTTGGTGATTGATGACAATACCACCTTGAGTATGTTATGGAGTGAGGTTTTTGACGGGCTTGGTTCATATAAGCTTTTGTCAATAAGAACAAAAGAGTTAGTCAAGCTTATATGACCCAAGCCAACACAATGTACTCAAAGGATATGAATTAAGCATGAGTACAAATAACAAAGTTCATTTGCTTCGAAGTAAAAACGCGGAAGCAAAAGCAAATGAGCATTCCACAAGTGATATGACATATAGATAAAGCAAAGTAGAAATCACACATGTCAAATATCACAATCATGTAGATAGCACTATCACATGTATATATAATAGTATGCATGAAAGAAAACACACGAATGCATAAGTAATAGTGTATCACACAAATAAAACTCCAAATGTATATAATAAGCTAATACTAGATAACTAGCTCCCCCTAAAACTCGCTCCCCCTACGTCTACATACTCAAACCCTCTCCCCCTTTGGCGTCAAACACCAAAACCTAAGGGTCGGTCGGCGGGGCTGCAGCGGACGAGTCGGGCGCTGAAGTACGTGGAGCAAGATGGAACTGGGCGCCATCATCATCTGACCCTGAGCTCTGAACTAACTGACCCTCTAAAGCAGGAAGAGTCGCTGAAGCGGTCTGGGTCTGAGCTGGTGCTGGTGCTGCCTGTGAAGCTGCAAGTATGTCTGTCGTAGGATCTGACGAGGCGACAGACGAGGGGAGCCTCTGAGTGGTCATGATAGCTGGAGCTGCTGTAGACGGACTGGCAGTATGCATGTGAGGCGGAGTAGGCATGCCGGTCAACTCGCTGAATGATGCTCCAAGACTCCTGGAGACTGACGACTCAGGCACAAATAGTGAGGAAGTCTACTCTGGTGAGAAACCCGTGTGATAAGGAGTGAACTGCGGGGCTACACCAGGTGAGGCTAACCACTGAGACACCTGTACAGGAGGTGAAGTAAACTGACCTGGAGGCTGTCCCTGACTCTGAAGCCCGATGGGCTGTACTGCTAGAGTCGTCGAAGTGGTAGGAGGCTGTGCAAGCTAGGGCGAAGTCTGTGGCAGTGGAATCCCAATGGCTGTCACTACATGCTGCATGAATCCCATGAACTGCTGCTGCATAAGTAACTGCTGGTGCTGAAGGAGCTGCTGCTGCCGCTGAAACTCGTCCTGACGGGCCTGAAACTGAGTGAAGTTTGTAGCTGTCTCCTGTGCCTGTCGTGTCTGATCCTGCTGCATCCGCTCAAGAATAGCAATGAGAGCGGGGTCTGTCTGTGGAGCAGGTGGAGCAGAACTGGAGCTACCTGCCTCTGCATCATGTCTGCGTGGAGGCATCTAAGGTATAGGCTGGTAGTCATCATCGGAGCTGTCACTGTACTCACTCACCTCCTGCTGTGCCTCTAGCTCCGCCTCCTCAGTGGCTGCAATCCCTCTGATGATCTCGTCCTGCTGAGCTGCAGACTCTGGCACATCGGGGCGACGGCTAGGCTGACTGGGTGCCTGAGGAGTGGCATGTCTGATCCTCTGTGACAGGTTGTAAGCTGGAAACTCCGTAGTGGCACCTGTATACTCATCCATCATGCCAGGGGGCTTATCAATCACAACTCTGCGGATGAGAAATGTGATCCAGTGAGCATAGGGAAGCTGCCTGCGACCCTTGAATCCCTCAGCTATAGTATCCTCCATCTCTGAAAGAAGGAGGTCCCAGATGTCAAACACTGTCATCTGCATGATGGCATTGAGAAGCCAGAGCTGTAAGCGAGTCAGGCCCTCCCTGTATCCCAACCTGGGAAGCAATGTCCTCCTGATGATGGCCTCTAGTATCCTCGCTGTAGGAGTCAAGTCACTGGGGTTCCTGCTCGACCCCTCACCAAACGGCTCCTTAAAGCAATGGCGCACTAAGTCTGTAGGGGGCACCAACCCTCCATGGGGACGCCTGGGAGGCTCCTGATGTCCATAGCAAACCTCATGCATCCTTACAGGCTGCTCCTGTAGTCTTAGTATCTCTCTGGCCCTGCTACTCGTCACTCTATAGTCTTTGCCGTTGAAGGCAAAGTGAATGAATCTGTGATGAGGATCGATGTAGAGCGAGGCATAAAACTGACGAACCCAAGAAGGTACATATATCCCTATCCGTCCAATCAGATCTGACAGTCCTGGCAAATATGACAAGTATTGCCGAATGCCCTCTCCGGCTGCTGCCACAATGGACTCTATCGGACAGACCCTCTGTGATCTGAACACTGCCCCACTGTTTAGATATGCATTGTAGAAATCCTCCTGCAGTGGCGTGTAGAACCCCTCAGCTGCTCTCTCATCCCTCCTCGGAGGGAACCAATCCTCAAACTCAACAAACCACAGCTGCTGAACCTACCTGGCTGTAGCGGCCCTCAAGTCGAGGTGAACCACTGGAGGCGGACCCTGTGGTCTGGGCGGAGGGCGTGAACCCCTGCGCCGTGTAGCTGGCCTCGGTGGAACTGCAGCACTGGTACGACTCGAGCGGCGTAGCTGAGGTGCCGGCTCGGTCTCCTGACTCTCCTGAGTCTCCTGGGCTAGCTGAGGCTCTGCTGGTGGAGGCTGCTGCTGTGCTGACGGACCCTCCTCAATGGCAACCCGTTGTCCTGCAAACGTGGTAGTCCCTGCTGGACTACCATGACGACGCTCAACCTCCTCAATCGCAGCTCTGACTACGGGTGAAACTGGCTGATCTGCAATGACAACTCCACTGCGGGTGCCACCTCTCTCGGCACGCTCTGCGGCCTCTGCAACAGCTGCTGCTCTGGCTGTCTCTGCGTCGGGGTACTTCCGCTTCTTGGATGTTACTTGCTTGGTTGATTTGCCCTTGGATCTGGCTGGCTGACGAGGCGGGGGCCTCCGATCATCTTCACCTAGGCCACCACCAACATTCTTGGTGCGAGCCATCTGAACTGACAAGATGGTGAACTGTCGCTGATGAAGATCGACTGTCAAACTGCTGCTTTCGAGGCTTGGCCTCGATCCTTACTCGCGAGCTTGGCTCCGAGTTTACTGCCAACTGCCAATTGAACCACAACGGAACCGACTCGCTGCACGATAGAATAGATGGATATACAAATAAATACCATATGTCTAATAGATGCGAAAACCTAGCAGAGAAAGCAATGTAGATGCGAAATTGAATCGAATGGCTTTCTACCTGACGATCAGCGAACCGAGAATAGATAAGACGTCACGTGGGGGATCTCGGAACCGGTTAGGGTTAGGTCAAACGCCCTGAATGCAATGGGGAATCAATGTAATTAGAATTTGATCTAGGTCACAGTTGGAGATCAAGATTGAACCACAAGATTTGCCTTACCAAACAATGGGAAGATAGGGCAAGATCACTTGGCGAGGATTTTCAGCCTTGGCACCGATGGAACAACGAGCTTGGGTGCGAGAAGACCGGCGAGGAGCTGAGCAGGCGGTGGCTTGCGAGACGGCGACGTGTGGCTGCGACTGGCCGGCGGTGGCGCGGGGCAGGGGCACGGAGACGCGCGGCGCGAGGCTGACACGGGGGCCGGGCGAGGTGGCGCGACGGTCGGCGCGAGGGACGGCGGCGACCCGGCGCTTGGGCTGGCGGCTGCGGCGGCGCGGCTAGGCAAGAGGTGGCGGCTTGGCTGCGGGCTCACGGTGGCTCAGGTTAGGTCAAGGAAGAAGAACGAAGGTTCGGATAAATAACCCCCAAAACGCGACAGAAAAGGAAAGGGGAAAAGAGTCCTTGACGCGCGAGATCCACTGACCGGATGCTCCGGTGGTAGCGACCGGACGCTACCACCCAGCATCCGGTCGATTCCAGAGAGGTCCGAATCCTCTGAAATCGTGACCGGACGCGTCTGGTGGTCCATGACCGGACGCAGGCAGGGTCCGATCAGTTTAACTTTATCATCCTCCGATCGACCGGACGCTGAGCCCTTTCTGACCGGACGCACAGACGCAGCGTCCGGTCACTCCTTCAACAGCAGTTCACCTCCTGTGAACTGACCGGACGCTGAACAGCAGCGTTCGGTGCAGCGTCCGGTGCACCTTTTCCAGCAATCCTTCATCCTTCCTTCGCACTGCCTGTTCCCAATCAAGTCCCAACTTGAATAAGATCCAAATAAACACCAATTGGGACTGATGTGAGTGACCTCTCTCAAACCCTCATATTTTTCAAAGTATTTTGCCTTAGGCTATAATTCTTTTTAAGAAAATAGGCAACAAGAGGGCAAATGGAACAAAACGACAAAACAACATTCATGCATATGTAATGCTTGTAAGTAAATCTAGTTGCTTGTCAAGTTTGATCCAAGGTTAAGCTTCTTCACACGCTTTTCGGCGGTTATCTTAACCATGTTAGACAAGCCCTATATGCATTGCTACAAATTAAACATGTTGTATATTACAATGAATGCAAGGGACAACACAAGCTCAATTTTTAGTGAAGTTACTAAAATCAAGTACATTGAGCTCGTTCCGCAATCTACAAAATGTAGCCTCATCTAGCGGTTTAGTGAAGATATCCGCTAATTGATCTTCGGATCTTACACCTTCTAGTGATATATCATTTTTAGCTACATGATCTCTTAGAAAGTGATGGCGGATATCTATATGCTTGGTGCGAGAGTGTTGAACCGGATTATTTGCAAGTTTTACCGCACTTTCATTGTCGCACAAAAGAGGTACTTTCTCTAGAGCTATTCCATAGTCTAGTAAAATTTGTTTCATGTATAATATTTGTGCACAACAAGCACCCGCGGCAATGTATTCCGCTTCGGCGGTGGACAAAGCCACACTATTTTGTTTCTTGGAGGACCAAGACACAAGTGATCTACCAAGCAAATGGCACCCTCCGGATGTGCTCTTTCTATCAACTTTGCATCCGGCGTAATCCGAATCGGAATAGCCAATTAATTCAAATAAAACTCCTTTGGGATACCAAAGGCCAATGCTTGGTGTGTGCTTAAGATACCTAAGGATTCTTTTTACGGCAATTAAATGAGTTTCCTTAGGACTAGCTTGAAATCTAGCACACATACACACACTAAACATGATGTCGGGCCTAGATGCGGTTAAATATAACAAGCTACCAATCATGGAACGGTAGAGAGTTTGATCAACCGAGTTACCTCCCTCATCTAGGTCGAGATGTCCATTGGTAGGCATTGGGGTCTTGATTGGCTTACATTCATCCATCTTGAATCTCTTGAGAAGATCTTTTGTGTATTTCTCTTGAGAGATGAAGATGCCTTCTTTCATTTGCTTGACTTGAAAACCAAGAAAGAATGTAAGCTCACCAATCATTGACATCTCGAACTCCTTAGACATCAATTCACCAAATTCTTTGCATGAGTCTTCATTTGATGATCCAAAGATGATATCATCAACATATACTTGACAAATGAAGATATGCCCATCAAGCTTCTTGGTGAATAGTGTGGTGTCGACCTTCCCAATGGTGAAGCCCTTCTCAATAAGGAAGTCCCGAAGGCGCTCATACCAAGCTCTTGGGGCTTGCTTAAGCCCATATAGTGCCTTGGACAACCTATAAACATGATTAGGATATCTAGGGTCTTCAAACCCGGGAGGTTGATCAACATAGACTAGTTCATTAATAAAGCCATTTAAGAATGCACTTTTCACATCCATTTGATATAGTTTCATTTCATGATGTGATGCATATGCAAGAAGGATACGGATGGCTTCTAATCTTGCAACCGGTGCAAAAGTTTCTCCAAAATCTAGACCTTCAACTTGAGAGAACCCCTTTGCCACTAGTCTTGCCTTGTTCCTCACAACAACACCTTGATCATCTTGCTTGTTGCGGAACACCCACTTTGTTCCAATGACTCTTGCATCTTTTGGTCGCTCTTCAAGATTCCAAACTTCATTGCGAGTGAAGTTGTTCAACTCTTCATGCATGGCATTGATCCAATCCAGATCTTTAAGAGCATCTTCTACCTTGGTAGGCTCATAGCAAGAGACAAAAGAGTGATGAGCAATAAATGAAGTAAGCTTTTGAGATCGAGTCATCACCCCCTTTGTTGGACTCCCTATGATGAGATCTTGTGGATGATCTTGTAGGAGAGGTGTATTTCTTCTATTGACCACTTGAGGAGGAGGTTGTGGAGCATCAACATCTTGTGCTTGTACCACCATTTGCTCATGGGAGATATGAGTATCTTCATTTTCTACTCTCCCAACTTTTTCACCATCTTGTGGTACATTTGATGAAGAAGGTTGGTTAATGACTTGTACATCATCTTCATCATCTTTTGGCTTGATGTCTCCCACCGGAATATTCTTCATAGCCTCCCTCAATGGTTCATCACCTACATCATCAAGATTCTCATGTGCTCCTTGGGAGCCGTTAGATTCATCAAATTCCACATCATATGTTTCTTCAACCAAGCCGGTGGCATGATTAAATACTCTATATGCTTTGGACTTCAATGAGTAACCAACAAGAAAGCCTATATCGCAACGCCTTTGAAACTTCCCTAGGTGTTGCCGCTTCTTGTAGATGTAGCACTTGCAACCAAACACCCTAAAGAAGGAGACGTCCGGCTTCTTCCCATTGAGCAACTCATATGGAGTCTTGACAAGGAACTTTTGAAGAAATAGGCGATTTGATGCATAACATGCGGTGTTGATTGCTTCCGCCCATAGAGCTTCGGGGGTGTTGTACTCATCTAGCATTGTCCTTGCAAGAGTGATCAAAGTCCGGTTCTTCCTCTCAACTACACCATTTTGTTGAGGAGTATAGGTTGCGGAGACTTCATGTTTGATTCCAACTTCATCACAATAAGCTTCTATATTTGTGTTGTCAAACTCTTTGCCATTGTCACTTCTTATCTTCTTGAGCTTCACTTCAAATTCATTTTGAGCTCTCTTGGCAAACTTCTTGAAACAAGATGCAACTTCGGATTTGTCATGAAGGAAGAACACCCATGTATATCTTGAATAGTCATCCACAATCACAAGACAATAGAGATTTCCTCCCAAACTCTTGTATGTTGTTGGTCCAAATAAATCCATGTGTAGGAGTTCTAGCACTCTTGTGGTTGACATGAAAGCTTTGGTTGGATGAGTGTTTGCAACTTGCTTGCCGGCTTGACATGCACTACAAAGCTTGTCCTTCTCAAACTTCACATCCTTCAACCCTCTCACCAAATCATTCTTCATAAGCTTCTTGAGTGAGCTCATCCCAACATGAGCAAGTCTTCTATGCCATAGCCACCCAAGTGTTGTTTTGGTGAATAGGCAAGTCTTCAAGTTTGCATCTTCGGAGGTGAAGTCAACTAGATATAAGTTGTTGTATCTAAATCCATTGAATATCACTTGATTGTCATCTACCTTGGATACAACCACCTCCTTCTCGGTGAATAAGCATTGAAAGCCAAGATCACACAATTGCCCAACGGATAGCAAGTTGAAGCTCAATGAAGCAACATAGAGCACATTGGAGATGGAATGATCATTTGATATTGCCACTTTGCCCAATCCTTTAACCTTGCCCTTTGAATTATCTCCAAATGTTATTTTCTCTTGTCCATCTACCTCTTCATCTAGTGAGGTGAACATACGAGGATCACCGGTCATATGTTGAGTGCAACCACTATCAATAACCCAATGACTTCCACCGGTCTTGTAGTTCACCTACACACAAGAGATTCAAGCTTTAGGGATCCAAGCTTGTTGAGGGCCCTTCACCTTCTCAACAAGTGACTTAGCCACCCAAATTTTCTTAGGCCTACTCTTGTTGGGGGGACCCAAGAACATGACTTTCATCTTTCCACTCGAATCTTTTCTAAGCATGTAGTGAGCATTGAAAGCAAAGGGTCTAGCATGCTTGGGCAAGGGTTGTGGCGGTGGAGTTTGACACTCATGAGCAAAATGGCCTTCTTGTCCACATTCAAAACATCTCTTTGGCTTTGGCTTTGGCTTTGATTGTTGGTGTTGAGCTTGAGCCTTCTTCTTCTCTACACTTGCCATATATCCAATGCCACTTCTATCCATCTTCATGACGGTATTCATGAGTAGCTCACTTTGGAGATGCTTGCCCCTAGCAAACTTGCTCAATCCCACCTTGAGATGCTCTTTCTCCATCTTGAGCTTCTTGTTCTCTTCCTTGAGAAGATCATTGTTCTTCTCCTCCTTGAGTTTCTTGACTTCTTCTTTTAACTTCTCATTTTCAAGGATCACCTCTTTGTCATGATCAAGAGTTTCTAGCACAATGGTGTTGTGACTTTTCATTTCTTCAAGATCTTTCATGAGCTTCTCATTGTTACTCTTGAGCTTGACATACTCATCATAGTCATTGCACTCAACCACTTGCTTGCCCTTGCTACTAGATCCATGCTCAATGCTTTCATCAATTAAATCATCACATGAGGTAGCTATATCAATCTTAACAACATGGTTAGTAGCATCATGTGGCTCATTTGGTAAGAATTCTTGTGCAATAATAAGGGTATCATAATTGATCTTTAGAGTTGCATATTCATCTTTTAGCTTATTGTGACTAGTGATAAGCTCATTGTGCACCCACTCAAGTTTATCATTTTTATCTTTAAGCTCTTTCTTAGAAGATTTGAGCTCCTTGAGTTTGGATGATATAGAATCATTTGTTTCTTTGAGCTCATCATTAGCCTTTTCTAATGTGTCACATTTAGCTAAGAGTGAGTCATTTTTAGCATCAAGTTTTTCATTTGTAGCTCTACTCTTTCTAATGATCTTAGTATATTTTCTTAGTATTTTGACAAGATCATCATAGGTAGGTGAGTCATCATCATCGCTATCACTATCATTATCACTAGCATGTTCATCATCACTACTATCATCACTCTTAGTTACCTTGCGTTCACCTTTGGCCATAAGACATAGGTGTGTAGAGGATGATGGCGATGGTGGTGGTGAAGATGCAAGATCAATAGCAATGGCGGCCACCTTTTCATCGTCACTATCATCATCGGATGATCCACTTGATGAATCAATGTCCGTGAGCCAATCACCGACAATATAGGCCTTGCCACTCTTCTTCTTCTTGTAGAATTCCCTCTTTTTGCCATCTCTCTTCTTGTATGGCTTGTTCTTCTTCTTTTCATCTTCATCACTTGAATCATCTTTCTTGCCCTTGTTCTTGAGCTTGTCTTTCTTGGGCTTTGTGCATTGATGAGCTAGATGACCAAGTTCGCCACAATTGTAGCAATCCATCTCGGAGATTGGCTTTCTTCTTGAGCTAGTGAAGAACTTCTTCTTCTTGCCATCAAACTTGATGCCACTCTTGTTTAGCCTTTTTAGCATCTTGGTGGTCTTCTTCACCATGAGGGCAAGGCTTTCTTTATCATCTTCATCACTTGAGCTCTCATACTCAAGTCTTGCTTTGCCCTTGTCTTGGCTAGCTTTGAATGCCAAGTCCTTCTCTTTCTTCTTTGTAGAGGATGAGCCATCTTGTGGTGTGATGTGCATGTACATCTCATGAGCATTGATCTTTCCCAAGATTTGTGTCGGTGTAGCGGTGGAAAGATCACCTTGATGTAGCACGGTCACAATGTGCCCATATTTATCAATGGGGAGGACACTCAAGATTTTTCTCACAACATCGGATGGTGACATTTGAGTAAGTCCAAGCCCATTGACTTCCTCTACAAGAACATTTAATCGAGAATACATCTCATTAGCACTTTCTTTGGGAAACATCTCAAAAGAATTTAGCTTTTTAATCACAAGATGATAGCGTTCCTCACGCTCACTCTTGGTTCCCTCATGGAGCGCACAAACGTCCGACCATAGAGCATGGGCGTCTTTGTGGTTCCTTACACGATTGAACACCTCTTTGCAAAGGCCTCTAAAAATGGTGTTGCGAGCCTTTGCATTCCATTTCTCATAATTCACTTCATCGCCTTGAAGTTGTGCGGCATTCCTAGGTGCGGGGAACCCTTGAGAGGCGGCTCTAAGAATTCCAACATCTAGAGCTTCTAAGTATGCCTCCATGCGGATTTTCCAATATGGAAAATCATCTCCCTCAAAGATAGGAGGAGGTCCATCCTCGTGAGACATCTTGCTCTAAGCGATTAAGCTTAAAAAGTGAGCACGAGGCTCTGATACCAATTGAAAGGATCAAGATGCCCAAGAGGGGGGGTGAATTGGGCTAATTCTAAATTCTCTTGCAATAATCAAATCCTACGGATAGCCCAATTAACCCCTTGTGCCTAGAAAAGTGTTTATATCAAACTAATGCACAACAACCTCTCAACCTATGTTCCAAACTTACTCTAGCAAGCAATTCTATGGATGTAAAACAAGTATTGAATTGCTCAAAGTAAATACTCAAAGTAAGTGCTCAAAGTAAGTAGAGAGAGAAAGGAACGCGGCGATGTTTTGCCGAGGTATCGGAGAGTCGCCACTCCCCACTAGTCCTCGTTGGAGCACCCGCGCAAGGGTGTAGCTCCCCCTTGATCCGCGCAAGGATCAAGTGCTCTCTACGGGTTGATTCTTCGACACTCCATCGCGGCGAATCACCCAAAACCGCTCACAACTTGAGTTGGGTCACCCACAAGCTCCGCCGGGTGAACACCAAACTCCCAATCACCACCAAGCCGTCTAGGTGATGGCGATCACCAAGAGTAACAAGCACGAACTCTCACTTGACCACGCGAAGCCTAATGAGAAGATGGATGCACACTTTGCTACTCTTGATTTGCTAGTGAGGCTACTCTCTTGGATTCTCAAATCACAAACACCTCACTAGGATCTTGCTCTTTTTGGCACTCACAAACGTGTTTCTCAGCTGTTGGAATGAGCAAAGGATGCTCCACTCACGAGTGGAGCTTCTATTTATAAGCCAGCCTGAAAAACTAACCGTTATGAGCTTCTGCGGGATGACCGGACGCTCCGGTCGTGATGACCGGACGCTCCGGTCAGTTCAACCCGCGAACCAGCATTCAAGTGATGACCGGACGCTGTCAGGGTCCGGTCAGTACCGACCGGACGCGTCCGGTCGCTCTTGGATGCTTACTGTAAACGACCGGACGCTGGATACTCAGGGTCCGGTCACACTTTTCCAAGTCTGGACCCTTACTGGAGTTGACCGGACGCTGGCCCTCAGCGTCCGGTCACATGACCTCCTAGCGTCCGGTCACACCAGACTTGATCTTCTCGGTCAAATGAACTGACCGGACCCTGCGGCCAGCGTCCGGTCGCACCGGAGCCAGCGTCCGGTCAGTATTTGACCCTCCATTCACTTCCAACTTCCGAACATATGTGAATGAAGCTTGCTCCAAAGGATCTTAGGCATTCATAGGAGCTACCTAGAGCTAGTTTTAACAAGTGTGCACCACACCTAACTCACTAGACTCAACTAGATCAAGCTACCCGTTCATACCCCCCTTCATAATACGGCCAAAGGAAAAAACAAAGTCCTAAACTACTCTAAGTGTCTCTCCAACTTCAATCGACACTTAGAACTAGTTATCCTTAACCTTGTCGTCCATCCTTTGAAAACCGAAACGATTTCCATCGTAGGGGCATGACAACCTCGATTGCCCAATCGATCTCCATTACCATGACCTAACTTAATTGCCTCTGCAAAACACACGTTAGTCATAGTAATCTTGTATTGACATTAATCACCGAAATCCAACTAGGGGCCTAGATGCTTTCACCTTAGAATCTAGGACTGGCACTGAGAATCACCACCTCCGGGAACAAGGGATGCCCTGAGGCCAAGTGACCGGACGATAACGTAGTACAGCGTAGGCAACGAGCTTGGAGCCCATAGACCGTAGATGCAGTAGCCCAGCTGCAGCGGCAGCTCGATCTTTCCATGCCCAAACAACACCGAGCAGTACCGCGAGAGCAGAATGGAGAAGTTGCCCTCGCCGAACCTCCTGTGCTGCAGCAGCGTCTGAGCAAGCGTCGTCGGAGCGAGGCCCAGGAACGCCTTCCTCTGCGGGTTGAAGTAGACCGACGCACACCCTCTGCACTGGATCGCCAACCCGGTGATGACTGATGACGTCCTCCACCGGGCAACCGTATTTTACGCCCATCTCACGCCCCCACTGCGTGTTGCTTGCCTCGTAGGCGCAGGTCGCTACAGACTTGGCTTGCTCTTCGATCTCGTCGATGTGTTGTTGAGGTTTTGCTGCTGTGATCCCTGTGTCGTCCCAATCTTGCTTGTAGTCTTCAGTGGAGCTTCTTCCACAGAGGATTTCCCTTCTGTGGAAGCATCCGGTACCGATATACGCGGGGCCGCCCACACCATCCATGCCGCATAGCTCTACCTTCAGATTTTTGACAGATAGATGTATGAAATAATGTACTTCATCTTGTATTTATGTCAAGGTTCAGAAGGAATGAAGTCAGATCGTAGTATATAGCTTTAAGATAGCATGTAACTTCTTGTTTGGTTGCACTGACCTCGTTGATGACATTGAGGGAGTTACCATGCATATATGTCATTCTTGGTCAAGTTGGCGTAGTTCTGGGGGTACTGCACAAACCCAACCTTGTGGCCCATTTCTTCATCCATGAAGAAACACAGTGCATCTGTGATCGAATCGCTGTTGTTGGAGTAGACGTCGCAGTCCTTGTTCAGGATGATAGGGCTGTTGTTTATCACCGACGTCACCCTTATCTGAATTTCAGTAGATACAACATGCAATGCCATAAAGAAATGTTCGGTGGTACGACTCTTGGTCACTTTTTTGTTTTGATAATACGTACATACTTCGTCACGTTATGCCTGCAGGATTGGTGTATATATTGCTGTCTGTTAGCCTTAATATTATTAAGATGGAAGTTGTGCTTATTTTAAGGACTAGGATAGTATTATTGCTAGCTATATATCTTGGTACTATAGACGATACTAAACATATACTGATCGGATGTTGATGATAAAAATGTGAAGCGCATGCATTCCGGAGTAAAAGACTGATGACGTGAGTGCACCAGAGCGTTCATCGCCCCAGCCTAAGTTGTGGTGATAGTGAGCCCTCTCTTCTCGCGTGCCATGTACACCAATGTAGGTAGCATGCTTCCTCCGTTGTCAACTACGCTCCGATCCTTCCCATCAATCAAAACCTAGCTAGCAGGGGATACAAATGTTAGGCTCGGTGGTGTTCATTATCTCATCAGTCATGACACAAAAAAAATGTATATTGTAGATGTAGATGACTCAAAAGTTAAGCGTCTTTATTTTTCGTAATGAGTTTTCTGGAACAGAAAGAACACAACCTAGAACTATACCAGGCTTGACAAATAAACCACCTGAACAATCGGCTGGTGATTTTGCGAGGTAACTTCTGAAGAATCCCACTCGTAAAATCCCTTATGCATTGCTTTGATTTCTTCAGGAACCTTGCCCAGCAAGGACGCAGAATCGATGCATGCGGTCGGTCATTTCTTTGTACGACTCCTGCTCATCGACCAAGAACACATGGATCATCAGTACAGCGTCGATGCAGCATGCATGCAGCTCGATAATTATTTCTCGCGCGCGAGCCCCCTACGAATGATTAGCTATCAATTACTACTACGTACTGCAGCAAACGCTGTACTACTGCACGTACAGCCAGCATTCACTACTACTGCAAACCGGCCGCCTGGCCGGCCGGCCTCTGCCTGCCCTGCTGGGAAGGAACAACAACAACCGATCTCCAGATGAAATTAAATGAAAGCATGCGTATTTATACTCCTAGTTATTTACCTTGACTAGTGACCATTCTTCGTCGCTGCACAACAACGCACCTGCAGCACGAAGCTTAACATCGGTCTTCGAGAAGTATGCGGCCGGTGACCTCGGCTCGATGCTGTGTCTCCTACAGAATGGCAGCCAGAGCTTGGCAAACCGGGACGCCTCCCACAGAGCGTAGAACGTGAGGGCCGAGCAGCCGTCGTCGGAGAGGTAGACGCTCAGCTTGTCAGCCGGGTAGCTGTACGCGATGACCGAGAGCACCGCGGAGACTACCAGGCTTGGCGGCTCCGACCGCGGGTCCACGGTGCAGACGAAGATGTCCACGCAAGGGAGCTTGTCGCCGAGCCTGCTCAAAACCATTCCAGATAGATGCAGGTTAGAATTCAACGAGAGTGTATTTTTTTAAGTCAACATCGAGGGGAGAGTGGCCTCCCCACCTGAATTTTCGTTCCACTGATGCCGGAATAACCGGGGGTGGAAGGGCACGGCGCCTATCCAATTACATGTAGATCATACAGAAGACGGGGTGAGTGGTGGATTACATGTTAAGCAGGGAACTCCAACTACTGGCAACACATTGCTCTTCCTAGGCAGCCGGCAGCACCACAACGCAATCTCCTCTTTGCAGGCGGCCATGATCCTGTCCAGGTTGGGGGCCAAGCCTCGGAACACGACATCATTCCTGTGCTTCCACAGCTCCCAGCAACACAGGAGGACGAGAGAGCTCACCGCCGGTCCAGGAACATGGCGGAGTGCCGGAGTGGACTTCCAGAGTTCGTCCACCGGGGCAATAGCATCAGCATGCCACCCGATGTGTCTCCAGAACGATCTGGCGAAGGGGCAGCCAGACATGATGTGGTCGGCAGTTTCCTCCGGCGCGCCACAAATGTCACGGTGAGCGTTCTGGAGGATGTGCTTGCGGCGGAGAGATGTCTTGCATTGGATACGGTTGCTTGTCAGAAGCCACCCTAAGAACTTAACTCGTGGAGGAGCGAACTTGCGCCAGACGAAGTCGAAGGCTGGGCTTGTCTGTTCGCCGCGCATGGATGCCCTGTAGATCAAGCCCGACCGGAGTTTGTGGTCCTCTGTTTCAAAGCTGCAGTACCTCTCGTCGGGGGCGGACGTCAAAGTAACATCGCCAAGGAGCTGTGTCAGCAGAGCTAGCTCCTGGGATGCCTGGGTGGAGAGCCGTCGCTGGAGTACGTTCGCGATCCCCCTGTGCACGATGTCGTGGACGGAGCGCACGCGGGCGTCGGCGTGGCTGTGCAAGGCCGGTAGTCGATCCACCAGTGGAGCATCCAGCAGCCAAGTGTCATTCAAGAAGTCGGTGTTGCGGCCGTCCCCCACCGTGACCGAGGTCATACGCTGGTATGCCGGTAACAGCTGGCGCAGGGCCGACCAGTGAGCCCCATCGAGGGTGCCGCTCAGGTCCGGCAAGTCGATTTGCGTGGTGACCCAGCTCGCCCACGCGGAGCTCCCTGGATGGTGAAGGCGGTGGATCAGCTTGAGCAGCAGTGCGGCGTTCTGGGTTTCCAGGCGTTTGACGCCCGGGCCACCATCTTCTTTCAGCTCGCAGACGCGCTCCCAGGCAATGAGACACTTGGCCCCGGAAGCGTGGTCAGAGCCAGACCACAGAAATGCCCTGCGCCTGGCATCAATGGCCGAGAGTGCATATTTTTTAATGGGAGCCGGGGGTCGGTCGGCAATTATTAGGGCATTTAGAATTCAAAAGCGACAATGGTGGACCCTGCGTGCTTGAGATAGATGCAGGTTATTTCCCTTCCATCCATGGTGCATTTTAGTTATTTCAGTAAGGCCAGTCTCTGAAAGTTTTACGAGAATTTCAAGCTGATATGGCATAGTATAGTAGTGATGATAAAAGTTTCAGGACAGTCACAGTGCTAGAAAAACCTGCAAGTAGTTTCTATGGCTATTAATTTATGTAGGCATTGTACATAGAAACTATGTTGCCAATGAATAATTTCAACAGAATCATCATTTATCCAATCATGCATTTTCTTTCTCCCGCATTTACCTATCACATCTTTTATGTTTTAGTTTTCGTGTAGACATGATTTTTTTATTAAGAAAACCATTTCGTCCTCCTCTCTCTCTCTTCAATTAATGTAAGGTTCATAAACCCGAGGTTCCCAATGGACCCGCTGCCCTGCAATACTTGGCCCAGCAGGCGGCGCAGCGACAACGCGTGTCTGGGCCGGCCCAGATACACAATGGCAGGCCGAGACCATGATCCGGTCCTCGACCGGCACCTCCGGCCAGGAGACCTGGTCGGAGCCCCGACCCGAAGGCCTGGATGTGATGGGACCGCAGTCCGACTCCGACCCCGTTTCTCTGACCGAGGATATGCCGGACCTTTGCTCGCCTCTCTTTCCTGACCGACACAGTCGGAGCCGACTGGGAACGACCGACCAGGACGCCTGCTTGGTGCGGGCCCGGGGAGCAGGCGGAGCAGATAAGGTAAGGGGCTCAAGTCAACCACAATACCGAGGACCGTACCCTGCCATGCCCTGCGCACCTGCAAGATGGTGCCGTCTGGCCATGTCAGACGGTCACTATACAGCATGCCAGACGTGTCAGAGCACAAACAATATTGTGGGCGCCGTCGTTTGCCGTCCCAGGCGAACACTGTGTAGCCTGCCAGGTACAACAGGTCATGAACAGTCAGGTGGGCGATGGCAGCGTAAACAGTATGGCGGGCGATGGCATGCCATACCCGACGGCGTGGGCGACAAGACTAGGTAGTACCCATACACACTCTCTCCCTTTCCATCTTTGACTTGTAAGGCTATCCCATTCATCTATAAAAGGGGATGCACTCTCTTCTAAAAGAACACAGTCTACACGTCTCAACGGCGGATAAGCTTCGACACACAGAGCATATGCTTCAATACTTTGCGCACATTTGAGCATCGGTCACTCTCTTCCACTCAGATCAGAGTCCAACCAGGCCTCTAACACCCCCCTTCTCATTCTTTACTCATTTGTAACCCACAGCAAACTTTGAGCACCTGGGCTCACGAATAAAGTCACCGACCGATTAAAACTAGATGTAGGGCACGTTGCCTAAACTAGTATAAATCATGTGTCATTGCGTGCTAGGTCACATCTGATCACAGCGCACGGCAAAACTACAAATATTTACTTATCGGACACATCTCGCACCGACAGTTGGCGCCGTCCGTGGGGAAGACATCGTGCATTCACGCTTTTTGGTCATCGGATGGTGGGCTCGAGCGATACGATTCGCTTCGGCTCGCTAGAGTTTCCCACGCTCCCACTTGCTGGGATGTGGGTTCCTCCCATCTTCGTGCCACTCCAGACCTTCCTCTTCGGGAGTCTGGACTTCGTCGCCGACCAGCTCGGCGTACACCGCCTTCGCGAGGAGGCGCTTGTCCCGGCGCCCATTGGAGGAGGAGCGTCCTCCACCGGCCCCGGGCCACTCGACGACCTCAACATCGAGACAGCCACGCTTCGCCTTGAGCCCATGCTAGGCTTAAACCCCACGGTGAGTGATGTACATATTGTTTGTTACTCACTATTTAACACCTTCGCCAGGTCTCTGTAGGGACCTCATTCTCCCCATCGCGACCACCATGCATCCGGTTCTCCTACGGCTTCGTGTTCCCCATGGACGTGTGCGCACAGGGGCTCCGAAGGATGCTGATGCTGCCCTCTCTCACGTTCGAGTTCATGGAGATGGCGGGCTACGGCCCCGCCTCCTTCCACGACCTCATCGATGATGAAGTCAAAAGCGACGGCTCCAGCATCGGCGATGTCATGGCACCTTGCCACCCTCTGTCCTAGGAGTGTGCCATGGTGGATGCCTCAGGACAGCTACTAGAGGTAGCGGAGTCTCTATAGACTCACACCCCTCCGGACCCCACGCGCAGGCGCTGGCGCGTGGGCAGGAGCACGGCAAGGAGTTACGACAAAGGCGACAGAGCTAGCCACCGCCTACGCCGGTGCACCCGGCGCATCACTCTGTGCCACATGCGCGTAACCTGGTGAGCGGCGCTTGGGGTCGTGCCCGTCAGGTCTAGCATAACATACTGGACAGAGGGGATGACCCCCCCTCAGTTTGCTCAGGTTGGCCAGAACATCTCTGCTGCGGCGATGCTTCTATGCAGCCTTCCCAAGCTTGCCGACCCTAGGAGCAGGCGATCCACCAAAACCTCTAGGCACTGGTGGAGACTGGTGCCATTCAGCAGGTGGAGAGCTCCATGTCGCGACACTGGCTCGCGTCCTCTTGCCCAACTGGGGCACTGGGGCCACACCAGTCGAATCGCTCCATCCACTCACCGCAGCAGTTGCTGAGCGTGGAGCAGGAAGCCACGGCTGCACCATAGCCCAACCCGGCGCCCACTCCACATCGACCACCTGTGCGCGAGGGGCTCGGGTTGAACCGTGATGCTCGCAGTGTCATCAACAATCGGTGCCACACTCAGTACAATGATGACGTCCATCGAATGGTGGTAAGAGCGGGCGGCGCGGGCCCCGGCTGAACTACCAAGGAGTACGAGGACATGCACCCCAGCTGTGGCGACCGACCGAATGACTAGAGCCCCAGCCCTGATGGCCCAGGGCCATGGGCCTTTGGTTGCCGCATGCAGAAAGCGCCGTTCCGATAGCATTTCTGACCGCCCACCAACATCACCAAGTAGACTGGGGAGACGAGCCCTGGTGTATGGCTTAAGGACTTCTGGCTCGCCTACCGAGCTAGTGGAGTGGATGATGACTACTTCATCATCCAGTACCTCTCCATCTACGTGGGAGAGCATGTTTTGGCATGACTCGAATTCCTTTCGCACAATAGCATCCACGACTGGGCGGACCTCAAGAGGGTCTTCATTGAGAACTTATAGGGGACGTATGTCTGTCTTAGGAATTCCTAGGACCTCCAGAGTTGCCAAACAGGAGCCCAATGAGTCCCTGCAGGATTACATCCACAGGTTCTCAAAATAGTGCAACTCCCTTCCTAGTGTCGTCAAAATGGACATCGTTAGTGTGTTCCTCTCTAGGACAACCTACCAGTCCCTAGTCCACAAGCTCGGCTATATGAAGCCCTGTACCACCCGTGACCTGCTCGACATTGCTACAAACCATGCCTTCAGCGAGGAGGCAGTCAGGGCGGTCTTCAATAGCGGTCAAGACAAGGGCAAGGCCAAGCACGAGGGCCAAGGTGAGGGCCCCTCCACACAATAGGGGAAGAAGAACAAGAAGGATTGGCGCTAATCGACCAACCCAACTTTGGTCGCCGCTGTCGATCACGTAGGCAAACATCCCTAGCACGGCCAGTCTGACCATGCCTTCTTGGGATGGCCATGCTACGCCAAGTTCGTGGCGATCCCCAACTATACCTACCTCAAGCTAAAAATGCCAAGACCGAACGGCGTCATCACCGTGGGTAGCACCTTCTCGCATGCCTACACATGCAACCTCGAGCATTACGAGCTCGCCACTGCCATCATCAACTCCACCGAGCTCCCAGAGCTCAGGAATTCAATGACTCTAGCAGCCCCTGACTGCAACGGGCCGACCTCCTCGAGTGCCTTCCATATGACTAAGGAAACCAAGGTGGTGGAGATCGACCCCACTGACCTGACCAAGACGGTGCGGATCGGGACCAAGCTCCTGGCCAAATAGGAAAGCAAGCTCAATGACTTCCTACGCGCAAATCGGGATGTCTTTGCATGGAAGTCTATTAACATACCAGGCATACCGAGGGAGGTCGCTGAGCACGCACTATGCGTCATCCCGAGATCAAAGCCCGCCAAGCAACGCCTACGTTGCTTTGATGACCAAGGCGCAAGGCCATAGATGAAGAGATCACCAAACTTCTGGCAGCCAGATTCATCAAAGAGGTATACCACTCCGACTGGCTAGCCAACCTTGTTCTTGTGAAAAAGAAGAATGAGAAATAGAGAATGTGCGTTGATTACATTGACCTCAACAAGGCGTGTCTAAAGGACCATTTTCCTTTGCCACGCATAGATCAGATAGTCAACTCCACCTCAGGATGCGAAATCCTCTCCTTTCTAGATGCCTACTTAGGCTACCACCAGATCATGATAAAAGAGCCCGACCAGGTTGCAACCTCATTCATCACCCTGTATGGTTTGTACTATTACATAACCATGCCTTTCAGTCTGAAGAACATGGGTGCCACCTACCAACGATGCATGCAGCGATGCTTTGCTGATCAAATTGACCCACCCGACCAACCTAACCAAGTCGAGTAGCCAAAACCGATAATCGCCGTCTATGTAGATGACATAGTGGTGAAAACGGCTCAAGCTAGAGACCTGATCACAAACTTGGCCACCACATTCGCAAACCTCTGAAGGTTCAGGGTCAAATTGAATCCCAAAAATGTGTTTTTGGGGTTTCAAAGGGGAAGCTGCTCGAATACATCGTGTCCGAGCATGGCATCGTAGCCAAACCTGAAAAGATCACATCTATCTCTAACATGGGCCTATACGCAACATCAAGGGCATGCAGAGGCTCACCGGCTACTTAGCTGCCCTAAGCCGGTTCATCTCTTGACTAGGCAAACAAGGGATGCCTTTCTACAAACTTCTCAAGAAGCTTCTATAGGCTGTGTTGATGGTGACCTGGAAGCTTCTGCACTACTTCACCGATCAAGTGGTCATCGTCGTCACTTTGTACCCGCTAGGAGACATCGTCTGCAACCATGATGCCACGGGACAAATCTCCAAATGGACACTCGAGCTCATGGCCCATGACATCAGGTATGTCCCCCGCACCGTTATTGAGTCTCAGGCTCTTGCTGACTTCGTCGTTGAATGGACGAAAGTCTAGCTCCCGACCCCGGATGTCACCCATGAGTATTGGACAATGTACTTCGACGGGCCAGTCATGGCGCCCGGCTCAGGGGCTAGAGTGGTTTTGATCTCCGTAGATGGGAGCAGGCTCTACTATGCAATCCTTCTTCATTTTTCAACCTTGAACAATGTCATAGAGTACGAGGCCCTCATCAATGGGCTAAACATCGCCATCGAGCTCGGCGCAACGCGGCTATATGTCCGCGATGACTCAGAGCTAGTCATCGACCAAGTCATGAAGGAATCCTCCTACAAGAGCCCTCTCATGGTGGTGTATTGCCTAGAGGTGTGCAAGCTCAAGGGCAAGTTTTGAGGGAAAAAGTTGCATCATGTCCCCCAAAAGGACAACGATGCCACTGACTTTCTTATGAAATTGGCTGCCAGGCAGGATCTGTCTCTAGATGGGATCTTCATCAATGACCTCCACATGTCATCTGCCCGTGTTTTGGAAGATCTGACTTCATTACGGCTCAACTCCGACCAAGCACTCGGGGACTCCAGCGCTCTGACACGATTCAACCCCAACTAGGTGCTCAGGGGCTCAGGCCCTAACATTCCTATCGCAACATCAATAGATGACACCGTCGTGATGATGCTCGACCCGATCGACTAGAGAGCGCCACTGCTCGCCTACTTCCTTAAAGAAGTCCTCCCACCAAAAAAGACTAAAGCATGTCAAGTTGCTCGATGCGCCAAGACGTTCATCGCCATCAGTGATGAACTTTACAAACAAAGTCCATCAGGAGTACTTATGAAGTGCATCCCGACCGAACAGGAGAAACAACTCCTCCTCAAAGTCTATGTTGGAATCTATGGACATTACATGGCCCCGAGGTCATTGGTCAGGAAAGCCTTCCACCAAGGTTTCTACTGGCCTGCTGCACATCGAGATGTAGAGGAGGTTGTTTGTAGGTGTGAAGGATGCCAGTTCTATGCTCGACAAACTCACTTGCCAGCGTAGGAGCTACAAACCATCCCCATCACCTAGCCATTCATGGTCTGGGGCCTCGACATAGTTGGGCTCCTCAAAAAGGCCCCAGGTGGCTTCACTCACCTACTCGTGGCGGTGGACAAGTTCACCAAGTGGATCGAGGCGAAGCCCATCACCAACATCCGTTCGGAAGAGGCGGTCAAGTTCTTCCTCGACATCATCTATCAGTTTAGTGTTTCTAACTATATCATCACCGACCACATAACCAACTTCACCAGTAAAAAGTTCTTGGACTTTTGAGATGGATATGGCATCAAGATTGATTGGGCCTCCGTTGGACACCCGCGTACTAATGGTTAGGTCGAACGGGCCAATGGCATGGTCCTCCAAGGACGCAAGCTCCGCATTTTTGACCGACTCAAAAAGTATGTCGGGCGATGGTTTGCAGAAGTCCTGGTAGTCCTCTGGAGCCTAAGAATGACTCCAAACCGATCCATGGGGTTCACCCCTTTCTTCTTGGTGTATGGAGCTAAAGCCATGTTGCCATCCAACCTCGATCATGACACCCCAAGAGTAAGGGCCTTTGACCAAGACCAAGCCATAGAGGCTTAGTAGGACATGGTCAACCTACTCGAGGAGGCTCATGAGACAGCCATCATCTGCTCTGCTCATTACCAGCAAACTTTTTGCTGGTACCACTAGGGAAAATCAGGGGGAGGACCCTCGAGGTCAGTGATCTCGTACTTTGGAGGACCCAATCAACCAAGGACAAGCACAAACTCTCTCCACCATGGGAAGGACCATACATGATGGCTGAGGTGATCTGACCTGGCGCCTACTGGCTGAAGGATGACAATGGCAACATTCTCACCAACACATAGAACATCGAACAATTATGTCGTTTCTTTCCCTAAGCTCGATCTTTACCGCTCATTTCTATTTAAAACTTGCTCCTACAGCACCCCAGCCCAAGCACTCTTTGCCTGGGTTGCTCGGGGGCTCCATGGGGGTGTGATACCACTCCCTCTTTACTATCATTTAGTAACACTTTTCATACAAATGAAAGGGCATCCCGTTCCTTTGACTACCCTATGTAACTTATGCTTTGGCCTCCCGACCGATTAGACCCGCCATGACCTAAGGTTACAAGCAGGTGAGCCTCACGGCCACTCTTGGGTTTTTAAGGTTGTAGCCCACGGTCAATGGGCAGGTGTGAAAAGCAAAGGACAAAAAGCAAAGTTATGCAAGGATAAAAACAAGGATAGGTGGGACAAGCTTCCCCTCATGATTTGTTTCATCACAAAAGAACATAAACTATTCACATGGGGGCTCCCCCCATGAATTTATCTTTTTACAAAGACTGACTAATTTTATACAATTATGTTGTGGTCCTCTGGTCGTATTGGCAGACAGTGCGGCTGGTGAAGATGAAGGTAGCTCGGCTGTGGTCGGGACGACGGCGCTTGGCTTAGCTGCAGTCAGAATGACGTTTGGCTCAGTTGCGGGTGGGACGACGCTCGCCTTTGACCCAGCCTCTGCCATGACAGGCTGGATGACATCTTCCTGGCTTGCACCTATGGCTGCCATTGAGCGACGAGCCTCCATCACCCACCGTGCGGTGATTTGCTCGGCAACCACCTATGCATGCGATGCCAAGCTTTCCCCCAGCACTTGGATCTCATCCATGCTCCACCCGCTGGCATATCCTCTGTAGGTAGCCATGAAGTCCAGGTTAGGGTAGTGGGTCATGACCAACATCAACATCCTCGATGTCCCATAGAACATGCCATCGGAGATGAGTGCCCGAACCTTGTTTGGGACCTCTACCAACTGGATGGCGGGCGTGCTGGTGCTAGGGCCTGACCTGAACACCTCAGCAATCACCACCTATGTGATGTTGCAGAGTTGGTTGAGCTCTCCCTCGAGAACGCTTCACTCCTCTAGGGACCCGGCCAGTGCCTCCATGCTCCGACCTATCGTCGCTCTGGCTGCCTTTAGCTCCTGCTCTAGAGAGTTGACCTTTCCACCTAGTTCTAGAAATGAACGACTGATTCAGGAGCAAGGAAAAGAAAAATTCAAGACATCAACCAAGGGTAGGATAGGTATGTACCAAGATAGGCACTTTTGAGAACGGTAAGCCCTTCCTCTTGCTGGGTGACCCCTAAAGTGTGACTGCCTCTATAGCCTCCAAGGACTTCTGGAGCGTCGCCTCAGTCCCCGCCAAGTGAGCCTACGCCACGTGAAGCTTTTGCTCGGTAGCAGTCGCCCACTCTACCACGCACTGCTCCGCTTTTTGGGCTCCCATCTCCTCTGTCGACTGGTCTTGGGACTCATGATGGGTGGATTCTAGCTTGCGCCTAAGCTCATCGACCCTCTGCAATGCTGCCACTTCCTACTCTATCCAATTATGCTCCACCCAGAGAAACCGGGACTTGCGAAATGACATCGTCTCCAAATCCTATGCGACAAGAAGCAGGCATTTTGAGATGACCGTCATGGCCTGATGGACAAAATCAAAAGACAACACCTTGAACATAGAAAACTTACCTCTACAACACGGGGTAGGTCGACAGTCATGGCCTGATGGATGAGCTCAACCCTCTCCAAGGCCTCCTTGAGCTTCGCCCTGGTAAGAGCGAGATTGGACCTCATCGAGAGCCCTCTATCCCCAAGCAGGTGCCAAAGCTTCACCTCCTCCTCATCATGAAGAACAAACTAGGCTTTTCCTAGCTCGCCAGGTTGAGGCCACACCAGCTAGTAGGTTGCCCATGACCCGTCGGAAGATCTAGCCATCGTAGCACCAACTAATGATGGGATCATCGCCCGCTCCTAGGACGACAGGACGGCTGGCAGCATCACCCTTATGTCTTCCTCACTATCGAAGGGGATGTCCACCACCAATATGCCATGGCTCACCGATAGCTACTCTACCTCTGCCCTAGCCATGGCTCCTCCAGCCCCCTCTAGCTCCGACCAGGCAAGCAAACCGAGCACCCCTTCATCAGGCGAGACAAGGAGCCTAGTTTCCTGCCTCTCCTCCTCTACGACTAGTGGGAGAGGGACCGCAAGAGTCACCTCTGACCTAGCCTCTGCCATCACCATGGGGATCACCACCATCACAGCCATCGCCATGCTCACGACCGGTTGAGAAGATGCTACCCCCATTAAGGAAGGTCACACTGCCACTAGCCTGCTTTCCCCTTCTCCCATCGCAACCCACCATAGGCTGGGTCTCCACTCTTCTTGCACAGGAGGTGGGGAGATTCCTAGTCCTGCCGGTTCCTGGCCACTGCAAAAAAGGCACAAGCACAGGTTAGTCACACTAAAAAACTCAACTATGACAACAAAGGGAAGCATGAAAGCGGTAGAACCTTGAAGCCTCGATCAGCTGACGATGAGCCAACTAGATGAGGATCACTCAGGGGTCACGACCCATGCCCCCTTGGATCAACCAAGGGTGGCGGCGACCCGACTGGTCCCCGTTCGGCCCACAAACGACCGTGGCCGCTAGCTTGTGGTGAAACCACCAGAGCAACTAGCGGGGCATCTACCCATTGGAGGTCACGCACACGTGTTGACCCCCAAGATGTAGGGGAATGATCATGTCCCCCCAATCGATCAGCGTGCTCCGCCATACTCGGAGCTAGGGGCCACGAAGCCGACGACACCTCCAAAGGGCGTGGCGACCATGCCCGCTTTGCCTCTCATTCGTGGGCAGCATCCTCGCCTACGGTGTGCTTCCTTGACTCAGGAGCGTCACCACGCATCTTTGTACCACGCTCGCCGTCGATAGGCACAGCCATAGGTGCACAGCGCTCCACCAAGGTCAAGGCAGTTCCCTCATCTCCATCATCCTCTAAGGAACATGTCGTTGCTTGACTCCATGGGGTCATCCGACTCAAGCTCCTCCTCCACCTCCTCCTAGCGCTTGCCGCTATGGAACCATCGGTTGATCTCCTTCTCCTTCTCAAACCTCCTCTGGACCTTCGCAGTTTTGTTCTTCTTCTTCTTAGCAAGCGTGGCCTACTTCTGGGTGGCTTGCTGAGCCACGCCTTCCATCCCTCTTGGAAGATGCGGCCAGGATTTATAGCCCGCGAGCCCCTGTGAAATAGGTGGCTTAAAATCGATCCAAAGATCAAAATAGAAAGGAAAAAGGTCACAGGAAAGGAGTATACCAGATCAGACAGCTTCATGGCATATTGAGGTCTGGCTGTCCTTTTAAGGGACTCATCATCCCTCAATGGTAGCACTCGATCAAGATAACTCTAGACTTCATCCCTTGACAATGAGGATCTGTTGGGCCAGAGTATTCTCACATCGGCCGTGTTCTCTCTGCCAACAGGTTGACCCGACGGCGGAAGAAGGTATGTAAGACCTACAACCCATTGTGGCCATGCCGCATGAGCTACCAAAGCTTCATCTCGATGATATCCAGCTTGTTCTACCAATGGGCAGGACCCCACGACCAACTTTCCCTCCTCTTTGGCCACTCCTTAGTGAATGTCGGGAATGGCGCCTCCGTCGAGTTCCTGATGTAGAACCACTCGTCATGCCATCCCCGGTTGAAGTCACTGGGGGAGTACATTGGTTAGGGGACCAATGGCTTAGGCCGCTTCTATAGGGCGAACCTACCGACCAGAGCAATTCTAGGCAGTTTCCCCTCGGACAGGGCCCGCTCGCTGAAGATCCGCTAGAAGAGGTCCACATGAGGCTCCATCCCAAGGAAGGCCTTATAGATGGTGATGAAGCCGATGATGTGTAGCACCCCAGTCAGGTTGAGGAGCTACAACTCTAGGCCTCACTCATTGAGGAGCCCGTGCAGGAACCAGTGCGTGAGGTACCTAAGCCCACGCTCATGGAAGGTAAGGAAGGGGACAACCTCATCGGCTTGGGGTTGCGGAACAACCTCCCCCAGCACAGGAGCCCTCTAATATGACACTTCCTTCAATAGGAGCGGCCTCTTCTCGGTGAAGGCGGCCAATGCCTCCTCATACACGTTGGAAGGCCTCTAGTTTGACATCGCGCCTTGGATCTACGAATGGATCTGTAAGTTTTTCCTCTCCCTCACTCTGCTCTCCTCTCTCTTAGAAACCCCCGTGGTGCACGAAGGTGCTTAGCAAAAAGAGGGAAGAGGAAGCGGCGGTGGTGAATGAAAGATGAAGAGACTAGAGAAAAAACCCTCTACTCCCCCCTATTTAATGCGAAAGGACGTGCGGTAGGATATGGTCTGGTTGACGGGACACGCCTGCCCAATGGAACATCGCCTAGCTAGTGGGATGTGGCCTGGGTGGGGCCCACCACTACCGCAACTCGGGCATGGGAAATGAGGCGTAGCCACATGGAAACGACCCTCTACCTTCCCATGAAAGGTTTGGAGGGGCCCACCAATGGAATCTCCATCGAGGAGAAGCTAGCCAGTCACCCAAGTCAATCGGACGGCTCTTGCGGCTACCGAGAAATGGGTAAGGAGCGGTGGGATGCCCCATGTGGGTTATCCTAACTCTGTCATGAATGACGGACCCGGATTCCACTCGGACATATCCGATAGGAGCTCCCCAAACCCGTCACTTCAGCCATTGAGGTAACTTTACCAACCCCCGTTTTACTTTTCCAGTGCATGAGCATTCATTCATTCATTCTCATACATGCATTCATACATTCAGTCATATATTCATCCATACATTTATCCCATACATCCAAGCATTGCATATGCAATTGTTGCATCACAATGCATCGCATCGCGTCATGAAGTGGTAGTCATCTCATTCGATATGAGCGGCGACCGATCGGGGTTCGAAGGCCAGACCGCAAAGGGCTTGAGGCCACCTTGCATCAAATAGAGCTAGGGGAGAAAACACAGATGAGCCCCAGTGACCCTCACTCAATCCGCTCAGAAGCGGATATGGTCATCTCAACCTTCTTGTTCGATCCTGACCTCAAGCCATGCCCGTAGAATCTCCATCGAGGGGAGGCCAGTAGGACACCTGAGTTGGTCTCCGAAATGGCTCAGCCATCTACTAGGAGGTGAGTTAAGGAGTAGTGGATTGCCACATGAGGGCTATGTTGACCCCGTTACGAACGACGGACCTAGATTCCACTCGGACATGCCTGTAAGTGAGCTCACCGAGCGCATCACTCGAGCCATCGAGGCAAGTGATGTTAGCTCAATCCCTCTGGTTGCGGAAACCCTAGATGGGGTGACGCATGAAACTTGACCGACCCCTACCGAGCCCAATAGGGCTCAGGGGCTCGGGCCGGCCTACCCCGACTCAGGAATCCAACCAACCACGTCGGTCGTGGGCGAGACAAACATGGGCGAACACCCTGACCGATAGGAACACAAGAGTTTGTGGCCCCAGGAAAGAGTACTAAGGTGCTCAGCTTCTGACCGACTCACCAGTCAGTCATAGGCTCAGGGGCTACACCCACCGGGTGCGCTCGCGCGCACCTGGCAGAAGATGGACTACCGATGAGTTCCCCCCTTTAGGGACTGGGCGCCTATGTCTACTCGACACACCTCCGTGGCCTTCACCAGTCCCCTCATCAGGGGGTTGGGTGCCAATATCCCCCTGGCATGCCTCCATGGCCTTCGCCAGTCCTCCCTATGGAGGCTGGGCGCCTAAATCCTACATGGTTACCCTATGTAGTACAACAAACCAAGGAAGAAAACACCAAAGTTCCAATAAACAGCCCGCCTCCACGATGCAATGGGCACAGGAATTACAAAGCAAATACAAGCTTTCATTAAGCTAAAAACACAAGCCCGAGGCTTTTAAAATAACACGCAAAGCGTGTGTGAACAGCCCTAGGACTGCTCTGCACCTTGGAGCATGAAGCGAAACAAGGGATCCAAGATCCTTGTTCTCCTGCTATAATGCTCTCCTCCCTTTCTTCGTCCTTTGATCCAGAATCCAGGACAGGGACCCGTTCGAGACGTATGATGCTCTCTCCTTATGAGAGATCTTCTAGCATCATACTCCCATGCGCCCTCAAAAGCGGTGACTCAACAACCCCTTCATGGCTTCACAGAAGCCCCAAAGGGGCTCGAGGGCTCCTGTGGGGTTCATAAACCTAGGGTCCCTGATGGACCCGCTTCCCTGCAATACTTGGCCCAGCAAGCGGCGCAGCGACAACGCGCGTCTAGGCTGGCCTAGATACACAATGATAGGCCAAGACCACGATCTAGTCCCCAACCAGCACCTCTGGCTAGGAGACCTGGTCAGAGCCTCGACTATAAGGCCTGGCCATGGTGGGACCGTAGTAATGGAGACAGGGATCCTGATCTTCCGTCAGGTAGAGGTAACTATCGTTGTGGCGGAGAATGACATACCGATCCGGCTTCAGATCGAAAGATCGAACCCTGCAATCTTAGCACCACAACTCCTCTGGTTATCAACCAAGACACGGATCTGGTTGACCTTGCCAAGAAGGCTAATCCCTACCTACGTAACAAAGAACACAAGCAAGAACAAGAAAAAAAGCAACCAAATTGCAGATGAATGATTAATCTCATGAGTTGGGGTCTCACAAACCGATGAACGGCGAAACTGTTCTTGATAGAATAATCTAAGCAAAACCCAAAACCTAATGACGGCGGAGGTGTATGATTATAAAGGTCTTAGGGTCATCGCCTACCCTAGACGCGCCCTCTAATGGGCCCAAACACGATACACGGCCCAACGGACCAAAAGAAGGTGTCGCAGCACCCTGGCAGGTTCTGGACACTAACTTGTTTCGACGATTCCTGTTGATTCCGAAGAGCTTTTGATGTGAAACCACTTGGATTGGCTTTCTTATCAAATTATCTTTCCATCCATATGTGGATCATCGAAAATGGAGTCCGGATGCGTCCTGGGTGACCAGTTTAAGGCAAACTGGTCCTGGATTCCGAGGCAGACTCGAACTTGAGTTGTTTTGGGCCTCCACCTCGGGGACTCAAACCGAATTAGCCTCGGGCCTCCTTCTTGACTTGGACACCCTTGCTGGCCTCCTTCCCCTCTATCCCATATGCCAAACATGGTCATATGCATGGGTGTTATGTCCTCATCATCCTCCCCTTCTTGATGAAAAGCCGTCCTCGACGTCGATTGTGCTTGAAACTGATCCTGCACAACATAAAGGAGAACGGGGTTGCGAGGACAAAGAAAACTAAAATATTTGTGAGAAAGAACGTGACCATGTTTCCAAGTTTCTAGCATGTCATCTCGCATAAAAATTTCAGCAAGCATGTAGACTCCATGATCCGAATGCACACGATGTATATCAACACTATCCTGCAAAAGATTACAACTAACCAAAGACAATGCAGGAATAGATGGTTGAGCAGACATAGAAAGCAACCAACAATGCTCCCCTTCTTGGAAGTGAACTTGTTTCTTTAAGGAACATGAGAAAATGTTTGTATTATTATGGCTGCCCTCTAAATGATCATAATCTTGTACAACAAAAGGAGAATTCATATTATTACGAATGCATACTTGATGTATCATATATTGTCCCTTGTTGTTATATCTGTCAATAACATGATATGTGTGTTTAGAAAACCAAGGCAAATCAGCATATTTCAAAGGCTCTCTTCCAAACAATCTAGGTTACACAAAACATCAAATTCAATGTAACCCAAAGTATGTAAAGAAGACAACAATTTGAACTCATCAATTTTAGTAGCAATATGAATAACATGTTTATTTTCAGCACAAGTCACTGGATCCAAAACATGTAAAACTAAAGCATCTTTATCCAATTCATCTTTGTCACAAGGAACATCAAGCAAATTATCATGGGACAAAGATAAATCAAGAGAGGGTTCCACTAACAATTGCTCTATGACAACATGGTTTGTGGAAAAATTTAGTACATTAAGACAATTTTCACCTTCCGTGAGTGTAGGACCATGGGCATTACCTATGTTCTCAGCAGGAGTAATAGGTGCATAGTGAAGTGATGGTTCTGAATTTGCATATGAGGTTGTGAGCTCCTCATTTTCTTCCACGTCATCCTCTCACTTATGTACATTATTCTACAGAAGGTTAGTCATAGCAAGAGGAATAATAACAGACTCTTCCTCTAAATGGTGCACCTTAGCATATGAAGTCAAAACAGGAGGTGGATTAACAAAGGTTTCTCGCATAAGAAGTTTCATATCATTCCAAGTTTGAGGTTTATCAGAAGGATCTAAAGACTCCCACCAAGATAAAGCAGAATGTCGCAAAACACTAGATGCATTTTTAACCTTCCTCCTTGGACACATAAAGCGAGTAGCAAATATGTTATCGATGGCAATTTCCCACTCCATGTACTCATCAGCACCTATACCATCATAAGTCGGTGGATACGAACAACCTGTCATTGTAAACACAAAAACAAGGACAAACGGTGAAAGTTATCTCTACCAAATAACTATGTGGTTGTAGTGGTGTCACTTTTCACAGCAAGTGGAAGCGTCTTACCAAGCTCTTACAAAGTTCTTAACAACACAAGCAGTGGGCAGTGGTAAAACCAGCGGCTGGTTCGTGATACCTATGAGGCAGTGGTACCGAGATTACAAGGCCCTTTGTCTATACTAATCTGAAGAGTTTGTGGAGCTTGGAAGGCACACAAAGAGTAATATGTATATCTGGCACATAAGTCAGTAACAGAAAGTAATGCTGAATTATAGTCCAAAGTACTTGTTCTCGTTGCTGGTCTAAAGTGTTGCAAGTACCAGGTGTGTGATAAAAGTATGGTGGATAGCAAGGTGATAGGTGTGAGAAAAACAAGTATGGTGGATGGAGACAGCAACACAAACAAGGAACCAGACAACACAGCTAACACAACTCACTTTGGTCTTCTCTATGTGCTCCTCTAAATATTGTTCCTCTTTTGTCCCTCTTTTTTTATATTTTTTGGGCTATCATTGTTTTTTAGGAAATTTCGACTTTTTTTATTTTTTTGATATTTTTCCTTTACTTAGGAGCACAAAAGAAGTAACCACAGAAAATATGAGCTCAAACAAGTGAAAGACGTGGCCTGTGGAATTTTCAGAAAACTAGATCAAAATCGACAAAAACCTTGTGACCACGATAAGAGGATCTTGTGACCACTTTTTGACCAATTTAAGAATCTCCGACTCCGGCAAAGCCGGGGCCCAGCAAAGCCGAGGATGGACGGATCCAAAAAATTTTTTTGATCGATTTGCATATATGGAACATCGAAAACGGAGTTTGTATGCGAAAACTAGACCTGTTTTAAGAATTGGCTTCGAATTAGAGGACAAAATGGAAACAATGTGTGCAAAATTGGTTACAACAGACAAGATTTGATGAAAATGATGGGGGAAAACACATGAACTGGACTCTAACATGACCTAACCAGCAACAAGACCTCAACCAGGACACAAACTCAACACGACGGACTCTGAAACTGAAATATGCAAAGGCTATGATGCGGAAGGTTATAGGACAGGAAAAATAAGTATGGCACTAGACTATGGGACGAATGTGAAACACTCAAAACTAGGGAATAAAAGTGAACCTAACGGTATACCTTAGCTCTGATTACCACTTAATGGAGATGGGGATACCGATCTTCCGTCAGGTAGAGGTAACTATCGTTGTGGCGGAGAATGACACACCGATCCGGCTTTAGATCGAAAGATCGAATCCTGCAATTTTAGCACCACAACTCCTTTGGTTATCAACCAAGACATGGATCTGGTTGACCTCGCTAAGAAGGCTAATCCCTGCCTGCGCAATGAAGAACACAAGCAAGAACAAGAAAGAAAGCAACCAAATTGCAGATGAATGATTAATCTCACGAGTTGGGGTCTCACAAACCGATGAATGGCGAAACTGTTCTTGATAGAATAATCTAAGCAAAACCCAAAACCTAATAACGGCGGCGGCGTATGATTATAAAGGTCTTAGGGTCGTCGCCTACCCTGGACGCGCCCCCTAATGGGCTCAAACACGATACACGGCCCAACGGACCAAAAGAAGGTATCGCAGCACCCTGGCAGATTCTGGACGCTGATTTGTTTCGATGATTCCTGTTGATTCTGAAGAGATTTTGATGTGAAACCACTTGTATTGGCTTCCTTATCAAATTATCTTTCCATCCATATATGGATCATCGAAAACAGAGTCCGGATGCGTCCTGGGTGACCAGTTTAAGGTAGACTAGTCCTAGATTCCGAGGCAGACTCGAACTTGAGTTGTTTTGGGCCTCCACCTTGGGGACTCGAACCGAATTAGCCTCGGGCCTCCTTCTTGACTTGGACACCCTTACTGGCCTCCTTTCCCTCTATCCCATATGCCAAACATGGTCATATGTATGGGTGTCATGTCCTCATCACATAGTCTGACTCCGACCCTCTTCCTCTGACCGACGATATGCCGGACCTTTGCTCGCCTCTCTTTCCCGACCGACGCAGTTGGGGCCGACTAGAAACGATCGGCTAGGACGCCTGCTCGATGTGGGCTTAGGGAGCAAGCGGAGAAGATAAGGTAAGGCGCTCAAGTCAACCACAATATCGTGGATCATATCCTGCCATGCCCTGCGCACCTGCAGGACGGTACTATCAGGCCATGTCAGATGGACACTATACAGCCTACCAGACGTGTCAAAGCACAAACAGTATTGTGGGCGCCATTGTTTGCCATCCTAGACGAACACTGTGCAGCCTGTCAGGTACAACAGGTCCTGAACAGTAAGGTGGGCGATGGCAGCGTAAATAGTATGGCAGGCGATGGCATGCCGTACCCGACGGCATGGGCGACAGACTAGGTAGCACCCGTACACACTCTCTCCCTTTCCATCTTTGAGTTGTAAGGCCATCCCCTTCATCTATAAAAGGGGATGCGCTCTCTGCTAAAAGGACACAGTCTACATGCTCTCAATAGCAGATAAGCTTGGACACATAGAGCATACGTTACAATACTTAGCGCATGTTTGAGCATCCATCACTCTCTTCCACTCGGATCAGAGTCCGAGCGGGCCTCTAACACCCCCTTCTCATTTCTTACTCATTTATAACCCCACAACAAACTTCGAGCACCTAGGCTCAGGAATAAAGTCACCGACCGACTAAAACTAGATATAGGGCATGTTGCCTGAACTAGTATAAATCCTGTGTCATTGCGTGCTAGGCCACATCTGATCACAGCGCATGGCAAAACTATAAATATTTACTTGTCGGCCACATTTCGCACCAACAATTACAGTGTCACATCATCTTTTTTACTTTGCCAACCTAATTAATAAACATAGAAACCATGTGGTTCTAGGTTGGGAGTGCCCTCATGGGATGAAATAAGTGTCATCATCCTCGGTGGGAGAGTTTCATAACATTAAATAAGCTAACATGGTATATATAGATGAAGAAAAAGATGATAAAAGTTTCATGAGATCAAATAGTTTCATGTGGATGAAGCTTATCTACATTGTTTTCCACACATGGGTCTCTTGGAAACAGTGACATGAAACCCCTACTGAGACTGGCCTAATATGCCAGAGGACATTATGTATCTTTGTATAGCAACAAGTAACGTAAAGGTTCGAGTATGAGTTGTTTCTAGGGGTGGTTGATGTTTTCAACCATCCCTATAAATCAATCTCTAGGGACTGTATGTTAGCTGAATCCCTTCAAATGCATCTGTATTGGTAGCTTTTGATCCAACTGCCTCTATAAGAATAAGTCAATGAATGCATCTAGGTTTTGGTGTTTGATGGTACAAGTGGTTGTAACTAAAGTGTATTTTGCAGCAAACATCACATTTGAGTTAGTCGCAATTGAATTGACACAAGTATCTTGGCCTCAAAGATTTGTTCGATGGATATCAAATGGTGCAAAGGATGTTCATGAGGGCTAAGGACACATTAGAGTGAATGTAGATTTGGTGCTTAGAGACATTTGTTCTAGTATATATTAGGGCATTGTTTTTTCTTTGGTCATATAACTAAGGGGGGCTCCAAGGCATTCATCATGAGTGAGTTTGAGCAAGAGCATTTCAAATGCACAAGTGTCTAACTCTTAATCAAGGTCTAGGCATTAGGTGGTCTCATTGAATTAGTTTTAAGTTAAGGATCTTAAATAAGTTGAATTGGTCAAGATCGGACTCAAAACAGGCTTGAAAAAACACACACTAGAATGTGCACCGAACGATAAGGGTGATACCAGCGGATCTTCTAGTAAAACTATACTCAAGGCATTAATGACTTAGACTTAGTAACTTAGTGGTCACTGGATGATCTCTTGTGTGTCTTTGTGACACCCGACTAGTCATTCAATGAGAGGCTCAGTCCTTGGTTGGTGCACAAGTGGCCATCCCATATATGTGCATCGTATGATCTGATGCTAACTGTATGACACCCCAGCGGATCCTCCGATGAAGCCTAACACTTGACTTTGGTTACAAGTTATCTAGTTTAATTGGATTGTGTCGTGTGATCTATGGTGACTGTGTCACTCCCAACGGATCATCCACTGGGCCAAGCTTGACTTTGTGACAAGTTGACAAACTCTCGATACTATGTCATTGCCATATGATCCGTTGGAGACTTTGTGACTCTTGGCATATGATCTATGGAGAATATTCTGATATATTCCTTTCTAACCATTTGAAAAGCAGGCCGACACAGCCTCACGATATGATATGGTGTGCCAGTGGATCATTCAGTGGTGTTTGGGTCCGTCATCTTTTTTCAACGGCTAGCAGCTCCTTCACCCTCTATATAATTAAGGAATTATTACTCTTAGTGATTGTCATAACCTAAATGGCTCAATGGATGACTTGGTGACCTTTCTTGGTGAAGTTTTTGTTGAGGGGGCTCAAAAAGGTGTGCATGGTTCGAAATCCACCATTTCAGATTGGAGAAGGGGTATTTACTAGTGAAGAGGATCTTAATCAAGTATTGGTAACTATTTGGATGCTTCAACGTGGACTAGGGGATTGTAACAACCATCCGATACCATAGGAAAAATCTAGTTGCCTCTTTACCTATCTTTTGTTTCTTGCATTATTTCTTGCCTTGCTTGTTTATGTGGAAGTTCCTTTGAGTGACAACTAGGATTGCATTGTAGGTGTGCTTAGCAAAGATTTACTTCTTGCTCTTAAGGACTTCTATATTAATGTGATCATGAGCTTTCCATTAGTTATTTATCTTGTAGGTTGTATCAAACATTGAGTGGAGCTCTTGATACATTTGGTTAGTTTGTTTCTTTAGTTACCTTGCTAAGAACTTGACTAGCTTCATGGCCCTAGAGACTAGTATGCTTTGTAGAAATCTTAGGAACCAAGGTGCTAGGGGATTTAGAATTTTTAGATCTTAATTCAAAATTCCGCTCTTAGGCTATTCGGCCCTTTCAATTGACTCTAAAAGTACTTATATGGTTGTGAAATAAAGTAAATATTTGAAAGAAAACTATAGCAAATTAAGCATCCACTTAAACCTCTTGGTAAAACTATAGGTTTATTTAAGAATAATCACGAGAACTAATGTTGTACTGTATGTCAAAATAGTATAGGGTTTCAAATTCAGTACCTTCGTCCCAGGAAGTTTGCTTTGCTTTACTCTACAAATGTTAGTATTCTTTTGTATACAAACTTCAACTCTAAATAGTTTAACTTAGGGTAAAACTAAAACGTTAAAACAAATCAAACAGATGTATTACTTGATAATCTTGAGAATTAAGTATAACAAGAACAAAAAAAAGCAAAGTAAAAGAAAAGGACGGCTTCATCTCATATCTTTTCACAGGCCCAGATGCAGCGTGTTTTATTGCAAAATTTTCTGACCGATCCAGTGCATTAGATGGAATCCGACACACAGGACCATCTTTGACCAGCCCACCTCCAACTCGATCTCATCGCAACTTGCAACTGCCAGACCTTCGGGTATTTTCGATGGGATTTAATTATTCCGGCCTACTCCCTCCGATCCAAATTAGAAATGAATCTGGACTAGCGCTGCATAGTGACGCCGGTGGCCGACGACCACACACCACACCAACTCGATCTTGCAGTGTTCCTTCGACGGCCATGCAAACAAACTACCCCGTTCTAGGCTTATCCGACATGATTTTTGCCGATGCACTGTGGGGCACAAGCCGTGCACACGGTAGGACAACGACACCAAGCGCACGCCAGCGCATGTGATCAAGTGCACAACTTGTGTGGAGAAAAAACGTATTGACAACGAGCGAGGAAAGCGCAAGACGGTCAGACCTGGCGGCGATCGAGCCTGTCCCTAAAGGCGCGGCGGCGGATGGGGCGCCACTGCACGGACTGTGCGACGACCCGGCAGAGGCCAAACCACAGCTCCGCCGCGAGCATCCCCAGCCACAGCCATGTCTTCGGCGGCGGAGGCCCTACTCAGCACGCCGGCCTCCCGGCAGTAGAGCACCAGGCAGATCCCCACCGACACCGTGACGGCGTAGACCCCGTACAACGCCCTCGCCCTACTCCCGAGGCTCTCGGTGGCGAACAGCCTCGCCATGTCGTCTCACGAGTCTGTGTCGGTTCGGCCCCAGGCTGAGGGGGCTGCTATGAGCTATGACCGATTGACCATGGCGTAGTAGGTATACTCTATCGACACATCCATGATCCATGCCAATAAATAATACGCCGTATTGCCATGCGTCATTTTAAGACAATGGACACCACCCCCGCGATGCCTAAGGTGTCGCACCCAAGCTAAAACCAAATCATGTGGACCCGTGAGGGGGCTTTCCCAACCCTAGCCTTGGAGCCTGCCCAGTCGCCACCGCTGCCGGCGCCGGGCGCCGCCCTGGCGCCGGCACCCTCCCCCTCCCCACCAACCTCCCTTCCCCTATGCTCCTCCCCCTCCCTTCCTCCTCGCCCGCACGGGAGTTGCGTGCAGGGGAGCCTGGCTCCCCGCCCACCTCCTCCGCATCCGGTGGCCTCTCCACCGCCGGTGGAGCCCTCTCCTTTCCTGGCCCCCGCCCCACCACCATCGGTAATGGAGGGGCCCACGCTGCCCTCAGCGATGCCAGAGCGCCGGTCCCCCACCCGCCTCGTACACCAGTGCAGGGTTGGCTGGATGGGCGTGGATCTGGGCCTGCACGGCCCACCGTCGCAACGCCACCTCTTGGTGCGCCGCAGCTGCTGCACCCCGCTTCCTCCTGCCGCTCCAGGGCTCTGACCGCGTCGGCACCGTTCAAGATCCGCCAGCCATGGGCGCTAGGTCTCCGGCAGCCTAGGGCCCACCCTTTCTGCCCCCTTCAACGCCGCTGGAGGCTGCTGCTGCCATGGCCATGAACGTCATGGCCAGCAAACACGTTGTGGCCGCTGGGCCGGGTGCGGGCACCTCGGCCGTTTGATGGGAGGCCATGTCACCGCCAACGTCACCTGAGGAAGCCGCCGCCTAGCCCGAGTCGCCACTGATGGAGGATAGGTCGCTAGTCCTCGTCGAGGACGTCTTAGATGACGAGGACGCCTCGGCGCCCAGCTCGCCGCAGTGGCCTACTCCGGCGTTGGGGCTCGACATCTTCCTCGTCCACCCCTCTGCGCCCAGCCTGTCGTCCTCTCTGTCCACCTTCGCCTCCCCCTTCCACCCTAGGGACGGCTTGATGGGGCGTTCCAAGGTTTGTCATTGGGCAGATGAGGACCTGGACGACTCCGACGCGGAGATAACGCCGGTCAGCTCCCCAACCTCCTACCTCGACGCAGTCCGCCAGGGGTCACAGCTCCGGACGTCGCCTTTGCTAGAGCGTGCCAAGCCGCGCCTCATCGTTGGAGGCTCTCGCGGCAACACTGCTATTGAGCGTGCTAGGCGCCCTACGGCTGAGGGAGCCTGGCCAGCCAGCATTGCAAGAGGCGTGCACAACAGTGCTACTAGTGTTGGCGCTATGCACGGGAGGCACAACCGCAGGACTTGCCGACCACGGCCGTGCCCCCAGCTAGTGCACAGCATGCCTGCTCAGCCCATGGATGGTTGCGTCCCCGCCCGACAATGCCTCAGACATCGTGGACGGAGCTCCGCCCGCCAGTGCATCTCTGCTCTGGACGTCGACGACTAGCATGATGTCTTGTCACAGGGGTCGTTAAGTGGTGCCGGAGGGGCTCGCCCCGCCTGCACTACATTGGCAAACCAGCGGCCCCCTACCCACTATTCGGCGGATCTGCACGGGAAGTGCTTCAACTGCCTCTCCACCACGCACAGGGTGGCAACATGCAAGATGCCCCCACATTGCCTCCGATGCATGGGATTCTGACACCTCGCGTGGGACGGTAAGCAGCGGTGGAAGGTGCCTCCTTCCACCTTAGGCACAGTTGATGCCCAAGAAGGCCAGCAACGATGCCCTGTCTGAGAGCATACCTTGGGCAACCAGCCACGTACCCTAGGCGGCACGTCAAGCGCGGCTGGAGCTATGCCGGGTGTGGCTACAGCTGTGCTAGGTGCGACTACGCGCGGCGGCAGTGGGCGCAGATGGCGGAGACGTCGGAGACATCGACACCGATAGAAGGGGGACGACACCGTTGCGGCAACGAGTGTCGCCACCGATAGTCATGGCCAATCGATAGGGGCCGCCCAAGCAACACCGGACTTCACCTCAGTTGCCACTAGTGCTTAGGCATGGCACGGTGGGTCGACCAACGCGATGGGCATCGTTGAGCCTGACCCATTGATGCTCACGTGGTACCTAGTGCCACGCATGATCACGACATCTCGGAGGACCCGAGGTTGAGGAGTTCGTAGCCTCGCTCATCGGCAGTCCGATCAACGCGTGGCCTTCCCTTGAGCGCCTCCCATCAATTTTGGTGACCCCTAGCTTCCGGCTATGGCCCCGATAGTGGCAGCCCCCAAACTGGAGGATGGGGACCTGGCGGTGGTCTCCTGTGAGCTACAAACACCACCATCGCGCCCCATTCAGTGGGCGGTGGACTCACCAACGACACACACGCTTGACCTCATGGTGGATGCCAGTTCACCACTAGGTGTTACCCACAAGGCGGTGGACAACGATGACTCCGCCAAACGATGCCTCGACAACTTCATCAGCAATGTCACGCGTAAGAGGGACTCTCCGCTGATTCGTCAGCCTCCCAAGCAACCTCCTGCTAAGCCGGTACTACCATGGCGGAGCAGGCGGTTGGCGGCTCAGAGCCTCTCTTGAGTGCCAGCTTCCAAACAAGGTGATGTGTTGATCATGCAACGTATGGGCTACACCAAGGGTCCATCTACGCCATCCGCTTTGGAGTTGGAGACCTTTGACAGGCTCTTTGACGGCAACCTGACTATGTCCGAAGCCGAGGTGCTGGACAAGCTCTTCCCGGCCATTGGAAAGGCACCGTCCAGGCAGCCGCGAAGACGCAAGGCCACCTCCTAGGTCACAAAGCTACGTCGATATTGGTTGTTTCCTTTTATGCAATATCAAAACATGAGATATTTTGCTAGGATGGTCCAGCTCCGACTGTGTTAGGTCGACCTCCTTCGGTGCTCGATACAAGCGCGTTGTATGTTTGTTTAAACTCTTATTCTTAATACAATGATGTGTAAATCTTTTGCATATTCGAGAGAAAAAAAATCATGTGGACTCGTATTTATTTATCAATTGAATTGAAAAATAGATCAACTTGTTCAGTCTCAGTCCTACGTTGGCGGTGGACAGCGATGAGCGATGTGGTATTTTAGGGCGAAGCTACTTGTACCATCGGGTTAGGCCGACCCCGATGGCCCGATGACTTGGCGACACCTCCCGTACCAGGCAATTTTTGGCCAGCGACCCAGTGTAGAGGCACCTAAGAGCATCACTAAGAGTCTTTCTAAATCTCACTCTCTAAATCATTATTTGGAGAGTTATTTACATAAAAATCATATTGTATAATTTTTCATTCTCCAACAGTTTTTCTATATCTTATTCGCACTCTAGAGAGCTATTCTCGTCTTCTATTTTTGGTTAGCAAAAAACCGAAATAAAACATGGCTACCATTTAGAGAAGCTGTTGGAGGATAGTTTTCACCAAAATCTCTATTCCTAGCATTTAGGAAGGATATGGAGAGTCTCTTGGAGATGCTCTAATAGCCCAGCGCGGCAGGGCCCAGTTGGCCAGCCTTGCGACCCGCGTGCCCACCTACCCTGCTTGTGGATGCACGCCACAAAGTCGTCTACAGGTCTCAGGGGTCGGCACATGAACCATGGTGGCGCCTCGTAGCAGGAGTAGGCGAACGGCCGCCTGCAACACCTGATCTACTTTTGAAACATCTAGATGAAACATTTGCAACATAAGTCCAAAACAGATGAAACACTTAAAACATGTGTGTATAGCCACTACAACATGTGCAACACCAAGATCTACTTTTGAAACATCCAAATAAAACATTTGAAACAAACATCTGAAACAATTGAAACATAGGCTTGCAACATATGCAACATACTAGATTGACTTTTGTAACATTAAGATGAAACCCTTAAAACATAGGTCTAAAATGCCTGAAACACGGTGTCAATTGCGGCCATGGCCTACTTGGTGGGGGACTGCGGTAGCCAGCAAGCTCGGATCCAGGGGAAACGCCGAGAGCAAGTGGCCTAGCGTGCGCGCATAGGCCACTCCTTCCTACCACGGTGTCTTCGGCCAACAGCAGGGGACGAAGTCTGGACCAGCGCCGACCTCCTCCTGGTGGCGCCGGGGTGGTGGTGGTGTGGTGCCCGCCATAGCCGTGATGACCGAGGTGGATGGAGGTGTGCTAGCGGATAGGGGCGAGCCACTAGATGGTGGCACAGCGTGGCCGGCGCTGGGGTGCGACGCGGTAGGGGGAAGAGCGCGGCATGTGCGTGGGATGGGCGCGCGGTAGGGGAAGTGGCGCGTGCGGGGCGGATTGCGGCAGGGATGCGCAATGATGCCCCAGTAGCCAGATGGATGTGCGAGTGGGGAAGAAGCACACCTTTTGGGCCTATCCACTGTGTTGGCCCAGGAATACAAACTTGTTAAACTTGGACCGAATTCGATAGGGTTGGACGCCTGTGGCCAAGCATTAGCGAATGAACAAGGATACGATACTATTTTGCTAGCTTTTCTTAATCCCCACTGTTTTTTCTTGAAGGAGATTTACTCGGCTTTTAAGAAAACCAATAACATAGGTCTTACGTACCGGTCCCGATTAATATTATTCATAGTATTACCCTATATCATCAATTACTAATATTATTCATAGTATTATACTCCCTTTTAAGTTACGTAGGTCAAGTGTCAAATCAAACTTTACAATTACTCCCTTTGTCTCTGAATAAATAGATTTCTAGAGTTGTCTTAAGTCAAACTTGTTAAACTTGGACCGAATTTCTTGAAAAAAAAAGTTAAGACTCATGGTATCAAATTAGTATAATTAGATTTACCATAGAATAGATTTTCATACGTTGCTCATTTTATGACATAGATGTTGTTACTCTTTTCTATAAAGTTAGTCAAACTTAAATTTTTTTGACCGGTATAGATTCTAGGAATTGATTAATTTAGGGGCGGAGGGAGTATTGATCAATAATTTAGTTAATTACTTTTAGCTATTGTAGTATAAACTTGATACTATTAAATACACTATTTAGTAATCGTAATTCTATAATCATAAAGAATATAAGATAAGATAAATAAATAATCAAATCAAAGTATAATATAGAAGATAGTGTCATGTCAAAAACACCTTATAATATAAAGTGGACCGATCATTGGCTAAAAGTTAGTACTGATTTGGACCGACCCAGCAAAGTTTTATCCTGACATCCTACCTGTATTTTAGGGCCTATTTGCATCCTCTAAACTTTAGACCATTTTTTTAGGTCAACTACGGGGGATCAGAGTGGATCCCCACCTGCATTTCCATTCCATAGATACCCGGGAGAACCCGGTTGGTGGAAGGCATAGCCTTGCACAATTTACAACAGAGGATTACATGTTTGAGGGGCGTTTAGGTTACATAGAGAGCGCTAATCTCCAACTGTTAGCCATATCTTCTTCCTTCCTCGGGATGCGGCAGCTCCAGTTCTTGATAGACTCCTTGCACGCTGAGGTGAGGCAGTCCGCGAAATACAACGTCGTTCCTGTGCTTCCAGATTTCCCAGCATAGAAGCAATAGTAGGGGGTGCAGGACCTTCTTCGAGATGTGCAGTGGAGGCTGTGTATTCTACAGCTCCTTGACCTTGGCGATGTTGCCTGGGAACCACCCGATGCTTGTCCAGAAGGTTTGGATGAATGAACATTCAGAGAAGATGTGGTCCGCCGATTCCTCCGCTGCTTTGCAAACTTTGCAGGTTGCGTCGTCTAGGATGTTCTTGCAGGCCAAGGCCTCACGGCAGTGGATCCTATTCTTTGTGAGAAGCCAGCCGAAGAACTTGACGTGCGGCGGGGCAAAGTTCTTCCAGACGGTGTAGGAGGCACAGTCGTGGTCACCACGCTTTGAGGTTCGCACGCATGACGTCGAGCACAGCCGTAGCTCGGGCGGCGTAGTGGCTGTAGAGGGCTGGAAGCCATTCTGCCAGCGGCGCATCGCCCAGCCAGCAGTCCTTCTAGAAGTTCATGCTGCGGCCGTCCCGATCGACACTTTGGTGATGTGCTGGTACGCCGGGAGCAGGTCGCGGAGCGCCGCCTAGTGCGTGCCGTGGAGCGCGCCGCTCAGGTCTGCCCGGTTGACGTGCTCCGTTGCCCAGAGGGCCCAAGCCGAGCCGTCTGGACGGTGAAGTCGGTGAAGAAGCTTGAGCAGCAAGCAGGCGTTCTGGGTGTCAATACGTTTTATCCCCAGCCCGCCGTCTTCTTTGTCCTTGCAGATGTTGTTGGCACAAAAACGCGGCGATGTGATCAACACAATGAAAACCAGAAGATCTGAGTGAAATGAGACCAGAGATCTGCTTGGCTTCAACACAGAACCAGCCGATTCTGAAAACCCAACGATATGCCAGTCAATTTGATCTACAATTGACAAGGAGAGAAAGTCTTATCAGTAACTTAAGGTTGAACATATCGATGTTGCACCAAACAGTTCCAAATGTACGGCTAGTTAGCCGATTCAATGAGGCTATAGACTAAATAGTCGATATCTAGCATATCCATGAAACGAAGATTTTTAAATCAAGTATTATCGGCTAATATTAAATGATAGTGATACGAATCAAAATAACCGATGCTCATGAAACATCAGAAAGCATCATCGGCTAAATAGAACATGATCAATATAAAGCGTCGAGCCGATAATTTTGATGAAAAGAGTATAACATGCGAATAAATCGACTGTCTGATATAAATAAATCTACAAATAGTTTTGAGTCTAATATATTATCATCAACAGTGAGGTTCGATCGGATTGATGCAGCTATGATAATGATAATAAACTAAAGTTAAAGGATCTATAAAATCATCTATATGTTGATAGATTCTTAAAAACATGCTATATGCGTGAGAGTATAGGCAAATCGGCTAAAATAGCCGATGCAGTCATAACAAACAAACAAAGTACGTATCTTGATCATGAACAAGACCACTAATCGATAATTTCTAATCTAAAGTCTTACCAGTAAGGTTCAGCCGGATCGATGCAGCTATGGTAGTGTTATTAGATTAGATCTCATTAACTAGTGAGTTTATTTAAGATTGAAACATGTCTTTGGATGTATACTATGTTTGATTGAAATAGAGATAAAACAACCGATATAGCAGAATTAAGCCATCAATTATAAGATTTAAAGCGTGACTAGATCAAAGGACAACCAATTAAGATGATATGATGTCAATCTATCTTTATCTCAATCGAGTGATTTTGTTTATAATTAATAAAACATTAATTATAGCCAGATTGATAACTCGTGAATCAACCAAAAACAGTAAGAAAAATCTTACTAATCTTAGCAGATTCGATAACCGGTGATATTGTATTAAATAACATATTATTTAACACAAGATTGACAACTTTGATCTATATTATGATTCTTAAGAGATCAATCAGTTGATGCAGCCTTACAAACTACGATATAGATCGATAACTAACTTATATTGTAGCTCCTAAAACATCAATCAGGTGATGCAGTTTTACAAGCACAATACAAGTCGTGATAGTACTCACAAGCAAGATGGAGGCTGACTAGTCGATGTGGCCTTGTTTGTTGAAGAACTCGTCGAGATCTACAGTACTCCTACTCCTAATGTGATGGCGAAAGCTAGAAAGATTGTATTGTTTGAATGTTCGTCCTTTTTTACAATAGCCAGGGTCTAATATTTATACCCAGAATCTAAACTTGAATCCTACTCAAATACGACTCATTACAATTCTTAGAATAAAAGAAAATTTCCTAACTTAATAATAACCTGGACCCCAATTTTTCTTATTTATAGCCAATTCTGACATCACATCTAAATCAGCTGATATCGATTCACATCTAATCGATTCCTTGATGACACAATCCTCGAAGCTTTGAGTTCCCGCATTCTTCTTCCCAAATTTTAGTGTAAACACATGCCCCCCAATTTTGAGATAGAAATAATTTTTTTCTAGAATTCCTATTCATCTGTTCACCGTGTTGCAACTACTTATTCCAAAATAAACGCATGGCTCCTGATCTCTCAAGCCAAATTCTATATAATACCCCAACAGTATCATTTTTAGCTTGCTCGGCCTGCTTACTTTCCCCTTCTTTCTCGGGCAAACTTCAACAATCAAAGCCGCCACCGCCAAAACCCTAACCCTAGCAAATCCTCTATTCTACCAAACTGTCGTTTAAGTAACTTTCCTCAGATTCAGATCCATTTTGGTTACAATGGCAACCAACAATCATGTTCCTAAGGTATGCCTTCAAACTTCTGCCTTTCAAGTATTAGTCGCTACTCTGTATTTTCCTTTTTCTTAAATTCATCCCAACTAGTTTCTAGGAAATGAGGAATGAAATTCTGATTCCATCAGCTGTTGTTCCTAATGCCTATTATTTTAGACCCATGGGTGACCCTGATCGATTCAATTTCATCAATCAATAAACCAACTGAATCCCTTTCAAACAATCTATAGTAGATTTGTCTTCTTAGAACACCAAAACTCCCTTTAGAAACTAGCCCAAAATGCCTAAGGGATGGAGGGATTGGTTATGTAGTGTATCAAAGAAAAAGGCTAGAGATTGAGAAATTTATGACTTGAATTAATGTCTGACACTCTCACTGTCTGGAATGGAGAGGAATGACTCACTTCTGATTTCTGCATCTTACTTTTGGTCCAACACTTTGAATGCTTTTGTTTTTTGTCATGGTCCAATGACCATCACTTTGGCCGATATTTACATATTGACCGGCCTTAAAATAATAGGATCAATGCAACCCTATGATTTTCTAAGTGCGGGGTTCAAGAAATTAGCCAAAATATCAGACTACACAGGATGGGTAAGCTATATTCTGAATCATATTGGGGATGGATCGATTGTTGATGAAAGAGAGCATGTAGCTTTCCTAAACATGTGGTTAGAAAAATTCATCTTTTATGGGTCATCTTGTGGGCCAACTTATAATCATAAATACATGGTAGAACGTCTGGCAGCCGGCAATGAAATCCCCCTCATAAAATACCTGATGCACGAAGTATCTATTCAATTACTGAAAAATGAACCAGTGCATGCATAAGATTGTGGCTGAATGTGTACATGCATAAGATTGTAAGACCCAATCTCAAGAATCTAAGCTTCCCTTCTTCCAACTTTAGTGAAGATGATAAAGGAAAAGAAGGAATAACTCGACTTGGCTACCTTATGATGAGGATATAAATGTATAAGTGTATGAATTATGGTGAAGCTGCATCAGCCATAATAATTGCAGTTGATATAGACCACCTTTTAAAGAAATTTTTCAATGGGTTTGATGCAAATATCTTGACTTGGCTGCCTTATGATGAGGATGAAGACACTAAACTAGTTCTGCCAGTCCAATTTTGGTTTGAATCAATTTTCTCAGATGAAATAGATGCTGCAATTTTTAGTTGTCTTATCAAACCCTGTGTACTGCCAGCCGAATTTCGCCATGGCCGTGACAAAATCTCTACTGGTTCTTTTCTCTCAGATAACCTCCCAACTTATGAATTCTATAATTCTTCTTTTGTGGCCCGTTAATTTGGCCATGGTCAACTACCTCCTCGGCTATTCTTTAGGAACACTCTGAAGACAGGAGAAGGTATTAGTGAGATAATGGAAGCTTCTAGAGTTTTTCAACTGAGATCAGACATTTCTTCTCTTTGCTTGCATGAATGGACAAGAGCTACCTTCTCCTCAAATTTGTTTGATTTCTGATGGTAAGAATGGCACTCTCACCTCTTCTTTAGTCCAATTCATCCCCCTTGATAAAGAATTTGCTTCTGATAGTGAGGTAATTTACTAGTTTTCTTTCAGAAGGATTATCTAACAAGTTCTCTTATTAATTCATCCAACAAATTCTTTTGTAGGATACTGAATTTGATCCATCAAGTGTGGACAGGAAAGGACATCCCATAGAATATTATCCACCATGTCTAGCCTCAAGAATGGGATCAACTGCACCCACTCTAAAAAAGTTGATGAAAACCCTAGTTGCCCCAACAATACTCACATATCAGTCTTCAAAATGCAAGGCAACCCAAGGTATAACTTAGAAAACCATCACTGGGAAGAGACTTCGTAGAACAAAATCATCAATTGCTCAGGTAACTTAACTTATCTTCCCTCTTAAGATGATATCCAACTTCTAATTCAATCCCTTCTTTGCAGCCATCGACTATTGCATCTCAATCTACCTTGGGTGCTGAATTGTTGTCCTAGGCATTTAAATCGGCATCTACCAACCTCTCATCGGCTAATCCCCCTAAGGAGCTGATTACAATTGAAATAACCGATCCTTCTAACAGACCCAAAATAGCAGAAGATGAGAACCTCTCTACTTCACTTCCTGATGCTACCAAGGTATCTCCTCAAGCCTTTTAATCTTATGCAATCCTGACCATTTTCTCATCATTCTCCTTTATTAGACACCACCTTAGAAAACAACTGCACAAGAGCAAAGGTCTAACAATCCAATAGTTGAAGATGATCCTGTTGATGTTGATACCCAACCCATTGATTCTCCAACTCAACAAACAATCAATGGTAAGAAATTCATATGCTCATTCCTGTCCTTCTATAACAAATATAAATAAAAAAACTTCTTGATGCCTGCAGACACCAGCATCAAAAGTCCAGGGCCGATTAAACTAAATGTTGAAAAAGATATTGGCACATCATCAGTTGTTCCTTTTCAAACAGAGTTTCTTCCAGAAAAGGTACTGTGTTCCCCTCACCATTCATCTCGTTGTCAACCCATTTGCCATTTCTAATAAGATTCTTTTTGTTCACATGTAGGCACTTAATTCTCCAGCCCTGAGCTACTCCTTCAATTTTGAAGAATACATAGATGAAAGTGATATTAGCTCATCAGTCATTTCTTCCCAAGAGACTTTATCAGATGAGACCAAAAATCGGCTAAAAGACATGCTACCAATGCTCGAGAGGAATATAGCTGATTTGGTCCAGGATGCAGACCTAATGAGAAGAATTTTCTTGGCCATCAAGGATAATTTGACCCCAAATCTTGCTGAGGCCATGATACCTATATCCAATATCGAAGACCAAGCTCCCAAGGTGAAAAAGGCTCAAAGAAATCTGATTGACCATGAAGCTTTGATGGCCCAAAAGAATTCTAACAAATAGGAAGCCAAAGAATTGGCACAACTGATCGACAATTTGAAGAATTCTTCTTCCAAAATTGAACTAGAACTAAATCAGCTGAGAGTTAGGCGTGCTAAGCTTGAAAAAGAACTAGAAAGTGTGAAAGCCACCATCGAACGTTATGAGTCCAACTTTACTCAGATCCCCAATGCTATCAAGCAGAAGAAGCAAGAAATACTAACCAAGGTCAAAGAAGACAGCTATTCACAGCAGTCTTAAGAGCATTCTTGGATCAGCCGAAGAAGATAAATAATAAATTGCAGAAGTTGATGCTATTTGGCTAAAAGCACTATGAGCAATTCATGATGCTCTTAACTTGTAATTTATATTCTAGTATCTGTAGCACATAAACCTGATGATAACTATTACTTTTTGGTTCAGCTAGAAGAGCTGATTTGAATTAGCTGATTTCTAATTTCTGGCTTTACTATGACTTAACTAAAACTAAAAAATAGCTTTTCTCACAAAACCCTTTGGATTCCTTATCAGTCATCAAGGCCATGTTCCCCTCGGTATTAGCGAAGTGGCGCTTCCCCTTCCATCAATTGGGGTTGCTTTCACACATCCCAAGATATCTACTGTCTTGTCTTCGTGGCTATAAATACCAATCAAGGGCTTCAGCCTCAAACACAATCTACACCCACAACTGTTCTCATTCTCTTGTGTCCTTCTACCTTCAAGAACCCTATAGTGGTTTCCTCTTCTCCTCTCAAGATCTAAACCAGCACCCATGGCCAGCGAAGATAACTGCGACAAGCGTGTAGCAGAGGAAATCCTAGAGGAGGAGATGCCAATGAACCAGTGCCTCTGCCGCAAGAAGTAATACCAAACACCCTCTGCTTATGGCGATGAATCATCCTCTAACTTGTCCATAGATTTGTCTTGAAAAATAGGCTCCTTCCTCCTCCTCCTAGGGCCAGCGAGCCCTCCAATGCTGAGTCTGTTGTCGCCCCTGTGCCAAATTCGTCATCGGACTCCTCCAACTCATATACTAGCAACAACACCCGATGCTTCCTCTAGGAGTGGAGGGCTACCAAGGACCGTTATTCCAAGGCAACTCAGGAAAACGCCTAGCTTGAGATCCATCTTGAGGCCTCTCAGGCCACCCTCCTCATTGTAGAGGAGGAAACCAATGCCGCTCGGGCGAGGTTGGCTGAGTCCGATGCCAAGGTGGTGAGTAAGCTTAGTTCTAAGAAAACCCTCATTCTTATCTTCACTGCCCCTTTCTTGATAATCTTCTTCCCTCTTTAATTGCTAGCCCTGACGGTATAGTTGGAAAACCTCGAACTAGCAGCAAACATAGCTACGTTGGTCGTCAATGCCTAGGGCCCTCTACTCATCAACCGTCTACATGACATCCCAGTGCATGCCTAGGATATTGCCCTCCATGGCATTCATCACAGTGCAGCGGTGGCTCTGGTTACGGCGCAGGTCTAGACCAAGCAAGACCTTCGCACCATGGAGCCAGGCTTCCCAATGGCCGATGCTCCCGACATGCACGAGGCGCTGATTGAGGACTTTGATGACTCCGCAACGGCCATTGTAGATATCACACCTGCCCAAGAGGTTGTGAACAAAGTGTTCGATTAGTCTATACTAGGAGCAAACCATGAATGAACAAAGTTTTTCCCTTTTCCTTACGAATTCATCTCTGAAACTATCATACTATGAATCATGATTGTCTTTGTGTGTGTTTTTGCTCTATAGGCAATACATATCATATTGGCTTTTACCCCTTTTGTTTAATTTTCCTTTTTGAACTAAAGACGATACCCTCCTAGTACTGGCTGTTAGAGCCGATGACTAAACAAATCGGCTATCAAGTATTAATCCAAACACTAGGATAATACTTCTTTAGAAATTTTCCATTGATTGCTCTATCAAACTCCTCTTCCCCTTCTAGCGTTTCCAAAATATAAACATTGACAGGCGCACAACGTTTAATCTGATAAGGAACTTCCCAATTAGGCGACCATTTGCCAAACCTGCTATCTTTAGAGCCAATCGACAATCTTACTTTCCAAACTAACTCTCCTTCGCAAAACTATTTGTTCTTGACCTTTTTATTATAATGCCTTGCAACCCTTAATTTATCAGCCTCAATATTTTCAAGAGCGTGCAGCCGATGACAACTTAAGTCCTCCAAATCATCCATTATAAGGTTTTTATAGACTTGAACTGTCAAATCATTTTTGCAATGTAACACGTCTTGATCCAGTCTGAATCTCCGAAGGAAGAACTGCATTGTGCCCATATACTAACTCATAAGGTGATGATTTAATCGATCCATGGCAAGCCATCCTATATGCCCATAATGCTTCATTAAGTGTCAAGTACCACTTCCTTGGTTGCTCTTCAATTTTCTTTTTAATCAACTTAATCAAAATTTGATTGGATGCCTCTGCCTGGCCATTAGCTTGAGCATAATAAGGAGAAGAAATTGATAATTTAATTCCCATACTGGAAGCAAAATCTTTGAATTCCTCTGATATGAACATTGTCCCTTGATCAGTAGTAATGGTTTGAGGAATACCAAAACCCTAAATAATATGCTCCATGACAAAATCAACCATATTCTTTGAAGTTATTATTTTCAAAGAAATCACCTCAACCCACTTAGTAAAATAATATGTTGCTACCAATACAAACTTGTGCCCTTTACTTGAAGGTGGAGAAATCTGGCCAATCAAATCAATTCTCTAGCCTCGGAATGGCCATGGCTTAATTCTTGGGTTCATAGCTGATGCAGGCGATTTTTAAATATTTCTAAAACATTGACAATCCTAACACCCCTTGTAATATTCAAAACAATCTTCTAATATTGTTGGCCAGAAATATCCAGACCTACGAATAACTTGTTTTATTTTATAAGTCGATTGATGAGCACCGTATATTCCTTCATGCACTTCTCCCGTTAATACTCTTACTTCTTCTTGACTTAAACATTTAAGCAAAACTCCATCGACTGTTTTATAATATAACTGATCATCCAACAAAACATACTTAGTCGATTTATATCTCAATTTTCTAGTAACCTTCTATGATGGATTCTTGAGGTAATTGGCTATTTCAACTCTCCAATCATTAACAAAGGTCTCACTACTTAAGATTTCTTGGAACACTCGATAGCCTGATGCATTCTGAGCTAACCAATTGGCCTCTTGATTATGTGCTCTTGGAATATGCTGAAGAGAAGTAAGAGGAAACCCCTCAAGCAACTTTTGGCATTCATCATGATATCCCTTTAGAATATCATCTTTACATCCATACAGGCCAATCAACTGATTAATCACTAACTATGAGTCTCCAAATATTTCAATTGACTCAGCCTATACTTCCTGAAGAAGTTGAAGTCCTTTAAGAATAGCTTCATACTCTTCTTGATTATTTGTGGTCATTGGTTTGGTTTCAAAGGCAAACACAAAACTTGCCCCCCGAGGAAAAATAATAACAATACCAATACCACCACCTTGCTTGCACGATGATCCATCAAAGAACAACATCCAAGGCATAGGTTCGACATAGCCGATGCTTGGTTTATGATGTTGAGTAATAAAATTGGCCATCACTTGCCCTTTGACTGCTTTAGCCGATTCATACCTCAAATCAAATTCTGATAATGCAAGAATCTACTTTCCCATTCTCCCATTTAATATCGGCATTGACAACATGTGTTTGATCACATCAGCTTTAGACACAACTATACACTCAGCTGATAATAAATAATGTCATAATTTAGTGCAGGAGAAATACAAGCATAAGCATAACTTTTCAATAGGGGAATATCTTGTTTCTGGATCTAAAAGTCTTCTACTTAAATAGAAAACAACATGTTCCTTTCCTTCAAACTCTTGCATCAAGGCTGATCCAATCGTTTGGCTATCGGCCGACACATACAACTTAAAAGGCTTACCTTGCTGAGGAGAAACCAGCACAGGTGGAGATTTCATATACTCTTTTATCTCCTCAAACGTTTTTTGTTGTACGTCACCCCACTTAAATTCTTGATTATTTTTCAACTTCAACAAAGGAGAAAACGACAATTGACATGAGTCCAATAATGACCAAGGAGTAAAATTAATCTTATCAATGACAATTGGCATGAATCCAATCATGACCAAGGAGTAAACTGTATGAACCCTTTCCATCAATGATAAAGAATGTAGTGAGCAAAGTCTTGCTTCCAATTGTCAATTTGAGTTGGCCATAGTTTTCATTAGCTTAGTGCTAAGACCTCTCTTAAAGCTTTCGATCTTCTTTTCTTCTATATTGATGAAACATGGGAAATAATGGGACAAATTGTTGAAAGCATGCATGTACTCAGTAAGAGTCTTGGTCCCTTGTGTGAGTCACATGAACTCGGCTACCTTCATACACATTAGCCCTAGGGAATGTGATGTACCCGAAAGGCTAACTTAAATTGCTCCCATGTGACATGTGAGTTGGCAGGTAGGGAGGGCAGGAAATGGGTCCACCATATTCCAGCCGGTCCTTGCAGCTGATGTGACACATATTTTGTATTCTGATGTTCCATAACCCTCAATAGATGGAACTTTTGCTTGATTGTGTTTAGCCATTCATCCGCCTAGAACGGTTCTTTGGCCACCTTGAAGATAGGAGGCTTGGTGTCTAGGAAATCCTTGAAAGAGCTGTATTGATTTGGCTTAGGCCCTTGATGTTGCTGATGGGTGTGAGTCATGTTCTGCACAATGAGGCACAGGGTTTCCTCCATAGTTCTCTCACTACCCAAGAACTATGCGAAGAACTCATTCGTAGATGGTGGTAGCGGTGGTGATAAGTCACCATCGTTGCCCTCTTGGTTGTTGCCTCCTCCAGCGCGAGTGCGAGACATCTACAAAGTTGCAACAGTAAGTGATTATTGGATAATGTCAGGAGATTGCAGATGAATTGTATAATCATGTCAAACTGAAAATTACTGGAGGGAATCTTAAATTCATACAATAAAATAGATACATAATAATTCATTCTCACAACATGACATCACCAATTTGATCACTTATCGTGCTCGCAGCGCGTTAATATGCATGTCATAATCACCAGTAAAACAAAACTGGAATTTCATTAAAGTTCAACCCATAGTGAAACAACATGCAGAGTGCCAATATTATATGGAAGTCAAATCACGAATACCAAACTTCAAGCTACAAGTCAATTACATAAATAATAGGGATACATCTAGCGCTTTAACTAGTCACTAGGCGATTCTAACCTTCAGTATGCTTGCTGTCGAGGTTGGAGATAGGATCATCCTCAATCTCTAGCTCCACTTCTTCTTCCTCCCAGCCATCATCTTCAACTAACCTCTCTAGATCTTCTTCTTCCTCATCAAGGATCTAGTGCAGTTGGTTGTTTAGAAAATGCACCTCATGCTGAAGATACTTTATGGGTCTGTGCAAGCTGCTGGCGCAATTCTCTATCGACATGGTCATGCTGTACGATCAAGGCGTGGGTCCTATCTTGTTTTGCTTCTGCCATAGCTGCATGGTTGTTTGCTAGGATCCACTGGTGTGTACCTATGAATGCCTCAGCATAGGTGGCCTCTAGCTGCTCCCGTAGTCCTACTAACATTGCCTGATCATCTGCTCTTGCCTCTTAGGCGATAGCTCTTTGCTGATCAACTTGCTCTATTTGGGTGTGGAGATTTCCCAAAGCTACATATGCTTGATCAGTTTCCCATCGAGCCTCACTTGTTGCCTTTTTGTGCTTGCGCACATGCTTCTTTAACTTACGCTGTGCAGCTTTGGCTCTCATGAGCTTATCCTAGCAAGTTGTATAGGACTCCTGCCAGAAGTCCCTGGTGTCCTGACGAGTATATAACATCTTCATGACTGCAAACATTGTGCTCATAGCGAGACTAGAACTGTCTGCCCACTCATCCTGATCTCATATCAACGCACTGCTATTGCGCTGTGCCCATACTATTGTGGATGGATCCACTCGAGGAAAAGTACCAACGGCACTGTCGGTAAGCTCATCCCTATGCTACTGACAAATCTGACTCAATACCTCAAAGGCTACTACTTGGGTAGCCTCCCAAGGAGTTCTTCCTTCAGATTATGCCTTCCATTCCTACTAGAAAGGTGCTTGGTTACAAGCTGGTATGGTCAGCTGTACTTCATACCATGGATGTCCCTCCAGGTATACTTCATTGCATTAATAGAGGGGCGGTTCGTAATACCCCGCATAATGTAAGACTCTCCAAAGTAGGGTAGGAGTTCCAAACATCAACAGGAAACTCTCACTTATAGTCGGTGCTACCATATGTACCAACAACATGGTGCAACTATTGTGAGACAAAGTCAGAATGGATAAGAGTTACGTAACCGAGTAAAAGAATTATAAGGGGAGAAATAATGCAAGTATGTAATAATGATGATTTATCATGATGCATGCACGTTCTGTACGTTCTCACAAACTTAGGAAAATTAAGACTTCTACGGCACACACGGTGGCATACATATGTTCTCTCATATATAACGTAACTAGTCGGACTACATGTTTTGTTGTTAGTGTACCTACACAAGAATTTCATTTCAGCCCAACCCCACAATTATATATGTAGAATGTAAATCTAGGCTCTAAGTTGCAATCTAAATACTTCCATATATACCCATATATATATATATATATACTTCCATATCAAAGCTACCCAAAAGTAAATATGTCTTATATATACATATAAGTATGCATATATAGTTGTATCAAAGCTAACCCACAATTAAATACTTCTGTATATATATGAGGCATATGTACACTTCAGTATCAAAGCTAACTCTCCCCATTAGACCACACGCTCACAACTTGCGGACATGCCACTGTGATGATGATTGGCATCTTACCTTGGGCGTAGAGGCATTTGGTCCATACATTACCACTCAAATGAATGGCATCCATACAATAGCACGATGTATGGACGACGAAAATGAAAAACCCCAAGTTAGTACTTAATTAGCCACTTGAAGTCCTTAATTGGGCATAAAGGAAGTGATCACTGGCACACTTTAGATTTCAAACTCTAGGTAATATTTAAAACAATCTTCTAATATTATTGGCCAGAAATATTCAAACCTGCGAATAAACCATTTCATTTTATAAGCCAATTGATGAGCACCGTATATTCCTTCATGCACTTCTCCCATCAATACTCTTGCTTCTTCTTGACTTAAACATTTAAGCAAAACTCCATCAATTGTTTTATAATACAACTGATCATCCAACAAAACATACTTAGTTGATTTATATCTCAATTTTCTGGTAACCTTTTGTGATGGATTCTTAAGGTAATTGGCTATTTCAACTCTTCAATCATTAGCCAAGGTCTCACTACTTAAGATTTCTTGGAACACTTGATAGCCTAACGCATTCTGAGCTAACCGATTGGCTTCTTGATTCTATGCTCCAAGAATATGTCGATGCTTAATTGGTTTATCAAATATAGCTTGTTGTATCAATGTCAACTGGGCTGCCATCTCTTCATACTCTGATTCATCAAAATCCGAATAAACTTCTTGATCTGCTTTAAATTCAGATAGTAAAAGAAAAGCTATTTGAATATTAGTCGATGGTTAACCCTTATCGGCTGTTTGTTTAGCATGCCATACTTGCGGTTTACTAGATTTCTGAGCCTGTTCTAATTCTCTGTTCCTTAGGCGTTGTACTCTTCTCTTCTGACTTCTTGTTAAACCTCCTGAACACCATTGTCCTTCCTGCCAAACATACTCTTCATCATCTTCTTCTTTATAATTATCGTAGAACTGACCAATTTATAAGAGCACAAGTACAATGACAGCCCACAAGCGGTTGCACTGCCATACTTGAGCCCATATAAATCTAGTAGTCTGTCGAGTACCACAACGGGTCTCGATTAACCATCAACATACAACCAAGATCATACATGTCACATGTTACATAAGATTCACAAATATGGTTCATTCATCAGAGTATGAATTAAGGTTATTATAAACCAAGTTCGGTAAATAGTAGCAGAAGCAAATTAAAGTTTGAAGCTAACTTTTGCCATCATAGTTCAGATACAGTGCCAACTCATGATCACACTCCCACAAAAGCATGTAAGGAGGATTAATAATAGATGCCTGCCCAGGGCTCACTCCTCATCCATGGCAGGACAGAAGCAATTCTTTCAATGGTCGTGATAAACTGTACCATCTACAACAATGGGAATAAAACCCTAAGTACAAGAAGATACTCAGCTAGATTTAACCGTCATAGACCAAAATAAGGTGACTCCAAGGATTATGCAAGGCTTTATAAGTGGAGGAAGCTTGACAATATTTTGCATAAAAAGCGACTAATTTAGTTGTACAATTATACTTTGGTCATCAAGTTAATTATAGTTATTCATCTCTAGATTTGCAACTAGACTGTGCCAAACATGTGGTATATCATTTAGTAGCATATAGTAGTAACCATAGCCAGTGTAGTAATTCCATATTCATCCAAACCATCACATTCCATAACACAATTACTATGATGTTGGGGCTAGCCAAGTTTCTCACTGTCCAGGAGAGACGGTGATTCAAATCAATTTTAGCCAGCTAGGAATTTATTCCTAACACAAACTTAGGTAGACCAAATCAACGGTCACCTTTGGTACAACTCAAGTCCACATTTCACGGGTTTGCCCAGCGCCGCACAATCAGGGACAACTAGCTGCCAGGACGTTCAGGCCTAGCCTTCCCTTTGGCTCATGTCTGGCTCCCCGCACATCCTTACTACCATCTAGAGTGCGCACTTTTATAGAATGAGGCCCGACCTAAGTTTAGCTACTCGGCTTCATAGTCAAAATGAGTTATCTGGCTAGCTAAGTGATTGGCATGCGTTCAATCTTGTTAGAAGTGCCAACAACGATACGGTCCTTAATCGGCATATATAGAATCACATGAGTCAACCTACACATAGACTTTGCTAGGCCCCCATTTACATTACCACATGGTTCTTTTCCAGGATAGCAAATATAGCCAACCGTGTTTCGGTATCCACCTATATCTCGCAGGTGATAGGAAATCACCCGACTTCTACAGGTCTAAGCATGGCTAAGCATAGATTCGATCCTAGACCTACATAGGGTTAAGGTATATATAACTAGACAAGGTAGTTCTGTGCATCAAGTGTTTCTAATCAACTCTTATAACCTAATGCATCAAACATAAAGGACTCAAGTAATATTTTGTAAAACATGGGAGACTTAGAATGCTCTGAGGCTTACCTTTGAGGAAAGAGGTTGGCCGATGATTCGGGCACTCAGGGAGATCTTTGAGAATTTGCTCCTCTTCTCCTAGAGCTGCGACATGAGGCGTCTCCTGTTGATCCTCCTCCTCTTCTTCATTGAACTCTAGGAGACTTATCTCTTTGGACGATCCTATATGCATGAGCATGGAATAAGATATTTATGAATGCATATATAATGACATGTATAATATGATATGATCTGATGAGTGCATCCTCATAAATGTTTTCAATAGCATGATATTAAAGTAATAACAAGTGCATCTTATTTTATTAAGTAGGTGCCTATCTCTTCTCTAATAACTAAACAAACACTTATGTAAATCATTTTTCGGACCACAATACAATAACCACTTGTTTTGACCATAACTGGAGTTATATACATCAAAATAATAATGTTGTGGACATTCTGGAAATCTTATAAAATTTCCTACAACTTCCTTTTAATCATCTTAATGTGATTCAGCAGTTATCTTGGTCAAACAAATCAATTCTTCAGATCTATCTAGAGAGCAAGCATTCCTAGCAGCAGACTTCTAACAGCCATAATTCTTAAACCACAAGCCCTATGACTATGAAAATTTAACACAAAGTAGATAAGTAAGTTATATACAACTTTGTTATTAACAAGTTTTATAGAAAAGACCATTATCACAATGAAATTATCAACTCAACCGAAACTATACATGCAGCCATCTAGTTGAATTATAAAGCAATAATTAACTAGTTGCATACAACCAATTGCTTTTAAGCCTAACTAATAACATCAACAGATCATATGCATCACAAGCACCACAGAAAATATCACGGTTAAACATAACTAATTCATTTATATCCATTTATTATTTTCCTTAAATAATAGGGTGATTTAAAGGATAAATAATTCCACTGCTTAATAAATTCTGATAAAATTACAGTAGCCTACGAATGACCTCAATAGCCTACTGTACAAATTTCGTGCGATTTGGATAAGTATAACTACCTCTACAAAAATGACAAGTTACATAGGCTGATTTTAGCAATAATAGTTTAGCATAGTGAAAAGTGTCAAACAATAGATTTAATATTTTTCTTACATTCCTCCAAGCATAAGAATACTATATAAAAATTTGCATGATCATATGTTTGTATTTTTACCTCAATTAATTTCACTATAAACTATTAATTAATTTGGATTAAAAGTATGTTTACTGTATGTTTAATATTTTTCCTAGCTAGAGCATGCCAACACAAGACCAGCAAAATTGGAATCACAATTTTATCACTTTTCTAGCTCAAGTTATGTAATTTACAAGATAGAAAACAATTAAAAAGCATTTATTTAGCTACATTTTATTCTCCTAGGAAAATACTAGAAATAGTGTATCTTATATTTTTATCAAATACTTCATGAGGAATCCAACAAAATTTGGTTCACCAAAATTGGACACTCCTAGCTAGAGATATGAATTTTTGAAACATGCATTCAAATCTGTGAAATAAATCAGAAAATAAATTCTATACACACTGACAGTCAGGGCCCACGGTAAATGGGGACCCACCCGTCAGACACACAGAAGCAGAGTGCGGCGCTGACCGGCCATAGCTCGTCGCCAGTGAGGTCACCGGTGGTGAGGTCACCACCGACGGCTTCGTCTCGATGTCCCGCATCGATGGGTACACTAGGTTGGCTCGGAGGCTCGTCGGAGCAAGCTCGACGGCGGCGGTATGCCAGCCATCTCTGGCTGTGGTACACTTAGGCGAGGACAGCTACTCCATCATCATGACCTAGTGGATCTATACGGCATAGGTGAGGGCTCGAGGTGGCGTTGGTGAGCTCGGTCGCGTGCATGGTCGTGCGGCGGCACACGGAGCACGGCGGTGCTCACACTGTTCTAGCTAAACAGCGGTGAAAGGTAGGTCTCCATCATGTCACTAACTAGACCTAGGGTTACTCAACCTAAGGCGCACGAGAAAGGAGGGAGATGGTGAACCAACTCGACGACGGCGAGCTCGAGCATCGCGGCGGCCATGGCGGGCACGCGTGGGGTGGCGACTTGTTCTGGTGCCGTCACACGGTAGCATCATCCCTAACTGTAGCCTAAGCTACTAGACCCTAGTGTGGTGCTAGACCAAAGAAAATGAAGACACACGGTGCAGCGTAATGATGGAGCCACGGTGAGCCGTGAGCGCGGTGGCGCTCCGGTGATGGCGGCAGCCATGGCGAAGTGAAATGTTGTTCTACCTGGGTTCAATAGGTGGTGCTAGTGGCTCGAGGAGGTGTAGGTGATGGCGTAGTAGCTGTGGCCAAGGTGAATTGACCGGTGGAGCTACGTCAATGGTGAGCAGCTACGGCGGAGCTGCGGTGGTGCTCGGCAAGCTCGACACAGCGCTGCGGTGAGGCGGAGAGAGCAGGAGAAGGCAAATGCGTGCGAGTGTAGTGAACGATGGGTGCACGGCACTTAAGTGCGTGCATTGGCTAGATCGGCCAGGCCAACATCGGTGTATGGCCACCATGCAGCGGTCACGGCCCATGGCCAGTCGGCCACTGCTAAGCGCACGGGCGCGGTTCAGGCGCCACGATCGACGATTGGCAGAGCGACTTGGTGATCCAATTACTCCTAATACATTGCCAATTAGCAAAAACTTCCTTAATGAAAGTTGTAGAGCTACATGAGATCTCTAACTTTGCTTTAAGAACCATCATCTAATTCTGACTGGTTAACAAATGACATTGCTCCAAAGTGAGGTACATCAAAACTGTAAACAAGCCTAAGAAAAATTTTGCAAGTACAAAACATTATTTTGTTGATACTTGTGAGCTATTTTTGAGCATGCTATGCACCGAATTAGACCTTGACCCAAAAATAAAAGTTGTTACTCTAGTCAAGTACTACAACATTGCTTAAGGGTGCAAACACTCTATACTATAGTTCAACTTAGGTCAAACATACAACTTGAAAATAAAAGCCTACACTACAAGCATGACTTAGAGGACAAATAGGTCCAAGTCATGAATACCAAAGTTGTTCCATATGACATTCTAAACATGTTTAAGGTACTCCTAAGGTCCCACAAACATTTTATACATTGGTCACATGTAAATCCTAGCATATGCATGTATATAAATCAATATTTCATGTGACAAAGTATAAGAATAAGATGAAATTTCATATGCTCATGTTCATGAAAGCTTAGATGATGCTTGTGCTCATGAAATGCATGTGTCAAATGCAATGCTTAACATAGAGGTGTTACAACCCCTCCCCCTTATAGAAATCTCGTCCCAAGATTTGCAAGACCTACCATTCTTCGTAAAAGGCGGGATAAACCTCACATAAGTAATCCTTCCATTCCCACGTGGCATCTTGTTCACTGTGGTTATTCCACACCACTTTGTAGAATTTAATGACCTTGCTTCATGTTACTCTTTTCATCTTTTCTAACACTCAGATTGGTTTCTCTTCATAAGTCAAATCTGATCGGAGCTTAATGTTGGTGGGTGTAATGGCTTCCTCAGATATGCGAAGACATCTCTTCAACTGAGAAACATGGAAGACAACAAATATAGCACTCATCTCTAGAGGAAGTTGTAACTTGTAAGCGACATTTCCTTTCAGTTCAATAATCTTGTATGGCCCTACATATCTAGGCGCAAGCTTTCTTTTCACTCCAAATCTCTGCACTCCTTTCATAGGTGACACTTTTAAGTATACATAATCTCCCACTTCAAAAGTTAGTGGTCTTCTTCTTTATCAGCATAACTCTTTTATCTTGATTGAGCTACTTTCATATGTTGTTGGATAATGCATACCTGCTCTTCAGCTTTAGTGACAAAGTCAATGCCAAAGTATCTTCTTTCACCGAGCTCAATCCAATTCAACGAAGTTCTACATTTCTAACCGTATAAGGCTTCAAAAGGAGCCATCTTGATGCTTGCTTAATAACTATTATTGTAGGAGAACTCGGCTAAAGGTAGCTATTTCTCCCATGAACCCTTGGAAGATATAACACAAGCTCTCAACATTTCCTCTAAGATTTGGTTCACTCGCTCGATCTATCAAGAAGTTTGTGGATAGTATGTTGAACTTCTAATTAGTTTAGTTCCCAAGGCCTGGTGCAAGTGCTCCTAAAAACAAGTTATACACTGTGGTCCCCTATCTGAGATTATGGTCCTTGGTACTCCATGTAGCCTCATGATCTAAGAAACATACAACTCAACGTACTTCCCAATGTGATACCTTGTGTTCACCGATATAAAATGTGCTGACCTAGTGAGATGATCTACAATGACCCATATGGAATCGTGACCTTGATGTGTCATCAGAAGTCCTATAATAAAGTCCATACTTATTTCCTCCCATTTCTAGCCTGGGATAGGCAATGGCTGAAGTAATCCAGCGGATTTCAAATGAACGACCTTTACTCTACTGTAATTATCACATCTAGCGACATAGGCGGCAATCGCTTTCTTTATCTTGGTCCACCAAAAATGGGTTTTTAAATCTTGATACATTTTGCTACTACCCGGATGGATAGATAACTTGGATGAATGAGCTTCATCTAAAATTTGATTTCTAAGCTCACGGTCTTTTGGTACCATAAGTCAGTCCTCAAACCACAGCACACCTCTTTCATCTAACCTAAAATGCTTGGTTTCTTGTTCTTTCATCTTTCTCTTGATGTGAAATACACTGACATCTGTCTTCTACAGTTCTATGATTTTGCTCTCAAATGAACAACAGATAGTGATATTGTGCAGCACAAAAAGATGTAACAAATTAAATCCATTTTCTAACAATGCTTCCAAAGTGTTGTAATGAGATTTCCGACTAAGTGAATCTGCTACAACATTGGCTTTTCTTGGATGGTAGTGCACTTCCAAATTATAGTCCTTGATCAGCTCTAACCATCTTCGCTGCCTCATGTTCAGCTTAGATTGAGTGAAGATATATTTGAGACTTTTGTGGTCAGTATATATTTGACATACGTTTCCCAACAAGTAGTGTCTCCATATCTTCAACGCATGAACAACTGCTACAAGCTCTAAATCATGCGTAGGGTAATTGACTTCATGCTTTCTCAACTAACAAGAAGCATAGGCAATAACTTTTCTTTCTTGCATGAGCACACACCCCAAACCTATACCCGATACATCATAGAACACATCGAAGGGCTTCTCAATGTTGGGTTGCGCTATAATAGGAGTTGTAGTTAACAAGGTCCTTAGGGTGTGAAAAGCTGCTTCACACTCTGGTATCCAACTAAACTTTTTATCTTTTTGTAGTAGTCTAGTCATGGGCTTAGCTATCTTGGAGAAATCAGGAATGAAACAATGATAGTAACCTGCTAACCCTAGAAAACTCTGAACTTCATGAACCCAAGTCGGGGCCTTCCAATCTATGACCTCTTGTACTTTAGATGGGTCTATAGAAATTCCATCTTTAGATAAGATATGACCCAAGAAAGGTACTTTGCTCAACCAGAATTCACACTTGCTAAACTTGGCATATAACTTATGTTCCATCAATCTAGACAAAACAATTCTTAGATGCTCTGCATGATCTGCCTCATTCTTTGAATAAATCAATATATCATCGATAAATACCACCACAAACTTGTCAAGCTCGGGCATGAATACTGAATTCATCAAGTACATAAAGTAGGCAAGAGCATTTGTCAGTCCAAAAGATATGACCAAATACTCGTACAAGCCATACCTAATGGAGAAAGCTATTTTAGGTATATCCTCTAGCCTGATCTTAATCTGATGATAGCCTAACCTCAAGTCAATCTTGGAGAATACCTTTGATTTTGCCAACTAATCAAACAAGATATCGATACGAGGCAAAGGATACTTGTTCTTAATGGTCACAACATTAAGTGGCATATAATCCACATACATTCTCAAAAACTTGTCCTTCTTCTTTACAAACAAAGCTAGACATCCCCATGGAGACGAACTAGGTTGAATGAGACCTTTGTCCAATAGTTCTTGTAACTGACTTTTAAGTTTAGCTAACTCATTTGGTGGCATCCTATAGGGTCTTTTTGAGATATGTGCCGTACCTGGCACTAACTCAATCTTAAATTCCACATCCCTATCCAGTGGTAAACTTGGCAACTCATCTGAAAATACATTAGGAAACTCACAAACCACTAGAATATCACAAAGGATAGTGGCCTGGATAGCACAAGACAAGTTTTGGAGATCAAAACTTTAGGAAAGTGGTACTAGAAAAGCATTACCTCCCTTTGGTTCTCTCAACATAATTGTCCAAGTGGAGGTGTCAATGAGAACACCATGATCACTCATCCATTTCATGCCTAATATCGCATCTATGGCTAATCCGAACAATACTATCAGATCCATTGTATACTCCCTCTCTTGTATTGAGATGAGCACATCCCTGACTATCTAATTTGTAGAGATAGTAGCCCCAACCGAACTTATACTATAACCACCCTGTTGATGCAAAAGTGATCTGCAAACACAAAGGGCTAATACCCGAATCGATATCCAAAGCGTGCCAGTCGATTTGACCTGCTAATCAACAAGGATGAAGACACGAACACTTTGGTCCTGACAACAGCGATACGCCCGGAAGTCACGGCCAAGAGGTGCTCACACGGAACTCGAGAATCGCCGAAGGTCGCACTGAAGCGATGCAGCTCGCCGAATCAATGAGAACTCGTAAAAAGGAAAAATATGCAAATTGACGAAGTCGCCGAAAAGTAAGTAGATGCAAATAGGAGTAAAAAGTTGGTTTTGATATTGATTGATATTGTCTATTACATTGCCCCTTACTCCATATTTATACCCTGATCTAAAGAGACACAACCAAACACAACTAGGACACCAATCCCATATCTAAGGAAACACGTGACTCTTAAACGAATCATAACCTAACAAATATAGAAAAGGAAACCAACTCCTATCTATTTCCCTGTCCGCCTCAATTACGATGGAAATCTCACTGTCCTCCTTCCCATCGGCATATTCCCTGCTTCATCGGCAGTAGTCTTCAAGTCTTCCTTCATCGGCATACTCCCTGTTTCATCGGCAGTAGTCTTTAAGTCTTCCTTCATCGGCATACTCCCTGTTTCATCGGCAGTAGTCGTCAAATCTTCCTTCATCGGCATACTCCCTGTCTCATCGGCAGTAGTCTTCAAGCCTCCTTTCATCGGCATCGACAACAACTCCTCCAACCTCATCGGCAACGCCCGAGTCCAAATCAACCTTTCCATCGACCATCACCAACTATCGGCAACCATTTTTACAAACTGGCTTTCATTGGCTATCAAAGTATTCAATAACTTTCCCCTTGCCGATTGGTCCACTCCGATTATTTTGACACGTGCAAAAAACGGTGTCAACACATGCCCCCCAATTTCGGAGTATAAAACCATTAATGCTCCGAAATTTACTCCAGATAACGCTTGCCTTTGCCCAATTACCGTAACTCATTCCCCAAGCCAAAACTTGATTTGTTATCAAATCCAATCAAATCTAATCTTGATCCACGCACTTCAGTAAATATCGCACAATCGCCAACCACTCTTGCCTTGATTGAGATACCAAAACAACAACCCATCGGCAAGATCTTAACATGATAATGTTGCCATTTTAAGAATTAAAATATCATGTATCAATATCCCTTCCAAGTCATGATTACTTGTTATCAACTCATCTGTACAATCCCCTGATTATCGCGCGAATAGTTACCATATCCCCCTGCACCGCCTTGACCTATATGCGCGCGTCATAGAGATAAGTCCAAAATACCCTTATTCTGGCCGGCTTATAAATAGATTTCTCCGGAACCCTCATTCTCTATCTTCAGCCTCCAATCCTTGGCATTCTCTCTCTCCGGCGGCGACTCCGACGAACAACCGCGCGACCTCAACCAACAAGAACCCTTCTCCGGCGCTAACTTCAAGTTCTCGGCTCGTATCTCCACCTTCCTCAAGACAATGGCCATCAACTTCGACGTCCCCGCGGTTCGCTCCACTTCCACTACCTTTTACTTTGATCTTTTTGCAAATTTATTCAGTTGGTGATTTTTCCTTTCTTCTGTCTTCTGGATTCCATAACCTTAGGAACTGCGCAACAAATTAATTATCCCAACCGATCAGCCACACGTCCAATGCCTTGGACCAATGGGCAACCCAGATCCAACCGATCTGATCAACGCAGAGGTTAACAGAATCCCCTTTAGAGCCCAAAATTTCTCTCTGAACTTGTGGAAAGACACATTCCGATCTTGGCCCAAAACCACCAAAGGGTGGAAAGATTGGTATTTGAGGGTTAATAGATCGATGCAAGTATACTGGGCAGAACGAAAGTTAGACCAATGTATCAGGCTCTCTATTGCCGATATGCAGAAAAATGAATCAATGATAATTGCAGCTGCTTATTTCTGGTCAGATACGACCAACACTTTTATGTTTGGACATGGCCCAGCTACCCCTACCCTTGCCGATGTCCACATGCTTACTGGCTTGGACATCTCAACTGCCGATGAAGGCTCCATCTATGGTAGAAAGCCTGAATATAGAGTGAATACCCGTAACATCGGCGGTTGGACAGGATATATTCAAGAATACCAGAAAACCGGGACACCTAGCCAGAGGGAACATGCCACATTCCTGAATATGTGGTTAGAAAAATTTATCTTCTGTGGTCGATCAGTAGGACCAACCAACGCCTTCCTCCCTGCAGCTGAACTTCTGGCTAATGGCGTAAGGTTTCCTCTTGGCCGATACCTTCTGAGCTCTACTTATCATCTTCTTCACCAAGTGTCTCAGAAACTTCTGCTTGGCGAACCCATCGGCAACCTGGGAGGCCCATGGTGGTTCATCAACATGTGGCTGAATGCCCATATGCACAAACGTTTGCAATGGGACTTTTTTGCTCAACAATTCCCACGAGAAATTGCCGAAGATTATGTGCTCGGGGATGATGAATCGGCAACACGCTCACCCCTCAATTTTGGTGAAGCCATAATTGTCCTTCCTGGAACAGAAGCCAACGAAGACCAAATCGGCAGATTCTTTCAAAGCTTCTATAATGGTCTTTCTCGTGATCATAGGGCCTGGGTGCCTTATATCGACGAAGAAAACAGATTCCCCCTTCTTTTCAACTTTGCCGATGACACTCTGAATCAAGATAATGAGCTCATGATGGCTATCATCACTCCCAGGGCAATTCCAGTAAACACATTCGGCAGCGGGAAAAACACCAACATTACATATGAATTTTACAACCCATCGGCAGTATCCCGCCAATTGGCTTTTGGGCAACTGCCAATCAAACTCTGCTTTGCCGATGTGATCAAACCCAGGGAAACAATCACCTGCGGAACAGACTGGAACAAGGTAGTACAACTTTCTCCTGATGCCGATACCACAGATGTTGATATATCCACCTGGACACCAATATCTTTCATCACCGAGTCATACAAGCAATGGTGGCGAGAGTGGAAAGAGCAACTGTTCGCGACTTCTGCTCACACATATCGGCACATGATCGATTCTGAATATGCTATCCCTGACGACGCGGTAAGTTTCTTTGAACTCCCTTCTGCTTTTCCTTTCATTTATCAATAACTGACTCCCTTGTAACAGGTTAACCACCCAGCACCATCAGTGAGCAAAAGTGGGAAACCCTTCAACCTCCGGCCTATTTCCCCAACATCGCCGATCGGCTACAACGCTCCCACCTTAGCCGCTTTGACCCACCAGAAGATTCGTACCAAGACCATCACTTCTAAGTCCAAATTGGCTATATCCAGGGCTACTCCATCGGCCGCTGCTACAACCTTGGTCAAAGCCTTTAAGGTAACAACCTTGTTTATTTTCACTTATGCCAATCACAAACTATATTAACCTTAATCATCAGGGGGTAAGAGCTGCTACTGGATCATCATCGGCAATTCCGCCGATATCAAGCACCACTCCTTCAGAGGTAGCTTCTTGACTTTACATTTTATCTGTTAAATATCATATCTCACACTTGTTTTACAGCAACAATTGGGTACATCGGCAAATGTACCAGATGCCCAAGCTTCACAACCAACAAGTGTCGATGCCCCCCAGCCGATCGTTGCCGATGTCCAAGCAAAGCGCAAAGCGTCAACAGATACTGAAGCACAGCCAAAACGACAAAGGTCTATGCCGATCCCTACATCTGCCCCAATGTCATCGGTCATCATACCTCAAGAGCCTACCACCGATGAAGTCACAGAGGATATCCCATCGGCAAGCTCAGTCGATCCACACGACATACTCCAGGTTGCTTCCTCCAGTCAAGCACAGGAAATTGCCTTGAAACAGGTAAACCGATCAACCTATCTGATTTTACAATACTCATACTTACTCCTGATTGATCTCCTTGTCTTTCTTTCAGGAACAAGATTCCCCGAACAACCTATTTTCCTTTGCCATTGACATTTCTGACGACGATGGAGAGGAAACAAGTTCTTCCCTTGCACTGGGAACAATATCGGCAGAAACTAAATCCAAGTTGGAAACCCTCCTGAACTTGCTACAGCAAAGTACCGCCCAACTGGTAGATGACTCGGACCCCGCAAAGGCAATCTTCAAAACAATTCGTGGCCAGGTCCCTGCCGATGTTGAAGAAATACTCTTCCCAGCAGCTCACTTAGAAAGCCGTCAACTGCAATATCAACGGGCTGCTCAGCTCATTGCCGATAGAGCAGCTCAAGCTCAACTTAAAGGAGAGATGCTACAACTGAAACAAATCGCTGATGAGAAGCACAAGGGCATCGTCAACTTGCAGACTTCGGGTGCTGCACTTAAGCAGAAAATCTTGGATCTATCGGCAAGGAAGGCAGCTCTATTGGCTGAATTGAAAGAAATTGATGCAGCCTTAACTCATGCTCAACAAGAAGAAAGCCAGCTACCCAATGCCGTCAAAGCCCTTCAGCAAGAAAGAGATATCCAAGCTCGCAAAGCTTTAGCCATGAAGAAGAAACTCAAGCCTGTGGAGGGTGCTGCCGATGACGATATCAAAGAAATGGAAGAAGCCGACCAGATTCACCTGCGTGCGATATTAGCTATCCAATCCTTGCTGAACGTGTAATCTTATTTATTGTATCGGCACTTTATGAGACATTGATACCCTTGCATAATTCTTAGCCGATAGTACTGTTATCGGCACTTATACTTTTATGCATCTGTCCAGATACTAGGGTAATATTTCTTTAAATATTTTCCATTTAACGCTCTGGGAAACACAACCCCTTCGAGGGTTTCTAAAATATATGCATTACCAGGAATAGACTGATTTATCCGATATGGACCTTCCCAATTAGGAGACCACTTTCCAAACTTTGAACTTTTAGTCCCAATCGGTAAAATCAATTTCCAGACCAGATCTCCATCGGCAAACTCTTTTACTTTCACCTTCTTGTCATACCATCTAGCTACTCTTTTCTTATTTTCTTCAATACTAACTAAAGCCCTTAACCGATGACCCGCCACATCTTCCAACTCATCTTTCATAAGAGTATTATACTCATCGGCTGTCAGCTGATTTTGAGAACGTATTCGTCTAGAGCCAACCTTAATTTCCCAAGGCAACACTGCATCGTGTCCATATACTAACTGATAAGGCGTTACTTTGGTTGCACCATGGCATGACATCCGATATGACCACAAGGCTTCATTTAATACTGTATGCCACCTCCTAGGATTTTCTTCAATTTTGCGCTTAATGAGTTTGATGATCCCTTTGTTAGAAGCCTCAGCTTGACCATTAGCTTGAGCATAATATGGAGAAGAATTTAAAATTTTAATTCCCATACCTACAGCAAACTCATCAAATTCTCCTGATGTAAACATAGTACCCTGATCGGTAGTGATAGTCTGAGGAATACCAAATCGGTAAACAATATGCTCTTTCACAAAATCAATCATATTGACCGATGTCACCTTCTTTAAAGGAATTGCCTCAACCCACTTTGTGAAATAATCGGTAGCAACCAGAATAAATTTATGTCCTTTACTCGATGGCGGATAGATCTGACCAATGAGATCAATAGCCCATCCCCGGAACGGCCATGGTTTGATTATAGGATTCATAGCCGATGCAGGCGCTCTTTGAATATTACCAAACTTTTGACACCCCTGGCATCCCTTAAAATATTTAAAACAATCTTCAAGAATAGTCGGCCAATAGTACCCATTCCTTCTGATCATCCATTTCATCTTGAAAGCCGATTGATGTGCCCCACATACTCCTTCATGAATTTCACCCATCAAGCTTTTCGATTCATCATTGCTAACACATCTGAGTAAAACTCCATCTATAGTTCGATAATATAATTCATCATCGAGGAGCACATATTTGGTAGCTTGGAACCTTATACGTCTCTCGACCTTTCTACATGGATCCTTTAAATAATCGACAATCTCTTTCCTCCAGTCATCGGTATCAACTGCCGATGTTAGCACTTCCTGAATAGGCTGATACCCTGAAGCATGCTGAGCTAGTCGATTAGCTTCCTCATTATGCAATCGAGAGATATGTTCAAGACGAAAATCTCTAAATCCTTTCAACAATTGCAAACATCTTTCATAATACGGAATCAAAGCTTCACTTCGGCATTCATAAATTCCATCCAATTGATTTATAACTAGCATAGAATCGCCAAAGATTTCAACAACATCGGCACGTATCTCCTTCAGCAATTCTAACCCCTTTATCAAGGCTTGGTATTCAGCTTGATTATTTGTCGCTGTAGCAACAATCGGCAATGAAAACTCATACTTCTTTCCTTGAGGTGAAATTAACACAATGCCGATACCTGCTCCTTCACCACATGTGGACCCATCGAAGAAAAGTGTCCAGGGAGCAATCCCCAAAGAATCCACCGTATTACAATGCTGAGTGACAAAATCAGCCATCACTTGCCCTTTAACTGCCTTAGTTGATTTGTAGCGTAGCTCAAATTCTGATAATGCTAAAATCCATTTGCCGATTCTACCACTTAATATCGGCATCGACAGCATATACTTGACCACATCGTCTTTGCATATGACCATACACTCGGCAGATAACAAATAATGCCTTAATTTGACACAAGAAAAGTATAAGCACAGACACAATTTCTCGATAGCCGAATACCTCGTCTCAGCATCCACTAATCTTCTGCTCAAATAATAAACAACACGCTCCTTCCCTTCAAATTCTTGAATAAGAGCTGAACCGATAACTGTATCATCAGCTGACAAATACAACCTGAAAGGCTTCCCATGTTGAGGTGGAACTAGCACTGGAGGATTTGATAAATATTTCTTAATTTCATCAAGGGCTAATTGCTGTTCAACTCCCCATACAAATTCCTGATCAGCTTTTAATTTAAGTAGTGGGCTGAAAGCCTTGATCTTACCCGACAGATTAGATATGAATCTTCTAATGAAATTAATCTTACCGATCAAAGATTGCAATTCAGTCTTATTGGCAGGAGCAATCACCTTGTTAATTGCATCAATAGACTTCCCACTGATTTCAATGCCCCGTTGATGCACCATAAAACCCAAGAATTGTCCTGCCGATACACCGAATGCACATTTATTAGGATTCATCTTCAATCCATGCCTCCTTGTGCACTCCAGTATCTTTCGCAGATCGGCTAAATGTGCTGTGATATCTCCAGACTTAATCACTACATCATCAATGTAGATCTCCACTAATGTGCCGATGTACTCATGAAAAATAAAGTTCATAGCCCTTTGATAAGTAGCACCGGCATTTTTCAAACCAAACGTCATGACTATCCACTCGAACAACCCCACATGTCCTGGACATCTGAAAGCAGTCTTGGGAATATCCTCCTCAGCCATGAATATTTGATTGTAACCTGCATTACCATCCATGAAGCTAATAATTTGATGTCCAGCCGCAGCATCAATCAACAAATCAGCAATCGGCATTGGATACCCATCCATCGGTGTGGCTTTGTTGAGATTCCTGAAATCAATACAAACACGAAGTTTTCCATTTTTCTTATAAACAGGAACCACATTAGAGATCCACTCTGCGTATCGACATTGCCGAATAAACTTTGCTTCAATTAATTTAGTTATTTCGGCCTTAATGTCAGGAAGTACATTAGGGTTGCATCGGCACGCTGGCTGCTGATGTGGCCGAAATCCAGATTTGATAGGTAACCGATGTTCAACTATCGATCGGTCTAACCCAGGCATCTCAGTATAATCCCAAGCAAAACAATCTTTATATTCTTTTAACAAATCTGTTATTCGCTGCTTACACTTAGAATCTAACTTAGCACTAATAAAAGTAGGCCTCGACCTATCACCATCACCGATATCTACTTCTACTAAATCATCTGCCGATGTGAACCCTTGGCCTAATTTTCCATCATCGGCAAACCTATCCATTAAAACTCCTCTTCAGAACCGACTGCTTGGATCAGTGGAATTTCATAATCAGCAACTCTAAGGAACTCTTTTTCCCAAGCTTCTCCTGATATGCATTTAGTTCGCTCATAAGTATCTGATTCTGCCGATGCGATGATATAAGAAGAATCACCAGGGACGACCTCAATCTTATCCCCAATCCACTGTACGAGGCATTGATGCATTGTAGAAGGAACACAACAATTAGCATGAATCCAATCCCTCCCTAGAAGCAGATTATATGCACCCTTGCCGTTAATAACAAAGAACGTCGTTGGCAAGGTTTTGCTGCCGATGGTCAATTCAACGCACACTGCCCCTTTAGCCGGTGACACATTGCCTTCAAAATCTTTCAACATCATATCGGTTTTGGTCAAGTCTTGCTCTCCCCTACCAAGTTTCCGATACATCACGTAAGGCATAATATTAATCGCAGCCCCTCCATCAATAAGTACCTTAGACACAGGCTGCCCATCAACTCTGCCCTTCACAAATAAAGCTTTAAGATGCTGTCTCTCGTCATCAGTAGGTTTCTCAAAAACAGCCATCATTGGATCTAGTGTTAGCTGAGCCACTTGATCAGAGAGAACAACTTCTTCCTCATTATCAGATATTGCCAGAAACTCCATCGGCAACATGAATACCATATTAACATCTGCCGATGGACCCTTATTTTTGTGTTTTACCTGCCACTGCTGATGACCAGGCCTTTCATTGGAGGAATTTTCCTCCTGGTATAAATCCTCCTGACGCTCACGTTGCATCCTCCTTCTCTGCGTCTTTGTCAGACCCTCTGGGCACCATCGAGGAAACTTGGTCTTCCAAACCGGCTGATAACAAGTCCTAGTTGGTTCTACGCGACGTATATTAGGGTCCCTGTAGAATATTTCCTCATCGGGAACTCTTGCGTTTGCCATCTCCTCAAGCTCCTCTTGATTCCTTGGAAAATATCCAGCGCGTTTACCAAGCCTCTCATGTACACTAAGTCTGCCCCCCAGCCGATCATGCACTGATGCTCTGCCTCTGATCGGCTCGTTGATAGACAAACCCTGATTACCACGTTGAAACCTCCTTTCTGAACGATTGACTCCGTAATAACCATTACACTCAGGGCAATTTTCAACAGTTGGCAATTTAATACCTTCTTCCCAGCAATGGATGAAGAACGGACATCTCCAATGATCTTTATGTCGATTCCACTCTTCCTGACGTCTCATTTCTTGCTGTTGCCGATATCGGTCATTACGTTGATGCCAACCCTCCTGCTGCCTTCGATGAGTAATCACAATGCCAGGTCGAGGAGGTTTTTTGGAACTACTGCTTTCTCCTAGCAAACCCTTACTTTTTGCATCATCGGTAGTTATCCGATGTTGGGGGTCTACTGACGCGTTTTTCTCAGCAGCCTCTGACGTCAATACCTTGGTCTTTCCTTTGGCATCCAACATATTCGCTGGAAAAGGGTGTTGATCAATTTTCATCGGCTTCTGGGTCTTGGAAGTACCAAACTTAATTCTCCCAGATTCAATAGCCGATTGTAACTGTTGCCTGAATACCTTGCACTCATTTGTACTGTGTGAAGTTGCATTGTGCCATTTGCAGTACAAAATCTTCTTCAACTCTTCTGCCGATGGGATCACGTGATTAGGTGACAGCTTAATTTGGCCCTCTTGAAGCAGAAGATCAAATATTTTATCGGCCTTGGTGATATCAAAGGTAAACTTTTCTGGCTCTTTTTGACCAAAGGGACATGATATCGGCTTTTTATTCTTAACCCACTCAGCTAAGCCGATAACTGGTTCTTCATCAGAGTCAGAATCTCCTACTTCTTCAACAAATGATACCTTTTTACTCCAGTTCTTTTTAGGTTCAAAAACCCTAGTATCTTGATCAGAGATCCTTTGCACAAGATGACTGAGGCTTTCAAATTCCTGAGAAGCATATCTGTCCTTAAGATGTGGCAATAACCCCTGGAAAGCTAAATCGGCAAGCTGCCGATCATCCAGCACCAGGCTGTAGCACTTATTTTTTACATCTCGTAGCCTTTGTACAAAGCTCTCTACCGATTCATCATTACGCTGTCTCAATTTTACTAAATCGGTAAGCTTCTTTTCATGGATTCCAGCAAAGAAATACTTGTGGAATTGTTTTTCTAGATCAACCCAAGTAATAATAGAATTTGGTGGCAATGAAATGAACCATGTAAATGCTGATCCAGACAAAGATGATGAAAATAATCGAACTCTTAATTCATCTCTGTTAGCTGCCTCTCCACATTGAATAATGAAGCGATTGACATGTTCCATTGTTGATGTATCATCTTGCCCAGAGAATTTAGTGAAATCCGGTACCTTGTACCGATTTGGGAGAGGAATTAAATCGTATGCAGGAGGGTATGGAGTCCGATAAGAATAAGTATTGACCTTGGGCTTTATTCCAAACTGATCCTTCATAATCTCTGCTATCTTATCGGCCCAAAAAGCATCAGCCTCCTGCTGACGAACTGGTTGAATTTCTACAGGAGGTGCCTGCTGACATCCTTCCACATATCTTTGTGGCCCACGATCTCCAGCAATCGGCATATTTGCCGCTACTTGTGGTCCATTAACCTGTTGGAAAGGATTCATCGGCTGGGCTGCCGATGCTTGATTCTGGAAACCAGCTTGCATATGACTTTGTTGAATCCCTGCAACCTGCTGATTTCGCTGAACTGTATGTTGAACAGGTAACTGTCCTGACCAATCATTATTAGAACTCATCGGCACAAAACTTACCGATGGCTGGTAATTTGCTGATATTGTTGGATAATTATAACTGGTTTGAGGCATGAACTGAACCCCAGTTTGACTCATAGCAGGGGCTTTCTGCTGCATCGGCAGTACGCTCGCCGATGGACTTGAATTGAATGTTTGAATCATAGGCATCTGGAAACCTCCTGGAGTTGGTTGTACAGAAGTAGTTGTGGCATATTGAGGCACTTGAGCCATCGGCGAAACGGCCGATGATATAGGCGCTCTTCCTGCTGCATCAAATACTTGAGGTAATCTAGGATTGAAAGCAGACGACTCTGGAGGCATGCCATATCCCCACCAATTAGTAGGAATCTGGTTATTCTGAGACACGGGGCCTGACATAGCTGATGCCGATAGATCTATATTAAGCTGAACTCGCCCTCCTGGTAACACCTGATCTGATTGTATCGGTGTAGATTGTATATTAGGTGAGCCTGCCAATACTGGAGGAGAAGTAACTTCTGTACCCACAACGGCCGAAGGAGCCGATGGAGTTTTGACAGATGCCGGCTCTGGTTGATGATAGGCAGGCCCAACGTAATGTGGTGCCGCTTGTCCTTCTTTGAGAGTTCGAACCACAGCATTATGAACAGTATTGGACAGCACGTTGGAATGATTAATCAAAGCATGATTTACTGCAGAATTAACCATCTCTTGAAGTTTACCAGGATTGGAGTCAAAGGTAACCTGCCGAGGTAACGGCAAATCTTGCTTCTGGATGACTTGTCCACTCTTGTTCAAGCTAAACGACCTCAGACAAAGCTGCTTGTATTCTTCTACAGCCTTTTCCATAGCCTGCCTCTGTTCTTCCTTGAGATCTTCTTCTGATACTGCGATGATGTTCCCTGGATCGATCTCGGAATTGAACATATTGATTGATTTGTCCCACCAGGCGTGCCAAAAGATGTGTTGATGCAAAAGTGATCTGCAAACACAAAGGGCTAATACCTGAATCGATATCCAAAGCGTGCCAGTCGATTTGACCTGCTAATCGACAAGGATGAAGACACGAACACTTTGGTCCTGACAACAGCGATACGCCCGGAAGTCACGGCCAAGAGGTGCTCACACGGAACTCGAGAATCGCCGAAGGTCGCACTGAAGCGATGCAGCTCGCCGAATCAATGAGAACTCGTAAAAAGGAAAAATATGCAAATTGACGAAGTCGCCGAAAAGTAAGTAGATGCAAATAGGAGTAAAAAGTTGGTTTTGATATTGATTGATATTGTCTATTACATTGCCCCTTACTCCATATTTATACCCTGATCTAAAGAGACACAACCAAACACAACTAGGACACCAATCCCATATCTAAGGAAACACGTGACTCTTAAACGAATCATAACCTAACAAATATAGAAAAGGAAACCAACTCCTATCTATTTCCCTGTCCGCCTCAATTACGATGGAAATCTCACTGTCCTCCTTCCCATCGGCATATTCCCTGCTTCATCGGCAGTAGTCTTCAAGTCTTCCTTCATCGGCATACTCCCTGTTTCATCGGCAGTAGTCTTTAAGTCTTCCTTCATCGGCATACTCCCTGTTTCATCGGCAGTAGTCGTCAAATCTTCCTTCATCGGCATACTCCCTGTCTCATCGGCAGTAGTCTTCAAGCCTCCTTTCATCGGCATCGACAACAACTCCTCCAACCTCATCGGCAACGCCCGAGTCCAAATCAACCTTTCCATCGACCATCACCAACTATCGGCAACCATTTTTACAAACTGGCTTTCATTGGCTATCAAAGTATTCAATAACTTTCCCCTTGCCGATTGGTCCACTCCGATTATTTTGACACGTGCAAAAAACGGTGTCAACACACCCTTATTTACCTCAATTACTTTTTGATCATACCTAGATGCAAATGCTTGGCTCATAAATGAATGATAAGCTTCAGAATCAAATAAAACAATGGTGAGATGTTTGTTAACAAGAAACATAACAGTTGTGACAACCTCTCCCACAAGAACTTCTTCAACAGTGGTGTAATGCACGTATCCAGGACATGCTTTAGGATTGGCCTATCTCTAATTGTTTTGGTTTTGATTGTTGTTCTTCTTAGGATGGGGGCATTCCTTGGCCCAATGACCCAATTGATTATAGTTGAAGCATGGCTGATTGCTCCTGGGTCTTGCTGAGCTTCCTTGCCCTCCATTCCCCTTGGGTAAGGCAATGGTGAACACCTTATCAAACACCTTCTGAGGTCGGTTGGCCTAGGCTTTTGGTGGAGGAGGCCTGAACTTGGGCGCTGGCGGTTGAAACTATGACCTAGCTACCACTAGAGCTCTAGACTGAGATGACCTTGAGGCGCCTGCCTCAGCTACTCTCTTGTGGCCTTTTGCTACCGCATGTAGATTGTTCTAGTTCTCTTGAGCCAAGGCATCACTAATGAACTCATTGTAGGTGGTGCACCTTGAGTTGGCCATAATTTTCATTAGCTTAGTGCTAAGACCTCTCTTGAAGCTTTCAATATTCATTTCTTCTATATCGATGAAACATGGGGAATAACAGGACAAATTGTTGAAAGCATGCATGTACTCAGTAAGAGTCTTGGTCCCTTGTGTGAGTCACATGAACTCGTCTGCCTTCATGCGCATTAGCCCTGAGGGAATGTGATGTACCCGAAAGGCTAACTTAAATTGCTCCCATGTAACCTATGAGTTGGTAGGTAGGGAGGACAGGAAATGGGTCCACCATATTTTGGCCGGTCCCTATAGCTGATGTGATGCATATTCTGCCTTTGTAACCCTCAATAGATGGAACTTTTGCTCGATTGTGTTTAGCCATTCATCGACCTAGAACGGTTCTTTGGCCACCTTGAAGATAGGAGGCTTGGTGTCTAGGAAATCCTTGAAAGAGCTGTATTGATTTGGCTTAGGCCCTTGATGTTGCTGACAGGTGTGAGTCATGTTCTACACAATGAGGCATAGGGTTTCCTCCATAGTTCTCTCACTACCCAAGAACTATGCGAAGAACTCATTCGTAGATGGTGGTGGCGGTGGTGATAAGTCACCATCGTTGCCCTCTTGGTTGTTGCCTCCTCCAGCGCGAGTGCGAGTCATATGCAAAGTTGTAACAATAAGTGATTATTGGATGATGTCAGGAGATTACAGATGAATTGTATAATCATGCCAAACTAAAATTACTAGAGAGAATCATAAATTCATACAATAAAATAGAGACATAATAATTCATTCTCGCAACATGACATCACCAATTTGATCACTTATCGTGCTCGCAGCGCGTTAATATGCATGTCATAATCACCAGTAAAACAAAACTGGAATTTCATTAAAGTTCAACCCATAGTGAAACAACATGCAGAGTGCCAATATTACAAGGAAGCCAAATCATGAATACCAAACTTCAAGCTACAAGTCAATTACATAAATAATAGGGATACATCTAGTGCTTTAACTAGTCACTAGGCGATTCTAACCTTCAGTATGCTTGCTGTCGAGGTTGGAGATAGGATCATCCTTAATCTCTAGCTCCACTTCTTCTTCCTCCTAGCCATCATCTTCAACTAACCTCTCTAGATCTTCTTCTTCCTCATCAAGGATCTGGTGCAGTTGGTTGTTCAGAAAATGCACCTCATGCTGAAGATACTTTATGGGTCTGTGCAAGCTACAGGCGCAAGTGTCTCTTGACATGGTCCTGTTGTACCCTCAAGGCATGGGTCCTATCTTGTTCTGCTTCTGCCATAGCTGCACGGTTGTTTGCTAGGATCCGCTGGTGCGTAGCTATGAATGCCTCGGCATGGGCAGCCTCCAGCTACTCCCGTAGTCCTACTAACATTGCCTGATCATCCACTCTTGCCTCTTGGGTGGTAGCTCTTTGCTGATCAACTTGCTCCATTTGGGTGTGGAGATTTCCCAAAGCTACATATGCTTGATCAGTTTCCCATCGAGCCTCACTTGCTGCCTTTTTGTGCTTGCACACACACTTCTTTAACTTATGTTGTGCAGCTTTGGCTCTCATTAGCTTATCCCTGCAAGTTGCATAGGACTCCTGCTAGAAGTCCCTGGTGTCCTAACGAATATAGAACATCTTCGTGACTGCAAACATTGTGCTCATAGCGGGACTAGAACTATCTACCCGCTCATCCTGATCTTGGATCAATGCACTGCTATTGTGATGTGCCCATATTGTTGTGGATGGATCCACTCAAGGAAAAGTACCAGCGGCACTGCCGGTAAGCTCATCCCTATGCTACTGACAAATCTGACTCAGTACCTTAAAGGCTACTACTTGGGTAGCCACCCAAGGAGTTTTTCCTTCAGATTCTACCTTCCATTCCTACCAGAAAGGTGCTTGGTTATGAGCTGGTATGGTCAGCTATACTTTATACCATGGTTGTCCCTCTAGGTACACTTCATTCCAGTAATAGAGGGGTAGTTCATAATACCCCGCATAATGCAAGACTCTCCAAAGTGGGGCAGGAGTTCCAAACATCAACAGAAAACTCTCACTTCTAGTCGGTGCTGCCATGTATACCAACAACATGGTGCAACTATCATGAGACAATGTCATAATGGATAAGAGTTACATAACCAAGTAAGAGATGTATAAGGGGAGGAACAATGCAAGTATGTAATAATGATGATTTATCATGATGCATGCATGTTCCGTGCGTTCTCACAAACTTAGGAAAATTAAGACTTCTACGGCATACATGGTGGCATACATATGTTCTCTCATATATAACATAACTAGTCGGGCTACATGTTTCGCTGTTAGTGTACCTGCACAAGAATTTCATTTCAGCCCAACCCCACAATTATATATGCAGAATGTAAATCTAGGCTCTAAGTTGCAATCTAAATACTTCCATATATATATACTTCCATATCAAAGCTACCCAAAAGTAAATACATCCTATATATACATATAAATATGCATATACAGTCATATCAAAGCTAACCCACAATTAAATACTTTGGTATATATATGAGGCATATATACACTTCAGTATCCAAGCTAACTCTCCCCATTAGACCACACGCTCACAACTTGCGGTCATGCCACTGTGATGATGATTGGCGTCTTATCTTGGGCATAGAGGCATTTGATCCATACATTACCACTCAAATGAATGGCATCGATATAATAGCATGATGTATGGACGACAAAAATGAAAACCCCAAGTTAGTACTTAATTAGCCACCTGAAGTCCTTAATTGTGCATAAAGGAAGTGATCACTGGCACACTTTAGATTTCAAACTCTAGGTAATATTCAAAACAATCTTCTAATATTGTTGGCCAGAAATATCCAGACCTACGAATAACCCATTTCATTTTATAAGCCGATTGATGAGCACCATATATTCCTTCATGCACTTCTCCCATCAATACTCTTGCTTCTTCTTGACTTAAACATTTAAGCAAAACTCCATCGATTGTTTTATAATACAACTGATCATCCAACAAAATATATTTAGTCTATTTATATCTCAATTTTCTAGTAACCTTCTATGATGGATTCTTGAGGTAATTGGCTATTTAAACTCTCCAATCATTAGCCAATGTCTCACTACTTAAGATTTCTTGGAACACTCAATAGCCTAACGCATTTTGAGCTAACCGATTGACCTCTTGATTTTGTGATCTTCGAATATGCTGAAGAGAAGTAAGAGGAAACCCCTCAAGCAACTTTCGACATTCATCATGATATCCCTTCAGAATATCATCATTACATTCATATAGGTCGATCAACTAATTAATCACTAACTGTGAATCTCCAAATATTTCAATTGACTCGGCCTTTACTTCCTGAAGAAGTTGAAGTCCCTTAAGAATAGCTTCATACTCTGCTTGATTATTTGTGGTCATTGGTCTGGTTTGAAAGGCAAACACAAAACTTGCCCCATGAGGCAAAATAATAATACTAATACCACCACCTTTCTTGCACGATGATCCATCAAAGAACAATTTTCAAGGCATAGGTTCGACATAGGCGATGCTTGGTTTATGATGTTGAGTGATAAAACCGGCCATCACTTGCCCTTTGACTGCTTTAGCCAATTCATACCTCAAATCAAATTCTAATAATGCAAGAATCCACTTTCCCATTCTCCCATTTAATATCGGCATTAACAACTTGTGTTTGATCACATCAGCTTTAGACACAACTATACACTCAGCCGATAATAAATAATGTCATAATTTAGTGCAGGAGAAATACAAGCATAAGCATAACTTTTCAATAGGGGAATATCTTGTTTCTAGATCCAAAAGTCTTCTACTTAAATAGAAAACAACCTGTTTCTTTCCTTCAAACTCTTGCATCAGGGCCGATCCAATCGTTTGGCTATTGGCTGACATTACAACTTAAAAGGCTTACCTTGCTAAGGAGAAACAAGCATAGGTGGAGATTTCATATACTCTTTTATCTCCTCAAATGCTTTTTTTGTACGTCACCCCATTTAAATTCTTGATCATTTTTCAACCTCAACAAAGGAGAAAATGACAGAACCCTTTCTGACATATTTGCAACAAACCTTCTGATAAAATTAATCTTATTAATGACAATTGGCATGAATCTAATCACGACCAAGGAGTAAACTATATGAACCCTTTCCATCAATGACAAAGAATGTAGTGAGCAAAGTCTTGCTTCTAATTGTCAATTCAACATTTATTGGCCTCCTGGTCTTGGACGCATTACCCCAAAATCCTTAACCATCATGTCTGTCTCAATCAGATCTTCTGGTCCTTTACCAAGCTTGCAAAAAGTATTAAAAGGCATCAGATTAACAGAAGCACCTTCATCAACTAACATTTTACTCATCGGCTTCCCATCGACAAAACCTTTCACATATAAAGCCTTCGAATGCTGATGCTTAATTGGTTTATCAAATATAGCTTGTTGTATCAATGTCAACTGGGCTGCCATCTCTTCATACTCTGATTCATCAAAATCTGAATAAACTTCTTGTTCTGCTTTAAATTCAGATGGTAAAAGGAAAGCAATTTGAATATTAGCCGATGGTTGACACTTATGGGCTGTTTGTTTAGCATGCCATACTTGTGGTTACTAGATTTCTGAGTCTGTTCTAATTCTCTGCTCCTTAGGCATTGTACTCTTCTCTTCTAACTTCTTGTTAAACCTCCTAGACACCACTGTCCTTCCTGCCAAGCATACTCATCATCATCTTTTTCTTCATAATTATCGTAGAACCGACCAATTTATAAGAGCACAAGTACAATGGCAGCCCACAAGTGGTTTGATGAGGACATCACTTTTTCAGAGGTACCCGCTGATCCTCCAACCATCATGCAAGGTCCAATGACCTGGGCTCAAAAGCGACAACTCAATTTAGAGGTGAGCTCGTTCTTAAGCGATACTTTTCATACTTTTGAGAATAGATTACTACCTAATGATGTTATCTTACTTAGGAACATTGGAGAGGGTCATGAAAGACTTAGAGGAAGTGGTGGAGGTGATGATGACCAGCAAGGACTCCAACACAAGCCAGAAGCCTAGTCCAACAAGAATTCGAGTCTGCCTCGGCCTCTAGAACTAGTCTGCCTTAAACTAGTCACCCAGGACGCATCTAGACTCTGTTTTCAACGATCCATATATAGATGGAAAGATAATTTGATAAGTAAGCCAATCCAAGTGGTCTCATGTCAAAATCTCTATGGAATCAACGGGAATCATCAAAACAAGTCAGCATCCAGAATCTACCAGGGTGCTGCGACACCGTCTTTTGGTCTGTTGGACCGTGTATCGTGTTTAGGCCCATTAGGGGGCGTGTCCAGGGTAGGCGATGACCCTAATACCTTTATAATCATATGCCTCTGCCGTCATTAGGTTTTGGGTTTTGCTTAGATTATTCTATCAAGAACAGTTTCGCCGTTCATCAGTTTGTGAGACCCCAACTTCGTGAGATAATCATTCATCTGTAATTTAGTTGTGTTCTTTCTTGTTCTTGCTTGTGTCCTTCATTGCATAGGCAATGATTAGCCTTCTTGGTGAGGTCAACCTAGTCCATGACTTGATTGATAACTAGAGGAGCTATGGTGCTAAGATTGTAGGGTTCGATCTTTTGATCTGAAGTCAGATCGGTGTATCATTCTCTACCACAACAATAGTTACCATCACCTAATGGAAGATCGGGATCCCCGTCTCTATTACGGTCACACTGTCATACTTGAGCCCATATAAACTTGGTAGTCTGTCGAGTACCACAACGAGTCTCGATTAACCATCAACATACAACCAAGATCGCACATGATTCAACATGCATGTCACATGTTACATAAGATTCACAAATACGGTTCATTCATCAGAGTATGAATTAAGGTTATTATAAACCAAGTTCGGTAAATAGTAGCAGAAGCAAATTAAAGTTTGAAGCTAACTTTTGCCATCATAGTTCAGATACAGTGCCAACTAGTGATCACACTCCCACAAAAGCATGTATGGAGGATTAATAATAGATGTCTGCCTAGGGCTCACTCCTAATCCATGGTGGGACAGAAGCAGTTCTTGCAATAGCCATGATAAACTATACCATCTGCAACAATGGGAATAAAACCCTAAGAACAAGAAGGTACTCAGCTAGACTTACCCATCATAAACCAAAATAAGGTGACTCCAAGGATTATGCAAGGCTTTATAAGTGGAGGTAGCTTGACAACATTTTGCATAAAAAGCGACTAATTTAGTTGTATAATTATACTTTGGTCATCAAGTTAATTATAGCTATTCATCTCTAGATTTGCAACTAGCCTATGCCAAACATGTGGTATATCATTTAGTAGCATACAATAGTAACCAGAGCCAGTGTAGTAATTCCATGTTCATCCGAACCATCACATTCCATAACACAATTACTACGATGTTGGGGCTAGCCAAGTTTCTCACTGTCCGGGAGAGACGGCGATTCGAATCAATTTCAACCAGCTAGGAATTTATTCCTAACACAAACCTAGGTAGACCAAATCAACAGTCACCTTAGGTCACCTTTGGTACAACTCAAGTCCACATTTCATGGGTTCGCCCAGCACCGCACAATCAGGGACAACCAGCTGCCAGGACGTTTAGGCCTGGCCTACCCTTGGCCTCATGTCTGGCTCCCCACACATCCTTACTACCATCTAGAGTGCAAAATTTTATAGAATGGGGCCTAGCCTAAGTTGAGCTACTCAGCTTCATGGTCAGAATGAGTTATCCGGCTAGCTAAGTGATAGGCATGCGTTCAATCTTGTTAGAAGCGCCAACAACGGTACGGTCCTTAATCAGCATAGATGGAATCACATGAGTCAACCTACACATAGACTTCACCCGGCTTCCAGTTACATTACCCCATTGTTCTTTTCCATGATAGCAAATATTGCCAACCGTGCTTCGGTATCCACCTATATCTTGCAGGTGACAGGAAATCATCAGAGTTCTACCGGTCTAAGCATGGTTAAGCATAGATTTGATCCTAGACCTACATAGGGTTAAAGTATATGTAATAGGACAAGGTAGTTCTATGCATCAAGTGTTTCCAATCAACTCTTATAACCTAATGCATCAAACATAAAGGACTCAAGTAATATTTTGTAAAATATGGGAGACTTAGAATGCTCTAGGGCTTGCCTTTGAGGAAAGAGGTTGGCCAGTGATCCAGGCACTCAGGGAGATCTTCAAGAGTCTGCTCCTCTTCTCCTGGAGCTACGGCCTAAGGCATCTCATGTTGATCCTCCTCCTCTTCTTCGTTGAACTCTAGGAGAGTTATCTCTTTGGACGATCCTATATGTATGAGCATAAAATAAGATATTACGAATGCATTTATAATGCCATGTATAATATGATATGATGTGATGAATGCATCCTCATAAGTGTTTTCCACAGCATGATATTAAAGTAATAACAAGTGCATCTTATTTTATTGAGTAGGTGTATATCTCTTCTCTAATAACTAAACAAACACTTATGTAAAACATTTTCTGGACCACAATACATCAGCCATTTATTTTGACTATAACTAGAGTTATATACATCAAAATAATATGGTTGTGGATATTCTAGAAAGCTTATGAAATTGCCTACAACTTCCTTCTAATCATCTTAATGTGATTTAGTAGTTATCTAGGTCAAACAAATCAATCCTTAAGATCTGTCTAGAGAGCAAGCATTCCTAGTAGCAGACTTCTAATAGCCATAATTCTTAAACCATAAGGCCTATGACTATGAAAATTTTACACAAGGTAGATAAGTAAGTTATATACAACTTTGTTATTAATAAGATTTATAGAAAAGACCATTATCACCATGAAATTATCAACTCAACTAAAACTATACATGCAGCCATCTAGTTGAATTATAAAGCAATAATTAACTAGTTGCATACAACCAATTGCTTTTAAGCCTAACTAATAACATCAATAGATCATATGCATCACAAGCACCACAGAACACATCATGGTTAAAAATAACTAATTCATTTATATCCATTTATTATTTTCCTTAAATAATAGGGTGATTTAAAGGATAATTCTAGTGCTTAATAAATCCTGATAACATTACAGTAGCCTACAAATAACCTCAATAGTCCACTGTACAAATTTCATGCCATTTGGTTAAGTATAACTACCTCTATAAAAATGACAAGTTACATAGGTTGATTTTAGCAAAAATAGTTTAGCATAGTGAAAGTGTCAAACAACAGATATAATATTTTTCTTACATTCCTTCAAGCATAAGAATACTATGTAAAAATTTGCATGATCATATGTTATGTATTTTTACCTCAATTAATTTCACTAGAAACTAGCAATTAATTTGGATTAAATATGAAAACCATATTAAAAGTATGTTTACTATAGGTTTAATATGTTTCCTAGCTAGAGCATGCCAACACAAGACCAGCAAAATTGGAATAACAATTTTATCACTTTTCTAGCTCAAGTTATGCAATTTACAAGATAGAAACCATTTAAAAAGCATTTATCTAGCTACATTTTATTCTCCTAGGAAAATACTAGAAACAGTGTATCTCATATTTTTATGAAATACAACACTTCATGAGGAATCCAATAAAATTTGGTTCAACAAAATTGGACACTCCTAGCTTGAGATATGAATTTTTGAAACATGCATTCAAATGTGTGAAATAAATTAGAAAATCAATTCTATACACATTGACAGCCGGGGCCCGTGGTCAATAGGAACCCACCCGTCAGACACACATAAGCAGAGCGCGGCACTCACCAGCCATAGCTTATCGCCGGTGAGGTCACCGGCGGTGAGGTCACCACCGATGGCTTGGCCTCGACATCCCGCATTGATAGGTACACTAGGTTGGCTCGGAGGCTCGCCGGAGCAAGCTCGACGGTGGCCATGGCGGATGGCGGAGGTCGGTGATGGTACGCCAACCATCTCCGACCATGGTACACTCAGGCGATGATGGCTACTCCATCTTGGTGTCCTAGTAGATCTATATGGTGGAGGTGAGGGCTTGGGGTGGCATCGGTGAGCTCGACCGCATGCATGGTCATGCAGCGGCGCACAGAGCACGACGGTGCACACACTGTTTTGTCTAAACAGCAGTGAAAGGTGGGTCTCCATCATGTCACTAACTAGACCTAGGGTTACTTGACCTAAGGCATAGGAGAAAGGAGGGAGATGGTGAACCAACTTGACAGTGGTGAGCTCGAGAGCCGCGGCGGCCATGGTGAGCTCGTGTGGGGCAATGACTCATTCTGGCATCGTCACGCGGTAGTGTCATCCCTAACTCTAGCCTAAGCTGCTAGACCCTAGCATGGTGCTGGACCAAAGAAAATGAAGACACATGGTACGGCGTAACGACGGAGCCATGGTGAGCCACGAGCATAGCGCTACGGTGATGGCGGCGACCATGGTAAAGTGAAATGTCATTCTACCTGGGTTCAATAGGTGGTGCTGATGGCTCGAGGAGGTGGAGGTGATGGCATAGTAGCTATGGCTGAGGTGAATTGACCAATGGAGCTACGTCAGCGGTGAGTGGCTTTGACGGATCTACGATGGCGCTCGGTGAGCTCAGCGCAGCGCTATAGTGAGGCTGAGCGAGCAGGAGAAGGTGAATGCATCCGAGTGGAGTGAACGGTGGGTGCACGGCGCTTAAGTGCGCACGTTGGCCAGACCGGTCGGGCCAACACCGGTGTATGGATGCCACGCGGTGGCCACGACCTATGGCCAGTCGGCCACTGTCGGGTGCGCGGGCATAGTTCAGGCACCATGATCGATGACTGACAAAGTGACTTGGTGATCCAATTACTCCTAATCCGTTGCCAATTAACAAAAATTTCCTTAATGAAAGCTTTAGAGCTACATGAGATCTCCAACTTTACTTTAAGAACCATCATCTAATTCTCATTGGGTAACAAACTAGATTGCTCCTAAGTGGGGTACATCAAAACTATAAACAACCCTAAGACAGAAAAATTTTGCAAGTCCAAAATAATTTTTTGTTGATACTTGTGAGCTGTTTTTGAGCATGCTATGCACTGAATTAGACCTTGACCCGAAAATAAAAGTTGTTACTCTAGTCAAGTACTACAACTTTGCTTAAGGGTGGACTACCATGCAAACAATCTATGATATAGTTCAACTTAGGTCAAACATACAACTTGAAAATAAAAGCCTACACTATAAGCATGACTTAGAGGCCAAATAGGTCCAAGTCATGAATACCAAAGTTGTTCCAAATGACATTCTAAACATGTTTAAGGTACTCCTAAGGTCCCACAAATATTTTATACATTGGTCACATGTAAATCCTAGCATATGCATGTATATAAATCAACATTTCTTGTGACAAAGTATAAGAATGAGATGAAATTTTATATGCTCAAGTTCATGAATGCTTAGATGATGCTTGTGCTCATGAAATGCAGGTGTCAAATGCTATGCTTAACATAGAGGTGTTACAATAATTGGTCCAGTTCTAATCAACAACTCGCTTTCTAAGCTGATCATGAATGCTTCTATTTTTTAAGCGCCGATCCACATCATTTCCTTCATATTCAATTCGATCATGGATAGACCAGCGGTTGACTTAAGATTGCCTAAACTCCCAATATTGTTTGTTACATTCTGAGCAATTATTCCTAGAAGGCAATCTCAAACCTTCATTCCAACAATGTCTAAAAGAAACGGCAATTCCAATGTGACTCAGCTTGTTCTCTTTCATATCTCTTGTCGGTGTTCGTACGAGCACCGGCAAGTAAATTTATAGTAATGTGCATTAGGCTCGAATGGTGCGCTAAAGGACACAAGATTTATACTGGTTCGAGCCGAATGTCCCTACGTCCAGTTTGTTGCTGCTCGTGTTATTAGCACCGTGAATGGTCTGTAGTAAGGGGTACAAACAATCGAGAGAGGGACTGGTCCCAAGTCTCTGATGGAAGGGTTGAAAGGAGGCCAAGAGCTTCATAGTAGCTTGACTGTATGTAGGTGTGTCTTCTTGTTCGGTCCCAAGTTTTTCTCCCCCTTGATGGGAGAAGCGCATCCCCTTTTATAGATGAAGGGGCTGGCTTTACAAGGATAAGGGCTTTACCTAATCTTGTGGTTCACGTCTACCCGGCCTTGTTTTTCATCCTGATGAGTGTGAAGGAAGATAGGTGCCTACAATACTGTCGATGTCTTTGTAGAATGTTAGGTTGATTACAGAATGTTGCCCTACGCAGGGTATGGGCTGTAGTATAGTGGTTTTGACTTATTAGCCTCTCTCGGCCTTGCTCCGCACGCCTTCTGGTTTATGTGAGTCTTTGTCGGAGGGATGAGAGGTCAGGGTTTGGCGTAATGCCGTGGTCAAGGCCTTCTGACTTGGTGGACCTAAGGGGTCGAGAAGCAGGCGCCGCTCCCTCGGGTCCATAGCGTGGTGACGGGATATCCGTCGTTCATGGAGGTAGCAAATCCTTCTCTGGAGCATAGTGGTTGTCATATATCTTCGTTAGGTTTTGTGTCCTAGGGCTGAAGGCGGCGCCTACAACTCTACAGGGCGAGGAACACGCACCTGTGCAACCTTTTGGGCTCTACGGCGCCCAGAAGGGTCTAAAGCACCTGTCTCGTCATCCCCTAGTAGTACTTTTCCTACCAGGGCACAGGGTATGGTCCCTGGAGCCATGGTTGACCCGAACGTCTTGTCTTGCCTTGTACCTATCATCTTGAGGGAATAGGGAAAAGTTGTCAGGTAAGATGAATCTAGTCTTTCGATATGGAGCAAGGTGAGGCTCATTCCTTGCCGCTGGGCAAAACGGAGACCAATCCCTATCTCTTGGGTGAGACTGACCCTGCCCCTCTGGGGTCGGGTGAGGTGGAATCTATCCCTCAGCCCTCGGGCAAGATCGAGCCCACCCTAAAGGCGTCGGGTGAGACGGAGTTTTAGCCCTGAGCCCTTGGGCAAGGCAGAGCCACCTCAAAGGCGTCGGGCGAGACGGAGTCTATCCCTTGGCCCTCAGGCGAGACCAAGCCCGCCCCAAAGGCGTCAGGCGAGACGAAGACTAACCCTGAGCCCTTGGGCGAGGCAGAGCTATCTCAAAAGGCGTCGGGCGAGGTGGAACTAAACTCCTGTTATTCGAACAAGGGATGAAACGGTGCTCTTATGCATCCAGAAGTTTTTAATGTTCGGTGGTTATTGGTTCCACCTTCTGGGGTACCCCGGTATTAGGTCCCCGATAGTAGCCCCCGAGCCTCTAGGTGATTTGAGTAGAACCGCCTAGAGGGTGTTTTTTGACTTCGTCGAAGTTACTTTGCCATCGGGTGCGCGCGAGCGCACCCGATGGGTGTAGCCCCCGAGCCCCCGGGTGATTCGAGTAGAGTCGCCTGGGGGGTTGTATCAGTCCCTTCGTGGGTAAGGCTAAAGAACTTAGTTTTTCATCAACTAGATGTTTTTCCGAGAGGGTCGTGGCATCCCGTTCATGGAGAACTCATTCAGGGCTGACCTAACTGGTGCTTGTGCCCTTGATTTCGGATCGTTCACGGACCCTTCCTTAGTTGGGCCGGCCACCGAGCTTCTAGGCCCTAGGTGGGCCAAAGAGAAAAAAAAAGGCCTTCGTGGCTTGCGTTTCCTAGGTGGGTAGAGAGTCCGGATTTTCCTAGGGAAGGTGAACCGTCCACTATGATTTTTGGGGTAAGAGGATAGGGACTGCGGGTGCGTGTCCCACGATGTGACATGGTGGCGCGCGTGGTAGGCCCGGAGATCGAGGTGGACAGTTGCCCTTCTCGCATCCATCGCCCCCTATAAAACCACGGGGTTCGCCCCCAAGGTTCCGTATTTTGCTCCCCTACCTTTGCGTTCTGAAACATCCGCCGCCAATCGCCCCAGCCTCCTACGCCCGTATCGCCACCATCGACCAGCTTGCGCTCGTGTTACAGTCGCTGTCAAGCTCACGCCTGCCCTCCTCCCTCATTGCTTTAATGGAGTTGTGGGGCAGATCTAGCATAACCTCATGGTGTTTGGAGGGCCTCGTCTGCCATGGCCTTCTCCGCCCACTATCCGCCGTCCAGGAGTGGCTGCTACCTGGCGACGAGGGTGAGCCGGTGCCGCCCAAAGGGTATATTGTCTCTTTCGCCATCTTTCATGAGCGGGGATTCATGGTACCCGTGCATAGATTCCTTCGGGGGCTACTAGATTATTATGAGGTGGAGCTGCAGCATCTAACTCCTAATGGGATTCAACACATGGCAGCGTTTGTTGCCCTGTGCGAGGGTTTCCTAGGGATCGATCCCCATTTTGATTTGTGGCGATATTTCTTTAACATTAGTTTATCGAAGAGGAAGATTGGGGGGAAAGATGTGAACGCACCGATGGGATGTGCCAGCATTCATTTGCACAATACCTGGTCGAGGGGTTACCCATACATGTGTCTGGCGACATCCAACAAGGAATGGCACTTGCAGTGGTTTTATGTTAGGGATGATGTGAGTGCCACCCTACCGAGGTACACTGGATGCCTTATTGTAGATGCTCCGGAGTCGTGGAGCTAGGGTGTCTAGTCTAAAGACAAGAAACACCTCTCTGACCTTCTCTCTGCCCTCCAAGCCCTAAAGGATCGGGGTGTAAAGGGGACGGGGATTATCGGTGCCTATCATGCGAGGAGGGTGGCGCCATTGATGGCGCGCGTGCTTCCCCTGCATCGGATGATGCCTGGGATGTCGTTTGAGGGGACGGTGCTCGTTGACGAGGCGCTCCCTTACTCGGAAGTGGCGCAGCGCATTAAGGAGGCGATGGAGCCGACGAAGGATTCCGCAGGCAGGGTCCTTGACATTGTGTATCCGGTGCCCGGACATCCCCCAATGCGGCCGTAGCCTGGGTTCTTTGAATTCATAAGCCTTCTTCTCTCGTGCTCTTTTTTCTTTTTTTCTAAATCTCTATTTTTTGATACTTGTCTTCGTGGCGTTGGAACCAGTCGAGGGGGCTAGTCTTCAAGGACAGTCCAGTTCCGCTGCCCAAGGATAAGGCCGTGGCGACGGTGAATTGACTCACGGCCGAGCAGGACAAGAAAGCAAGAGAGCAGATGAAGAAGGTGAAGCGACTAAAGCAGGAGGCACAGGATCGGGGAGAGGATGTGAGCAGTGAGGATGAAGACGACGATGATGATGATGATGATGAGGTAGCCATCAGCGTGGATTGGGACGTCCTAGAGGACGAGGACACGCTGACGAGTGGCCACCCATCCATGCAGGGACCCTTCCCTTTCCATGCGGAGGGAAGTGAATCGATGAAGTCAGTGGAGGCCAGCGAGTCTGCCGCTTCGCACGGTGTGTTGGTCGAGGACCGGTGGATGGAGGAAAGTGCTCCTGCCGCTGCCAACCCCGAAGCGACGTGGGAGGGGAGTGGCTCTGGTGCCGCGCCCCGTGAAACGATGGAGGGGAGCAGCTCTGGTGCCGTGCCCCATGAGACAATGGAGGGGAGCGGCTCTGGTGCCGTGCCCCACGAGGTAAGCCCCCCTGCCCCGGAGCAGGGGGTAGGCTCGAAATAGTCCTACCCAGATGAGTTGGGGCAGGGATCTGGGGATCCATCCCCAAAATGCTTCCACTGGCCGAGGACATCAACGTGAGCTGTTGATTCCCCTATTTTCATCCTTTTTCTATTTCTATTTTGATCTAATGATTAATACCTTTGTGCAGGTTCTTGCGGATGGGTCACCCCCTAGGGCTAGCACCCAAGAAGAGTCTTGCCATTCAAGTGGGACAGATGGCGTCGCCTGGCGTCACCCCTGTTTCAGGTGGGAGTGATGCCGATGTTGGATCTGCGTTGGCCAACCCAGCGGCGTCTGTGGTGGCACCCACGCCCGCGGAGGTTACTGAGCAGGCGGCCTCCTCCATGGTGGACGTGGTATAGCCGGCCGAGGGCCACATACCGCCGGTGGAGGTGATCATGACCACGCTAAGCCAGGATCAGCCGAGCGCGGTCGTGGTGGCGCTTGAGGGCATAGTGCAATCCACGCCACTAGGGACCCGGGTGGATCCGCCCGTGGCGCTTGAAGCGGCCCAGATAGAGGAGGATCCAGTTAGAGGGTCCTTGAGTGCAGCGGTGGTGCCGCATAGGGTTAGGAGGGAGCCACCCTCGGCCTCTTTGTCAGGAGGAAGCCGCTCTCCTATGCGGGGGGAGCCGCCACTTCAGTGGATGGCCGTTCAGGACCCAACGTCGGCTCTTTTCTCGCTCGATGATCATTCTGAGAGCATAGAGCGGGAGGGTCTTGACATCGGAATTTTGACCATGCTAGAGGCCCTAGACCAGGCCAGAGGAGCCCTATGAAATTGTCATTCCTACTACCTAGGTATTCGCTTGATTTTCTTCTTTCTCCGCATGTTTTTGTGTTTTCACATTTCTAATTCTAGTCTTTTTCAAGTTCTTGTTGCTCATAGCCGAAATAAATCCTGGTTCCTCTGCGAGCAGAAGGCAGAGTGGGATCGCCTCTCCGAGGAGGCCCGGCTACGAGCAGACAGGGCCGCACAGCTTGCTACTGCCCAGGAGCGGGAGGCCCAGGCGCGTCAAGACGCTGAGGAGGCCCACGGGATGTTTGAGGATTTGTCGGTGAGGTCCAAGCTAGATGGGGAGGAGATCGCCAAGCTCCAAAAGGAGCGAGACGAGCTACTGCAGAGGAATGCCGTGGCTAATGAGAAGGCCGGTGAAGTCTTGAAGGAGCTGGAGATGGAGCGGGACCTCCAGTGGAAGGCCGAGAGTAGGGCCACGGCCCTTCAGCAGAAGGTGGACGAGGATATTGAGGTGGTCCGCTCTCTCTAGGCGGAGCTCAGTGACGCGGTGAGCCGAAGGTTGAGCGCCAAAAACGTCTCTGTCAAGCTGGAAAAAGAGGCTGCCTATGCACGAAGGGCCCTTTAGGTTGAGAGTGATGAGCATGATCTTCTGCAAGCTGCAGTCAGGGTGGTCCTTAATGCCCTGAAGGTGACAGAGCTAGTGGAGACCAGCCCGCTCATGGCTCGTGCCGTAGGTATCATGGCTCGGGTAGGCCAGCTTGAGGAGAGTGCCTTTCACGCCGGGATCACCCAGGCCTTCACTATCGCCCATGCTCATTACGAGAAGGAAATCAACCTGAAGGTGATGAGCGAAGGCTTCCCATCCACCTACGAGGATGATGAGCTGGAGGAAATGGAGAAGATGGTTGCTCCCCTTGCGAAAAACCTGGCGGATAATCTAAAAGACATGGTTCTCCCTTCGCGGGAGTAGTTAGTCGAACAATTTTGAGAACAACTTATATGTAATATGTGGACAAGTGTTGGTATTTTTTGAGTCTGGACGTGGTTTCGTGATTTTGCATCGTAATTTCATTTTGTTTGATTTTTTGCGATCTTACCAATCCGTTCCCCCGAATTATGCTGCTAGTCTTGATGAGAGGAGATTGTTTCGAAAGAAAGAAAGGAGGTAGGCATACCTTAACCAGCCCCCGAGTAAGGTCCGACCCCCTGCATTTGCTGGGGTCGGGGGTTACTGGAGATCAGAACTGTGGTTTTGGTGACAGGGTCAACGAAGTCCTTGGATGACATTGCAATATTCCCCGCCCTGTCTTCCAACAGAAATCCCCAACTGGGGATTCTATGGGCTCAGCAAGGTGGGGCCTTCGAACCTATGTCCCTGTATTGATTGGCTCGAGCCCCCGGGCCTTGTTAGGGTCTGATAGGGGTCGGCCATAATTTGCGTGTTACCCCATCCTCGATTTTTGCAATTGGAGGGGCTGAGTAAACGACACTTGCCTCAACGGCTCGAGTATCGCGCTCAATGAGCTCACTAACGGGTACGTTCGTGTCGAATCCGGGTCCATCATTTGCTGATGGGGTCGGCAGAGCCCTCTGGTGGCACTCCACAACTTCTTAACCCGCCTCCCGGCAGATGCCCGAGCCGTTCGATAGGCTCAGGCGGCCCGATGGCCTCTCCTCGATGGAGATTCTGTGAGTTTGGCTCGGGGTTAGAATCAAACGAGAAAAGGTCGAGACGTCCCTATCCGCTTCGGAGTGAGGTCGGGCAGGGCCGCTGAGGCTTGTCTTGGTTATTTCTCCCTAGCTCTGTTTGGCATGAGGCGGCCTCGAGCCCTTCATGGGCCAACCTTCGAACCTTGGCCTGTGGTCACCTATATCGAATGAGGCGATGGCCATTTTGTGATGCAACACGAAGCGTTGGGATGTTTTGCATATGTATAATATAATCGAAATGAAGGCGGGGTCGGTAACATTACCTTGGTGGTATGAGTGACAAAAAGCTCCTACCAGATGTGTCCATGCAGGGTTCGGACCCTGATGTTTGTGATGAGGTTGGAGTAACCTGCATAAGAATCGCTATTCTTTGTTTTTCGTATCTCGGTGGCGGTCTGAGCCGTTTAATTAACTTGGGCAACCTGACAGCTTCTCCTTTGGGGGAGATTCTATAGGCGGACCCCTCCGAACCCTTCTTAAGAAGGCAGATGTCGAAGCTGGAGACGCGAGGGGCATTGAGCATGATTTTTTTGGCAAACAGAAACACCATAGCTACCGAGGCATAGGGTCTGCTAGTTTGTCTAGTTTTACTCAAAGTTTTATGCCCGTATTTCATGTCCTTAATTTCAAGCGTATGGAGGGGGTCGGGTGAGGAGGATGTCTAGATTGGTAGACATCCTCGGCAGCCCTCGAGTGATGTTCGTGTTCCCACCGTTTGATGGGGTCGGAAGCTCGAGAATGAATTTTAACGCATAAAGTAAGAAGGCTGAGATGCTTATCTTTCTTTGGACGTTCATTCGCCGTCTCTTCTGGGCCGAATGGCCAGCCCAGGATATCCAAAAGGTCCTGTTGTCGGATCATCCCATGGTCCTACATGGGGAGGTGAAGGGTTGTCTGGCTATGTGGGCGCCTTAATTGCCGCGCCCAGAGCGGGTCAGTGGCGGGACGCGTAAAGTATATTGTTCCTTTTTGTAATGAAATCGCTTTGTAAGTGACGAATTTGTGCAAAAAATGAACAAATTTACATCTTTTGCTTATGGCAAGCATTTTTTTATCTTTCTCCTTTTGTAGAAAAGATTTTAGTGCTTTTTGACCCCTCTCATGGTCTAAGTCATAATAAACTAGGAACATGGGTGAACTAATTCTGATTGAGCTGGCGAGCAAAGAGGTTGTAGCCGCTGGGGCGTGGGTGTCCCACGGTCCTACCAGTCGTATTCAGAATTGGTTCCCAAAATCTTAGCCCTTAGGACTCGTTTATGAGAGGAATGGAAAACTTAGGGAATGTTTATAAATATAACACAGGAGGTTTTTGCAAGCGCAATACTTGTATTACATATGTCACATGTTATGATCACATGCCAGCCCCCGAGTGAAGTCTGACCCCTTGTGACTTGCAGGGGTCGGAAGTCACTAAGGATCAGGGTTTGGTTATAACAAAATCTGATAAGGAAAAGTGTACGCTTATTTTAAGGATAGAAATGATGTAGCTGGTCAATGTTCCAGGCGTTGGTGAAGACCTCGCCGTTGATGGTTTTCAACTGATAGGTGCCTGGGCGAAGTACTTCCACAACAACATAGGGCCCTTCCTAGGGCGGGGAGAGTTTGTGGCGGTTCTTGTTGCTCTGCACAAGATAGAGGACGAGGTCTCCGACATTGAAGGCTCGACCCTGCACCCATCGGTTGTGGTACCGTCGCAACGCCTACTGGTACTTGGCCAAACGGAGGAGGGCAACGTCGCGGGCTTCTTCTAGCTAGTCCATGGCATCTTGGTGGGATGCCTCGGCTCCCTGTTCGTCATATGCTCTGATTCTTGGTGCTCCATAGTCAAGGTCCATTGGAAGAATGGCCTCAGAACTGTAGAGCAGGAAGAAGGGTGTGTAGCCGGTGGCCCGGCTAGGAGTTGTCCTTAGGCTCTAGAGCACGGCCAGGAGCTCAGCGAGCCAGCGCACGCCAAACTTGTTCAACTGGTTGAAAATTCTAGGTTTGAGGCCTTGAAGGAGCATGCCGTTTGCGCGCTTGACCTGCTCGTTCGTCCGGGGGTGCGCGATGGCTGCCCAGTCGATTCGGATGTGTTGTTCATCACAGAATCAAATGAATTTCCTGCCGGTGAACTACGTGCCATTATCTGTGATGATGGAGTTCGGTACTCCAAAGCGATGGGTGATGTCAAGGAAGAACAGCACCGCTTGCTCGGATTTGATCATGGATATTGGTCGAGCTTCAATCCATTTTGTAAACTTGTCTATGGTGACAAGCAGGTGGGTGAAGCCCTCGGGCGCCTTTTTGAGTGGCCCAACCAGGTCGAGCCCCCAGACCATGAAGGGCCATGTGATGGGGATCATCTAGGGAGCCTAGGCCAAGAGGTGTGTTTACCGAGCGTAGTACTGGCACCCTTCGTAGGTGCATACAATTTGCTCGGCATCGGCTACTGCGGTGGGCCAGTAGAAACCTTGTCGGAATGCATTTCCAACCAAAGTTCTTGGTTCGGCATGATGACCGCAGACTCCACCATGGATGTCACCTAGCAGGAGTTTTCCCTATTTGCTAGGGATATAGAGTTGCAGAATCCCGATGTGACTCCATTTGTAGAGTTCGCCCTCTACAAGGACGAAGGACTTGGCGCGTCGTGCGAGCCATCGGGCTTCCGTCTTGTCTACCGGTAGCATGTCATGGAGGAGGTAGTCGAGGTAAGGCATTCTCCAGTCATCAGGAGGGTCGGACTCTGCTGCTGGGCCCTCTTCAAGCTCCATGACCTCGAGGTTGGGCAGAACAGTTGGAGGATCGACCCCTGGGGTCAGACTAGATGGGCCATCGTTGGCTTGTTCTGACCCCGTGTAGTGTTCCGAGGGTTTTTGTTGGTCGCTGGCAAAGACGATTGCCGGGACTGGCTCTCGATCGGACGCTGCTTTCGCAAGCGTGTCGGCTGCTTCGTTGAGGCGCCTTGGGATGTGATTGAGTTCGAGGCCGTCGAACTTGTCCTCCAGCCATCGGACTTCTTGATAGTGTGCCTCCATCTTGGCGTCGTGGCAGCATGACTCCTTCATGACCTAGTTGACAACCAGCGAGGAGTCGCCCCTAACGTCGAGGTGTCGGATGCCTAGCTCGATGGCGATTCATAGGCCATTGACGAGCGCTTCATATTCTGCAGTATTGTTTGATGAGGGGAAATGGAGCTGAACCATGTACCTCATGTGGACCCCGAGGGGAGATACAAAGACTAGTCCTGCTCCGGCGCCCTTCTTCATCAGTGATCCGTCGAAGTACATTGTCTAGTACTCTTGATCGACGGGTGCTGGTTGTATCTAGACCTCAATCCACTCCCCAATGAAGTCAGCCAGTGCCTGAGATTTGATAGCTGTTCGGGGGGCATAAGAAATGCCCTGATCCATCAGTGCGAGTGCCCACTTGGCGGTTCTTCCCATAGCGTCATGGCTACGGACAACCTCGCTGAGGGGGAATGACGTTACTACTGTCATGGGGTGTGACTCGAAGTAGTGGCATAGCTTTCTTTTGGTGATGAGGATGGTGTAGAGGAGTTTCTAGATTTGGGAGTAGCGGGTTTTGGAGTCAGATAACACCTCGCTGATGAAATATACAGGGCGCTGCACCTTGAAGGCGTGCCCCTCTTCCTCTCATTCTACCACTAAGGTAGAGCTAACCACTTGGGTGGTGGCCGATATATACAGTAGGAGGGATTCTCCATTGCATGGAGAAACTAAGACTGAAGGTTTAGTTAAGAATCGCTTAACCATGTCAAGCGCCTCCTGAGCCTCGGCTGTCCACTCGAAGCGGTCAGATTTCTTCAGGAGTCGATAAAGGGGGAGTCCTCATTCGCCGAGGCGTGAAATGAATCGGCAAAGGGCGGCAAGGCACCCTGTGACCCGCTGAACCCCCTTTATGTTTTGAATCAGGCCCATCCTTGCGATGGCTGATATTTTCTCTAGGTTAGCTTCGATGCCACGCTCGGAGACGATGAAGCCGAGCAACATGCCCCTCGGAACCCCAAAAACACATTTTTCGGGATTGAGTTTGATGCCGTTTGCCCGGAGTTTCGCAAAGATTTGCTCAAGGTCGGTGACAAGGTGGTTAGCTTGTTTGGATTTGACTACGATGTCATCGACATAGGCCTCAACAGTTCGCCCGATGAGGTCTCTGAAGCAACTAAGCATACAGCACGGGTATGTTGCCCCAGCATTCTTCAGACCAAAATGCATTGAAATGTAGCAAAATGATCCGAAGGGGGTGATAAAAGATGTCGCGAGCTGGTCAGACTCTTTCATCGCAATTTGATGGTAACCGGAGTATGCATCAAGGAAGCAGAGGGTTTCGCACCCTGAGGTGGAATCGACTATTTGGTCTATCCGTGGCAAAGGAAATGGATCCTTTGGACACGCTTTGTTGAGGCCAGTATAATCGACACACATTCTCCATTTCCCGCTCTTTTTTGCACAAGAACGGGATTTGCTAACCACTCTGGGTGGTATACTTCCTTAATGAATCCTGTGGCCATCAGTTTGGCTATCTCCTCGCTAATGGCCCTATGTTTTTCCTCATTGAAGCGGTGTAGGTGTTGCTTTACTGGCTTGGAGCCCGGGAGGATCTGGAGAGTATGCTCGGCGACCTTCCTCGGGATGCTCGGCATATCCGAGGGTTTCCATGCAAAGATGTCTTTGTTGTCGCAGAGGAAGTCGACGAGCGTGCTTTCCTATTCGGAGGAGAGCGCGGTCCCGATATGGACTTTTTTGCCCTCGGAGCTGCTGGGGTTCAAGAGGACCTCCCTGGAGCCTTCTGCTGATTCGAATGACCCGGTTGATTTCTTCGCGTCAGGTGCCTCTTCAACGACCTCTTCCCTGAGGGTGGTGAGTTCTTCGGAGGTGATGACTGCGGATGCGTGTCCGTAGCATTTGACCTCGCACTCGTAAGCACGCTCGAAGGAGGTGCCTATGGTGATGACCCTGCAGGGGCCCGGCATCTTTAGCTTAAGGTACATATAATTGGGGACGGCCATGAACTTCGCGTAGCATAGTCGTCCCAAAATGGCATGGAAAGTCCCTGGGAACCCCACTACGTCGAAGGTGAGGGTCTCAGTCTGGTAATTAGACCGATCCCTGAAAGTGACGGGTAGGTCGATCTGCCCTAGTGGTACGGCTTGCCTACCAAGCACGATGCCATGGAAAGGTGCTCGGATGGGGCGGAGGTTCGTTCGATCGACGCCCACCTCATCGAGAGTCTTGGCGTACATGATGTTGAGGCCGCTGCCTCCGTCCATCAGTACTTTTGTGAGCCGCTTTGGTCCGACGATCGGATCGACGACAAGTGGGTACCTTCCTGGATGTGGGACGACATCCGGATGGTTGGTCCAATCGAAGGTTATGGCAGATTCTGGCCACTGAAGGAAGGCTGGCGTGGCCGGTCCGGCTGTATAGACTTCGCTGCGTGCGAGTTTCTGGTGACGCTTGGAGTCGTAGACCGTCGATCCTCCGAAGATCATGAGGGCACCGGTCGGCATTGGGAAGGCGTTGTCCTTCTCCTCTACATCATCTGTGGTGGGAACAAGCTCCTTCCCCTGCTCCCCTTTGTTAAGACCCCCGGCCAAGTATTTGTGCATGAGGCCACAATCCTTGTATAGATGCTTGGCCGGGAAGGTGTGGTTTGGGCATGGCCCCTCGAGCATTTTCTCAAAGTGGTTCGGAGTGCCCTCCGTGGGCTTCCGGCCACCTTTGCGGTCGACAGCGGCCACGAGCGAGTTGTCGCGCCGTTGCTTCTTATTTTTCCTTTTGACGGGACGGTTGGAGGTGCCTTCGCCGGTGTCCTCGTCTCGCCTTATCTTTATGTCGGAGCGATCAAAGATGGCTCCGACCGCCTCCTCTCCAGAGGCATGACTGGTGGCGATGTCCAGGAGTTCCTTGGTAGTCTGCGGGCCCCTATGTCCTAGCTTGTGGACCAGGGATTCGCAGGTTGTTCCGGACAGAAAGGCTCCTATCACGTCGGCGTTGGCGACGTTAGGGAGCTCGTTGCACTGCTGAGAGAAGCGCCGAATGTACCCACGAAGGGTTTCATCGGCCTTCTGGCAGTAATTCTTGAGGTCCCATGGGTTTCTAGGGCGTTTGTACGTGCCCTAGAAGTTTCCCACAAAGATCTCTGTCAGATCCACCCAACTCTGAATAGCATTGGACGGTAGGTGCTCCAGCCATGCTCGCGCTGAATCGGCCAAGAACAGCGGGAGATTGCAAATAATGAAATTGTCATCACTCGCACCACTGGCCTGACATGCATGCTGATAGTCTTTGAGCCAAAGCCTGGGATTTGTTTCACCAGAATATTTAGGGATGTTGGTAGGCGGTCGATACCTTAGGGGGAACGCGGCGTTGAGGATGTGCCGACCGAAGGCCTGAGGACCTGGCAGGGCGGGGCTCAGGCTTCGGTCTTCGTTGCTGTCATAGCGTTTGCCACGTCGGGGATGGTAGCCGCGGCATGCTGCTTCTCCATCGTCGCCATGGGTGCGCTTCTGAGCGTCGATGATGTCACGTACGTCGTGGCCATGGCCAAGGCGTTGATGTACTGGGACGGTAGAGGGCTGCTTGCCGGCTGGCGGTGTTTGGTGAATGGATGCGTCCCAAGTGGGACGCACTAAGGGCGTACGCTGGCTGGTGTCAGTTCACGTCGTCGAGACAACGAACTTTCCGCCTACTACGCCGCCACATGCTCGAGCAACATGTGAATTTCTCGGCGGGCATGGCGATCCTCGAACATCGTGGCCTCTAGAAGGCCATGCAGCAAGGCGGTTGCTGCAGCGATGTTCTGGCTGGCTCAGGCAAAGTGAGGAAGGGTCCCATCGTCGGTGAGGATCCTTTGGTGTACGGTGCGGGCCGTGGCGCGCGCGCCCCCCGTCTTTGCGGCGCTCAATCTCGTGATTGATGTCCGTGTACTCCCGGATGAGCCCTTGCTCGACCTCATCGATCTCTTGCTGATGGGCCCTCAGCTGCTCCATCCTTAGGCAAGATGGGGCTACCGTCTCTTCCTTGGATCCGCCATCAGAGTTGTTTGTAGGGGTGACCTCTTCCCTAGAGACACTTTTAACATGACCCTCGGGGGTCTATGTCATGAAGCATTCCCGGGAAGGGTGGTGGCTCCCCCTACTAGAATCTGAGCTGGAGAATGATCCTGGCTCCTCATTGAGGAGCTCATAGAGGGTCTCCATATCATGCTCAATTACCCCAATGAACTCGATGTCCATGGGTGACTGAACCATACGTAGCGCCAGAAGGTGGCCAGCGGTCGCCGTAGCGTTGTGGAGACCGAATGGAAATGCTGTCGGGGCGCTCCGTACAGGCCCTTCCGGACATAGGGTGGTGTTGTGAGAGGCCTCCCTTGATGACTGGGGTCCAAGGGAGTTGCCTGGTGGGCCCTCAATCCTAAGATGGCTGAGGTTGATGGAAGGGAGAGATGGGGCGGCTATGTGAGTGAGCGCCAGCTCTCCTTCTAGTGTGATGATGAAATCTAGGTCGCCAAAACGCACGTGTGCGCCCGGGGCCCAGCTGATTGCGTGGGTGGCCATCCGAGGCCTTTTCTAGAACACGCAAAGTCCCCTACCTAGCGTGCCAACTGTCGGTGTTCCGTATGAGCACTGGCAAGTAAATTTATAGTAATGCGCGTTAGGCTCGGATTGTGCGCTAAAGGACACAAGATTTATACTGGTTCGGACCGAATGTCCCTACGTCTAGTTTGTTGCTGCTCGTGTTATTAGCACCGTGAACGGTCTGTAGTAAGGGGTACAAACGATCGAGAGAGAGACTGGTTCCAAGTCTCTGATGGAAGGGTTGAAAGGAGGCCAAGAGCTTCGTAGCAGCTTGACTGTATGTAGGTGTGTCTTCTTGTTCGGTCCTAAGTTTTTCTCCCCCTTGATGGGAGAAGCGCATCCCCTTTTATAGATGAAGGGGCTGGCATTACAAGGATAAGGGCTTTACCTAATCTTGTGGTTTACGTCTACCCGGCCTCGTTTTTCATCCTGATGAGTGTGAAGGAAGATAGGTGCCTACAATACTGTCGATGTCTCTGTAGAATGTCAGGTTGATTATAGAATGCTGCCTTGCGCAGGGTATGGGCTGTAGTATAGTGGTTTTGACTTATTAGCCTCTCCTGGCCTTGCTCCGCACGCCTTCTAGTTTCTGTGAGTCTTTGTCAGAGGGACGAGAGGTCAGGGTTCGGCGTAACACCGTGGTCAAGGCCTTCTGACTTGGTGGACCTAAGGGGTCAGGAAGCGAGCGCCGCTCCCTTGGGTCCATAGCGTGGTGATGGGATATTCGTCGTTCGTGGAGGTGGCAAATCCTTCTCTAAAGCGTAGTGGTTGTCGTATATCTTTGTCGGGTTCCATGTCCCAGGGCTGAAGGTGGCGCCTACAACTCTACAGGGCGAGGAACATGCACCTGTGCAACCTTTCGGGCTCTATGGCACCCGAAAGGGTCTAAAGCACCTGTCTCGTCATCCCCTGGCAGTACTTTTCCTGCCAGGGCGTAGGGTATGGTCCTTGGAGCCATGGTTGACCTGAACGTCTTGTCTCGCCTTGTACCTATCATCTTGAGGGAACAGGGAAAAGTTGTCAGGTAAGATGAATCCAGTCTTTTGATATGGAGCAGGGTGAGGCTCATTCCTTGCCGCTGGGTGAAATGGAGACCAATCCCTATCTCTTGGGCGAGACTGACCCTGCCCCTCCGGGGTCGGGCGAGGCGGAATCTATCCCTCAGCCCTCGGGCAAGACCGAGCCTGCCCTAAAGGCATCAGGCGAGACGGAGTCTATCCCTTGGCCCTCGGGCGAGACTGAGCCCGCCCCAAAGGCATCGGGCGAGACGGAGACTAACCCTAAGCCCTCGGGCGAGGCAGAGCTATCTCAAAAGGCGTTGAGCAAGGTGGAACCAAACTCCTATTATTCGAACAAGGGATGAAACGGTGCTCTTATGTGTCTAGAAGTTTTTAACGTTCGGTGGTTATTGATTCTACCTTCTGGGGTACCCCGGTATTAGGTCCCCGACATCTCTCTTCTTCTTGTTAACGTTGATATTCCTTCTCTTCTAACCAGCGCTGATAATCTTTCTCAATCTGTCATTGCCATTTATTTAATAGAATTTGAGATGTAACACGTGGTCTCATCGCACCAACTCTCGATGTTTCTCCCTGCTCATATTGGCTCTTTTGTTTGTCACGACGCCTTTTGATTTCTCTATATTCATCAGCCGATATTTGCATCTCTAGATCAATTGTTCTAGTTTCTCTTTCTCTAGCTGATGTTAAAACTTTAGCTTTCCCTTTAAACAACTTAGCATTAACCATATTCTAATCCTTAGGGAAAGGATTGTCATCAACTTTTATTTTTTAAGTTGTATCAAATTTAAGCTTCCCTTGTTGAATAGCCCTCTGAATATGCTGCCAAAAAATCTAGCAATCATTAGTAGTATGAGAAGTAGTGTTATGATACTTGTAGAACTTCTTATTCTTCAACTGATCGGGAGGTAATATAACATGATAGGCAGGCAATTTAATCTGTCCCTTCTCAAGCAAGAAATCAAAAAGTTTGTTTGCTTTTGTAACATCAAAATCATAACTTTCTTCAACTTCCTTTCCCCAAGGATTTGGAACCATTACTATCTTTTTACCCCAATTCTATTCAGCTGCAGCAATTTCCTCTTCTTCATCATCATCATCGACTAAATATGGATTATAAGCTTCAGTGATTGCAGCATTCTTCTAAAATCGGGTATCTCTGTGTATATTCTAGAATTAGCTATTAAGTGTTGCCCCCCATTGAGTTAATTGACCTAAATTGTCAAATTCTTGCCCAAGCAACTTTTCTCTCCATGTTGGTAACATTCCTTGAATGGTAACCACAGCTAGCTGATCATCAGTTAGATTCAATGAAAAGCATAAGTTTCTTGTTTCTCGAAACCTCTGGAGGAACTCAGCACCCGATTCATTAGCTATTTGCTTTATAGTTGCTAAATCTGTGATCTTTCTTTCCTCTGTCCTAGTGTAGAAATATGTATGAAATTTCTTTTCAAGATCACTCCAATTGTCAATAGAATTAACCGCTAGTGATGAAAACCAAGTAAAAGTTGATCCTGACAGGGACAAAGAAAAGAAATGAACTCGATGTGCTTCCTCAACAGAGGCTTCACCCAACTGAGTAAAATAACGACTGACATGTTCTATTGTACTTGTGCTATGTTGATCAGTCAACTTAGCAAATTCTAAAAGCCTGTAATTCATAGGAAGGGCCACTAAATCATACCACTCTGGATATAGACGTTTGTACAAAAAGGTCTGGCCTTTTGGTTTTAAACCAAACTGATTTTTCATCATTTCGGTTACTCTAACCAACAATTCATCATCATTTGAGTTTGAATTTCTTAGCAATTACTGACCCATCTGCAGATTGAAATTCTAAGTACCTTGATATCCTAGATTTGGAATCATATTGAGAGTATTATAATCTGAACCATAATGATATCCTTGTGGAATATCTATCTATCGAGCCTCTTGCTGATATACTACTTGAAATCTCTGATTGAAAACATTAGGATCTGTATCTCTACAAATCCTTTGAACTGACAGTGCTATTTTTTGAGCTGACGATGGTATTTGGCCTAACGTACCAAAATTAACCATCTGATTCTGAACTTGTCCTATCGGCTGTTGCACATGTTGCATTGATGATCAAGGATTATATTGCATTTGATTAATAGTAGCACCCTGAATTTGCTAAGATGAATTCTGAATTGCCTGGGCATCATCATTCTTAGTTGGTGCTTCTTCTTGATGGCTAGTACCAACTTGACTAGTCCCCTAAGTCGACGGATGTGGAATATTATAATAAGTTGGTCCAACCTGATCAAGTGGAAATCCATAAAACAACTCATTCATTGTATTGTGGAATGTATTCAAGAAAGCTATATTATAATTTAGCATTGCATCATGAACAGATTTGTTGACAGCTTCTACAAAAAAAAGCCTATCATCAGCTTCATCTGTATCTGACTGTTCATGCATCAAAACTCTCGGCAGTGGATATTTCTGAATAACTTTATTATCACGTGTTTTGGTGTATGACAACAAACTCTTGTTCTAAAACTCCTCTATAGCCTTACCAATAACATCTTTATCCTCATCAGGTAAGTCTTCATAAGATACCATAAGAATATCCTTGTTGTTGTGAACCACCATGACAATTGTGGTCCCATCGGGCGTGCCAAAAAGTGTGTTGACACAAAAACACAACGATATGATCAATACACAGCAAGCCAGAAGATCTGAGTGGAACGAGACCAGAGATCTACTTAGCTTCAACACAGAACTAGCCAATTTTAAAAACCAAACGATGTGCCAGTCAATTTGACCTACAATTAACAAGGAGAAAAAGTCTTATCAATAGTTTAAGGTGAAACATATCGGTGTTGCACCAAACAGCTCCAAATGTATGGCTAGATAGCCGATTCAACGAGGCTATTGACTAAATAGTCGATATCTAGCATATCAATGAAATAAAGATCTTTAAATCAAGTATTATCGGCTAATATTAAATGATACTAATACAAATCAAAATAATCGATGTTCATGGAACATCAGAAAGCATCATCGGCTAAATAGAACATGATCAATATAAAGCGTCGAGCCAATAAATTTGATGAAAAGAGTATAACATACGAATAAATTGGTTGTCTAATATAAATAAATTTACAAACAGTTTTGAGTCTAATCTATTATCATCAACAGTGAGGTTCAATCGAATCGATGCAGCAATGATAATGATAATAAACTAAAGTCAAAGAATCTATAAAACCATCTATATGTTGACAAATTCATGAAAATATGCTATATGCGTGAGAGTATAGGCAAATCAGCTAAAATAGCCGATGCAGTCATAGTAAACAAACAAAGTAGATATCTTCATCATGAACAAGACCACTAATTGATAATTTATAATCTAAAGTCTTACCAGTGAGGTTCGACCGGATTGATGCAGCTATGGTAGTATCATTAGATTAGATCTTATTAACTAGTGAGTTTATTCAAGACTAAAACATGTCTTTGGATGCATACTATGTTTGATTGGAATAGAGATAAAATAGCCGATATAGCGGAATTATGCCATCAATTATAAGATTCAAAGCATGACTAGATCAATGGACACCAATTAAGATGATATGATGCCAATCTATCTTTATCTCAATCGAGTGATTTTGTTATAATTATTAAAACATTAAGTATAGCAAGATCGATAACTAATGAATCAACCAAAAATAGCAAGAAAAATCTTATTAACCTTAGCAAATTCGATAACTGGTGATATTGTATTAAATAACAGGTTATTTAACGCAAGATCGATAACTTTGATCTGTATTATGATTCGTAAGAGATTAATCAGTTGATGCATCCTTACAAACTACGATACAGATCGATAACTAACTTATATTGTAGCTCATAAAAGATCAATCAGCTGATGCAGTTTTACAAGCACAATACAAGTCGTGACGGTACTCATAAGCAAGCTGGAGGTCGATCAGTCGATGCAGCCCTGTTTGCTGAAAAACTCACCAAGATCTACAGTACTCCTACTCCTAATGCGATGGTGAAAGCCGGAAAGATTGTATTGTTTGAATGTTTGTCCTTTTTACAATAACCAGGGTTTAATATTTATACCCGAACCTAAACATGAATCCTACTCAAATACGACTCATTACAATTCTTGGAATAAAAGAAAACTTTCTAACTTAATAATAACCTGAACCCCAATTTTCTTTATTTGTAGAGTCTGATACATCTTTCTGGCGCCACTCAAGTTCTCATGTTCTTCTTTCCAAATTTTGGTGTAAACAGACGTCCTCCTAGGCAATGAGGCAATGTGCGTCGGAGGTCGTGTCCGTGCCCGTCCATAAGAACGCGTGTTGGCACGCGTCCAGTGCCTTGACGACTCCCGACGATAGCACCATGGCACCCATGGCATACGTTGGTAGGCCACCCAGCACGGTGTTGATCAGCACCACCCTGCCAGTTATGCTTAGGAGTAGGGCTTTTGAGCAGGCAAGGTACCTGTCCACTTTGGCGATAGCAGGGCGAAAGCCGAGATCAGTAGCTTGACTTTGGAGATGGGGAGCCCTAGGTATGTTTGGGGTAACTTCCCTTCCTTGCATTGCAGTAGGTCCATGTAGGCTTGCAGATCAGCGGGGGGGACATGCATAGGCGTGGTCGTGCTTTTTCCAAAGTTGATCACCAGCCTAGTGCTAGCGGAGAAGCTATCGAGGGCGAGCTTCAGGCGCTGGACACTCTCCATGTTGGTGCGGAGTAGGATGATGGTGTCATCGGTGTACTACAGCACTAGGGTCGAGCCATCAGTTAGTGGGTGCTTGATCGCCGCATCCGCTTTGATCATGGTTTGGAGGACATCCACAACCAGCAGGAAGAGGTACGGCGATAGTGTGTCTCCTTGCCTGAGCCCCTTCTTGTAGGTTATCCATGGTCCGGGAGCCCCATTCAGGAGCACCGTGGACTTGGACGTGACCAGGAGCTAGCGCATCCGGTCACACCACTTGGTGGGGAAGCCACGTGCCTTCAAGATCTTGAGTAGGCTCACCCAATTCACCAAATCAAAGGCCTTTGTGAAGTCTAGCTTGATCACTAGAGTTGGTGCTCGGCATTTGTGGCAGTAGTGGACCAGCTCCATGGTGAGGACGAAGTTCTCGATGATGGATCTCCCCTTGATGAAGCTGGTCTAGTCTGTGTCCATGAGCTTGGTGATCTGTAGCTATAATCTAGAGGTTAGGAGTTTGGTCAGGTTCTTGACGGGGTAGTTCTACAGTGACACTGGGCAGAACATGGTGGGTGACATGGCTGCCTCCGTCTTGGGGATCAAGATGATGACCGCCCTGTTGATGCGCTGTAGGTCGGCGTCACCATGGTGGAAACCTTGTAGGAAGAGCATGATGTCACCCTTGACGATCTCCTAGGCCACCGAGTAGAAGCCAAGCCTGATGCCATCAGGGCCGGGTGCGCTATCCATAGACATGGCGCGCACCGCATGGAGCACCTCTTGCTCCGAGAAAGGGGCGATGAGCGGTGTTGGGTCTACGCGCTAGGCACCGATGTAGAGCTGATCGAGGTCATAGCTCCATGTCATGGTAATCTCACCACCTAAGATATTGGTGTAGTAGGCAGTGAGCATGGCCATCTTATCATCGTGGCTGATCTATTGCACGTCGTCCACCTCTAGAGCATGGATTGCATTCCGACGCACTCTACAGGAGGCCCTAGCATGGAAGAATTTTGTGTTGGCATCGCCTTCCCAAAGGGCCTAGAACTTCCCCTGCTGCTTCTAGTACGTGGCCCGCTAGGCGATAAGCAAGGCGAGCCAGTCACGACATAGCTCGCGCAGACGTCGTTCACCTATGGAAAGTGCCTTGGACTCCTCATAGATGTCTAGGAGCAACACAATAAAGGAAGCATTGTTACAATCATCGGGTCGGGCATGGTGTTTCTAGGACTAGGCCTTGGAACCATGGTGAAGGGCCTTGATCCACCCCACCAGACCGTTAGTCACGTCCGATGACACGAAAGCTCCATACCAGACCGGGAGGACAGAGAAGAGGATGGTGGGGTGTTTGAGCCAAGCATTTTCAAAGTGGAAGCAGAAGGATTTGGGGATGGAGGTGGGCGTGGTGAGAATCAGAGGAACATGGTCTGAGGTAGAGCTGAGGTGGGAATTGAGGTTGGAGTTGGGGAAGAGTTGAGCGAACCCTCTGTTGATGAACATGCGATCGGGCCTGGCTAAGGTGGGCATTGCTCGCTTGTTAGACTAGGTGTATAGTCGGCCTAGGAGAGGGAGCTCGATGAGGGCAAGGCCATCAATCATTGAGTTAAACTTGTCCGCCAACCTTTGATCGAAGTTGGTGTTGTTTTTGCCCATAGGGGCACGTGTGAGATTGAAGTCTCCAATGATAAGCCAGTTCATGTCACTAGGGGGCAACATGGTGCTGAGGTCTACTAGGAAGGCGTCAGTGTCCCTATGATCTGAGGGGGCATAGACGTTGGTGATGGAGAAGGAGTAGGCAGAGGTCGTTGAGGTGAAAGGGACGGTGATGGAGTAGTTGGTCTAGGATGGGGCGCCCATTGTGATGACCCTAGTGTCCTAGGCAGTGAGGATGCCCCCTAGATCTATCTATGGGGACAAAGTCGAAGCCGGTAAGGTATGGGGGAGGAAGGATTTGCACTTGTGCATGTCGATGTTGTGGAGTTTGGACTCTGGTAAATAGACAATGTGAGGGTGAGAGATGGATGTGGTGTCTTAGACCGCATAGCACTTGTCCTGGTGGCCCAGGCCATGGACATTCCAGGACATGATGGAGTAGATGAAATGGTTCTGATTCATGGGTGAACAATTACAACTCCTAAGGGATTACAATGACATAAAGCTAAGAAAGGAAAGGACCCCGTGGGGGAGACACAATGGTAGCCAACTTCATGGACGCAGCTAGAGAGCAGGTGGAGGCACTACCGATGACTCGGTTGGGGTTGAGGTGCATGGTGTGGCAAGCTATGACCCTGGTGATCCGCAAAAGCCAAGGCCATCGGGGCTCCCAGAGGAGCCCTATCATGGAGCGATGGTGGTGCTCCTCTCGACCACGTCCACCGCCTAGGTGCCAAAATAGACTATGCCAGTAGCTTTGGCTAGGTGCTTGATGTCAAGCGCGTCGAGGGGGTCCTACGCTTCAATAGCCTATGCCCCTTGACTTGCTTCTTGAGCACGGTGGAGCAAGAAACCAAGCCCTCATGGAGCACCTTGAGGTTGGTGGCCTTGGCTGCTACCGGAGCGAAGGTCTTAGGCTCCTTCTCGATGAGGTGGGCACTACTGCGCTGGGGACCACTGGGTGAGGGAGGCATCCCCAGCCATGCCTGGCTAAAGGCTTGTCGCTGTTAGCCGACAATGGCGATGGTGGAGCAGGGACGTCATGATCCTCATACCAAGGCAGGATGAGGAGAGGTGGAGCAGCCGCATCAGAAGTCTATCAACGGTGGCAGAGGGAAGGGTGAGAAGAGGAGCGCAGGAAGGAACAGGGAGATGGAGGTGGAGTACAAACCCATGGTAGTAGTAGCCAAAGCCCAAGAAGAAGCCTAGGCCCCCACCAAGCAGTCCTAGAGGCTCAACAACAATGCCATGGAGGATGGGCCCAAAGGCGATGGGTGGGCCCTAGTAGTCAGGTGGAGCGTTGCCGCCATTTGGTAGACCAGGCGGGTGCAGGAAGAATGGGTGGAGGTTGCCCATCTCATCAAGTTGTTCCTCCCAAGGCTAGACCCAGAGGACGGAGACGGTGAAGGAGGAGCCGAGGACGCGTCCCTATGGCCCCTAGCCAGGGTTCCTGATCCACTAGTCCTCAACGATGTCGTCCGACTTGACCCTGGCAACCACCATGTATAGCGCGAAGTAGTCATCGTCGAGGAGACACTCTGGGTTGATCTCCATGATGGTCCTAATCTTCCAGAAGTCAGCCTTGATGCCCTCCAGGTGCTAGTGCTCACTCAGGAACTCAGTCATGGAGATGGCCACCAGCTAGGGTTGGTCGAGGACAAAGCGATTGGATGACTCCTCGGCAAGCTCGATGGTGAGCCTAGCACCATCATGGATGATGGGGCTAAGGGTGGCCACCGCATCCCGATCGGCCTTAGAGTCAAACTTGAGGAGCATGTGCCCGTGAGAGGAGGGGATGAGCCGGCAGTGGATGTTGGGAGCAACAGCGAAGAGGATGGAGTGGATGTAAGGAGCAGGGGTGGCGATGGGGCCATCATCATTGATGAACATGAAGGCGGTCCTCCACACCCTCTCCATGTCCCCCTTCGACATCCAGAGCAGCTCATCATTGCCCCCGGCGCGGGTGTCCAACGACACGGCACGAAAGAGCGAGCCATCGGAGTCAACCTCCTCCTCGGACTCACTGGGGACGTCGCTAGAGGGGAGCGCAAAGTCGGCGTACTCGTCGGAGTCATCGCGCCCCCTAGAAGTGTTGGTGCCCACATGGCGAGCTGGGGAAGGAATAGGGAGGGCAGAGCGATTAGTCGGCGGCTTATAGAGTTCAACCGGGGCTATGGGTTGGGTGGGAGATCCGAAGACGTGGATCACATGAAGCTCAGGGCAGGAGACAGGTGTGGGTGTGGTCAACGATGGAAGAACAAAGTTGGGGACCGGATAAAGGGTCAGAAGGCGGAGGGCTAGGAGGAGGAGATGAAGATGAGGGGTGGAGGGAGGCGAGGTGAAGGAAAGAGCAGGGAACTCAAAGGTTGAGGGGAGGATATGAAGCACGTGGGATGGGCGCCATGAGGTAAGCCATGGGGTGGCACGGTGAGGCATCCACGATGTCGAGCGATAGCGGCTATCCATATGGCTAGAAGCACCACACCACCGGCACCGGACCGGGTCACGGCAATCTTTGATGTGGTGGTCGGAGGTGAAGCAGCGAAGGCAAGAGGAGGGAGGGATGCAGAATCTGGGTGGAGGTCGAGGTTTAAGAAGGCCGGGGCATGGCGAGGTTAAGAGAACCTCCTTGAAGGAGGTGGCAGCCCGAGTAATGGCGACGCTGGGCTCGATGATCGCCCCGATCAAGTTGGTGTCGGCTACGATGGTGGGAGAAGTGGCGAGGGGAGGAGAGGAGGGCAGAGGAGGGAGAAAGGAATTAGTGGTAGATGAAGGGCAAGTAATTGCGACCAGAGGAGGAGTGAGGGAGGGTTTAGAGGCAGATGAGGGCTGAGTAATGGTGGCACTGGGCTTGATGACCGCCCTAGTCATGTCGGTGTCGGCCATGGCTTGAGGCATGGCAGAGGGAGGAGAGGGGAGCATAGGAGGGAGAGAGGTTGGAAGCAGATGAGAGCTGGACGACGTAAGCATATCCACTGATGGGTTTTCTCCCTTGTAGGTGTCCGGGCGGGTGAGTGGAGTGAGAGCTGGCTAGCACATCAGAGTTTGCCAGAGGAACACTCGAGTGGTCAGCGGAGACATCGGGGGTTAGGAGAGTTAAGGCGGCCTCCAGATGTCGCCACTCAGCCACCTGACGTAGCCGCTCCACCTCAAAGACTGCGTGTTTTTGGGAGCACTGCACGGAGAGCTTGAGCTTGCCCCGCCCGAACGGGCTGTTGATGGAGATGAAGGCAGCAACGGAGGGGCTCATGACATTGGCGGTGAAGAGAAATTAGGTGACCAAGCGAGCAAGAATCCTAACTGAAGGGCGGCTAAGTGGGAGGACAGAACGTTCCCGACTTAGAAGCGGTTGAGGTCCACTGGGAGTGCGGGGGTCACCCAAATAGTCGTTGTCGATGGGAGAAGAAAACCAAAGAGGGAGGGGGCGGCGGTCGCATGGAAATCAAGAAGGAGGAGGTCCTAGAAGAGGGAGCCTAGTCTGGGAGCTTAGGCCGTGGCGCGTACCTGGTTGGTCGAGGACTGGATGTGGCTCCCTTCAATGGCGGCGCCATGGCCGGCGAAGGCTGTCGTGGGAAGGGGGTGAGGTGCTGTTCGGTGGTGGGGCGGCATCTTGGGGTGCCGCGCTGGAGGCTGGGGGTGGCGGCTCGTCGCGGGTCGAAGGGGAGGGCACTTGGCACGGTGGCAGGGGGGTCCCGGCGGGGAGCCCGTCGGGGCGGAGTCACGCTCCCCATCTTTCCCACCGAACTTGAAGAGCATTAACCCTTCCTTCCGAGTTTGTAAAGAGTAGCAATGGTAGGTGCTTTGAACTTTAGACCATTTTTACTCTTAAGACTTTAAACAGTTGGTCTAAACTTGTACCTAAAACTTAGCCAGCCTCACAAAAAGGGCATTAGTTCACTAATCCACTAAAGTGAGTTAAAGTGGTCTAAAGTTTAGCCTTTAACTTTAACAAACTAAACTTTAGACCATGAAACCCAAATAGGGCCTTAGTCTTACTAGCAAATGTGCTCATATGCATGCTATTTTTCAACAGGAATCAATACGCCTTGGATCGACTCCTTCATTGACCGTTGACAATGTCGTGGTAATTTAGTCTTACTAGCAAACATGTTTGTGCTCTATAATAAGATACAATGCATCATGGAATAGGATTTCTTACCATCACTATAAGTGTGGGTCGTCCTAAGTCGTATGAGTACGGGTCGTGAATTTGGATCACATACGGGATATGAGGGGCACATGGGCATTTTGGGAAGCAAAAAAGATCGTTGGAAGAGTCCCTTATCCCTTCACTCTTTACTATTAGGCGGTATATCATCCCAAATGATAAGTCATTTCAACTTTCTTAGAGAGTCAAAGCATCTCAATTTTGACCAAATAATGACATTTATTATACCAAATGAGTATCATTAAATTGTTCATTAATTATATTTCTGTAATATACCTATTTGATGTCATAAATTTTTATAATTTACTCTATAATTTTGGTCAAATTTGAGATGTTTTGACTCTCAAAAAAATTGGAATGACTTATAATTTGAAATGAAGAGGTTATGACACGCCACATCCATTATAATATTTATTTTTATGATTTTAGCATAAAGAAAGGGTGTGCATTGACTTTTTTGCCCTCGCCTTCGTCTCCTTCCTTGCGGCGACATGGACGTATTCCTCTCTCTGTCGTCCACCTCCGATCCTCCCACCCTAGGTTTGATGGAGGACGACAGGGAGGAAGAGTTACGGCAATGACAGCGAGGGGGAGGACAACAACGCCGGAGGTTAGGACCCCTAATACATGAAGGAAGAGAAGGAGCCCGAGGGGGAGGAGAGAAGAAGATTGGGGATGGGGTCCGATGAGCTAGAGGTCACGAGCTCGGTGAGCTCGACATGGAGACGTCGAGGAGTGTCATAGCGTCGCGCTGAAGGTCTATGACCTTGCCGGCGTTAGAGACATATGCTATCGCTCGATAACTGGAACACCTTTCTCAACAAGGATGCGCAGCTTTGCCTCATCGCCTTGCTGCCTAGCTCTATCTCGGAAGGCAGTGCTACCGTCACTCCATCTAGAAGGTAGAGCCACCATCCTCTGTCCTTCAATCACCTAGTGGCGACGAATATTGGGGAAATAAGGGCCGAGTGGTACAAGGACAAGGAAGAGGAAGAGGAAGAGGGAAGGGAGGAGGGGTGGGTGGGTACGGTAAGTGGTCGATGAGAAAGAGAGGACCGAGAGGGATACGTCCACGTCACAGGGAGGAAGAAGGAAGAAGATGAAAGAAAGGCCGAAAAGTTAATTCACACCCCTTCTCTCTCCTAAATTCATATTAGCGAATATATTATAATCTTTGTGGTCTGTTGTAGCAAAGATCCATAGGCTTATAACCGTACCTATTATATTTTAGTGCTTGCGGTGTGAAATGGCCAATCCTACGTATATGTTTAACGTCCTGTGGCAAAAATTATGCAGACATTCGACAACATGAGTTGCAGGCCCTTACCATTTCCCATACACAGTACTCACTTCCGCCTCTAGATCACCGTATAGATTGTTTTTTTTTAAAAAAAAAGAAGTCTTGAATAGTTTCAAAAAAAAATCCAGATATCGCCGCCTGTTCATTTATGCTGAGCACTAAATTGTAGCTGCAGAAGGGGCCCTATGTTTTTCAGTATTATTGGTGCATAATTTTGTGAATAGTATCTAACCAAGGGACTCAGGGCTTCGTTCTCAGACTCTGCCATCACGGTGGACGTAATACCCGTAGGGTCACCGATCTGTGATGCATTCAGATTCAGAGAAACCATAAAGCAGATACACGGGGTGTTTTAGTTTCTTCTGAATCATTTTTGCTTGGTAGTTTCTTCTGCTCTGGTAAAAGAATCTGCGATTACATCAGTAGCCCAATCCTTGACATCCTCCTACAGGTAAAAGATACAAATATCAGTACTAAAACATGCTAGGAGTAAGACGTTCTTCAAGACATAACTTGATTAGAAGAGGATCCCATGAAATATCTAAATCTAAATGTAGGAAGTACCATGGCAACAAGCTGTTGAATAACAGAACATGCAAACCATATAATTTCAGCATTGAGATAAATGGTGAATAAAATAATGGAACATATCAGAGGTGACAATACCATAAATCATCAAAGAGTACCATGCAAAACTTCATTTCAGAAACTGATGATAAGAAACGTCTACTAACCAGTCGCACTGGCTCCCCAGTTCTTATAAGGGCATGTGGACGAGCTAATTTCGATTCAAAAGGGGTCCTTGGCCTGACTTCTTGGACCTCCTCCCATTCTTCACGAGTCAGCATCCTTACTTTTCCTTGATCAGGGTGGCTATTCTTTATCTTGCGCTCTCTCCTTTCTTGATCCGTAGCTTCATGTTCCTTTCCACAGAAACAGAAAATAAGATTCATAACATGATTTTGATATCCTAACAAACATAAAAAAGAACACTATTCAATTTAGTTAACCAGAAGCTCAATATTAACCCTGCCTTAAAACAATAGTCTAGAATCTTGATGATTCAGTTAACCAGAAGGGTGTACACAAATTGTCATGAAACATTAGTTCAAAATTAACCTTGCCTTAAAACAATAGTCTAGAATCTTGATGATTTAATAAACCAGAAGGGTGTACACAAATTGTCACGAAACATTAGGCAGCTAACAGTAAAAAATGTGAAACTGAACAAAAATTGTAGAATTGATCCGTATGAAAGGGAAGAAATGCTGATTGAATGTAATATAAAACAGATTCAGTAGTACAAACTCATACTTAGGATAACACAAATCTACCAAGGCCCATGAAGAAAACATTGTATACACCTATGAAGCAAATAGACAACTAGAGACTAACAGCCTGTTCGTTTGCTCGTATACGATTGTGGATTATAAGCTGGAACAGTATTTTCCTCTCACACCAAATCAGCCCGCAGTAAATAATCCGCGATCGTTTACGGCCTGCCGAACAGGCTGTCAGCACTTCTCTCATCTGAGAGCACTTGTCACAACTACCTTCAAATTCGTATAGGTTACATGTCTACATGCCCAAATCTAACAATATGAAGATTCTACACTTCGCATCATGACCTTTAATGGCATTCAACAAAAGATTCGCATAATGTTCAGGCATTAAAGGAAATACACAGTACTTGCAATTGCAACAGAAAACAACCCTAGGAGAAGCCAGCTACAGCTACAAGGCTTAGGACACGGAGCAGTACCATCATGAGGAGCTTGGTGAAGAGGGCCACGGCAGCGGCGGTGAGCACCATGGGGAGGGAGACCGAGTCGAGCCACGCCAGCGACTCTGGCGTGGGCACGAAGAACTCGTCGCGGCCCGGGTCGCGCCGCCGCCGCCTCGCTCGCTCCCGCTCCGCCACGCGCATCCGGAGGAGGTCCCTCGGCGAGGCTTCTCCAGCCAACGCGACCTGCCTCGCGGCCGCCCCTCCCCGCCGCAGCGCCGACCGCAGCATCGCCGCCGCGTCCACACCCGCCGGCGACTCGAGAGGAGAAAATGGATACCAAATTGTCTGTTTTTTTTTTGAGTCAACCAAATGGGCTAATATGTCTGTTACCAAATTTGGCCCATGTACGCCCCCATGGGATCTCGGCCCCTTTTAGGACCCGTTTGGCAGAGCTTCACTTCGCTAGTGAAGCCATTTTTTTTCTTCAGCTCCACGAACAGTTCCACCGGTGGAGCTGAAGCGGTTTTGGTAAACTGTTTGGCAAAATGGCTTCTCTGTGAGAGCATATTTTTAGGGGCCCGGAGGAGAAGCCACTTTTTTTTTTTGGCTCCATCTCACCCCAAATCACTGTGAGAGCATGTTTTTAGGGGCATCACAAGTGAAGCTATTTTATTTTACCCCGTTTGGTAGAAAACAACTCCAAACGGCTTCTGAAGCCGGTGAAGAAGCCCTGTCAAATGAGGCCTTAGTCGTTCGAATTGTGTACCTGGGCTTCTTTCTTTCCTTTCCTCGCAATTTTACTTCTTCTTTTTTAAAAATTAAATACTCACTCAAATTTTTATTTCTAAAAGTGGATTGTTTACTAATGTCTCTCTTGTTTGGTTGAGCTTTTTGCAAAATGCTTCTGCTGCCAAAAATAAAAAAGACAATCAAGCGCGTAGAACTAGAAGTCGTTTTTCTATATGCAACCGCTTTCATGTAGTACAATTTTCACAGCACGGTGGACCTATTTCTATTTTTTATTTAGATAAAGAAGAGTTAATATCTGGCTTCATCTACATAATGTAGAATCAGGCCATTACTACAGAGTTGCAGCACCCAAACACACCGACTGAGTTCTTACAAGCAAACACGAAGCTTAAAACGACATACAAAAGTTTAAACTAATGAAGACCAATCCAAATAGTAAATAACCATCCATTTGACGCAAAGGACTGCAAGGCTGACTCTTCGAGGAGGCTACTAACATGGATGAGTGCATCCCTTCGTTCGTCAGTGCGCTGTAACTGCGCCCACACTCGAAGCCGGTGTGTTCCCATGAAACAATACCTGTAAGAAAGATTTTGGTCTACATTTGTCAAAAATAACTTTATTTCTTGTAAGCCATATTGCCCAAAACAATGATGTTGCTGCAATTAGTAATAACAATTTTGGTTTGGTCCTTCCCAAATTACACCAGCAATGAAATATATCATACATGCTTATTGGTTTCGGTATCCCAAACACTAAGTGCACAGCTCGCCACAAGAAATTAGCGTAAACACAATCGAAAAAAAGGTGTTGAATGGACTCTTGTTTAGGACAGAAGCAGCAATTCTTATCCAAATGGACCTATTTCTGGCTTTCGGCTTTTCCAAATAGGTAAAAATAGAGAGACGTTTTATAGTTATTTCAATGAAGATAAAATAGATGAGGGTGGGCTTTATAGATATTACCAAACAGTCTACTACTTTTTCATAGCAATTTTTCCATAGCTCATGATATTTTTCACGGTCCACAGCTGAGCTGAATGGACCCTTAATAAAACTATCTCTAGTAGGTACTAACAAACTAAAAAGAAAGTACATCCGAGCGTTAAACTTTTGATGACTAATGTCCTTTATCCTTATTGGAGATCAAGGATTTCAAAACCTACCCAAATTAGGCACTTAAACGGATGTTAGGCTTATGCTTTTTTGGATACACTTGGACGACTAAACGAGCACGCTTTGTGAAGGAACGAAAGTGCTTTTTTCCGAGTGAGATTGAGATCGGCCTTTGCCAGCACCCTTTCTTTCTTATTCGTATCCCGCATATCTCCCTGCTCCAGCGTCACCCGGAAAACCTGAGATACAGCTTTGCCACATCGCCACCAGCTGCGCATCACATCGGCAGCATGTGATGCGTATCAGCGCGTGAGGCTGAAAAGGCGGACGTGAACCCAGCCGGGGTCCGGGCGAGATCGCAAGAGGGGGCAGCGACAGCGGAGACATGCCCTCGCCGAACACCCGTGTCGCCAGCAGGGTGTCGTGTCCGTCGGTTGCCAGTCCACACTGCCGCCTGCATGCTCCTCCGAGCCAGCCAGCTACTCCTTGCAGATGGCACGGGTGACCTGATCGCGTCCCGGTTCTGAAACCGCCTGAATTAGCTTTAAAGCTCTCCCGTCCTCCTGCCTCCCTGGATTGGATCCATCCGTGCGAACTGTGCCCTTGTTCAGCCTGCCGGAGTTTTCTTTGCTGATGCGTGTTATGCGTGCAAGATAAACTTGTTTATCTCTTCTTCGTTATCAAATCTTTTGCTAATCGTCTGTCTTTACGTACTTTACTGCTTTACCGGCAGGTGACCGGTAAAGGCTGGCGTTTTTGTCTTTGAGCGTCTTTTACACCTACACAATCACCATCATCACTTCACTCCAGTCGCCCCATTGCCATGCCCATCGCCATCATCGCTTTCTCTCGGAGCATAATAATCACCTTCAGCAGGCAACCGTTGCCACTTAGCTCGTCTATCGGCGCTCCGCTGCTCAACATCATCACACACTCTGCATCATCTTGCCAAGAACTCCGATATGATCTTAGTTTCTCCACCGTGATCCAAACTCCAGGTCATCGTAGATCATACACTCTCTGTCTCTCTGCCTCGTTCGCAAAAACAATATAAATGGATAAATAAACAAAATCTGTTTGTGCCACACACTGCAGATGCACATGCCAGTTTCAGAGTTCAAAACAGTGCCTGATAGTTTAATGGGCGCAGAGCTTTTGGCCATGAGGGGCTCCATGTGCCGCTGCTCATGGCTCCAAACATAGGCTTTGTTGTATTGCCACTAAACAAACTCTCAACCATTTGTCTATGCCGGCCCAACCGTCTCACCGGCGGCGCGGCTGCTCATTCGGACAACGGGACGGGACGCATGCACTTGGCTACTGCTGCTACATGTATAGGCCACCGGCACACTGGCATGCACAGTCATCGGACCGGCGATTCGCCGGCCGGGGAACGGTCAAGTGCTCTGCATAGCATAGCATAACCTATCTATCTATCACTGATGACCTGACCTAACACTTGGAAAGATTCCATGGGACACGCATAGAGATGTGTGTGTGTGTGTGTGTGTGTGTGTGTGTGTGTCTATCTGTGTGTGTGTCTATCTCTGTGTGTGTGTGTGTGTGTGTGTCTATCTATATCTATCCAATCATGCATGGACCACGTCGAGTAGGATTAAATTGGTAGCCGGAAAGGGATTAGGCAGTCTACAGTGTAGGGAGAGAGACCGGGGAGAAAGGTGGACGAAAAGAGATGGCGTATGTCCTGGAGTGTCGCCGTAGTGCTGGCCAATTGGCAGGTTTCAGTTTGCTGTCTGCTCGCAGGCGCCATGCTCCCAAGGACGACAGCGATGGAGTTATGGGCGACGTCGTTGATGCAGTGCAGTCTTCGGATTATTTGATCGATTCGATTCGTTGCAACTGGAGGATTACTGGATCATTTCTTTTCGCAGCAAAGACCGCAGCTTGCCATGTTTCCTGAAGCCTAAGCCTTTAGACCCCTTTGAGCGAAAGAAATTTTGGGGATCGAGGGCCTGATTGGTTGCTTTCAATTTTTGCCTAACCAAAATCTTGGCAATACAAAATTTTTAGTCACCACTTGATTCATTGCCAAAGAATTGGCACACCAAAAAGTTTTGGCAAATTTCTACAAACTTCTTAAATTGCATGAGAGAAATAGTGCTTTTACCATTGTTATTGCACTCAACCAATTATACTCTATACTTTTAAGCCTTGATTTTGGCTTACCATGATTTTGGTTGGGCAAAAATTGGAAGACAACCTATCAGGCCCCAAAATCCTACATGATTTTTTTTTCGAGGCAACCATTTGTTCAAGTGATAGAGCTTCTGTCTCGCAAAAATAAAGTGATAGAGCTTCTACTGATCGTTTGAAAATTTCTATTAAATTGTTAGTTAAATAGATATTTTGAAATAGTTCTACCAAGAGGCTAAACTTCGTGGAAAGTTTCCTTTGCATAAGTTTTTCTGTGCTCCATCCAAATGTTCATCTTAACTTCCTTAATATAATGCTTTATACTTTAAGAACTCTTCTTTCCCATTTGAATCTTTGGAATTAAATTTATTTTAATAATCATAATTTAAACACATATTAACTAAGCTAATATGGTGTATATGGGTTATATTTATATATTATTATTAGCTATACGAGAGAGATACTTATGTGTTGTATTTCTACTGTAGGGGAGCGAGTTGAAGAGTGTGTTATATATTTACAAAGTAAAAACATAGAATGGTGATCTATAGAATCAATTTCCATCTCTCGCCCTATGAATTTGAGATATGATTAGATGAGAACTTTAGAAAGTGGTGGAATGTCAAATTCCAAGCCAAATAACGTATTTTATTAAGTAGATTTTAATTCCTCCAAATGAAAGGATCCAAACGGCAGCCTTACTGAAATATGTGCCTCGTGGTACGGTCGAGAAAAAAACTTTCGTAATATAATTTAAGGTGTTATATGTAACACCCTGGTGTTATATTGTAACGTTTTGCTGAAACATTTCGCAAGCATCTGATTTATGTGCATTGGTGTAAGATAGGCTTTATAATCCATATTTGGCTTGGAAACATGTTTACGAAACGGGAAAGCACAAGGTTATGTTTCGTGTCACATAACGTGTTTATTACCTTAATCGAATTATTGTTAACGCTAAATGGTGTAAAACGTTTCGTGAATGATGATAAAAAGGTTGCGGCCGATAACATTGGATGGCTAGCGCGTACGTCCCGGGGGTCGGGTTTGGTGATTCGACGCGAAACCTTTCTAATCGACGTCCTCCGCGTAAGTATTCGAAGTGGTCGACGAAGCCATCTTCGGCATTAGTTGTAGAACAATTGGTCTAAGAAGGAGAGCAATGTCGCGACTGATGGTGACGGCTAGGTGTACCCATATTCGCATCGAGAAATTAGATTAACGATTGGAACATGGCGTACGCATTGTCGAGCTGCTTTAAAAGTCGTGCACATCACCTGGCTGGGCGCTGGGCGCGGTCACCACCCGGTCGGCTTGCCAGCGCGCTGTGCCACGCGGGCCTGAGCTACTGCCACGCTCGGCTGTGCTGACGACGCCGTTCACTCGCACGCCCCGCGCGTCTTGACCCTCTGCCTGGCTGCTGCCCGCCTGCGCGCTCTACCTCGCTGCTGCTCGCCTCGCCAACCGATGTGTCGCGCTCGGACCGCCGGCCGTGCTCTGCCTGCCTTGCCCTGCCCCCGCTGTGGCCATGGTCGGTCGGGGTCCCGCGTCCGCGTCGCTAGCGGCTGCGCTCGGTACCCCCAGTTGACCCCTTGGCCGCCTGCGCGTTTAGAAACCTGCCGCTGCGCTGTCGCCTCAGCGTCGCGTCCGCCGTGTCTTTTTCTGGCGCTGTCCGCAGACATGCCATGCCATGGCTCGTCGTTGCTGCTGCGGCCGTGCGAACGGCTGTCAGGAGCACGCCCTGGAGTTCCCCATGGCCAGGCAAGTCAGTACCGAGCGTTGACGTTGCTGGTGAGCCATACCGCGACGGGACCTCCTCTGTATCCGTTGTCTCCTAGCCGTCGCGACCTTTTCTTCCAATTCGCCGTAGTGGGTGCACCATTTTCAAATTGACGTTGCTTGCAGCTCCGTTAGACAGCCGGTCATCTAGCCTACCCCACTGCGCTGCCATTCTCGACTCACTGCGCTTCAATTTTGGACTACCGCGCCACCGGGTCCATAAGGCCGTGCCGACGCCCTCTAGCGGCGAGCCAGTCCCGCAGTGCGCCTCGTGGCGATTCAGTGCACCCACAGACTCGCCATGTCCTCCTGAGCACCCTGCGCACCTCAGTCCTAGCATAGCAGCAGGCCAGCCCCACCGCCACGGTAGTGCCCCCGTCGGTCATCACCGCACCGCCGCGAGCTCACGTGGCCAGCTTTGCTCAGACCGCCTCCAACCTAACCGTCAACGCAGGGGTGTCGGTGAGTGCTCCCTGGGGCTCGCTAGCTCGTGCGATGGCCTCGCTTTCGATGGTGCTCATGGGAACGCGCTCGCTCTTGCAGGTCAGGAGTCACCGCCGGGGAGGGAGGTTGTGCCTGCATCTCTGCTCGTCGCGTCGCCTCCAGTAGCTTCTACGTGCTATCCAGGTACCTATCGACCCCTTAGGTAGGCTGTAGGGGTTCAGGTGAGGCCGGCGTGGTCGCCCGGTGCCGTGCCGTCGCGCCGGTGCGCGCCCTGGGGGGGCCAGGGACCTCCTCGCGGTGAAGAAGAGGAGGTGGGAGGGTGCTGGTGTAAAATGGTAGAGTAGAGAAACAGTACCGTAGAGCCCGTAGTAAATGCCGAGTTCGTCGGGGGTGTTCGTGCAAGTTTTACCGCGCGCGCAGGCTTTTCCCTTCGCGGGCCGTTGGCCATCTGGGCCGCGCCTCCGCGTGGGCCGCGCGCCTGGCTGCTGTCACGCGCGGGCGGGATGGCGAGTTGGGTCGGGCCGCGCGTCGTGGGCTGGTCAGGGAGGTTTTTGTTTTCTCCATTTCATTATATTGGAAATTGTTTATCTATATAGGTTATGAACTGAACTTCAATAATTAGTAGCAAATCGCATGATTGTCCAAAAATAGCGAAACAAAGTTTGTTGGGTTCGCATAAATGTCGCCTACCTGTTAGTACAGTTGGTTCACCGTTAGTGGTCAGGATGGTAGGCTCATAAGCTTGAAGTAGAAGCTTAGCGGTATATCGATCCTTAATTGCAAGATTTGTTGGGACAAACCGACGATTACTTTAGTTTTGAAATCGTTACCGTAGGTTCCTTAGGCATGTATATACTTGCTGTACTGATGATAATCATAGAACGAGTCGTTAGAGGACGTAGTTGTTATCCTTGCTTTATCATAAACTGACATTAGGAGTATGAATATCCGTAGTCATTGTAAGAATATAGGACACGGTCATACTTGTTAGTAGTACTGGTGTATAACTTAGACTTTAGTAGGAAGACCTCGCTTAGTAATGTAATAGAGGTACTTTTGCATTGAGAATTTCTGTTGCCATAGTGTAATCATTGCCTCGTCATTTCATGTAGATCACGAACAGGTAGACTTCGTACTCGTCGGCGATCCGGAGTACGACGAGGTGATCGAGGAGTACGAGGAGGAGCTTTTCACGCAGGAAGGAGACCAGGAGCCTGTTGGTACTGACTTTGCTGACTCGGCAACTGCCCAAGGCAAGCCCCGGTGCATAACCCTATTTTTAAATGATCACTGAATATATTTATATGATATGCATTTACGTTATAGGCATTTTATCGAAACTACATGCATAGATATATCCACCATGAGTCCTACTAGTGCAGGTCGAGTAGCTGCTATGCTCAGGATGTCGGTAGCGTGAGTAACCTGCCATTACTCGCAAATAGGTGATTACACTATGATATCATGATGAAATAATGGAAAGGAAAAATGGTGACCGGACAGGGATGTGGATTTGGGTACTGGTGGGTGTGAGGGGTGGTGTCCTGCGGCCAACAGGGCATAGCTCGGTTACACTTTTTCCCTGTCTGTGTCGATTAAGGACCGGTCGTTGCATATGACTCTAGGCAAGTCACAGACTATTGTCCCGAGCACATACTTGGGTATGGGCGCAGGGAAGACTTGCTGCTCTCTTGTCGCGGATCCGGCTCTTTCTGGACCGACTGATGGGAAGAGGAGGTGGTGGAGGTCCTTGCGCCGCACTGAGTCCGGGATTCAGAGGCGGGGGCTTGGAGTCCAAGTTTGGACGGGGACCTGGACACCCGGGACAAGAGAGTGGTGGGTTAGTCCTGCTTGTGCCTGGGGTACAAGCGGGGCGTGTGTCTTCGGGGCACCCAGCTGGGTACATTGATTCGCGAATCGCCGGGTTATCCGGTACGGCTTGTCTGCGGTTTAGCACCGTAGTAAGAACTAGAAGTGAAAAAGGAGAAGGAACAATATCGATTGCTCAACCCTTGCTTGAAAGTAGAACAGGTGCTTATATAGATTGACTAGATGAAAACTTAATCTGGCTGATGATAATAATGTATCAATAAGGATTCACTATTAGTATTGCTTTTTGCTAAAAGAGAACCAGCAACCATAAAGCCTAGCATATTCCTTGGAGTCGGGAAAGTATTCCCACTGATCGGATAAGTCTTGCGAGTACATTGTGTACTCAGGGTTTATTTACCCCTATTGCAGGTGATGCTTGAGGAGTTCCTTGTGTGGAGGATCCATCTGGTGGGCTCAGACGGAATCCTCGTTATCTTATCGCTAGATGTTATCTTTTAATATTCCGCTGTTTATCATTCCGCACTCTGTATTTGGTATTGTAATAATGTACTTTGAAGAAACTCTAATGTATGAGATGGACTGGTGTTGTAACTCGTTTTCATTATTGGATCCTTGGGATAAATGTGGATCTTTCGGGTTCTCCCTCGGGGTGTGCCCGACGGATACCGCTCGTGGTAGTGGCTTTCGGGGTGCTTAGTGTCTGGTGGAAGACGAGCGCCTCCGTAAGTACGCTATTCCGGGTGGTTCTGCCACAGTTGGTACCAGAGCCAATAATGGTCATGAGTTCCTCACTCTGTTACAAAACTAAAAGTTTGACCAACAAAGGTTTTGCGAAAAGTAGGATGCGATTAAGTTAAGTTATATAAGTATAAGCCCTAGCTATATGGTGTATCTAGGATAGCGACACTGGTTTTATCTAATCAGTTTTCTGCAGGAACACTGACTTACGTTGCGTAAGAAATCGCTTAGTATACGGAAAGTGAGTGTGCGATGTGCCGAAAATGTTACGAACGCCGCTATATTCCGGCTTGAGGGAACGTATAGGTCGAAGCATGCATCATATAATAGCATCTTACTTGATCTAGGAATCCCCCTTCACGTATAATGAAAGTAGTAAATTGGTAGAACTAACTTAATGAATACTTAAAAAAAATGTGCTATCATCGCTTTAATCCCTAGATTCTCATCGGATAATCGGAAGGGTGTCCTAATGGATGGTTCGTCTCTCTTACAGATGAATCTGAGGTCCGGACGTGGGAGCACCAGTTCGGGAGCGGCCAACGAGGGCCATGGTGATAGTGCTCGGGCTTTTGAGCATGACAACGAGGGAGCTCGGGAGGTTCCACCTTTGGTTCCTCATCCTTTCCCGCCGCCACCACCGCCTCCGCCGCTGTCCGCCGCGGAGGTCATGGTGGAGTTGTTGGCTGCTCGTCGGGAGTCAGCCGCTGCTCGACAGGAGACTGCTCGTGCCTTGGAGGTTATGGCACAGGCCGTCGCGGGTCTCGCCCGTGGAGGCCCCGGAGGCAACGGTGGGAATGGGGGTGGTGCTCGCCGTCCTGAGGGACAGTCCTCTTATCAGGACTTCCTCAAGACCCACCCGCCCACGTTCACACCGTCGGACGATCCGTTGGAGGCGGAGCACTGGCTTCGCACGCTGGAGCAGAAGTTTCGGCTGCTCAGAGTGGCCAACGAGCAGAAGGTGCACTTTGCGTCCCAACAGCTTTTGGGGTCCGCAGGTGCCTGGTGGGAGACTTTCCAGGCCGCGGAGCTGCCGGATCACCCGGCAATGTGGCCGGAGTTCTCCGCCGCCTTCCGCGAGTTCTTCATACCGGCTGGCGTTATCCACTAGAAGGTGACCGAGTTCATGGAGTTGCGTCAGGGAAGCGGGACGGTAATGGAGTATGTGAATCAGTTCAACCACTTGGCTCAGTATGCTGGTAGTCAGGTGGACGCGGATGACAAGAAGAAGGATCGTTTCTTTCGTGGTCTCACTCCTGCTCTACAGGAGAAACTGTACCTGGGAAACTATCAGACCTTTGGGGCTCTGATGAACGCCGCCATTGCTCTTGAGGGTTTTCAGCGGGCATCTCAGGCGGATTGGAAGCGGAGGAGGGTGGCAGCTGGATCCTCCAGCCACCCTCATACTCAGAAGGTGCAAATTGTTAGGCGGGGGCCCTATCAACCATCCGGCGGGCCTCCGTTCCGGTCACCCCAGCAGACATCACATACTTCTGCTACTCAGTACAAGGCATCTCAGCAGCAGGTGCAGCCCCAGCAGACTCAGGGACAGCAGGTCCCACCTCGTCAGGGATTCGGGAACAAGCCTGGTGCTTGTTTCAAGTGTGGCAAGGAGGGCCACTATGCCAGGGAGTGTCCTCAGCAGCAGACAGTTCAGCCGTCTCAGCCGTCTGCAAATTCCAGGCTCGTTAAGAGGACTTTCATCAAGAGAAAGGTGCCCAGCAGATCTGGTCAGGTGCACTTCACGGATGCTTAGCAGGTTGTGCATCAGGAGACAGTTATGGCTGGTATGTTTACCATCGAATCCCATCTAGCTTTGGTGTTGTTTGATTCTGGTGCATCGCATTCCTTTATGAGCATGGGGTTTGTAGAGCAGCACAACTTATCACTTGTGGCTATACCGTATGCCTATAAGATCCGTACTGCGGGTTCTCAGATGTTTATCAATACCCGTACGGATACTGTAAGTTTGGTATTAGCCACCCACACTTACCGTCTACAGTTCATGATAATGCCTGGGCAAGGCATTGATGTTATTCTTGGGATGAACTGGTTGCGGGTGTATGGGGTAGTATTGGATATGAAGAGAAGAAGTGTAGAGTTACGGCTTCCGTCTTCTGAGGACAGGATGTCTCTCATCATACCCTCAGAACCGGTCTTACCTGTTGCTGCCCCTGCTAAAGCCGTTCCTAATCTTACCTCCATTCCAATAGTATGTGAGTTCCCAGATGTTTTCCCTGAAGATCTTCCTGGATTGCCACCGGACCGTGAGGTAGAATTCTCTATTGAGCTTGAGCCTGGTACTGCTCCTATCTCCAGACGTCCGTACCGCATGGCCCCAAGAGAACTAGCAGAAATGAAGAAGCAACTAGAGGAGTTGATGGACAAGGGTTTCATCCGCCCAAGTTCTTCACCATGGGGTTGCCCAGCGATTTTCGTGAAGAAGAAGGATGGCACCCTGCGGATGTGTGTGGATTACCATCCCCTCAATGCGGTAACAGTTAAGAACAAGTATCCCTTGCCCCGCATTGATACTTTGTTTGATCAGTTAGCTGGTGCCATGGTGTTCTCGAAGATAGATCTCCGATCGGGCTATCACCAGATCAAGATCAGGCCCCAGGATATACCAAGGACAGCTTTCTCTACTAGGTATGGGCTATATGAATACCTAGTGATGTCTTTCGGCCTCACCAATGCCCCGGCCTTCTTCATGTACCTGATGAACTCAGTTTTTATGCCGGAGCTAGATAAGTTTGTGGTAGTTTTCATTGATGACATCTTAATCTATTCCAAGAATGAGAAAGAGCATGCCCATCACCTCCGGATAATACTGACTCGGCTAAGGGAGCACCAGCTGTATGCTAAATTCAGCAAGTGCGAGTTTTGGCTTGATCGAGTGCAGTTTTTGGGACATGTGTTGACACCTGAGGGCGTGTCTGTGGATCCCAGCAAGGTGCAAGATGTATTAGATTGGAAGTCTTCAAGGTCTGTGCACCAGATCCGCCAGTTCCTTAGACTAGCTGGATACTATCGACGCTTCATCCCTGATTTCTCCAAGATAGCCCAGCCCATGACTAAGCTGCTCCAGAAAGAAGCTATGTTTGTTTGGAGTCCAGCTTGTGAAGAAGCCTTTCAGTCCCTGAAGACTTTTCTGACCACTGCTCCTGTATTGGCTCAACCCGATATTGAGAGGCCCTTTGATGTTTACTGTGATGCCTCGAAGACGGGATTGGGGTGTGTGCTTATGCAAGAAGGGCGTGTGATAGCTTATGCTTCGCGCCAACTAAAGAAGCACGAGGTGAACTACCCTACCCATGATTTAGAGCTAGCTGCTGTAGTTCACTCTCTGAAGATTTGGAGGCAGTATTTGTTGGGCAACAAAGTACATATCTTCACTGACCACAAGAGCCTTAAGTATATTTTCACTCAGTCTGAGTTGAACATGAGACAAAGGAGATGGTTAGAGTTGATCAAGGATTATGATTTGGAAGTCCACTATCATCCAGGAAAAGCTAATGTGGTGGCTGATGCTTTGAGTCGTAAGTCGCATCAGGTTGAGGAAATACCCTTGTCACTCCACCACACTGAGGTGCTAGCTCATATTGCTTTAACCTCAGAATTACTGGAGCAAATTATTCAGGAACAGAAGGAAGACCACGAAGAGATTCCTCACATCAAGAAGTTACTAGCAGAAGGGCGTGATCCTCATTTTAGCATTGATGAGCAGGGAGTCGTGAGATACAAGGATAGACTGGTAGTTCCATCCAATGAAGAGTTGAAAAGGAAGATTTTGCAAGAAGGCCATCATTCCAAGCTGTCTATCCACCCTGGTAGCAACAAGATGTATCATGATCTGCACAGGCTGTACTGGTGGTCATACATGAAGCAAGATATCACCCAGTTCGTTGCGGAATGTGATACTTGTGGCAGAGTCAAGGCAGATCATATGCGTACTCCGGGATATCTGCAGCCCTTGCCCATTCCTGTTTGGAAATGGGAGGATATTTCCCTAGATTTCATTGTGGGTTTACCCCGCACCTCCTCTGGTTTTGATTCTATTTGGGTCATCGTGGATCGTCTCACCAAGTCTGCCCACTTCCTTCCAGTGGACACTAGATACAATGCAAAGAAGTATGCGGAGTTATACTTTGATCGGATTGTGACCCTACATGGAGTTCCTCTCACCATCATCTCGGATAGAGGGTCAGTTTTCGTCTCTCGTTTCTGGGAGAAACTCCAGGAGTGTTTGGGTACTCGCCTTCTCAGGAGCTCGGCATACCACCCACAAACAGATGGTCAAACTGAGAGGGTGAACCAGGTGCTCGAGGATATGCTGCGGGCTTGTACAATCTCTTTTCCTGAGAGGTGGGATCAGTGTTTGAAGCTGGCCGAATTTTCTTATAACAACAGCTATCAGGAGAGTATCCGTATGGCACCATTTGAAGCTTTATATGGACAGAAGTGTAGGACACCACTAAACTGGGTTGAAGTAGGAGACCGTGGGTACTTCAGGCCTGATTTCATAAAGGAGGCTCGAGAGAAAGTAAATATTATTCGTGAACACTTGAAGTCAGCTCAGAGTAGACAGAAGGCTTACGCAGACAAGCGAAGAAGGCCTTTAGAATTTGCAGTTGGAGATTTTGTGTACCTCAAGGTATCTCCTATGAGAGGAGTACATCGGTTTGGTGTCCATGGCAAGTTAGCCCCTCGGTATGTGGGTCCATACAAGGTGTTGCAGCAGTGTGGTCCCGTTGCTTATCGTCTCCAACTCCCTGAAATTCTCTCGGCAGTTCACAATGTATTTCACGTCTCGCAACTGAAGAAATGCCTACGAGTTCCTGAAGAATCTGTGGAAATAGAAGGACTTCCGCTCCAACCTGATCTGTCCTATGTGGAACATCCTATAAAAATCTTGGATGAGAAGGAGAGAGTGACCAGGAACAGGGTGATAAAGTTTTACAAGGTACAATGGCAAAACCATTCAGAGGACGAGGCCACCTGGGAGCAAGAGAACTACTTAACAAAGCATTACCCCCATCTCCTCTCTGGGCCAGATAGTTAGTTTTGTGCAAAATGTACTCCATACCTTTTCTCACTAGGCACATGAAATCTCGGGTCGAGATTTTGTTTTAGGGGGGTAGATTTGTAACACCCTGGTGTTATATTGTAACGTTTTGCTGAAACATTTCGCAAGCATCTGATTTATGTGCATTGGTGTAAGATAGGCTTTATAATCCATATTTGGCTTGGAAACATGTTTACGAAACGGGAAAGCACAAGGTTATGTTTCGTGTCACATAACGTGTTTATTACCTTAATCGAATTATTGTTAACGCTAAATGGTGTAAAACGTTTCGTGAATGATGATAAAAAGGTTGCGGCCGATAACATTGGATGGCTAGCGCGTACGTCCCGGGGGTCGGGTTTGGTGATTCGACGCGAAACCTTTCTAATCGACGTCCTCCGCGTAAGTATTCGAAGTGGTCGACGAAGCCATCTTCGGCATTAGTTGTAGAACAATTGGTCTAAGAAGGAGAGCAATGTCGCGACTGATGGTGACGGCTAGGTGTACCCATATTCGCATCGAGAAATTAGATTAACGATTGGAACATGGCGTACGCATTGTCGAGCTGCTTTAAAAGTCGTGCACATCACCTGGCTGGGCGCTGGGCGCGGTCACCACCCGGTCGGCTTGCCAGCGCGCTGTGCCGCGCGGGCCTGAGCTACTGCCGCGCTCGGCTGTGCTGACGACGCCGTTCACTCGCACGCCCCGCGCGTCTTGACCCTCTGCCTGGCTGCTGCCCGCCTGCGCGCTCTACCTCGCTGCTGCTCGCCTCGCCAACCGATGTGTCGCGCTCGGACCGCCGGCCGTGCTCTGCCTGCCTTGCCCTGCCCCCGCTGTGGCCGTGGTCGGTCGGGGTCCCGCGTCCGCGTCGCTAGCGGCTGCGCTCGGTACCCCCAGTTGACCCCTTGGCCGCCTGCGCGTTTAGAAACCTGCCGCTGCGCTGTCGCCTCGGCGTCGCGTCCGCCGTGTCTTTTTCTGGCGCTGTCCGCAGACATGCCATGCCATGGCTTGTCGTTGCTGCTGCGGCCGTGCGAACGGCTGTCAGGAGCATGCCCTGGAGTTCCCCATGGCCAGGCAAGTCAGTACCGAGCGTTGACGTTGCTGGTGAGCCATACCGCGACGGGACCTCCTCTGTATCCGTTGTCTCCTAGCCGTCGCGACCTTTTCTTCCAATTCGCCGTAGTGGGTGCACCATTTTCAAATTGACGTTGCTTGCAGCTCCGTTAGACAGCCGGTCATCTAGCCTACCCCACTGCGCTGCCATTCTCGACTCACTGCGCTTCAATTTTGGACTACCGCGCCACCGGGTCCATAAGGCCGTGCCGACGCCCTCTAGCGGCGAGCCAGTCCCGCAGTGCGCCTCGTGGCGATTCAGTGCACCCACAGACTCGCCATGTCCTCCTGAGCACCCCGCGCACCTCAGTCCTAGCATAGCAGCAGGCCAGCCCCACCGCCACGGTAGTGCCCCCGTCGGTCATCACCGCACCGCCGCGAGCTCACGTGGCCAGCTTTGCTCAGACCGCCTCCAACCTAACCGTCAACGCAGGGGTGTCGGTGAGTGCTCCCTGGGGCTCGCTAGCTCGTGCGCTGGCCTCACTTTCGATGGTGCTCACGGGAACGCGCTCGCTCTTGCAGGTCAGGAGTCACCGCCGGGGAGGGAGGTTGTGCCTGCATCTCTGCTCGTCGCGTCGCCTCCAGTAGCTTCTACGTGCTATCCAGGTACCTATCGACCCCTTAGGTAGGCTGTAGGGGTTCAGGTGAGGCCGGCGTGGTCGCCCGGTGCCGTGCCGTCGCGCCGGTGCGCGCCCTGGGGGGGCCAGGGACCTCCTCGCGGTGAAGAAGAGGAGGTGGGAGGGTGCTGGTGTAAAATGGTAGAGTAGAGAAACAGTACCGTAGAGCCCGTAGTAAATGCCGAGTTCGTCGGGGGTGTTCGTGCAAGTTTTACCGCGCGCGCAGGCTTTTCCCTTCGTGGGCCGTTGGCCATCTGGGCCGCGCCTCCGCGTGGGCCGCGCGCCTGGCTGCTGTCACGCGCGGGCGGGATGGCGAGTTGGGTCGGGCCGCGCGTCGTGGGCTGGTCAGGGAGGTTTTTGTTTTCTCCATTTCATTATATTGGAAATTGTTTATCTATATAGGTTATGAACTGAACTTCAATAATTAGTAGCAAATCGCATGATTGTCCAAAAATAGCGAAACAAAGTTTGTTGGGTTCGCATAAATGTCGCCTACCTGTTAGTACAGTTGGTTCACCGTTAGTGGTCAGGATGGTAGGCTCATAAGCTTGAAGTAGAAGCTTAGCGGTATATCGATCCTTAATTGCAAGATTTGTTGGGACAAACCGACGATTACTTTAGTTTTGAAATCGTTACCGTAGGTTCCTTAGGCATGTATATACTTGCTGTACTGATGATAATCATAGAACGAGTCGTTAGAGGACGTAGTTGTTATCCTTGCTTTATCATAAACTGACATTAGGAGTATGAATATCCGTAGTCATTGTAAGAATATAGGACACGGTCATACTTGTTAGTAGTACTGGTGTATAACTTAGACTTTAGTAGGAAGACCTCGCTTAGTAATGTAATAGAGGTACTTTTGCATTGAGAATTTCTGTTGCCATAGTGTAATCATTGCCTCGTCATTTCATGTAGATCACGAACAGGTAGACTTCGTACTCGTCGGCAATCCGGAGTACGACGAGGTGATCGAGGAGTACGAGGAGGAGCTTTTCACGCAGGAAGGAGACCAGGAGCCTGTTGGTACTGACTTTGCTGACTCGGCAACTGCCCAAGGCAAGCCCCGGTGCATAACCCTATTTTTAAATGATCACTGAATATATTTATATGATATGCATTTACGTTACAGGCATTTTATCGAAACTACATGCATAGATATATCCACCATGAGTCCTACTAGTGCAGGTCGAGTAGCTGCTATGCTCAGGATGTCGGTAGCGTGAGTAACCTGCCGTTACTCGCAAATAGGTGATTACACTATGATATCATGATGAAATAATGGAAAGGAAAAATGGTGACCGGACAGGGATGTGGATTTGGGTACTGGTGGGTGTGAGGGGTGGTGTCCTGCGGCCAACAGGGCATAGCTCGGTTACACTTTTTCCCTGTCTGTGTCGATTAAGGACCGGTCGTTGCATATGACTCTAGGCAAGTCACAGACTATTGTCCCGAGCACATACTTGGGTATGGGCGCAGGGAAGACTTGCTGCTCTCTTGTCGTGGATCCGGCTCTTTCCGGACCGACTGATGGGAAGAGGAGGTGGTGGAGGTCCTTGCGCCGCACTGAGTCCGGGATTCAGAGGCGGGGGCTTGGAGTCCAAGTTTGGACGGGGACCTGGACACCCGGGACAAGAGAGTGGTGGGTTAGTCCTGCTTGTGCCTAGGGTACAAGCGGGGCGTGTGTCTTCGGGGCACCCAGCTGGGTACATTGATTCGCGAATCGCCGGGTTATCCGGTACGTCTTGTCTGCGGTTTAGCACCGTAGTAAGAACTGGAAGTGAAAAAGGAGAAGGAACAATATCGATTGCTCAACCCTTGCTTGAAAGTAGAACAGGTGCTTATATAGATTGACTAGATGAAAACTTAATCCGGCTGATGATAATAATGTATCAATAAGGATTCACTATTAGTATTGCTTTTTGCTAAAAGAGAACCAGCAACCATAAAGCCTAGCATATTCCTTGGAGTCGGGAAAGTATTCCCACTGATCGGATAAGTCTTGCGAGTACATTGTGTACTCAGGGTTTATTTACCCCTATTGCAGGTGATGCTTGAGGAGTTCCTTGTGTGGAGGATCCATCTGGTGGGCTCAGACGGAATCCTCGTTATCTTATCGCTAGATGTTATCTTTTAATATTCCGCTGTTTATCATTCCGCACTCTGTATTTGGTATTGTAATAATGTACTTTGAAGAAACTCTAATGTATGAGATGGACTGGTGTTGTAACTCGTTTTCATTATTGGATCCTTGGGATAAATGTGGATCTTTCGGGTTCTCCCTCGGGGTGTGCCCGACGGATACCGCTCGTGGTAGTGGCTTTCGGGGTGCTTAGTGTCTGGTGGAAGACGAGCGCCTCCGTAAGTACGCTATTCCGGGTGGTTCTGCCACATTATAATTCTAACCCTTCGAAATGGATGTTATCTGCGTCCAACCTAGCCACCACCAATGCCCCATGACACATTACTATAGATTTTATTTCTAGAGGTGGCTGAAAAGCCTCTATAGAGACGGCTGCTCTAGCTACCACTGCTTTTCCGCCACTACAAATTAGTTGGGTGCCCAGCCACCTCTAAAAATAGGATTTCTAGAGGCGGATAGAAACAAGAGACGTCTCTATAAGTCGATTTGTAGAGATGGTTGTATTTCGAGCCACTTCTACAAATAGCTTCTTAGAAAATCATAAATCTAGAACGAAAAAATAGCAAAAAAAAGTTTTAAAACCTCGGGGGACACCACCAGGCAGCCTCACGCACGCGTCGTCGCTAGTCGCACGATTTTTCGCTCATACAGAGAACCAAATAGCATCTCAGTTTTTATTTTTGCATCCACTCATGCAATTTCACCAAACACCTTCTTTTTTCTAAAATACGGTTCCACTCCACCTACATCCACTTAGCTAGGATATACGATGCAACCTCCGTCCACCAATCAAACACACCCTAGTGGAGCCCAGAGCTAAGAGTTCTTAGAACAACTCCAGCACGACCCCTACTTGAGCCTCCACTGCTAAATATGAGTGCCTAAGGCAAAAACTGTGTTCCAAATTCCAACAGGACCCTACCTGAACCCCCAAATTTAGATGGGCACCCAAATCCTTCTAGGGACCCCATTCCTAGGGGCTCAGCTTCAAGCCCACATCCTACGGTTTCATCTGTTTCTTCCCCACGCTTCCACGGTACCGCCCCTCCTGGCCATGTGTAAGGTCGAGATGGCGGACTAGAGGGGGGGTGAATAGTTCTTTCTAAAATTAATCGCGTCGGCTAACCGAAATAAGTGCGGAATTAAGACTATCGGTCTAGCCAAGACTACATCCCTCTATCTATGTTCTCTAGCACCTTCCAAAGATACTAATTAAGCAACAAAGATGCCGGGCTAGCTAGAGCTTACCTAACCAATTCTAGAAGCAAGGTCACACAAACCTATGCCAATAGTAATTTAAGCAACAGAGGAGCTCCTACACCTGCTAGTAAGCAAAAGCACAAAGCCAACTAAGCTCACTAGCAATGCTCAATAACAAGGCAACCAATGCCAAATTAGAGAGCGCAAATACTTAGCTACACAAACTAAGTAATGTGACTAACAAGGTTACACAAACCAAATTAGCCACGCAAGGGAGCTACTTCTATGCTACACAAGCAAGAAGATAACTAGTAAGCTACACAAGCTAACTAATTACAAGAGCAACTACACAAGCACAATGTATATGAAATATAAATGCAAGCTTATGAAAGGGGATTGCAAACCAACGGGAAGAACAAGGTTGACACGGTGATTTTTCTCCCGAGGTTCACGTGCTTGCCAACACGCTAGTCCCCGTTGTGTCGACCGCTCACTTGGTGGTTCGGCGACTAATTGGCATCACCCGCCAAGCCCGCACGTTGGGCACCGCAAGAACCTACCCCAAAAGTGAGGGTAGCTCAATGACACGCTCAACTAGAGTTGCTCTTCGTGGCTCCCACGGGGCGAGCACAATGCCCCTCACAAAGCTCTTCTCCAGAGCACCGTACAAGCTTCTTGTGAGCTTCGACGGAGACCACCACCAAGCCGTCTAGGAGGTGGCAACCTCCAAGACTAACAAGCACCACCGGCTTGCAACTCGATCACCTAGTGCCACTCGATGCAACCTCACGATACAATCACACTAGAATCGCTCTCTCACACAATCGGATGATCACTATCAAGCATATGTGAGATGGAGGGCTCCCAAGCACTACTACACAAGCCACCAAGGCTCTAGTGTGCTAAGCTACTGGCCCAAGGCTGACCATGGCTTCTATTTATAACCCCACAAACAAATAGAGCTGTTACCCCTTCACTGGGCAAAACTCGGGACGATCGGACGCTCCGGTCCGATCGACTGGACGCTGGACCTCAGCGTCCGGTCGTGCGATGCACGCCACGTGTCCCCTTCTTCAAACGCTGTTCATTCGATCTCAACGGTCATCTGACGACTGGACGCTCTAGCTTGAACTGACTGGACGTAGCAACCCTAGCATCCGGTCGTTTCTAGTAAGGTACCGGACATGACCGGACGCGTCCGGTCGGTCGCGATCAGATGCAGCACCAGCGTCCGGTCACCTCCAGCAACACTACTCTGCCTACGCCATCACATGTGACCTTGATCGGATGCATACGATCAGTGTCTGGTCACTTCCAGCGCCAGCGTCCGGTCGATGACCGACGCCTGCATGCTGACTGCCACTATTGACCGGACGCTGGAACCCAGCGTCTGGTCACTACATGACCAGTGTCCGGTCCACTCTATGAGACCCTATCTTTTTAGAATAGGGCGCCAGTGGCACCATCGGACTGTCCGCACTCTACGGGCAGACACTCCATTGGTGGAGTTCCAAACCCTTCTCACCTCCGTTCCATCGCCGAGTTGATCCACATCAACTCCAACTTCATCTCCTTTGGAAATGTGCCAACACCACCAAGTGTACACCACTATGTGTATGTGTGTTAGCATTTTCACAATCATTTTTCAAAGGATTAGCCACTCAACTTGCCATGCCACTCAATCCTAGCGACGATGCAAAATTAGATTACTCGAGTGGCACTAGATGACCGATATGCAAACAAGTTTGCCCCTCTTGATAGTACGGCCATCTATCCTAAACCCGGTTACAAACTTCTTTACACACCTATGACCGGTGAAATGAAATGCCCTAGGTTATACCTTTGCCTTGCGCATTCCATTCCATCTCTAATATTGATGCAACACATGCACCAACATGATCAACAATGATATGATCCACTTCATATCATCACGTGATCATATTGGTTCATCGATCTTGACTTCACTTGCTTTTCACCGTTGCCTTCGTCCATCGGCGCCAAGTCTTGCTCAAGCTTCACCGCTACGCGGTCCATTGCTCTAAAGCCTCTGCCTTGCCCTTCACGCTTGCAACCAGTCCATCAAGCCAAGTCTTGTCTTGATCTTCTCCACCTTGATCACATGACTCAATGTCATGTCTTATGTGCAATGAGCTCCTTCATCATCACATGTGTGAGCTTTGCAACATCTCCAAGCCATTTTTACCTTCATGGCATATGTTGCTCACACATATGTACCTATGGACTAATCACCTATGTATCTCACATAAACATAATTAGTCCACCTAGGTTGTCACTCAATTACCAAAACCACATAAGGACCTTTCAATCTCCCCCTTTTTGGTAATTGATGACAACTCTACAAAGATATGGAAATTAAGCTCTTTTGGATTCATGTTGCTTGCCCAAGCAATTTTACCATGTGAAAATGATTTTGGACAAGTACCACAAACCCGAGATGGTAGTATTAGCTTCCTCTACATATGTGCTAGAGTGTTTGATTTGAAGCTCGCACATATACATAGATTAAAATTGTGAGAGAGTAATTACTACTAAATGATGCTAAGGTATATAGAATAAACCTTTGAAGCGTGTACCAATCGGAGTTGCACCTTTAAGTTCATCCTTATCACCATGGTTAGCTAGATATCACTTGGAAATAAAAGCATTAGATACCTTGTGAGATCAACATTAAAAGCAAGGTACTAGCATCACTTGAAAAACATACCAAGTGTCTAGCTATCATCCTATGCATGCTAGTTATCAAATCATCATTCAAGTTCTACAACTAGCATACACCACACAAGTATGCATATTGAATTTGAAAGCTTATGTAATGCAAGCAAGCACATGAATATGCACATATCAAATGCAATCAATCAAAGTTCATGAGCTTGCTCCCCCTACTTGTGTGCTTCTCTTGTCCAAGAATTTTGATCCATCTCTTTTCTTCAATGTTGCTCCCTCTTTATCCATATCCATTTCTAATCTCTACTTCTTTGAGCTTCTATATCTTATCTCTCCCCCTTGTATAATCTCAATCTCAAAGCTTTCATATCTTTGTACAATCTCTTCCCCTTTGTCATCAATTTTCATAAAAGGTGAGCTTCTCATTGATGCAAAGGTATACATTTGGGGTAGATGATTGAGGCTTGAATCTTGCATTTTTTATGGACATCACTTGATTGTTGGAATGACACCACTTGTAGATACCACTTGTATCTTGTGTAAGGCTTCTTGAGATACCACACATAGGATCTTTGATCTTGATACCAATTTGTGTGACACCTCCCCCTATGTGATAGCATGGGTCATCCATTTGATACACTTGAGCTCTTGTAGGTGAGGGATGCATTCTTCATTGAGGATCACTTGTGGAACCATGTTCTTGCATGATTGATATTATGTGTAGATGTGATATCACTTGAAAGAATCTTTTAGTATGGAACCACTTGTTTGATTTTTTTAATAAAAACTATTTCTTGAACATTTGCTTATCTTCATGAGTACCACTTATAGGATATCACTTGTGAGTTGATCTAGACATCATTTATAGATTCTTGATAAAATACTTAAGTCTAGATACCATTTGAAACAAACAAACAAACTAGATATCCATTTGTATTGTTGTCTTGTGCTTGTACTCTTATCACTATCATAAGCTTCTATGATTTACTTGAACTAAATTGATTTGCCTAAGCTTCCAAGTTCGGTTTAAACCAATGACAAGCTTCTTCACACCTCTTGCAAGGGTTATCTTGCCAATATTGTACTTGTCACTTGTTAGTAATTCAAATTGAGTCAAGTACTTGGGTTCACTAGCTCATGAACAAATTCATGTACTAACCACTAGATCAAGTAATCATTCAAACAATAGTGGTAGGCTATAAATTTAAGCATTTCATTTGTTATGCATGATCCTATGAAGCATGTACTATATGCACTAACTGCATACTAGTAAGAGATAAAATGATCATGCATATTACAATGATACCTTTGCTATATTGGAGTAGAGGATAGTCACATAGATTCTAATTCATTACTTCAATAGCAATGTGAAGTCCAATTATAAGCTTAGTGAAGACCAATAGATACCATGTTGAATTTCATTCTTCACCCATATGAAATGAATACCACTTATGATTAAGTGCACTTTCTTGTTGTGGTTGGCTTGCTTTATCTTTTGATTTTTGCTTGCATGAGAGCATCAATTTGAGAATATCACTTGAAATATCATGACTAGCTCTCTTTTGGATGTTGCTTGCTTTTTCTTGATCAACCCTTTTGATTGCTTCAACTAAGCATCTCAGATGTTCCTCAAATCACCACTTCTATGTTAGCCTTCCAAGTACCACATTTGGTTTACCTACTCATAGGCGGCAAGCCCCTACACTAGGGAGAAGTGACCTCTCTCTCCAAGAATTATTCTTGATACTCACTTGAAATGACTTGATTGATTGATTCAAGTGATGGACTTAACTTGGTGAGTAACCTTGATTCCTTCTTTAAGTCATTTTCTTTCTTCTTGTTTAAGTCCTTTTCTTTCTACCAAATGATTTTCAATAGTTACTAGAACTTAAACTTCACTTCATCTTGAGTTTGATCTTGATCTTTCAATTTGAGTACCGAATGTGTGCAAAGTACACTCCACAATCAAATGGCCTTGTACTCTTTGCTTGTCATGCTTCTAGATCATCTCAAAACCAAACTTAGGTACCTCAATTACTTATAAACATGTTTCCAACTTGAGGACCTTTCAATCAAAGTGACTCTAGATCAATCCAACATTTGTTACTTTTCTGACAGATTTTATACCCTTTAAATAAATAAGCATATCTCCCAAAGTACAAATCCAAATACCACTATATTTGGTGGAGGTGTGCAATACTAAGTTACCTAGCATCTGTAAAAATTTTAGCTTCATTTGACTTCTAAATTGCTATCAGATTTCAATTCTTCCACCACTGCTACATGCTGAAAACAGCTGCACTATAGCTGACAAGATCCACTCCAAAACCGAAGCATTTCTTATCCAATTCTCATGAAAATTGTACAACATCTTATACCATAAGCCTAGAGTATGTACACCAATTTTTATGCCAATCCAATAAGTGTTGATTACTCAAACATGGCTAAGATCACAGCTCACTCAGATTTTCAATATAGGACATATTTCAATCACTTGAGCTATACTTCATCAAATATGAATCAAACTTGAAACTAACTCGTTTGAATACTTTCACAAGATATAAATCCATTCAATCCACTTACTAAATGTCATCTTATGAACTTATCCAACACAAATCAATCCAAACTTGACTAATAATCAATTATCCATTCAATCATCTCATAGCAAGCAACATTGCATATTTATCCAATTCAATCAACTCATATGCACCCAAATGAAATGATCAACAAGAGATATACCTTGGTTAGCTCATGATCATCCAACTAGCAAGCTTTAACTCAATTATTTGCAAGTCATCAAATATATCCAATGAATTACCAACAACTTGAATTATAGCACTTGTATATTGATAGCACTTGGACTTCACTCAATTTTCTCTTGGCATTGGGTTTGGATGTGCACTAAGCTTCATAACTTGACTCAATATATGATGATCAATATGAAATCAATTGAATCAAGTCTCCAATGCCGATGGTACCTACAATTAATCATCCACTTTTTGATGGTACCCAAACAAGTTTGGGTCCTCTCAAATTAGGAGCAACATACTTAGGCAACGCCTTAGTATGAGTAGCGGGATGTTTTGCAATAGCAATCATAGAGGTACCATTACCATCCTTCCTAAGCACATCATGATCATCAATTGAAATGGGCTTAGAAATTTTACCTAGGGGACATAAATGTGCCATGTGTCCCCTTTCCCGGCATGAGTAGCACTTTCTCTTTGATTGAGCCTTCTCTTTCTTGCTCATGTGGTGCTTCTCATTGCCTTGCCTCTCATGGATTACTTGAGCCTTCTTCTCAAGCTTGGTAGGACACTTAGAGGCAAAGTGTCCCGTACTTCCACACTTGAAGCACTTGATGCGAGCATAATCTTTTTTCTCATCTTCATTCTTGCTCATCATCTTGGCATCTTGAGTTTACATTGGATGCCTTGCCTTTCCACCCCTTCTTGTTTTCTTCTTCTTTATTATCAAATCATCACCATCTTCATGGTTGATCTTGATTTGCTCTTGGGGTGTCTTCTCTTGCTCAACTTGTGGCTTTGGTTGAGGCTCTTTTAGTTGCTTCACCAATTGCTTGGTTGGGCACATTGAGGTAAGATGACCCCAAGTGCGGCACTTGAAGCACTTAACATGCCTTAGCCTCTCTTCTTCTTTCTTCAACTTGAGCATTTCTTCATTGGGATAACCATTTGCAAGATGTCCCACTTCATGGCACTTGAAGCACATGAAATGAGAGAGCTTCTCTTGTTCTTGCTTCTTCATTTCTCTTTCATATCTTCTCTTGCTCCATCTTTTGCCCTTGATCTTGCTCTTGTTGAAGCCAATGCCATTTGTGTCATTGTGGCTTTCTTGATGATTGACTTTGCTAGTCTTGAAGCCGACTCTACTCTTGTCACCAAAGTTTCTTTGAGTCTTCAACATATGCTCAAAGGTGATTTGAGAGTTGTAGCACCTCTCTAACTTGTTGCTCAATTTCTTCACTTGTTCATTTAGCTCATTGTTCTCCTTCAAAAGGTTAGTCTCACAAGACATAGAAGTAGAACAAGCATCTATATGTGAAGAGCATGGCATATCTAATAAATCATCACAAGAGGTGGATACATGCTTGTTGCCTACATCACAAGGGTTAGCAACATTTTGCAATTTATCATTTGATCCATGTGATGAGCTCTCATTATTTTTAAGTTTCTTTGTAAACACTTTAATGAGAGAAGCATGTTGTTGTAATAATTCATCATGAGATGCAAGTAGTGTCTCATGATTCAATTTTAGCTCATCATGTGAAGATTTATAAGCATCAAGTAATTTCTTATGTTCTTCACAAGAGTTCTTTAGAAATGAGTTTTCATTTTTTAAGTTCAATGTTTTAGCTTTCTCATTATCTAAAGACATGGTCATGCTAGCAAGTCTACTAACAAGCTCATCATATGAATCAACATGATCAACCACATTATCATTTGATATCTTGGTGTCACCTTGTAATATGAGACAATGTGGTGTAGTTGGAGAGCTTGTAGTAGCATCATCATCATGGCTTGAGCATGAACCAACATCACCATCAAGTGTGCATGGGGTAGCATCATCACTTGCAACACTTGTGGCATCATCAACCTTGTCAAGTAAACTTGTAGTAGATCGATCATCATCATCATCACTTGACCATGAGGTGGAGCAATCTTCCACAATCACCAAATTGTGGTTATGCTCAACACACTCATGCACCTCCTTCTTGAATTTGCCATCATCCCATGTGGAGGAATCACCGAAGGTTTCCTTGATGGACTCCCATATCTCACGAGCGGTTCTCTTGATGTTTACTTGTTTCATCAAATCAAAGCTTAAAGCATCCATTAGAAAACAACAAGCATGTACATCAAATTCATAGAGAACTCTTTGAGCTTTAATGAGATTTCTATGGTCCAAGACATGGGTGAGACCACTTGTGACAACCCACCAAAATTTAGGTCCCTTTGCACGAAAATGATCAAGCATGTGATTTTTCCAAAGTACAAAGTTTGTGCCATAAAAAATGTGTGCCTCACAAACATCTAGCCCATTAGACGCCATCATCTCGGGTCAGTGAAGACCACAAATGAGAGACCTGGCTTTGATACCACTTGTAAGGTCGAGATAGCGGACTAAAGGGGGGGTGAATAGTCCTTTCTAAAATTAATCGCGTCGGCTAACCGAAATAAGTGCGGAATTAAGACTATCGGTCTAGCCAAGACTATACCACTCTATCTATGTTCTCTAGCACCTTCCAAAAATACTAATTAAGCAACAAAGATGCCGGGCTAGCTAGAGCTTACCTAACTAATTCTAGAAGCAAGGTCACACAAACTTATGCCACTAGTATTTTAAGCAACATAGGAGCTCCTACACATGCTAGTAAGCAAAAGCACAAAGCCAACTAAACTCACTAGCAATGCTCAATATCAAGGCAACCAATGCCAAATTAGAGAGCGCAAATACTTAGCTACACAAACTAAGTAATGTGACTAACAAGGTTACACAAACCAAATTAGCCACGCAAGGGAGCTACTTCTATGCTACACAAGCAAGAAGGTAACTAGTAAGCTACACAAGCTAACTAATTACAAGAGCAACTACACAAGCACAATGTATATGAAATGTATATGCAAGCTTGTAAAAGGGGATTGCAAACTAACGGGAAGAACAAGGTCGACACGGTGATTTTTCTCCTGAGGTTCACGTGCTTGCCAACACGCTAGTCCCCGTTGTGTCGACCGCTCACTTGGTGGTTCGACGGCTAATTGGCATCACCCGCCAAGCCTGCACGTCGGGCACCGCAAGAACCTACCCCGAAAGTGAGGGTAGCTCAATGACACGCTCGACTAAAGTTGCTCTTCGCGGCTCCCGCGGGGCGAGCACAATGCCCCTCACAAAGCTCTTCTCTGGAGCACCGCACAAGCTTCTTGCGGGCTTCGACGGAGACCACCACCAAGCCGTCTAGGAGATGGCAACCTCCAAGAGTAACAAGAACCACCGGCTTGCAACTCGATCACCTAGTGCCACTCGATGCAACCTCACGATGCAATCATACTAGAATCGCTCTCTCACACAATCGGATGATCACTATCAAGCATATGTGAGATGGAGGGCTCCCAAGCACTACTACACAAGCCACCAAGGCTTTAGTGTGCTCAGCTACCGGCCCAAGGCTGACCATGGCTTCTATTTATAACCCCACGAACAAATAGAGCCGTTACCCCTTCACTGGGCAAAATTCGGGACGATCGGACGCTCCGGTCCGGACGATCGGACGCTCCGGTCCGATCGACCGGACGCTGGACCTTAGCGTCCGGTCGTGCGATGCACGCCACGTGTCCCCTTCTTCAAATGCTGTTCATCCGATCTCAACGGTCATCTGACAACCAGACGCTCCAGCTTGAACTGACCGGACGCAACAACCCCAGCGTCCGGCCGTTTCCAATAAGGTACCGGACATGACCAGACACGTCCGGTCGGTCGCGATTGGACGCAGCACCAGCGTCCGGTCACCTCCAGCAACACTACTCTGCCTGCGTCATCACACGCCATCTCGACCTTACACCATGCCACTTCCCGGTTTGAACCATTGTCCGAGACTGCGTTGCTCATTGGGGACCACCGCCGCGCCACTAGCCACCTGTCGTGCTAGCATCGGGTCACCGCGCTTGTTGCCGCCAGCTAGGTCTACAGTGGGCCCGATGCCCACACTGCTGCCCGCCTAGCCCTCGTCGAAAACTGGCTCACTCGAGTCTGGTGCGCCTCCACACGACCACCTTCCCGATGCGTGGCAGTGGCTGAAGGCGTTCGTCTCAGTGGCCAATAGACACCCAATGCGCGTTCTTCCTCCCGATGATGGTTGGAGGCACTTGGGGTCCGGTGAGGCCCGCCTCTTCCCTTGACTACCGGCGCGTGGGATCTGGGGGCGCGATCTCCGCAACGGCTGGCGCAAAGCTACGAGATCGAGGACGGGAAAGAACCGAGCATGGCAAGTGGGGCCTATATAACAATGTCTATTAGGATGAATTCAGGGGCTTTTACTTGAGAGCTTCTGCTAGAGCAGATGCAAAAAATTAGGCCCTAAAAAATGAGGATTACTCTCAAATCAAAAGTAGAGGTCCTGATTTGAAGGCTACTGCTAAAGATGTTCTTAGGCCTCGTTCGCTTCTCTTATAATCCGTACTTTTCAGCTTGTTTTTTCAGCTGGAACAATATTTTTCTCTCACAACAAATTAGCCGGAACAGTATTTCAGCTTGTTTTTTCAGCGAAGCGAACGGGGCCTTAGAGAAGCTTGATTTAGAGCAAAACCAAAGTGACTTATAATCCCATGTCCCAAAAAGTTTCAAGGTTGACATTTTGCGGTTGAAGATCAAACGATTTCAACTTGGTTCATAGCTCTTCAACTTTGACCAAATCCGTATAAAAATACTAACATTTATAAAACTAAATAAATATTATTAGATTCATTATAAATATATTTTAAGAATAAACTATTTAAAGACATACGTATCGATATTATTTTTTATAAACTTTACAAACCCAAGAAAATTTGATTTGTTTACAATTTGTTTTCACAGATGGAAGGAGCAATGTGTAACGGAGAGATTTCACGGAAGTTGTTCTATCCGCCGAAAGCCTCGAGCACAGCGGCTATGATTTTGGTCTCGTGGTTGTAGCCTCACTGCTAGCCCAACTCAAGACCGGCGCAGCCGCACCGAGATTAGCCGAACCGCAAAATCAAGGGCGATCGGTTTAATCACTCAGCTCGATATATCGAGGTGTAATTCCAAGGCTGCTTTTGTGCATCCGAGATGAGCTAGTGCGATGGACGGGGTGTGGCCATTTTTTATTCCTCTTTAGGTCTTGTTTGTGTGTGTGTGTATATATATATATATATATATATATATATATATATATATATATATATATATATATATATATATATATATATATATATATATATATATATATATATATATAAAACATGCGTTCGAGTGGATTAGAGTAAAATTAAACTAAATTTTATTTAATTTTACTCTAACACACATGGATTAAAGTGAACATGCAAACATCAAACGAGCCCTTACCGAAACTGCCGGCCAATAGACTGCAGACCAGCCGGTTGTGTGAGTGTGACTATCTGTAGTGTGTGTATTGCTACTCGGCACCAGGTGAACGAAGTCACGAACATAAGAATTCCAATCAATCTTGAGCCGATACTCCAAATCACTGGAACGCAGTCTCTCAGGGATGGTTGCCATCAAGAAAATCAAAATAAATCCTGTTCATAAATTTCACAAAATCTTCAGAGATACGCACAGAACTATTCAGTTACTCGTCAAAAGGATTGAAAATGTTCTCACGTTACACGTGTTATTAGGGTCGAGCCCCACCTGTCAGAGGCTTTCCCAGCGTAGGGGCTGTTTGCGCCGCGAGTCTCGGGCAACGCGAGGCCCACGCCACGCCATGCACGGGCTGCACGCTGCGCGCAGGCCCCAGGGGCAGGGCGGCGGTTCCCCAAGCGCATCGGCATCGCCATTAGATTAGCGAGGAGGAGTAACCCCTTTGTTGATCCACCCGAAAAGCGTATCCTTTTACCACCAAACCTTTGCCTTTGACCCGTCCGTCCCACCCTCGCACACCCTTTGTCTCCTTTGCACTTGGCCTCGCCCTCGCCGCCTGAATCCCCACAAGCCCCCACACCAATCACTCGCCCTCGCTCTCAGTACCAGGGGATAGCCGCTATGCAGCTCAGGTCCGCGTCGCGCCATCGCCATGGCTCGGTCATGTGAGTCTCCTACAGGTACAGGAGGCGCCGTCTCTCACCTCTCAGTCAGCACCGGCAGCGCCATGGCCGCTCCTCGGTCCTGCTAGCAAAGGTACCTCCTCCTCCTCCTTCTCCCCCGCTCGCCGGCTGACTGGTTGAATGAATGACCGCCGGCTGACTGATTGATTCGGGTGTCATTTTCCCCAGGTGGGGATGACCATTCCTGATCTGTTGCTTTAATGCCTCCCCCCATCACTTTCCAGATCCAACCCACCACCTCCTCCTCCTCCTCCCCCCGCCCTCGTCTTTATAAATCTTCCGCTGCCGCATTCACTGGCCACCGGAGTTATCAGTGCCCCCATGTCCTGACGCGGACGAGGGCGGAGCACACCACGCGCGGATGTGCTGTGCTGTTGCCTCATGATTCCGGTGTGCTCCATCATACCTGCCTCTCCCCTTCTTTTTTTCCGGGGGGGTGGAGAGAAAAGCGGGGGCAGCGAGTTGTGCGTCTTGTGAGCTCGCAGCTGTTCCAGGTTGCAATGCCTCTGCTGCTCGTGCTTTAGTTTAGTCTGCCCCCCGCCCCCCTTTTCTTCCCGTTCGCTTTGGTTGGGACATCTGATTTTTTTTCCCTTTCTTTGCTAATCTCTCTGGCGCTGGCCCACTTCGCGCACACCTATTTTGTGGGGGATGCCGGGGTGGGGGCTTGTGATTTTTGAGCCCTCGTTCTAGTGCTTGGCCTTTTGGGGGAGTGTTGATGCGGCGTTATGGGGCGCTGGATCTGTTGTCAAACGCGTGCTCGTAGCACTCGCACTAGCTTGTCGGGGAGCCTGCGAGGTGATTTCTTGCCCAAGGATCCTGAAAAGGCTCCTCTTCTTCTTTTCCTTTCTATCTCTCACATAGGTATCCGCCGCCGTGTGTTTGCTTTGCTCGTGTTTGCTTTGCTCGTTTTCTGCCTGTCGTGCTCGTTGTGGATTAGTGTTTCCTTGTTCATTTATTTCGTTTTTGTTGGATTGCTCACTCTGCAACCTGGTTTTCTTGCAGAACCTTTTGTAGTTCTGTTGCTAACGTGGCTAATTGATTTTCAGATCAGGAGTTGGGGATTGTGCTGCCACTCTGCTGAAAGTTTAGAGAAGGTGGAGAAATTGTGGTGTTTCCGCGCCTGTTAGAGTCTGCACTTCTGTGTTCCTGATCAACTGCTCCTACGCGATTGCTGTCTTCTCAAATCTGTCTCGCCAAGCATGGCTGGGCAAACGGCAAAGGCAAAGGAAGCAGGAAAAGATGACAGACAAGAACCCGGAGCTGAGGTGACGAAAGAGAAGCTACCACCGTCCCACCAGCAGCAAGAGTCTCCACCTTCTGTGGTGGACAAGGATTCTTCAGGTGTCTCTTCAGTCCCTGGCGATGAGTCGCCGCCGGTCCTGGATGGGGATTCAGGTGAGTTGAAAGTGGAGGAAAACTTGGATGGTAATGGGAATAAGGAAAAGAAAACGTCCCAGAAGAGCAGTACAAGTGACGGCTTCACTTCTGCTAAAGTGAGTGATGGGACAAGTAGTTTGAGGAAGACCAGTGGTAGTGCGACGATGAGTACACGGGCTGATTTCACTGAGAGTGGGAAGAGCAGCATGTGCCGTGCGAGCACGGGCAGTGATATTAGTGATGAGAGCTCCTGCAGCAGCATGAGCAGTGCCACCACGAAGCCACACAAGGGGAATGATTCAAGGTGGGAGGCGATCCATGTGGTCAAGTCCAGGGATAATGTTCTTGGTCTGAATCATTTTAGGCTGCTTAAGAAGTTGGGTTCTGGTGATATAGGAAGTGTGTACCTCTCTGAATTGAGTGGTACACGAAGTTACTTTGCAATGAAGGTTATGGATAAGACTTCTTTGGCGAGTCGGAAGAAGCTGCTTCGAGCTCAGACTGAGCGGGAGATCCTGCAGTCCCTGGATCATCCATTTCTACCAACCCTGTATACTCATTTTGAGACAGATAAGTTTTCATGCTTGGTTATGGAATTCTGCCCTGGAGGGGACCTTCATACTCTTCGCCAAAGGCAGCCTGGGAAATATTTTTCAGAGCAAGCAGCAAAGTATGTACTTCTGCTAACAATAAGTTCAATATCTTGCGTAATTTGCTGGTTAGCTTTTTATTTATTTATTTAATCAGGAGTGCTTATCTGCAGGTCAACATGTTTGCATTGCAATTTTGTTCTATCATCATTTTGTGTGGAATGATTTTTTTGTACCCACATGGTCAGGTGCATATGCAATGTTTATGCATTTTCATGTGCTAACGCAAACATGTTTATTGCTGTTGATTCAGGCGGTGAGATACTGTTGTATGCCCCTTCAGAAGTTTCTCGTTGCATTTATATGTTGATACAATTCTACAATAGTTTAGATACTCATTGGATGGCATCTATCTTGAGATGCTTTAGGTGCTAATGTTGAAATTCTGATCTATTTATAAATTTGTGCTATTTTCTGGCTTCATTAAAATGACTTTAACTTATTTGGCACTGATTAGATATCTTGATGTTTCAGGTTCTATGTAGCAGAGGTGCTCCTTGCATTGGAATACCTGCATATGCTTGGGATTATATACCGTGATCTTAAACCAGAAAATGTCCTCGTTCGGGAAGATGGCCACATCATGCTGTCAGACTTTGATCTCTCTCTTCGCTGTTCAGTAAGCCCAACGGTGATCAAGTCTGCAAATCCTGGCCTAGATGCAATGCAGAGGAACAATGCAGCATACTGTGCCCAGCCTGCTTGCATCGAGCCATCCTGCATTCAGCCCTCTTGTGTAGCTCCAACTACTTGCTTTGGCCCCCGGTTCTTCTCCAAATCTAAATCCAAGTCCAAGTCCAAGAAGGAGAAGTCAAAGCCTGATGCTCCAAACCAAGAGAACCTCTTCCCAGAGCTCATTGCTGAGCCAACTGATGCTCGCTCGATGTCCTTTGTTGGCACCCATGAGTACTTGGCCCCAGAAATAATAAAAGGGGAGGGCCATGGAAGTGCTGTGGATTGGTGGACCTTTGGCATATTCTTTTACGAGCTTTTGTTTGGCAAGACCCCTTTCAAAGGTTCAGGCAACCGGGCTACACTCTTCAACGTTGTTGGCCAGCCCTTGAGGTTCCCAGAGTCCCCAATAGTGAGCTTCTCTGCGAGGGACATGATAAGGGGATTGCTAGTCAAGGACCCACAGCACCGACTTGGGTACAAGCGCGGTGCTACCGAGATAAAACAGCATCCTTTCTTCGAGGGCGTGAACTGGGCTCTCATAAGGTGCGCGAGCCCTCCAGACATACCAAAGCCTGTTGAGCTTGAGTGTCGCCCAAAGCAAGTGCCATCAGCAAATGGAAAGGTCGCGCCAGTCGCTAACCAAAAGGGGCCAGATAATTATCTAGAATTTGAATTCTTCTAGGGATTTTTTTTGTGATTTCTGAACTGAAAGAGTGCATCTGGGGTGATGTTGTGAAAGAAAGTGAAAGATGATGAGGCTGATGAGCTACTCTAGGCATGTGCTTGGCTGGATTTTTTTTTCTGCCATTAGACTGTATGCTCGTTTCAGGTATCCGAGTTGTTTTTTTTTTTTCCTGTTGAACTGCTTAACTCTAGGGTGTACTCAATCCATCATGTATGTTGCAATTTTCAGAACCCGCCTATGGTACTTGAAATGGATTTCAGGGCTACTTGCTCCAGCTGGCTGTGTAATTGCTATTGTACTTTTGTAATTGATGCTTCCCCTTAGAACATGTCTTGCTCTACAAATTCTGATATCTGAACATGGCATATTGCCATCGCTACTCATCTCAGTCTGTCGTGAAAAACAGAAATTGTTGTTTGCATTTGTTTGTTGTCCGGAGGTGAGGCCCCGGCAAGGCAATGAAACAAGAAGCTTCGGGCCTGGCTGTTTCGGGCATGCTTACGATCTGCTGCTATTCCTGGCTGAGCCTGTTCGGGAGGCCGTAAACGATCATGGATTATTTACTGCTGGCTGGTTTGGTGTGAAAGAAAAATACTGTTTCTGACTGGAAATTTATGATCGTTTACGAGCAAGCGAACATGCTTGGGCTTGTAACAAATGATTTGTTCCTCAATTTGCTGGATGTTTCAGGCATGCTTGGTATACCTTGAATGTTTCGGGCCTGGCTGAACTTCAAGACCAGGCCAGCCAGAGCCTGGTTTAGCGCATGCACTGACTGATGCACATGCACCTGAGCAAGTTTGTTTTATTGACTCGTTGAGCCGAGTGCAGCCTGTTCGTTTCGGCTTATACAATCGTGGATTATAAGCTACAACAATATTTTTCTTTCACACCAAACCAGCCACTTATAGTCCACGATCATTTCAGCTGAAATGAACAGTGCATAGATACAGAGCGTTGTGTGTCCTCCGCATGTTTCATCGCTTCTAGTGAGCCAGGCCGGCTAGAAATGAAGGAAATTTTCATTTATGCGAAGCCAGCCTCAGAGCCAACTTTTCCATCTGCAGGAACAGGCCAAATTATTGTCCAGTTAACCAAACACACAAACCATCCGGATTGGGCTACTCAATTGTCTTCGGCTTTATTTATGGAGGGAGGTATGTTAGGAACTTGTTGGGCTACTCAATTGGCAAGTGGGCTGGTGCACTAAACATGTCTTCGCTCGGCCTTCCCAGCAAACAAGCAACATGAGCATTGAGCACTCCTCCAATACAAAAGGTAACCACCAGCACGAGAGTTTAAAAAAAAAAAAGAAACCCACCAGCACGAGAGAAGGCATCGAAGGACCAAACGACGAAACCAGCCCCGGCGAGCTCTGCTCGATTCTATCCGCTTTCACCTTCTTTTTCCTCCCATCTACTATCTCTACTATACGTAGATACTTCTAGTTCCTCTTTTCGAAAAAAAGATACTTCTAGAACCTCTAGAAACTAGTGTTGTTTTGTTTGGGTGGAGTTGTTGACTGGAGTGTGCGATTTTCCATGGTATTGAATAGTAAGGTGTAATATATATGGTTTTTTGTTTGCTCTTGTTATATGGTTGCGGTTCTATTTAATATCAAATTTGTAACTTGATGAATGGGATCCTCTAGAAATTCTAGAAAAGACACTAGGACCCATTATTGATTATAGTGGAAATTGGAATGCGTTGGTTGGTTTTGTTGGGTTTTTTACTCTTCAAATTGAGAAGTATTTTCACATAAATCGTTGTCATTTGTGTATGCGATTGGTAATATTCATGTTGCTTATTGGCTGTCACAAGAGGAGTGACTAATTAGCTACCTCATTTTTATGCTCTTAGAAGTTTTCAATGATCTACCTCGTTGATTTGATATAAACCTGTTCATAGGCCACATTTACCCGCTCGAAAAAAACTCGACCTGACCCATCAGACCATCAAGTTAGATTCGATCCATTATTTTCAACTCAACGCCTGATCCAAGGTGAAAACCGCCGATCCAATATAAGCATGCGTTTGGTTTTGGGACCATGCGCGTTGGGTTGGAGCCAACCCAGTTTTCTGGGTTGGAGTGAACCCAGTTCTTGTTTGGTTGCAGGGTTGGGTTGGACCCAGTTTCTTGTTTGATTGGAGGATAAAGTGGGTTGGAGTGGTTCCATCTCTTGTTTGGTTTGTGGATGCGGGTTGGACAGTGAATATGCTCACCTTCTTGGTGAGATTACCACACACACATTAGCTGCCAAAATTCAACACACACACGTTCAACAATTCAACGATTCACCAATTCTTAACCGGAGCTGTTCGTTGAGCACACCATTTCACCAATTCAACAATTCACCAATTTTCATTTGCTCAAGGGACAAACAAACAAACAATTGACATGCTCATTTTCTTTCTGCTTATAAACACATGCAAAAAAGCCAAAAGCCTGTCCCTTGAGCACACCAATTCAACAATTCAACAGAGGCGGCAAGCAGGAACACCAAATCATATATCTTGAGCAACGTTAATCAAGTTCAAGCCTTACTTACATATACCAAGTTCAAGGCAATACAAGTTACACCACGTTCAAGCCTTACATAATATAAGTTCAAGGCTTACACACTGACATAAGATTCAAGTTCTAACAAAAGAAACATCTCACACATCTAAATCACCCTTACATTCCAGGGAGCTTCTCAGCGATGAACATTGTGACCCAATTTAACTTGTGCTCAAATGGCAGTTTATAGAAAGCTCTGCCAATGTGAGGATTTGCCACCAAATGAGCATAGTAGAAAGATATGTGTGCTGAATTAAAACCAGGAACTTGGTTCAAGATGTCAAATAGGTCATCTGGTAGCTCATTATCAAGTTTAGCAACCAATTTTATGGCAGCGGCAAGGTTCTCACCTACACTTTTGAAAGCGGCAACCAGCCCATCCTCCTCCATTTCAGCTACCTTGGCCTTCTTACTTGGTCTACTAGCAGAAGATGTTGCCCCTTGAGTGCTAGGCCCATCACTTGGACCATGCCCAATAACCTCATCCCCCTCTTCTTGACTTTCAACCTAATCATCCTCTCTACCTAGAGGTGCACTTGAGCCTTTTGCAAAGTTTCCAGTAGCCATGGTATTGCCAAATATTGCCTCCATCTCTTTGTAGTGCAAGAGGGGCTTGTTCAAGAACTCAGCATCAGCCTTGTGATCCTAGACATGGAGGACAAATAAGTTAATATAATCTAACACTGGTCAATGAATCAAGAACTAAGCAAAAGATGGTAAGTTTACATGGACATGGCCGTTGTAGTGCTCCTCATCTGGTGTAATCATGCAGTTTTCTTCATTAAAGAGGGCACCACTCAATTTCTTCAATCTATTTATCTTTGCATACCTTTTTCTGCCAAGTTTTCAAATGATTCTTGACTTGCTCACCAGTGAACCTTGTGGTGAACTTCTCATTGATAGCCCTAGCACAACCATTGAAAAGGTGTTTCTTAAAGCCCTTTGATGTCTTCAAACCAGCAACCACCAAATCATTGAGGTGAGAGAGCATTAAAGCAGACATTGTTGATGTCCACGCAGCATGCCCATTAGTTCCCCCACGCCCTTCAGCTACTTCCTCCATTGTTCTGCCACACAAAAACACAATCAGCAAAAGTAGCAGTACAAAATCAGCACCAAGATGTAGCCAAAATGGACATTAGTATTGTTACAAAATCAGCACCACAATGTCACTCAATTCAGCAAGCAACATGTTCATAAAAATAGCTAAAATTGTTATACAACTAAAAATTGTTATACAAATAGCATGGTGATAAATATGTCCTTACAAATAGCAATACATCAGCCAAGAAAGGCTTAAAGATGTTATACAACTAAAATAAATTCAAGTTTGATACAAATATTAGTTAACATAGTTGTTTTCTCGGTCTGCCCACATCTGATCTGCTAGTTGCTGCCTGAAATTAACCATAGCAGCATGCTCATTTGCTTGGCCAATGCGTGTGGAAGCATGGTTGTAGCTTGGCCAATTAGTATCCTCTGTGAAGAACTCATCACGCCCATCTTGTATGACCCAATTATGAATAATGCAGCAAGCACAAACAATATCTACTTGTGTTGGAAAAGGGAAGAATGGAGTAGCATCATCAAGAATTTTGAATCTCCTCTTTAGTGCCCCAAATGCCCGCTCTACTGTGACACGTAGTGATGAGTGCCTAAGGTTGAACAATTTCTTCTCATTTTGCATTGGATTACTTCCCCATTTGTTTAAGTGGTACCAAACTCCACGAAAGGGGGCAAAAATCCTGGTTTGGCTCCATATCTAGCATCGACTAGGTAGAATTTGCCTATCATTTGAAATTTGGTCATAATACTATAAACTAAAATTTGTATGTAAAAGTTGAGAGTTTACTACTCTATTACCTTGTGGGGCACGAAGGCCATTCTCACATTCTAAAGCATCACGTAAAACTAGAGCATCATGTGCAGCTCCTTCCCAACCAGCCAACACATAGGTGAACCATAGATCAAAATCTACAACTGCCATTACATTTTGTGTGCAAAAGGATTTCCTACCATGAAAGGCATGTTCAATGTTCTTAGGAATAGATGCTCTTACATGAGTACCATCAATAGCTCCAATACAATCCTATTTTTTTGAAAAAGGTAAAGATTAGGGACCATATGAGGTTAGATTAATATAAAATTCAAAACAAAATAGGGATAAGCCTCACACCTTAAAGTAAGGATCCCATCTGTTGTTCCCTACAATTTTGCTTGGAGTGTCCAAAGATAGGGGCCTAATTAGTTCCCCTCGCAGCTCTCCAATAGCACGGAGTACTTTGTTGAAATAGCGGCTAACTGTTTCTCCCGATCTATCAAAATTAGTTCCAACTAACCTATTTCTAAGGTTATGTCCCACTGTATTTAGAAACATACCCACTTGTTGCTCAACACACAAGTTACATGTATCTTGAAGCAAACCACGCTCTCTAAAAAGATTGCAAAACCGAAAGAACTTGCGTCTATTAAGTCTTAACATGTTCAAGCAAGTTGTGTCATCCTTCCAAATTTTGTTGTTTAGATAATCTACTCTCATCCTATCCCTTGCCTCCATAGGCCCATAGGTAATACCAACCCTTCTTCTACATCGTTTACGTTTCCTAGACTAAATAATCACCACCATCATTGACAACAACATGTATGCAGCAATAGCACAAGTTACAATCTTGGTCCTCCTATCCATCTACAATACAAGAATGAACCATCACACAAGTACTCTTCAGCCATGGTCTGAATTATTTGAATGGCAGTGCAAGCTTTCTATAATATTTGAAAACAACATCATGCTTATACTTGACAATTGAAGTATGTTTACAGGAAGTATTATTTGAAGTATACTTGACATTATATGCAACAGATCCACAAATATTTTTTAGACAGATTGGTCTTACCTTGGCAGGGGCAGGCCCGACGCTGGAGGCTTGGCAGGGGCAGGGCCAGTGGTGGAGGCACCGCTTGGCAGGGGCGGTTCGGTCAGGGACGGCGGCGGCAGTCAGGGGTCTGGTGGCGGTCAGGGGCGTGGCTGAGTTCAGGGGCCCAGTGGCGGTCAGGGGCCGACGGCAGTCAGGCACAGCGGAGGGCAGGGGTCTGCCGGATTTTTGAGGGGCGGCGGCGGCGAGATCTACTCCAGAGAAGCTGTGGCCGGGAGAGATGGGAGAGAAGTGCGGCGAGAGAGAGGCGGCGGATGGGGGCCACGGTGCCGGTCAGGGGCGGTGGTGGTCAGGCACGGCGGAGGGCAGGGATCCGCTGGATTTTTGAGGGGCGGCGGCGGCGAGATCTACTCCAGAGAAGCTATGCCGAGAGAGATGGGAGAGAAGTGCGGTGGGAGAGAGGCGTCGGTCAGGGGCGGCGGCGCTGCGCATGGTGCGTCGCGCCTGGCATCAGGGTCGGGGGGGGGGGTGAGAACGGGAGCAAGCGATGAGAGGATTGCGTGAGAGGAACTGGGTCAAAACGGTCCCTCCATTTTGGAGGATTCACCCAGACCCGAATCTAAGGAGAATATAACCATGTGGGTTCAACCCAACTTAGTTCCCTTTACAACCAAACGTGAGATGAAGGGGGTCTAACCCGTTCCAACCCCCTCCGACCCAGTAACCAAACACATTCAACCTAAAGAAAACTAAGAAACACACCAAGCCGACTCGACCTATCAGGGCATGTACAACGCCAGATGCTTATGGGCTAGTACATGCCGTTTCTTTGCTAGCATGGAGTCCAGCATGCCAGCATGCAGCAGGTCGGGGTTACGGACGTACACGACACTTCGTGAAGCAGCGGTGCCTAGACGGGCTCTTATGCAATCTCACGGAGGCGGACGCTTTGCTGCCGCACGAAATGCTTCCACCTGTCGGCAGTTGAGTACACAAGCGCCTTCAAAATATATTTCCATTGTAGATTAACTTCTTTTAGAGGCGCTTAATGGTATAGGATTTCTCTCTCTCTCAGCTACTCCATAAGAGCCTATGCATTGTACAAGCCCTCGTACGTCGGATCAGACTCGGGCTAATAGGTTTTGACCAAACTATTTTTTTTCTAGCTTGACTCAACCCAATAATTGATCAGCACAGGGACATAGGTGCAGCTAATTAATGGTCTGAAGAGTATTAATTCAGATCGAAACATCTACAAGTTACTTTTGATGTTGATGGAAACAATGGTACTACACATGGCCATTCTTAAAGTTAATTATAATCACTTACGATCTGCTGCTACAGCAACCCACTAGAGGAGAAAAGGCCGCAGTAGCTGTAGAGCAACTCCAGGGCCCTCTACTTGAGTCCCATAGTTAAATATGGAGGCTCAGGCCAAAAAAACAACATGCTCCGGCAGGCTCCTACTAAAGCCCTAAAATTTAGATGTTCCTCTCTAGAACCCATTCCTAGAGGCTAAGATTTAGACCCCCATCCTACAACTATGACCTCTCCTGCACACTCCTCCTCGACCCCCGACCGCTCCTCCTCGACACCCCTCCAACACAGCTGCCCGCTTGGAGCTCCTCCCTACCCGGCTATGGCACGAACACGAGCCATCTACCACGGCCATGACTGCTCGGAGCTCCTCCCGCAACCTGCCGGCGCCGCCACCTGCCTCCGCCAAGCCTGGAGCCGCTCCCCCGATGTGAGCATGCGGCCGCCATGGATCCTGGCTCCCTCGTGAAAGGTCGTAATGGCTAGAGGGGGGGGGGGTTGAATAGCCTATTAAAAATTTCTACAAAAATACTTAAGCCAAGTGGTTAGACAATAAGATGGCGAAGCAAATGTTGCGCTAGCCTACTAAAAATGCAAGCCTCCTATCCACAATTCTAGTTGCTATGATCTCTAATTCACACAAGAGGCTAAGTCACTACTCTCTAAGTTAGTGAGCTCTCAAAGACTAACTAAAGAGCCTCACTAACCACTAGACAAGACACAAGCTAACTCTCAAAACTAATTACACTAAAGAGCTTAGCTACACTAGAAAAGTAAATACAAGAGTGGTAGTGATGTTTATACCGTCCTGGCAAGAAACGATCAATCAATCACAATGAATACCAATGAAATCCTCGGAGACAAGATGACACAATGATTTTTCACCGAGGTTCACTTGCTTGCCGATAAGCTAGTCCCCGTTGTGGCGATTCACTCACTTAGAGGTTCACGCGCTAATATGCATCACACGCCTAACCCGCAATCGGGTGCCGCACAACCAACACAAGATGAGAATCACACAAGTCATGAGCAATTCACTAGAGTACCTTTTAGCTCTCCGCCAGGAAAAGGTCAAGAACCCCTCACAATCACCACGATCAGAGCCGGAGACAAGCAACTTCCTCCGCTCGACGATCCTCGCTGCACCAAGCTGTCTAGATGGCAACAATCACCAAGAGTAACAAGCAAAATCCACAGTGAAACACAATCACCAAGTGCCTCTAGATGCAATCACTCAAGCAATGCACTTGAATTCACTCTCAATCTCACAAAGATGATGAATCAATGATGGAGATGAGTGGGAGGGCTTTGGCTTAGCTCACTAGCTTGCTATGTCAATGAAAATGGCCAAGAGTGTGAGCCCAAGCCGGCCAACCACCTTTTATAGAGCCCCCAAATGAATAGAGCCATTAGGCACAAAGGGGAGCTCTCTGTGAGTTGACCGTACGCACCAGTCAAGTTGACCTAACGCAAACACCCCAGCATCCGGTCGTGCATCTGCTGCCACATGTCCTCTTGATTCAACGAGAGCCGCTGATCTCCAGCGGCTAAGTTCCAATGGCTTCGTGGTTTAAGTGATGACCGGACACACCGGTGCCACACCTGCTCATGCAAGCCCTCGCTGCTTCACCCAACGATCGGACGCGATGCTACGCCACCTGATGTTGTGCCAACACGGAGTCTAGTCGACTCCAGTAAGGCACCAGAGAGGTTTTTACACAACCGAACGTGTCTGCTTGTGGTAGAACCGCCTAATCTAATGCCTCCCAGGAGCGGTCATCTTCCATTAGACACTAAGCACCCAAGGGAGGACACTAAATTACTTGGTCCCATCGGGCACACCCCAGGGGAGAACCCAAAAATCTACATTTTTGCCATCAGGATCACAAATGAGAGAATAAAGCTTACATCATTCTTAACCATTTCTTACATCACTTTACATGTACATCAGAATATAACATTTGTTATTATAACAATGGAATGTAATCATATTATCAGAGTTATGAATAATTTAATTGAACAGTGGAACATAAACATGTCAACAGAGTTACAGCGGAAATAAACATCTATTAATGACATGATGAAGTATTGATAAATAACTATGACAATAGATTATGAAACTTTCATTTATAAAAGCATTTGGTGAGAGTTATAGATAACAACTACGATCGTAGCGTAAGGGAATCCTCGCTGAGCCCACCAGAAGGTATCTACACACAAGGGTTAGCTTTAGCATCCACCTATCACCTGCAATAGGGGGAATAAAACCCTGAGTACTCAATTGTACTCATCAAGACTTACCCGACAGGAGAAAAGAAAAGACTCCAAGGATATGCAAGGCTATCTGGCTTATGGGTTTATTGCATTTGCAGGAAGCATTACTAAGCATGCGTCCTTATATTTGATTTTTATTAATAGCCGCATTGGTTCATTAACTAACCATTCTATGTAAGCACATGTGCTACTTTTAAGCAGGTGGTAAGCGATCGGATTTCCTTTTTCCATCTTCCATCTTTCATCTTCCAGTTCTTACTACGATGCTAAACTGTAGACAAGCTGTACCGGATCGCTCGGCGATTCACGAATCAATGCCCCCAGCTGGGTACCTCGAAAACACATGCCCCGCTTATACCCAAGGCACAAGCAAGACCAACCCATCACTCTCCTATCCCGGGTGTGCAGGTCCCTGTCCAAACTAGGACTCCAAGCCCCCGCCCCTGAGTCCCGGACCCAGTGCGGTGCAAGGACCTCCTCCACCAAAATAAAACCCTGACAGTCAGTTCGGAAAGAGCCTAATCCATGACAAGAGAGCAACAAGTCTTCCAAGCGCCCATACCCAAGTATGTGCTTGGGATAATAAGTCTGTGACTTGTCTAGAGCCTTATGCAACGACCGGTCCTTAACCGACACAGACAGGGAAAACAGTGTAACCAAGCCATGCCCCGCATCCACGGCGACACAACCTCTTACACCCACCAATACCCAAACCATATCCCTGCCCGGTCACCAGTTTACCTTTCCACCATTTATATTTTCCAAGTGATAATAATACAGTAATATTTTTCCTATCTCTCGCGAGTGACAGGCAATCACTCGACTTCTACTGGTGTCCTATAGCATAGCAATCTACACGACCCTGTCATACTAGTAAGACTCATAGGATAAAGATATATATATATATATATATATATATATATATATATATATATATATATATATATATATATATATATATATATATATATGCAAGTGGGTTTCATTCAACTCCTTAAAACTTAATGCACAATTATAATTTAAACTGCAGAAAAGTAGAGGTTATGCACCGGGGCTTGCCTGGGTAAAATATAACCAAAAGTTAGTATTTGCATCTTCAGATCATCCACCATCTGAATAGAAAGCCCATCGCATCATCTCTAGATTTCCAATCATCCTTCAATTGATCCGTTGATCCATTATCATACCTATATGATATGCATGGATACAAATGCATAGATGTAAATAATCAATGATAGTCAAATGCTTAGAATCTCGATCACGCTTCACAAGCTAACGAGCTCGCTCTAACGACTAGCGTACCAAGCTACATATCCATGTTGTCTAATAAGACATTATTTTCCAATAATTATTTCAGTTATATAAACTCAGGGCGTTTTCTTTATTTCATTCTATCGATTTAATCATTATTCGAATTAGAGCATCATTATCTATCTAGCAAACTAATTATTCTGGAACTACAAAAGTTACAGTGAGTAACTAATATTGTTAGGAGCCTACTGTACAAATTCCAGATTCAACAATATTACCAATTTATCATGGAAATTCCTACAAGTTTATATTTTACAAATTAAGTATCGTAAATTAATTATATAGCTTCCAAGAATATTATCAAACTATATGAACAAAATATACTAACAGGTAGAGCATGATTTTAGGAACTCAACAAAACTAGTTTCACTATTTTTGGACAACTATATAATTTTATATTGATTTTACAAGTTATCTAGAAACTTATATTAGAAAAGCATTTATAACTGGAAAAGGGGCCGGCGGCAACCCAACTAGCCGGACTGGCGGCCTAGGCGGGACACACGGCCAGCGGCCCAGATGGGCAAGCGTCCAGCGGCCCAATCAGCTGGCGGTGGTAGTACCGGCCCAGCGCGGGAATGGGCGCGGCGGCCCAACGAAGGCCGGCGGCCCACCAGGTGCGCACGCAACAGCGGCAGGCTGGCCCAGCGTGGGCGAGCCCAAGGCGCAGGCGCTTTTTGCATAAAACCCTCGATCGTTTTTCTAATTGCGAAACCTTGTTTACACTATTTATTACTCTCACTGTCTCTCCACCATAACCCCCTACACTTACTCCTATTTAGAAACCCCGGTCCACGAAGAACTTCAGAGCAGAGCACCGGCAGGGAGCGGTCCGGCGGCGGCCAAACCGGCCGAGGAGGGCATGGTGGCGCCGGAGGGGCGATCGCCAGAGGCGCAGGGCCACAGGGGGGGGTTAGCGCGACTACACAGGACCCCGTAGGCCTGTGGCAGCGTGCAGGGCATGTCTACCTACGTGTAGACAAAGATGACGGTGATGGCGTGCGTGCTCCGGCAACCTACGACCTCAGAGACGGAAACAAAAATATGGGGGAGCATCAGGACCTTACCTCGGACACGGCTATGGTGTCGTTAGGAGCTGAAATAGCCCGTGCTAGGATGGCCACTTGCGCGGTGAAGGGTGGCGACGCTCTGAGCATGGCGCGGTCATGTCAGCTCATCGCCGGTGAGAAACCTGACCGAAGGAAGGTGAGCACCTGATATAGGGGATCAAATCACAACCACTGATGCCATCAATTGAACCATTACCGATGGTGAGGGCCCTACCCCCAATCACGCTCTGCTCAAGCGACGAAATGACCGACGACGATGGAACTCCAAAATTGGTCATCGCTAACGAACGACTGTGGCTAAATGCGGGTCGCGCGGTTGGCTAGCTCCACGACCTAACTACCGACATGAAAAATTGCCCTGAGATGGCCCCTGCGTCATGAATTTGAACGACGCCCGCTGATAGCAGCACAAGGGCGTGGCAGAGCATAGCGGGCAGCTGTGCACGTCACAGGGCGATTCGACATGCTATGGCATGAGGGCAATAAGACGACTGCGCTATGAGACAGCGGAGATGACGTCCACTCAATGGGACCACTTGGCCTTGTCCGCGCGCGGGCGGTGGAAATGGAACGAGTGCGCGGGAAGGGCATCGATAACCCGACATGGTGGTAGTCCGATGAGACAACGGAGTGCGGCAGTTACCGTGGGGTAAATAGCTCGGTGGTAGTTGGATTAGGTGGCGAGGCGGGAGCCATGTCGACCCGATGGCTGCTATCATGGCACCGGCCTGGCTGTGCCTAGCTCTACTAACAGCGCGCACACACCACCCCACGACCACGACCGCGCTCAGACGGGCCAGCCAATCGGTGACGGCGCGCCCGCGAGGCGACCCCAAGGCAACAGCAAGGGTGGGCGCGGCACATGCGTGAAGGGCGCCTGAATGCGATAACGCAATGTGGTAGAGGTGGTGACCGCGGCCACAGGCTGATCGGCCAAAACAAGTGCCGTGCACGCTTTTTAAAGCGACGCCAAAGCTACCAAACAGTGCGGTTAAGGTTCAACCAACCTCACTAACTCAAAGTCCACACCACCAGCTTGCTAGGGAAGCATTCGGCGTGATCAAAAAGTGACTAGGGAAAAATATACGAGAAGGCCATGATGGGTTCGTCGCGCAGCGTGCCAGTTCACGAGCAGAACACCTAACGTGGTTCTTCGCGTGTTCTAGCAAGTTTCGAGCAATTCTAGGATAACCCCGCTACGTCAGACCATTCTACAAACCACTCCATGCCAAAGTACTCACCATGGTGCAACTAACGGTACAAGAATATAAAAGTTAGGGTTTAAGAAATTTTGCTAGAATTTAAATGCTAACACGTCATCGTCTAATGTTTCTGACTTAGAAAATTATAACTTTTAGTTTTGAACTAACATCCAAGAACTACTCAACTAGTTAATTCAATATAACTCACAACGAGTGATTCTTTTAAACATAAGTGAAATTTTAAAACCCGAGAAAATCATTTCGGTAAAACCTCTTAGGTCTAAATCACGGTGCTAAACAAGATCGTAACACCAGGGTGTTACAACCAACCCCCCTTAAAAGAATCTCATCCTGAGATTCGAAGCAAGAACCAGAAGAGGGAAAACACAATTACATTTCGTAGATCAGGGATTACACGAAAGATTACATGACTTTGAATACTAAACCACACGGGGATCTAGGGATATATGGTTAAGAGCAACTTGGTACAACCGAGACCTACTCCAGAAGTCAAGATAGACGAGGACAATGGAGAAACAACTAGAAGATGATTATCCAAAATATGGCGTAGCACCAACAGATCTAGAAACAGTCGACTGAGAAGTAAAACATCATGAACCCTAAGATTGATAACCAAAAAGGGAACTTGAACTTCTTCGACGAACCGGATCCTTTCTTCTCTTCAGATTACACCATCACCTTAGACTAATGAACCTAGCTTCACAATGCCGACTAGATCTCGTAGCTGTACTCCCGATGCGAGGAGAATGGGGACGAAGAAGAAAAAGAGCAAGGACCAAGGGTATTTTATAGCGGTGAACGGAGGTGGGGCGCAACACACCGGAGATGGATGCGGCGGGGATGGGATACACAGACGGTTCATGCAATGGGGATAACACGGCCATGGTGCGCTCCCTGCACCATTGAGCGGATGGGAAATAAAGGAGGGGAGATAAGATGGTGCGCTCGATGAGGGAGGCATGTGGGCGGTCATGTCACCAAAAGAAGAAGGAAGAGAGGGGAAGGGGGGTCCGGTAAGAGGACGAAGGCATGGGAGTCGAGAGCCGACCGAACGCCAGAAAATGGAAAACCGCACAGTGCACAAGGACGGCGAGTACGACACGATGCCACGGCCACGCAAAAATAGGGTGCTACAGGTCCTGACATAGGCAGCATTCGTAGGGCACGCAGCGAAATACTCGGCATGCGTAGCATGGTCAACTACACACATGGCTTGGAACATGACGTCCACTCCGGCTTTTACGACTACCCACGGCTAACCTTCCTTACTACTCTTCTTTTTCTTTCCTTTACTCGACCACATCTGTCTCTCATGTAGACTGAGACCATGTCATACTTTCTTCCTCCAAAACCACCTCCTCTTGTTTACTTTGAAAGAACACTAGTTTATGAACCCGTTGTGGATTTTCCGTTTGAACACCTGAACATTTCCAAGGAAATTATTTGTAGCAAAAGCGGTATGGCAGTGTAACTTGGTAAAGGTACTTGGTCAACAACCTCGATACCAGCGCGTGCCGAGCAGCGTCACCATGTGGCAGCTGTTCCATAGGGAGCCCTCGGTTTCATCGTGGCACCATAAGCTTTTGACCAGGCAACTATTACCAACTTACACGTCATGAAGGCAGTGGGGTCATAGACCACAGAATAAGGGGAGTATTGCAAGGAAAAATTCAAACAACAAAGGTTCCCTTCACAACAAGGGACAAGGAATTTAAATCCAATGGCGAATTTGTTTTAAAGAGATTCAAGTGTTCTGCTAGGACATCCACAATTAGTCGATACAGTGTCCAATAACATCCAATCACGTCTGATCTGCTAGTATCCAAATGGTAACTTCTCTTGTGACCCACTTAACATCGCCCTTGAAAACTTTAAGCACATCTAATGAACTTAAGGTAGATGAACACAATAAACACAACGAAATGAATAACATGCATATCCCAACGGCCTTATATGGGTACAACGTACAAGCGTTCAGGTTCACATTAACGATACAACATTCACCTACGGTCAGACGATCTCAACTACGGACCAACAACGATAAGAATACAACACCGGAGGACAGTGATGAAAAGCACTACTACTACGGGTACAGCATCCTAAGGCAACTAATCTACATCTTCTCATGGCAATGGCTAAGTGAGAGGAACTAAGGGCTCTGCTTCTGACACTTCTGAGGGTGGAGGTGCTGCAACACTAGTTCTTCTTCTCTCTGGCAGGTGGATAGGTATCCCTTCCAAGATAGGGGCATCTTGCCTTTCAGCAGCCAGCGTCCTCCGCTTGGCCCTGGTGACAAGATAGGCCTCACGCAGCTGATGGACATGCCGATCTTTAGCCTCCTTTAGAGCTTCCGACATGGCAGTCTCCCGACTCTCAGCAGCTGCAGCACTAGCATGTGCTTTGGCAAGTTGCACCTAGAGCATCCGGGTGAAGATCTCAGCTTCCTCGGCTTGATGGAGGCAGCTCCTTAGTTCCAAGGCTTGCCGGTCATATTGCTCATCCAGAGCAAGCAGGTATGTGGTCAAGTGCACTATGGTTGGACTATCCTCTTGAGCATCCTGCCCTTGTAAAGCCTCCATGTGAGCCTTCCATGCCCACCAATTCCTATCCAAAGGTGGAAAGAACCACATGGGGGTACGGGCAATGGGCTCTTCATAGATCTGGTAGAGGTACCGCAAGGCTTTGCGGGCCACAACCTAGTAGGTGTCGGTGAAGCTAAACCCAGTTGCGGTCACACTCCAAGCTTCAGTGAGGTCGGGGAACTCTTCACTCTTCCCGATGTAGATGGTAACCTCACACCGCTCGGTGCCTTGCTCCTCATACTCATAGCCCTCATACTCAGGACGATCTCGGACTCTGAGCTTTTGTAGGGTAGCATGTAGGATTCTAGGAAAACCCTCAATGTTTAGGTAGTAACTACTAACCTAGGCTCCTGCCATCTCTGGCGGTGGTTGCAAGGGAGGCTGAGCGAAAAGAAAGGCTGGCTCAAAGGAAAAGCTAAGTGAGCTAAAGTGCGCCGAGTGGTGATACCAATAGCTAAGTCAGGCTCTGCTCAAGCGACGAACTGACCGACGACGACGTAACTCCGAAATTGGTCATCACTAACGAATGACTGTGGCTAAATGCGGGTCGGGCGGTTGGCTAGCTCCACGACCTAACTACCGATGTGAAAAATTGCCCTGAGACGGCCCCTGCGTCGTGAATTTGAACGACGCCCGCTGACAGCAGCACAAGGGCGTGGCAGAGCATAGCAGGCAGCTGTGCACGTCACAGGGCGATTCGACATGTTGTGGCCTAAGAGGGATAAGACAACTGCGCTATGGGACAGCGGAGACGGCGTCCACTCGATGGGACCACTTGGCCTTGTCCGTGCGCTGGAAGGGCATCGACAACCCGACAAGGTGGTAGTCCGATGAGACAGCGGAGCGTGGTAGTTACTGTGGGGTAAATAGCTCGGTGGTAGTTGGATTGGGTGGCGAGGCGGGAGCCACGTCGACCCGATGGCTACTATCACGGCACCGGCCTGGCCGTGCCTAGCTCGGCCAACAGCGCGCACACACCACCCCACGACAACGACCGTGCTCAGACGAGCCGGTGAAGGGTCGAGATGGCGACTAGAGGGGGGGTGAATAGTCTTTTCTAAAACTTAATCGCGTCAGCTAACCGATACAAATGCGGAATTTAAACTAACGGTCTAGCCAAGACTACACCCCACTATATATGTTCACTAGCACCTTGCAAAGATAACAATTATGCAACAAAGGTGCCGGGCTAGCTAGAGCTCTCCTAAACAATTCTAGGAGCAAGGTCACACAAGCCTATGCCACTAGTACTTTAAACAACAAGGGAGCTCCTACACATGCTAGTAAGCAAAAGCACAAAGCTAACTAAGCTCACTAGCAATGCTCAATAACAAGGCAACCAATGCCTAATTAGAGAGCGCAAAAACTTAGTTACACAAACTAAGCAATGTGACTAACAAGGTTACTAAAACCAAATTAGCCACACAAGGGAGCTACTTCTATGCTACACAAGCAAGAAGGTAATTAGTAAGCTACACAAGCTATCTAATTACAAGAGCAACTACACAAGCTTAATATGTATAAAAGTAATTGCAAGCTTGTGTAATGGGGATGCAAACCAACGAGAAGAACAAGGTTGACACGATGATTTTTCTCCCGAGGTTCACGTGTTTGCCAACACGCTAGTCCCCGTTGTGTCGACCGCTCACTTGGTGGTTCGGCGGCTAATTAGCATCACCCGCTAAGCCCGCACGTCGGGCGCCGCAAGAACCTACCCCTTGAGTGAGGGTAGCTCAATGACACGCTTTACTAGAGTTGCTCTTCATGGCTCCCGCGGGGCGAGCACAATGCCCCTCACAAGCACTTCTCCGGAGCGCCGCACAAGCTTCTTGCGCGCTTCGACGGAGACCACCACCAAGCCATCTAGGAGGTGGCAACCTCCAAGAGTAACAAGCACCACCGGCTTGCAACTCGATCACCTAGTGCCACTTGATGCAACCTCATGATGCAATCGCACTAGAATCGCTCACTCACACAATCGAATGATCACTATCAAGTATGTGTGTGATGGAGGGCTCCCAAGCACTCACAAGCATGGACACTAAGTCCCTTGAGGTGCTCCACACCAGCCATGGCCGAAGGCCACTTCTATTTATAGCCCCAAGGGCTAAACTAGCCGTTACCCCTTCACTGGGCAACGGTCGGGCCGACCGGACGCTCCGGTCGTGTTGACCGGACGCTGGACCTCAGCGTCCGGTCGCCCACAGACGACCACGTGTCCCGGTTCCAACGGTCACTTGACCTGACCGGACGCAGCAGCACTCAACTGACCGGACGCTGGACCCCAGCGTCTGGTCGTTTCCAGTAAGCTCCCGAGCATGACCGGACGCGTCCGGTCGAACGCGATCGGACGCAGCCAGCGTCCGGTCACTCTCCAGCTACTGCGTCACCGTACGTCAGCGCGACCGGACGCAGCCTGCCAGCGTCCGGTGCATTCAGATCCAGCGTCCGGTCAGTTGACCGACGCCGGCATTTTCGCGACCAACTCGTTTTCACTTCTAACTTCTTCACCCTTGCTCCAATGTGCTAACCACCAAGAACTTGCATCCGGCGCAATAGAAAATAGGCATTCCATTTTCCCGAAAGCGCCGAATCCTGCCTCGCAAGCTCGGCGGGAGGGAGAGAGGGACCCAAAACCCATCTCACCCCTGCAAACACCACCTCCTTTGTAAATGTGCCAACACCACCAAGTGTACACCACAATGTGTATGTGTGTTAGCTTTTTACAATCATTTCCCAAAGGATGTTAGCCACTCAACTTGCCACGCCACTCGATCCTAGCGACAATGCAAAGTTAGATCACTCGAGTGGCACTAGATGACCGATATGCAAACAAGTTTGCCCCTCTTGATAGTACGGCCATCTATCCTAAACCCGGTCATAAACTTCTCTACACACCTATGACCGGTGAAATGAAATGCCCTAGGTTATACCTTTGCCTTATTCATTCCATTCCATCTCCTTCAATGTCGATGCAACACATGCACCAACACGATCAACAATGATATGATCCACTTCATATCATCACATGATCATATTGGTTCATCGATCTTGACTCTACTTGCTCTTCACCGTTGCCATCGTCCATCGGCGCCAAGTCTTGCTCAAGCTTCACCGCCACGCGGTCCATCACTCCAAAGCCTTCGACTTGCCCTTCACGCTTGCAACCGGTCCATCAAGCCAAGTCTTGTCATGATCTTCTCCACCTTGATCACATGACTCAATGTCATGTCTCATGTGCAATAAGCTCCTTCATCATCACATGTGTGAGCTTTGCAACATCTCCAAGCCATTTTCACCTTCATGGCATATGTTGCTCACACACATGTACCTGTGGACTAATCACCTGTGTATCTCACATAAACACAATTAGTCCACCTAGGTTGTCACTCAATTACCAAAACCAAACTAGGACCTTTCAGCCGGCCAATCGGTGACGGTGCGCCCGTGAGGCGACCCTAGGGCAACAGCAAGGGTGGGCGCGGCACATGCATGAAGGGTGCCTGAATGCGACAACGCAATGTGGTAGAGGTGGTGACCGTGGCCACAGGCTGATCAGCCGAAACAAGTGTCGTGCATGATTTTAAAGTGACGCCAAAGCTACCAAACAGTGTGGTTAAGGTTTAACCAACCTCACTAACTCAAAGTCCACACCACCAGCTTGCTAGGGAAGCATTTGGCGCGATCAAAAAGTGACTAGGGAAAAAGATATGAGAAGGCCAAGATGGGTTCGTCGCACAGCGTGCCAGTTCACGAGCAGAACACCGAACGTGGTTCTTCGCGTGTTCTAGCGAGTTTCGAGCAATTCTAGGATAACCCCGCTATGTCAGACCATTCTACAAACCACTCCATGCCAAAGTACTCACATGATGCAACTAACGATACAAGAATATAAAAGTTAGGGTTTAAGAAATTTTGCTAGAATTTAAATGCTAACACGTCATCGTCTAACGTTTCTGACTTAGAAAATTATAACTTTTTGTTTTGAACTAACATCCAAGAACTACTCAACTGGTTAATTCAATATAACTCGCCACGAGTGATTCTTTTAAACATAAGTGAAATTTTAAAACCTGAGAAAATCATTTCGGTAAAACCTCTTAGGTCTAAATCGCGGTGCTAAACAAGATCGTAACACCAGGGTGTTACACTGCTCACGCATGACCAGACACAAGCCATCATTCTATGTTCTCTAGGCACGCGTTCTCGCTTGCGTCAGCGTATGTCACCTCTCACTGGACGTAGGCCCTGTGTGTCCGGTTTCCTTCTTGTTCAGCGTATGATGCCAAACCCTAGCAGCACTGTCTATGCAACAATTGATCAGACACCTAGCCAGAGTCTGGTTGCTGCGTTTGGTCGAGGGAAAACAACACGTCAACTTCACCAACTTCACCACCCTTGCTCAAATGTGCTAAAAACCAAGTGTATCACCTTGTGCACGTGTGTTAGCATATTTTCACAAATATTTTCAAGGGTGTTAGCACTCACTAGAATCTAAATGCATATGTAATGAGTTAGAACATCTAGTGGCACTTTGATAATTGCATTTCAATACAAGTTTAACCCCTCTGAGTAATACGGCTATCTATCCTAAATGTGACCACACCCACTAGGTGTCTTGATCACCAAAAATAAAGAGCTCCTATGGATATCACCTTTGCCTTGAGCTTTTTATTTTTCTCTTTCTTCTTTTCCAAGCCTGAGCACTTGATCATCACCAAGGCCATCACTACCATCATGATCTTTTTCCATTTGCTCCACCACTAGGAATGTGCTATCCTATCTCATGATCACTTAGAGCAATGAGTTAACACTTAGGGTTTCATCAATTCACCAAAACCAAACTAGATCTTTCAATCTCCCCCTTTTTGGTAATTGATGACAACCCCTTCACAAAGATATGAATAGAAATCAATTTTGAATTCATGTTGCTTGCCCAAGCCTTTTACCATGTGTAAAGAATATGGACAAGTTTCATGAACCTGAATTGGTAGCATTAGCACCCCCTATATATGTGCTAAGAGTTTGGATTAAAGCTTGCACATATGCATGGATTGGAAATGTGGAAGGGCAATGTCTACCAAATGATGCTAAGGTATTAGAGATGGACCTTTGAAGCGTGATACCAATCGGATTGCACCAAATATACCATCCTTAGCACCATTGTTAGTTAGATACCACTTGAAATTACTTGCAAAACACAAACACTAGAAACCTCATGAGATCAACATTATATGCAAGGCTCTAGTACCACTTGAAAACACAAGCAAGTAAGCAAGGTATATCTAACTATCATCCTATGCATGCTAGTTTTTCGTTTCATCAATCAAGCCTACAGCTAGCATACACCACACAAGCATGGAATTTTAATTTAAAACTTGTGCCATGCAAGCAAACATATGAAATGCATCATTCAAGTTTATGAGCTTGCTCCCCCTACTTGTGTGCTCAAATTTTAATTGATCCCCTTACTTTCATATTTTCCCCCTATGTCAAAGATCTCTCCATTTGTTATCTTTTCACTATCTTTGTGCATTAACTTCTCCCCCTTTGTCATCAATGACCACAAAGATTCAATTTTAGATAGGTTAAGATTATCAATGTCAATCAATAGGGTGAGGATTATTTTCCCAAATTTGGTCCAATAGAATACTTGCCAAAGATATTTAACTTGGTTTGATCCACGGACAAGCTTCTTCACACCTCATTACAAGGGTTATCTTGATCATATTGAGTTAAACACTTATAGCTCATTTTCTAGATCAAACACTAGGTTCACAAGCCCACAAACATGTCATATGCTACCACTAGATCAAGTCAAGCATAGAAGCAATAGTGGTACCATACAAGCATCAAATTCATTTGATTTTCATGAATGAGCCTATAAAACATGAGGAATGACTAGATGCACTAAACATGTCCTTAGCAAAGGATGTATGCATGCCAATCAATGTTTACCTTGGATTACTCGAAGGAGAGGCATGTCATATAAGTGTGGGGGGGTGCATCAACACAAATTTGAGAAATCCAATATATTCAACTCATTCCTTAGCTTGCAAAACCTCTTCCCATCAAGTGGCTTGGTGAATTTGTCAGCCAGTTGATCTTCGGTGCCCACACTCTCAATGCAAATATCCTATTTTTGTTGATGATCTCTTATGAAATGGTGGCGGACATCATTGTGCTTTGTTCTTGCATGTTGAATCAGATTGTTGGTTAGCTTGATTGCACTCTCATTGTCACATAGCAATGGCACTTTCTTGAACTTGATTCCAAAGTCATTCAAGGTGGCCTTCATCCAAAGAATTTGTGCACAATAACTACCGGTGGATATGTATTCGGCTTCAGCGATTGATAATGCAACACTATTTTGCTTCTTTGATGACCATAAAACAAGCGATCTTCCCAATAGTTGACATGTGCCCGAAGTGCTCTTCCTTTCAACCTTGCATCCCGTATAATCAGAGTCCGAATATCCAACTAACTCAAACTTTGCTCCTTTGGGATACCACAAACCAATATTTTGTGTACGCTTCAAGTACCTCAATATTCTCTTTGTAGCCTTCAAATGATTTTCTCTTGGTGCACTTGAAATCATGCACACATGCACACACTAAACATGACATCCAGCCTTGATGCGGTCACATAGAGTAGGCTTCCAATCATAGAGCGATACAACTTTTGATTCACCATGTTGCCACTTGCATCACTATCCAAATTGCCATTTGTTCCCATTGGTGTACTGATTAGCTTTGCTTCATTCATGCCAAACTTCTTGAGCATGTCTTTGCTGTACTTGTTGTGACTCACAAATGTACCAATCTTCATTTGCTTGATTTGAAGACTAAGTAACTAAACTCTCCAATTATGGATATCTCAAAGTCATTAGTCATCATCTTCCCAAACTCTTCACAAAAGTCTTGATTGGTTGATCCAAAGATAATGTCATCAACATAAATTTGCAACACAAATAAGTCCTTGCCAATCTTTTTGGTACAAAAAGTGGTGTCAACCTTTCCCATTATGAACCCTTTAGAGAGTAGGAAGTCCCTCAACCTCTCATACCATGCTCTAGGTGCTTGCTTCAAACCATACAATGCCTTTTTTCAACTTGTAAACATGGTTGGGCTTTTTGTCATCTTCAAAACCAGGAGGTTGCTCAACATACACTTCTTTATTGATGTAGCCATTGAGAAATACACTCTTGGCATCCATTTGATAGAAGTTGATGTTGTGGGCACATGCATAGGCTAACAAGATGCTAATTGCTTCCAATCTAGCAACCAGGGCATATGTTTCACCAAAGTCAAGACCCTCTGTTTGAGTGTAACCTTGTGCTACCAATCGTGCTTTGTTCCTTACTACTATCCCAACTTGATCTTGCTTGTTTCTAAAGACCCATTTAGTTCCAATCACATTGTATTCCTTTGGTCTCTCCACTAACTCCCATACTTGATTTCTTGTGAAGTTGTTCAATTCTTCATACATAGCATCCCAATCAATATCCTTCAAAGCTTCATCTATCTTCTTTAGTTCAATGGATGATACAAATGAGAAATGCTCACAAAATAAAGCCAATCTTGATCTTGTTTGTACACCTCTAGAAATATCTCTAATTATGGTGTCCAATGGATGATCTCTTGCAATATTGGTTGGTTTGAGTATTGCAACATTGCTTGCACTTGCTTGATCATTCGGTTGAGATAATGTACTAGCCACTTGATCTTGCCCTTGAGATGATGAACTAGCTTGATTTGCATCTTCTTGCACATTTGAGTTAGAGAGCACTTGCACTTGATCATCTTCTTCATGTATCACTTGCCTAGGCCTCAATTGACCTAGGCCTCAATTGACCAACATCCATATTTTTCATGGCATTTGAAAGTTAAATACCTCTAACATCATCAAGGTTCTCATTCTAATCTTAGGAACCCTTGGTTTCATCAAATTCCACATCATGAACTTTCTCAAGAGTACCACTTGTCAAATTCCAAACTCTATATACTTTGCTAGTGGTTGAATATCCAAGCAAGAATCCTTCATCACATTTCTTGTCAAACTTGCTCAATCTAGTGCCTTTCTTCAAGATATAGCATTTGTAACAAAAAATCCAAAAATATGCAATTTTGGGCTTTCTACCATTCAAGAGCTTATAAAGTGTCTTCTCTTTCAATGGGTGACAATATAAGCGGTTGCTACAATAGCAAGCCATGTTGATAGCTTTGGTCCAAAAAGATTGACTCACATTGTACTCACTAAGCATAGACCTTGTCATGTCAATGAGTGTTCTATTCTTCCTCTCAACAAGGCCATTTGATTGTGGGGTGTACTTGGCCGAGAATTGATGTCTAATTCTAAATTCATCACATAACTCATCAATTCTAGTGTTCATGAACTCACTACCATTGTCACTTCTAACTCTCTTGATGGTTGTTTCAAACTCATTGTGTATGCCCTTGACAAATGATTTGAAAGTTGCAAACACATCACTCTTGTCCACTAGAAAGAATGCCCAAGTGTATCTAGTGTAGTCATCCACTATCACAAAGTCATATTTGTTTCCACCGATGCTAGTGTATTGTGTTGGCCCAAACAAGTCCATGTGCAACAACTCAAATGCCTTAGATGTACTCATCATGCTTTTCTTAGGATGGGTGTTTCCAACTTGTTTTCCGGCTTGACATGCACTATATAGCTTATCCTTCTCAAATGTGACATCCTTCAAGCCTCTAACTAAGTCACACTTAATCAATTTGTTCAATTGTTTCATTCCAACATGACAAAGCCTTCTATGCCATAACCAACCCATGCTAGACTTAGTGAACAATCATGTTGACAATTGAGTTTCACTAGCATTGAAATTATCCAAGTATAGATTCTTATATCTAAAGCCTTTGAAGATCAAATTAGAGCCATCTACACTTATGATCTCTACATCATCTAGTCCAAATATGCACTTAAATCCAAGATCACACAATTGAGCCACGGATAGCAAATTGAAGTTCAAGCTCTCAACTAGCAACACATTGGATACGCTCAAGTCATTGGATATTGCAATCTTACCAAGCCCTTTGATCTTGCCTTTGCCATTGTCACCAAGTGTGATACTATCATAATCATTGCTATCATTGTTGTTGATTGAGTTGAACATTCTTGCATCACCAATCATGTGTTGAGTATATCCACTATCAAGAACCCAATGCCTTTCTCTGGCTTTGTAATTGACCTATAAAAGAGGATCAATTCTTTTTAGTTACCCAAACTTGCTTGGGTCCTTGAAGGTTAGTCACTAAGCTCTTTGGTACCCAAATGGCCTTCTTCTTTGGGCCCAACATGGATGTTCCAACAAACTTAGCCTTCACACCATTGGCACCCTTAGTAAGCAAATAACAAGAATCAAACTTGATTGAGGATACAATGGCATTCTTGTTCTTGTTCTTGCATTCATGCTCTTTATGACCAACTTGCTTGTAACTAGTGCAAAACCGACCATTGTTCTTCACAAAACTAGTCTTATGAGGAGCAAAGGCTTCCTTGCCTTTCTTGGGGGTATAGCCCAATCCCTCTTTGTAGAGAGAAGCTCTTTGGCTACCTAAGGCGCGAGTGAACTGAACTCATTGACCTCCTTCTTGAGGGTCTCATTCTCAACCATTAGTGAGGCATCGCAAGTGAAACCATCACTACTAGATGAGCTAGAAGTGGAAGTGCTACAAGAAGGGTTAGTGGAACCAACAATAATAGGCTTATAGAATGATTCTTCAGTTATGTCATAAGTTAAGCCCACTTCACATGTTACAACATCTTCTTCTCATTTTGCTCATTAAGTAGAGAGAAATGAGTTTTTTCAAGCTTTTTGTGAGCCCTGCCAAGCTCCTCATGGTCTTTCTTTAGACTCTCATGAGTAGCATTGAGCTCATCAAAGGCTTGCTTAAGGGCTTTTAGTTCTTTACGCAAGTCTTTGTATTCCCTTCTCTTAATGTCAAAATATTCTTTAGCATCTTCTAACATGTCAAATAGTTCATCTTTAGTTGGTTCATCATCTTCATTTTCACTTTCACTTTTATCATGTTCCTCATCACACTCATCATTTGATTGTACCTTAGTGGCCTTAGCCATGAAGCATGTCAATGGAGTGTCAAAGAGAGAAGGCTTCTCATTAATGGCAATGCTTGCAAGAGCCTTCTTCTTGGTTGTCTTGTCATTGTCACTATCATCATCATCACTTGAGGAAGCATCACTATCCCAAGTGACCACATATGAACCACCCTTCTTCTTCTTGAAGGTCATCTTGTCATTCTTCTCTTTCTTTTCCTTCTTGTCCTTCTTCTTGCACTTTTTGTCATCATCATCATTGTCGCTATTGTATGGGCATTGAGCAACAAGATGATTCTTGCTACAACACTTAAAGCATCTTTTTTATTCTTTCCTATTCTTGGAAGATGACTTCTTCCTTCTTGAATGATAGCCCTTCTTTATCATGAATTTGCCAAACCTCTTCACAAAGAGAGCCATCTTCTCATCATCATCATCCTAAGAAAATGAGTCTTCATCTTCACTTGATGTGTCTTGCTTGGCCTTGCCCTTGGATGATGTGGCTTTGAATGCCACACTCTTCTTCTTCTCATCTTTCTTCTCCTTGTTCTTTTCTTCCTTCTCTTCATCATCTCTATATGTGTCATCGGTCATCACATCTCCCAACACTTGGTTTGGTGTCATGGTGTCCAAACCACTCTTCACTAGAATAGTGACCAATGTGCCAAATCTCGAAGGTAAGCATCTCAAGAACTTGTGAGAGAAGTCCTTGTCCTTCACCTCTTCTCCAAGTGCTTTGAGATCATTGACAAGCACTTGAAGCCTATGGGACATCTCTGGCACACTCTCATCTTCCTTTATCTTGAAGCTTGCAAACTTCTCCTTGAGGATATGTGCCTTTGCACCCTTCACTGCTTGAGTGCCCTCAAATGATTCCTCCAACTTCTTCTAAGCATGATGAGCTATCTCAATATTCTTGATTTTGCTCAAATGTTCTCTCATCTAATACATCATGAATAGCACTAAGAGCAATGTCATTGCTCACCTCCTTATCCGTGATGGGATTCTTCGGATCGGCTACCTCAAATTTGTTCTCCACCATCTTCCATACCTTCCTATTGATTGACTTGATGTAGGTGGTCATCTTTGCCTTCCAATATGGATAATTTGAGCCATCGAATTGGGGTGGCTTCTTGGTGTTGTTGATTTGAGCCATTTTGACACCATAGGTTGTTAAGCCTCAAATCACGGTGACCATGGCTCTGATACCACTTGAAAGGTCCTAATGGCTAGAGAGGATGAATAACCTATTAAAAATTTCTATAGCAACACTTAAGTCAAGTGGTTAGACAATAAAATGGCGAAGCAAGTGTTGCGCTAGCCTACTAAAAATGCAAGCCTCCTATCCACAATTCTAGTTGCTATGATCTCTAATTCACACAAGAGGCTTGTTGACGGTCACTAACATCAATTATAAACCATCAACACAACCTGCATATATACTTAATTCCATCACCAAACATAGGTACAGGGGTTTAAACTAATAAATTTCATGAGTTTTGGTGAATATATGTTTGCAGGAGGATTTAATCAAAAAACCATCAAGGAGGACCTATTCGTCAAAGCAAATCATGTTTTTCCATGGCGTAAACAACTCCAGAAGGTTCTAGAGAACACCAGAGGACTTTCCACCAAAGATGATTGTGAGAGGCGGACATGGGGGGCCGGCCTCCTAGATTGCATCTACATCATCCTTTTAAGTTGGTTTGATCCGAGGGTCCAGAATTGATGCTACCCCCTATATATATGTCCCTGTACCCCCCTCCCTGGAGCCATTCCTAAAACCCTAATTCATATCTTCAGGATCAGAGCCAGCAATCAAGAGAAAATTATTCCTCCATAGGATCTAGTTTTATAAATAGAAATAGTGAGATAGAGAGTGAGGGTAGAGTTTGGAGGAGGTGTCGGCCTATCGATGCTCTCTCTACGGCTTGTACATTGGTGGATCCAAGTCTATCTGAGCTTGCCTATGAGATATCTCTAGTAATCAACTTTTGATTCAAGTAAGCATCTTGTCTATATTGTTCTTCAGGTTCACGACTCTCTTGAGTGCTTTATTCTAGTTCTAGAGGGAGTAAAGTATTAATCGAAGTGTAAGCGTGGTGCTTAGACTTAGGTTAATCATGGATGCACCCTGCATTCTGGATCGGTGGTAACTCGTGAGGGTGACTCTTATAGCCTTGTTGAATCCTTTCTAGTCCACCTCCTATCTGTAGGACAAGTAGGACCTAGTTACGAAGGAAAGCATCCTCTATTGGTGTTGTTCCCTAGTAATATCCCTAGTTGAATAGTAGAAGATATAGCTTACCAAAGTCAGAACTAGAGAACTTTAGTTATCCTCTCTACGCTCCTGTTTATCCTAACCTTGTTGCTACCCTTAGTTAAGTTAGATCATAGTTAATCTCACACGTTTCCCCGTGGATACGATACTTGGAATACTTTCGGATAAAAGCTACAGCAGTATCCGTGCGCTTACGGATTTATCTGTGTGTGTTAATAAATACCAACAAGCTTTCTAGCGCCATTGCTGGGGAAACTATTGCTAAATTAACTACAAACCTAGCTTAACTTTGTATCTTTTTTCTTTTATTCTTTTCCTTTCACTATGAATTCCACTCCTATCTATCAATATGCTAAACCCACGAGTGCAAGCCTAAAGCCATTGTAATCTTTAGAGACTATCCTAACACCTGGCTATGAGCTGCGCCCATGTTTTATAAAATTGATTCGGGAACAATCCTTCTCGAGAGAAGGCGATGAAAACCCATACTCACACCTACGAGAGTTTGCCTTAAGATAGAAGTTGTTTCCATTCTCTTTGATGGGAAGAGCTAAACAATGGTATAGTCGAACCGTAGGAAGTATGCAAGGAGATTGGGAAACGTTATGCTCTAAATTTAGTTTATGTTTCTTTTCCATCTCTAAAGTAGTCAGCCTTTGAAAAGAGGTTCTAAATTTTAGACAACTAGAAGAAGAATCTCTTGGCACATCATGGGATCATATTAATGACCTCATTACCACTGGCCCAAACCTTGCTATTTTAGACCCGATGCTCCTTCAATATTTTTATATGGGTCTTAGCGAGGATTCTATGCAAACCCTTGATCAAGCCTCTAGAGGAGCTTTCCTTCATTTGTCTGCTAGTGAAGCAAGGTCTATGCTCGATAGAATTAGTGGAAAGATTCCCTGCACTAGCATTCATAATGAACTCCCCGAGGAATAGAAGGAATCATCTTTCGAACAAGAAGAAGAAGTTTTGATAGCCAAATCACAACCACTCCAATCCCAAGATTTAGCTATTAATCCTGAACCATCAATACCCCAAAATCCTCCAAGGGAAGAAGAAATTCAACCTTTTGAAATTTCTTGTGAGGATGATCTTTTTGATGCTGATTTTGGAAAAAGCTTAATCTTTCTGCTACATAAGAGACCTTTGAGTGAATATAATTCAAATCCTCTCAAGAAGAGGTCTCTTAGAAAGCGTCCTTATTCCCATGTGGGATATTAGGAAGAATTCAAGGATGGCATGTCTAGTGAACCCATAGAAGGAGAGCCAAGTCATTTAGAAGCAATTCCTATCTTCTCCCCTTAGAAGCAATTCCTATCTTCTCCCCTTCTATGCCCACATTAGATGTCTCATTCAAACCCATCCTTGACCCTGATGATTCCTCTTATGCTCTTTCTCCTAAAACTCGTGATGATCCTAGAAATCCACTAAGACACCTAAAGCATAGGAGCCATGAAGGCCACAAGGAAGACTAAGAAGAGCAGCAACCAACACAAGATGAGGATCACATAAGCCACAAACAATTCACTAGAGTACCTTTTGGCTCTTCATTGAGGAAAGGTCAAGAACCCCTCACAATCACCATGATCGGAACCGAGGACAAGCACCTTCCTCCGCTCGATGATCCTCGCTGCACCAAGCCATCTAGGTGGCGGCAACCACCAAGAGTAACAAGTGAAATCCACAGCAAAACAAATCACCAAGTGCCTATAGATGCAATCACTCAAGCAATGCACTTGGATTCACCCCCAATCTCACAAAGATGATGAATCAATGATGGAGATGAGTGGGAGGGCTTTGGCTTAGCTTACTAGGTTGCTATGTGTTGGCACTAGTTAACAACCATTATAAACTGTCAATATAACATGCATAAGGGCATAAATATAATCACCAACGAAGGTCTAGGGGTTTAAACTAACAAATTCGATGAGTTTTAGTGAATCTGTATTTTCTACAGGGTTTATCCAGAAAACTATCAAGGTGGACCAAGATGTTAGACTTAATCATGCTTATCCACTACGAAAACAACCCCAAAAGGTTCTAGAAGACTCAAGAGGACTCCACACCGAAGCGGAGGGCGAGGCGCCGCTAGGTGGGCTGTAGGCCAGCCAGCCCCTAGGGCCCACCTATTAGCCCCTGTTGCTATGTTGGTTCTCCACAGCCTCTTAGATTGCATCTATGCTGTTTATTCAAGTCGGTTTAATCCGAGGGCTTAGGATTGATGCTCTGGCCAATATATACCAGCCCCTACTCCCCTCCCTCAGGCATTGCATAAGTCATTTGTGAAGATAGAAACCCTAATCATCCTTAGAGCTCCACGATATTCTAGGGCATAGCTAGTTAGACTAGGTCTAGAGGGAGGCAAGCAGGTTTCGCTTGGATTCCTGATCGTGTTAAGAGTGGTTTGATATAATCTTTGTAGCCCCCTCTCTTTTATATCTCTCATTACTTTTATATGTTTCCTACAATTGTTATGACAACATTATTCATATCATTTATGTTCCTAGTTATCATGTTCATGGTCTACTTTGATTATATACTTAGTATAGCTAGATTATCCTTATATTTATGCATAAGTTCATATAGCGTTCACTCTAAGGTACCATGGGTGAGTGGTCGACATTGTGTAAGCTTGGTGCTTATATGTTGTTTTCCTGTGGATACACCCTATATTTCGGGTCATGTGGTAGATCGCAGATGTGACACTCCCGTTAAGTCCTTTGTAGTCCACTCCCCGAATATATGTATATAAGTAGAATTTAGTTACGAAGGAAGACAAGCTGTGTTCTTAATCTTCCTTAGTAATATCCCTTATGTGTAGATATGAAGTTGATCTTAGCCATGACTACTAGGTGTAATTGCACTAATCAATATATGCTTTGACTTATAATTAAGAATGACTTAGGAATTATTCCTCTAATATTCTACTTAACCATGCTAATGCCATAGAAAGGAGTACTCTGACTGATCAATGATTAGTTATTATGTACTATTCATATATACATTTACCTCTTGACTTACTCCTGTTATGAGTAGAATATTGGTTATGGTTTACTTCTCCATCAATAGCATAAGTTATCAATACATGTCCTTGCCAGACCTTTCTTGTGGTAAAAATATAAATAACGATACTTGGAATACTCTTGGGTAAGGTGCTACAATGGTATATTATCTATGTGCTTATAGATTCCTTTTATTCATATATATCTATATATTCCTAGTCACATAAATTAATAAAGAACTACTCTAGTAGTAAAACTAGGTAGTACCAACAAGCATTTCTGGCACCAACACTAGGGATGACAACTTAGTAAAAGATGCTAAGGAATGTAAACAACATAGGGTGACTACTTAAAACAAGTGACACGTTAATAAACACCAACAAGTATTTTTGGCACCGTTGCCTGGGAAGGTAGCTAGGCAAAGGAAGTATTGATAAGCTTACGTGTATTGATGTGATTGAGATAACCATTGACCTCTACTCAAACAGGCTTACCCTTGTTTTGTCTACTTTTGTATCTTATGCATGGTAATGTATGACCAGTTTTGACCTTCTGACAAACTACGTTGACGATCTAGAAGAATTACTTAAGAGAACTAAGGTTAAACTTAAGAAAGTTTTAGCTTTAGAGTCAGAAGACAATTAGATAAGGCGGAGCTTAACACCAGAATTTGAAGCCATGGCTAACAAGACTCTTCATGAATTCTTTGCTCCAACTATAGCCAATATCCGAACCAGACCAACAGTCAATGTTGGAGATAATGGATTCGAGCTCAAGCCAGCCCTTATCAACATGGTGTAAGCAAGCCAGTTTTGTAGAACGGCACATGAAGATGCGAGTGCACATCTCCAACATTTTCTGGAAATTTGTAGCACTTTTACCATTAAAGGAGTGACCCAAGATACCATACTACTTTGCCTCTTTCCATTCTCACTCTTGGGGAAGGAAAAGCAATGGTTCTATGCCAACAAAGATAGAAATAATACATGGGATAACAGCTCCACTACCTTCCTAGCAAAGTTCTTTCCCACAGGCAAGACCAATGCTCTATGTGGGAGAATCTCAAGCTTTCAACAGCAACATGATGAATCTGTCCCTGAGGCATGGGAATGCTTCCAAGATTAAATTGTGGAATGTCCTCACCATGGGATGGAGAATTGGCTACTCATGTAGACTTTCTATCACGGGTTGACCAACAGTACTCATGAGACTATGGATGTTGCTGCTGGAGGTGCATTCCTATCACTCACCATACAAGCTGCAATAGCTCTTGTGGAGAAGATGGCCTCCAACCAAGGTTGGAATGAAGAACGTCTTTAGACCTGCAAGAGAGGTGGATGTATGCATCAACTCAAGGAGGTAGACATGCTATCTACCAAGATGGACCTGCTGATGAAGAAGCTCAAAGACCAAGCCAATGAGAAGCAAGATGTCATGCACATTCATGATTCCCGCATGACATGTCAAGAGTGTGGAAACACTAGGCATTTAAGGAGCAACTGCCCTAAAATTCATAAGGATGTGAACTTTGTCAACAACAACTACTTTTGTCCTCAATAGAATCAAGGATGGAATCAGCAACAGAGGCCAAACTACCAAGGTAACCCTCAAGGTAACAATTTCAATAATTTTAATCAACCACCCTTGAGAGAATTGATTTCTAGCCAAGCTAAAATTATGGAGAGCTTATCTAGGAAACTAGCTTCCAATGATAGAATATTAGAAAATATGAGTAGTAAAATGGATAACCTCTCTTCTGCCATTAAGAACCAGCATAGCTTTAATAAAATGATAGAATCACAAATAGCTCAGCTGGCAGCTATTGTTCCTCCGACCGACAAAGATAAGATCCGGGGCAACCGAAAGATCTAGAAACTACAAATCTTGTCGATATTCACAATGTAGCATACTACTGTTTACAACCATCGATGGGAAGGTGGATAGACTATACCTTGTCGGAAAAGAAGAGTGATCTAGGGAGACTTTGGAGCAAGTGTCAACATTATGCCTAAGGTAATCTATGATAAAATTAATAGAGATACTTTGTTGTACACAAATATGCATTTGTAGCTTGCAGATCAGTCACTCTGCTACCCCAGGAAAGTTCTTGAAGATGCCATTGTTCGAGTGGGACAATCATATGTTCTCATAGACTTTGTGGTTTTGGAGACAGGTGGAGATGTATGGGCACCCATTATCTTGGGCCGACCTTTCCTAAGCACCGCAAAAGCCATCATCTACGCGGACAGTGCCAAGATCTGATTCACAATCAAGGATACAAAGGAGAAGTTTTCTTTCAAGAACTGCATCTTGCAATCTCCTGGACATCCACAGACGTCGTACCTACCCAAAGAGACAACAGTGACCAAGAAGAAGAAGAACAGGAGAAGAAGAAAGAACAAGGTCAAGCAGTCACAAGAAGAGTCAGTCAACATGATCAGCACACTCAGATTAAGTACGACCACCTCCTCGCTTCACCATTCCTTGCTAAGAAGGATAATCTAGGCATACCCATGATCGAGTGTACCATCGGACAAATAATTTTCCACAAGACCTTCTACGACATTGGGTTGGATGTCAATATAATATCCAAGGTAACATATAAATATTTATTTGGTGACGAACCTTTGTTTCCTACATATGTACAATTATAGATGGCAGACCAATCAATCCGATTTCCGAAAGGAATAGCAAAAGATGTCATGGTAAGAATACACAACTAGTTTGCCCCTGCCGACTTCATGGTTCTTGACATGGGTGAAGAAGAAGACGATACACCCATCATCTTGGGAAGACCTTTCCTCAACACCACCAACACAATCATCTACGTCGGATCTAGACAATTCCACTTCCAATTCCCTAGAGAAAAGGTACGCGGTTATTTCAATAGTTACACCACTTATGAGCAATCAAAGAAGACCCACTCTAGGAGGACACATTGATCATCCCAGTGCTAGAAGAATCAATCCCCAAAGAATGGTTGGGAGGAAGATGAAGAACCTGAAGAACCCATGAAAGATGAACCTACTCCACCTAAGACTAGTCCACAGACCAAGCAGGTATGGAAAGAAAAGATGACATCATCGGAGTCACCGTCACAAGAAGTACAACCATCAAGGTCTCCATTTCCGAGACCGAATGATTCACTTGAATAATAAAGAACAAGACTCTAGTAAAGTCATGTCCGGAGGACTTAAAAATCCGAACTCTCGCCGATAGGTAACATCGGTAGTTATCCATATCTACTTTTTCCGCATTGTATGATTTATTTTCAATTTTAGCATATTTACTCTTCTGCATTAGCATTGCATTAGTAAAAATAAAATAAAAATTGCATCATTACATTATTAAAGCCTAAAGCCCCATGTGAATAATTTTCTCGATGTGTAAAAGCCCAAGGGAGTATTCACTGTGGTGGCATAAAAATATATATGTATAAATATACCATGCATACATTTAGTTATATTTCATTTTCTACATATCATAAATATAAAAAAATATTAGAAAGACATCCTGCTAAAATTCTGCCAAATAAAAAACCTTTCAAATTCCAAGAACAACTAATCTATGAACGACCGACCGCTAACCCCTTTATCCTAATCCGTTCCACGAGTTTTGATGTTCTTGTTAGTATTTTGCAGGATTATATACATATGATCAAGAGCAAGTTCACCTGGTCGACTTCATCTCACTCCACCCATGGACGAGAAGGACATCAGCTGACAAAACTGCTCTGAGAAGGATCACTCAACTTCAACGTTCAACTACGACAACATCCATCTTGGGAGAAAAGCATCCCCCATGTATCTAGCTAAGTATTTCTTTTCCTTTTGAGTTTGCTAAATACTAGTTTAAAAAATGCATAACTAAAAGTAAAATAAAAATTTATCTTTGTCTTATATATATACTAGAAAGGTGTGATCTGAAAAAATGAAAAAACAAAATAAAAAGTGTGTGTCTAGTTTTCTATTTTTAAAAGCTAAATAAAAGGACTCTGAGGATAATCTCTTACGATAGAAATGATGAATAGTTGCTCTGTTGTAATTCCTTTCAAGTACCTAGTTTTTAGCCTTGAATTCTACTAAGTTTTGGATACGACTGTTTTGATGTAAGAATTTATTCTGAACTTGAAACTCGTGGGTACCGTATGCTTAATCTAAGTCTAGGTAACTGACAGATATGATATGAGAAGGTCTGAGCTACTATTTATCTTGTTCCAAGTGATACTAAAGTTCTAGAGATTTATCTTTTAAAAAATATCAAAATACTACATGATGAGCTCATGTATGGTAAAGCTTGAATTCCTACCAAAGCCATACATGATATTTAGATTAGAAAAACTTCCACATATATGCTGCTTGTTTTGCATTGAGTTTAGTCAAGCATTGTTGACCCTTATGAGAGGTTAGTTATGCTCTTAAAATCAAGATCACGTACACATCACCCACATATGAACTACTCCTACACTGGGGGTAGGCGCAAAAACATGTCATTCTATCTAGATTCACCCAAAAATGTTTTACTCCTACACTAGGAGTAAATACCAAAAATATGCCTGATAGGATATCCACCAAATAAATGCTCTAAGTTCTTGTTGCTATTTCTCAAAAGTTTTGTTATAGAAAAGAAGCAATGGGCTATGCAAAAGTTATTCATGAAAAAAGAGAAAAATAAAAAGAGATGAAAAAATGGGTAAGTGTCCAAGATATTTAAAACAATGGGTACTCAGATGCTCGCCTGAAAAAAAAATGAATAAGATAGCCCATGCTTTCTTGCAAAGTTGTTTCGAGTTTCAAAAGAGAGATATATTTTCAAGGAGCATAGTAGAATTCGAGTTTCAAAACACACATGCACATCTTGATTTGATTGTCTGACTCAGCTCTCTTTGGATCTGAGGTTTGACTTTACAATATAGGCCTACAATATATGTAATACAAGTATGCTCTTTCATGCTTTTTCCACACCTATGAGCTCCACAAAAGCCTTAGTTGTAGGAAGAGAAAGGCATAACATCACTATTGCCTTAATAAGGATCCACAAATACCACAAACATTAAGAGACTTAAGAGTGTCATACAATGGAATCTCTAAGTTTTATTTTGAAAATCTATAAAAACTCCGAAATAATGGTTGAGCAAAGAACTTGAGACATAGTGCCTAACTTGATCATTTTGTCTTTCAATTGCTCAAGACCCAAGTAAAGGCTAAGAAGCCCCATGGTTGAAGGTAATATGGGTAAGTTTGAAAGTCAGATCAGTTTACTCTAATTTGGAGGAGAATTCTTGTTTGAATGCATGTCTACTTTTGAGGAGTGAAAGCATTGAAGCAACTCCTGATCCATTTACTGAGTTTAGCTTTGCTAAGGGACTAGCAAAGGCTAAGCTTGAGAGAGTTTGTTGATGGTAGTTAACAACCATTATAAACCATCAATATAACATGCATAAGGGCATAAATATAATCACCAATGAAGGTCTAGGGGTTTAAACTAACAAATTCCGTAAGTTTTGGTGAATCTGTATTTTCAGCGGGGTTTATCTAGAAAACCATCAAGGTGGACCAAGACGTCAGATTTAATCGCGTTTATCCACTGCGAAAACAACCCTAGAAGGTTCTAGAAGACTCGAGAGGACTCCACACCGAAGTGGAGGGCGAGGTGGCCAGCCCCACCTATAGGTCGGCCGACCCCTGGGGCCCACCTATCAGCCCCTGTTGCTATGTCGGTTCTCCACTGCCTCCTAGATTGTATCTACGCCGTTTATTCAAGTCGGTTTAATCCGAGGGCTCAGGATTGACGCTCTGGCCTATATATACCAGCCCCAACCCCCTCCCTTAGGCATTGCATAAGTCATTTGAGAAGACAGAAACCCTAATCATCCTCAAAGCTCCACCATATCCTAGGGCATAGCTAGTTAGGCTAGGTCTAGAGGAAGGCAAGCAAGTTTCGCTTGGATTCCTAATCATGTCAAGAGCGTGGTTTGATATAATCTTTGTACCCCCCTCTCTTTTGTATCTCTCATTACTTTTATATGTTTGCTACTATTGTTATGAAAACATTATTCATATCATTTATGTTCCTAGTTATCATGTTCATGGTCTACTTTGATTATATACTTAGTATAGCTAGATTACCCTTATATTTATGCATAAGTTCGTATAGCACTCACTCTAAGGTACCTTGGGCGAGTGGTCGACATTGTGTAAGCGTGATTCTTATACGTTGTTTACCTGCGGATACACCTATATTCCGGGTCATGTGGTAGATCGCGGATGTGACACTCCCATTGAGTACTTTGTAGTCCACTCCCCGAATATAGGTATACAAGTAGGATCTAGTTACGAAAGAAGACAAGCTCTGTTCTTAATCTTCCTTAGTAATATCTCTTATGTGTATATATGAAGTTGATCTTAGCCATGACTACTAGGTGTAATTGGACTAATCAATATATGCTTTGACTTATAATTAAGAATGACTTAGGAATTATTCCTCTAATATTCAACTTAACCATACTAATGCCATTGAAAGGAGTACTCTGAGTGATCAATGATTAGTTATTATGCACTATTCATATATACATTTACCTCTTGACTTACCCCTGTTATGTGTAGAATATTGGTTATGGTTTACTTCTCCATCAATAGCATAAGTTATCAGTACATGTTCTTGCCAGACCTTTCTTGTGATAAAAATATAAATAACAATACCTAGAATACTCTCGAGTAAAAGTGCTTCAATAGTATATTATCTGTGTGCTTGCAGATTCCTTTCATTCATATATATCTATATATTCCTAGTCACATAAATTAATAAAGAACTACTCTAGTAGTAATACTAGGGAGTACCAACAAGCATTTTTGGCACCAACACTAGGGATGACAACTTAGTAAAAGATGCTAAGTAATATAAACAACATAGGGTGACTACTTAAAACAAGTGACATGTTAATAAATACCAACACTATGTCAATGAAAATAGCCAAGAGTGTGAGCCCAAGCCGGCCAACCACCTTTTATAGAGCCCCAAACAAATAGAGCCGTTAGGCACAAAGGGGAGCTCTCTATGAGTTGACCGAACACATCGGTCGAGTTGGCCAGACGCAAACGCCCCTATGTCTGGTCGCGCATCTGCCGCCACGTGTCCTCTCGATTCAACAAGAACCACTGATCTCCAATGGCTAAGTTCCAACGGCTTCACGGTTAAGTGATGACCGAACGCACCAGAGACAGGACCGGACGCGTCGGTGCCACACGCATTAGGGCATTAACAAACATGCGATACAACAAAGTATGCTAACTTTCTTCTTCTGGTTCGTTCGTTCGCACGTCCTAGACAAGCCAGTTCGTTAGCACATACCAGCTTGCCTAACTAGCCAGTCCTATCCTTTAATAATAGGGGTTGAACCTACCAAGGCTTTTTATAGATGGCTCAACCATTCCAATCCTTTTATTTTGAGGGGGTTAAGGGGAACCTTTCTTTTAACTCAGCTATTTTTCGAATTATTTCTCGAAGTTTCTTAATTTCGTATTTCCAATCAAAACCTACATAAGCAAGTCATACGGTATGGAGCCAGCATCATTTCACATAAAGTATTGTAAATAGTTTATCTGTTAATGCCCTATGCAAAAGAAAGTAAGGTGTCAATGCCAAAGCTTCTTCTCAAGCATCAACACATCAGACGAATAGTAATTGAAAGCTAGGAAAGCAACATCACGCGCACCCTCGCTGCTTCACCCAACAATCGGACACAACGCTGCGCACCTAACGCCGTGCCAACGCGGAGTCCGGTCGACTCTAGTAAGGCACTAGAGAGGTTTTTACGCGACCGGACGCGTCCGCTCATGCATGACCAGACATAGGCCAGCGTCCGATCCTCTCTGGGCACGCGTTCTCACTTATGTTAGCGTACGTCACCTCTCACCGGACGTAGGCCCTGTGCATCCAGTTTCCTTTTTGTTCAGCGTCCGACGCCAAACCCTAGCAGCACTGTCTGTGCAACAATTGACTGGACGCTCGGCCGAGTCTGGTCGTTGCGTCTGGTTGAGGGAAAACAGCCCCTCGACTTCACCAACTTCACCACCCTTACTCAAATGTGCTAACCACCAAGTGTATCACCTTTTGCATGTGTGGGCCGCGCGGGCACGGCCACTTGGAGGCGCAGATCCAGCCTTCTCGAGGCCAGTGGCTCCTCCGGTCCCTGTGGCTTCGAGTCGCAACCTCTGCTCGGTCCTCCAGTTGCGTACTCTGCATCCATCGGTTCCTGAACAGAGCATAAGGAGGAGGAAGAAGAAAGAGACAATGATGAGTGGGTCCCGTTTGTCATTCTCTAACGGAATAGATTTGGGAGCCCAAATTTGGATGCTAGTGAAAGCAAAAAATGGAGCAACTAAATCAAAAGTAGGGGCCCTGATTTAGATGTTCCTGCTGAAGTTGGTTAAGGCTTCATATCTTGGGCTCTAGGTCCCAAATCACTATTGTGTACTGTTCATCACTGTGTAGCAGAGGGAGAACGGCTCCCATCAGGAAAAAAAACTGTGAAAGGTAGAACAAAGAGGCTTCAGTTTTAAGGCTTTTTCCGGCTCTACTATGTACCGAGGGCTTATCTCTATCTCTTCTCTTCTCTATCTCCATCTCTATCTTTATCTTTATTTCTATCTCTTCTATCTATCTATTTCTATTATCTATATATTTATATTTATATATATATATATATTATTATATTATATTTATATTATACAACTAAAAATCAGAATCGTTGATCGGCGTGCGAAAAATCGCTCGCGTCTGCGCTTGCCCGGCGCGCCTTCGCTAGCTCGCGCCTACAGTGGACCCGGCGTCGTGCGAGCGATCACCGAGAGCTTCGCCCGTCATTCAATCACCGCAGCACCGGAGGAAAAGCAAATCACCTGCGCCTGCCCTTCCTGCGCTCGCTCACGTCGCCGCCTCGCAACCATCATCCATGCCTGCACCGGCACCTGGCCCCGCCCCTGCTCAGACCCCGCCAAGCACCCGTTGCAGATCCGCGAGGAATCGCGGCCGTCGCTCCTTCAGCCTCCAAACGTCGCCGTGCCTCGTCTCCGTCATACCGCGGCGAAGGGCGCCGCGTACCTCCGCGACGACCGCAGCCGACGCTCGCCCGGCACGCTCAAACGCGGCCGAGGGAGACGACGTCCGCCTGCTCCTCCCCGACGTCCGCCTGCTCCTCTTCATCTACAGGTTAGATACCAGTTACTCGAACTCAGTCCATGGACGGGTTAGATACCAGTTACTCGAACTCATCGACGGAACGCATTTTTCCTATTCTTGCTCTATTATTTTCATTCATACATGTTAGTTTAACATAGCACGTACAGATTAATATATATCCTAATCTGAAGTAGAGGTTCAGTGCCATTGTTAATTTCTAAAAGTTAGCTGCCACCACACTTTTTTCCGGGAAGTGGAGGCATGGGCGGACCTACAGTTGTGCCCGGGTATTCCCGGGCATACCCAACATTTTTGGGAAAAATTTTAGTAGTTCTTAGAGGTATATACATGTACAATATAGTTAAAGTCTCAAAATTGCGACTCTTCACTATTTTCTGCCTGTAATTCGCATCTAACTGAAAAGCAGCCCATAGGCCACACCTAACCGGACGGCCCAATGGCCCATCTGGCCTTCCCACTCCCTAATCTCAAATTCCCCACTCCCCAAACTCATCAGGAGGCTGCCGTAGGAGTAGGACAGCCAGCAGCTTGGAACGTTCGAGTTCGACGAATGCGGAATCGCGCCGCGCCGCCGCCAGGCCGCCCGCCCGCGCCGCCGCTCGCGGCGCCGGCGCCCCCCGTCCCCCCTGCCGCCCCGCTCCCCCCGGCAGCTGCGGAGCCAGAGCTGCTCGCTCGGCACGACCCGAGCCGCAGGAGCCGGCGAGCCCGACTGCTCCAGTACCTCGATTTGATTTTTTTCATTCAGAGGTAATCAAAATTTAAATCCCTTTGGCCTTTGCTATGTTCACAGGTAATCAAAATTCAAATATCTTGGCTCTTGTGAACTTTTTATGTTGTTCATCCAAATATTTTCTTGCCATGGGCATACTCTACTCTAAAATCCTGGGTCCGCCACTGAGTGGAGGTATAGTCTCAGATCAGAGGTTGATTATCTGCTTTACCAGGGCTTCACCTGTATTGCTAAAACTCCATGATTAGGAAAGGGGTTATCCCGAATCTGAATTGCCAAAACGAAAGGTATTAACCTGAGCTAGAAATTACTGTTGCTACAGTTCTTGGAAACTTCACTGATATTTTATATCTTTTTCCACTCTGGATCTATGTAGTCCCGCAAATCTGATGAAGTTCACAAAGTTCTTTGAATCTGTATAGTTCATAATGTACCTGCTGAAATAAATTCATGCTACATAGTAAGGTCATCCTGCTGCCTCTTGCCTTATAGTTTAGATCATTCGAGATGGTGAATCCCTGTGACTTACTGTCTTGCAAATGGGTGTCATACTGAAACTCTAACTGAAACAATAGCTGTGCAGAAATATAGAAAAGGCATATGCAACTGAAAGACAAGCATTTCCCATAGTGCGATGGGAGCTCGTGTTTGGGCGGCGGCAATTCGCGGCCAAGGCGATTGCTGCCATTTAGTTCTGCTTTGTGAGTTCTGTACCATTTTAACCTCTAATTGGTTACACTCATAGTCTGAAACAGTCTTTTTTTTTGCCAAATTTAGTTGTAGAAGATGATATCATGTATATATGCTAACTTGTTATCCTACCATGTTTGGATTCTGTGAGAAAACTGTTTGGTTGTGACCTCTCGCAATGTGCATGATCCTTCTCTGAAGCTAGTACATTCCATGACAATCCTGTAGCTAAAACGAAATATGGCCTCTTGGGGAAGTGAATGGCAGTTGTAACATTGAATGTTCAATGCGTGGTCCCTTTTCGTCAAATTGGATGGACATAGTTTTTTGGTTTCTTCCAACTGCAGTCAGAAGTAGCCTAGAGAGTCTTGAACCAAATACTTCAGGAATATGGTCCAGCCATCCAGGCATGGGTGATTTTACTTTGGTTGCTTCTTATGGATCCCCAAAATGAAAGAAATGATCAAGGAAACCACCATGAATATCTTGCTAATTCATAATTTTTTGTTGTTGACATGAATGCAGGTTCAGAGGTGACAAATTCAAGCTCTGCAAAGTGTTGCATTGAAACATAACCAAATTGGAGAATCGGGTTGGTATGTACACTTACTGCTCTTAGCAAGTAGATTTGTTAGCGTAGCTCTTTGTTTGCTGGTTCCCAATAATTATAGCCGGTGAAATTTGTGCCTGCTAAAAGGGAAAGGTTTCGATTCATCAACTGCCAACTGTGCCTCTTTCAATACTATCATGTAACTTTAGTGGAGAAGCAATAAAATAGAGTAAAAGGTACCAGACAAATACGATTTTGTCAGGAAACCTCCAATTTGTGCATATTAAGCAAGTCAGATCAACATCAACTATTCATTTTCTGGAAAATAGGGCCTTCAAAACCATACTGAATTTTCTGGAAAATAGTGCCTTCAAATTGTATATATAAACATTCTTCAAAACCCCATTGATTCTTTTGGCTGGCTTCACCCCCGAGAAAGGGTGTGTGCTTCTAACCTACACGACTCATCAAATTCTGTCAAAATATTTGCATAACTCTAAACTATTTATTTGATTTCTAGGTGATTTTGGTTGTTGGTGATGACACCCAACATATCTCTAGAGGGATCTTGTATGACAAAGCAATACAAAGAATTGGGCAGCGATTGCAGGATCAAGGTCGAAGTTCATAGACGGCTGCAGAGCAGCAGTCTGAACTCCAAAACCACAACGCGAGTGATGATGGATACCAGCTGTGGCAGTTGGTTGATTGGGAAGGATTTGGCATAGGGAGTTTGTCATATAGTCACTTTGGATTTTTTTTATAGTTACTGTCACTGCAAAATTGACGCAGTTACAATTTTTGTGAGGAGTTTTGGGTGCAGTCTTACATGGAAGGGGTTCTGAACATGCTGTTCATTTTGGCTCCATCTCTTGCATATATTATTGTACCCTATAATATTTTTTAAGATAAAACTGAAGGTAAAACATGATGTACATGGACCTTAGAAAATAGAGGTAATTGCACAAAAAATGAAACCCACTTACCAATGTCATCTGGTGAAGTGCCGCAATTGCACAAAAAATAGCGCTCACAGGTTAATACACAGGTTCAAAATTATCATAGCATTAGTTTGTTCCTATTGCAACGCACGGGCACGATCATTACAAATTCAAAGACGATCTTCCATGCACTATTTATTATTACATCATGTTAATAGCACCAGAGAAGTTGGCAACAAGCAAAACTAATAAGCACAACCATAACAAGGACGGTCCTTTCTTACCATACATACATACATACATACATATGACAATTATATTGACAACCAGTAATCCATGAGCACGGCCTCTGACTGCAGACCTGAACAGCAACCGATGCCGCTGACGCATCGGATGCGATGAACTCTATCAACAGCCGCCGCCGCCGCCGCCGCCGCCGCCACCGCCACAGCCCCCTCCGCCACCTCCACCGCCACCTCCACCACAGCCCCCTCCACCACCACCGCCACCTCCACCACCACTGGCACCACAGACGGTGCCGACGCCGCTAGCTGCTCCAGCGCCAGCACCGCTGTATCTTGGTCGTCTCGGGCTGTCCGAGCTGTCGCCACAGAGGAGGACGGCTAGAGTGATGGCCCAGACGGAGAGCGTGGCCACACCGAGCACGGCTAGCCACGGCGGGCCGAAGGCAGCTGCGGCAGCTGCTCCACCGTAGGCGAGAGCTCTTGCCATACTGTGAACACTCAACACGCAAGCGTAGGCAGCAGGGCTCGATATATACAGCCGGACGAGACGCGCAGAGCTAGCCAGACTATATAAAAGTCATCGGATCGATCGGCCGGTTGGTCGCGGCGATTATATTAAGCCGCAGCTATAATTAGGAAACAAATTAATACGTACTCTGCACGCAATCGAAAAGTATATATGGACATGGACCTTTTTTTCAACAACGGCAAACCCAAATTTCATTACTTGAAAGCACAAGAAATTACAAAAAGTTTTGTCAAACGAACCATACGACGAGCCTACCACAAGCCAAAATTGAAATGAACGCACAGGGTTGATCCAACTGGTGCCACCCGACATCACCAGAGGATTCAACGTCACAGATAACAGAAACAGCAGAAAAATCGTTATGGACACGGACCTTGTCTCGCCGTTGGCGTCAGTCAGACAGCGAAAAACTACGAGGAGCTGCCACGCTCACCAAGCCGGTTATAATTAGGAACAAATTATAACTGGTTTCCGTCTGCCACTAAACGAGCTTATAACTGGTCCCACGTCTCCGAGGCTCGATTATATTAAGCTGTGACAGGGTGTTCCAGTCATCGAGCGATAGCACGTCACTACTACAGGAGGGATTTTTTAGGGGTGGCATGTGACCTATAGGGCCGGTTTTGCCGGCCGCCCTAACGAAGGGTGGCTACAAATACCAGATTTGTAGAGGCGGTTGGCCAGCCAACTCTATAAATCAGTTTTTTAGGGGGCGGTTGAATATGTGTAGGGGCGGCTGGATATTAAGTCGTCCCTACAAATTATTTTTCAGAAATTCCCGAATTCAGGCAAAAAAATGAAAAAAAATGTTTTTTAATCTAGGGAGGCTCCCACCGGTCAACCACATGTCGCGCGCTCGCAAGCCGCAAGTCGCGCATTTTTTTGCCAGGGTTCGAACCCGTGACCTCGAGCTCGCGCATTCCCTCCTCTAACCACTCCACTTAATACTCACTTGTGTCTATATTGTATTTTGGTTCCTCACGTATTATTATAAACCTAGCATAAATTGATTGTTTGAGGCTCTAAACGATTTTAAATGAATAAGTTGTCAACTATAAATTTTTCTAACTTTTAGAGATCTACAACTTTTATTTTGGTAGTTTTTCCATCTGAGATTGTTTACAAAATTTGAATTTCTAATTTGAGAAATTCAAACGTAGTTTTCCATGACAAGATGATTTCAAATGGAAAAGTTGTCAACTACAAAGTTTCATAACTTTTCGAGATCTACAACTTTCGTTTTTGCTGTTGGTCTATCCGAGGTCGTCTAAAAAATTCGAATTTTAATTTTTTAGAAATTCAAACGTAGTTTTCCTTATCAAGATGATTTCAAATCAAAAAGTTGTCAACTAAAAATTTTCATAACTTTTTGGGATCTACAACTTTTATTTTGATCATTTATACATCCGACATAGTGGTAGTAACATTGTTCACAAAATTTACATATCCCTCTTATAGTTTAAACTATAAGAGGGATATATAACATTTGTGAACAATGTTACTACCACTTTATCGGATGAAGAAATGACCAAAATAAAAGTTGTAGATCTTGATGAGTTATACAACTTTTATGTTCATTATATTTTCAGCTGAAATCGTTTTGTGTTCCAAAATGACGTTTGAAGTTGCCATTTTGAATTTTAAATTTGAGAAATTCAAACGAAGTTTTCCTTGACAAGATGATTTCAAATCAAAAAGTTGTCTACTATAAAGTTTCATAACTTTCCGAGATCAACAACTTTTATTTTGATTATTTATACATCCGACATAGTAGCAGTAATATTGTTCACAAAATTTACATATCCCTCTTATAGTTTAAACTATAAGAAGGATATGTAACATTTGTGAATAATGTTACTACCACTTTATCGAATGAAGAAATGACCAAAATAAAAGTTGTAGATCTTGATGAGTTATACAACTTTTATGTTCATTACGTTTTCAGCTGAAATCATTTAGTGTTCCAAAATGACGTTTGAAGTTGTCATTTTTTTAAATTTAAAATTCAAATAGATAAAACATAGTCACAAGAAAAGATGGATAAAATAATAGTTGTAAGAATACAATAAATTGATAGAGCATGATTTTAGAAACTTTTACGAAAAAAATCATCAAATTTGAAGTTAGTATGGAGAAAGACTAGTTATAAGTTTTAGTCAGAGATTAAAAAAAATCAGAGTTCTTCAATAATTTCAAAATTAAATTTTAAACAGCATTTTGAAACAGCAAATGATTTCAAATGAAAAACTTGTAAACAATAAAGTTACATAACTTTTTGAGATCTACAACTTTTATTTTGGTCATTTCTCTATCTGAGGTCGTTTGAAAATTTTAAATTTTAGTGCTTAATTTTTATTATTCGACGTCTATTTATAGCCGCCCCTACAAATTCGATTTGTACGGCCGGCTCGATATAGAGCCGCTCCTACAAATCGGGTCATTTATAGGGGCGACTCATAACACCGGCTGCCCTAGGGGCGGCTCATTTGGCCACCATTTGTAGGGGCGGCTCAATATAGAGCCGCCCCTAAAAAAAAGAGAGTGTTGCTACAAATCGTTTTTTTAGTAGTGCATCTCCAAGGCTAGCAAGGTGATAGACCTTTGGCGCGGCACCGTGACACTTTGGTCATCAAGCTAACACATCTCTGTGCCGAGCTCACCAAGCTCTGTGACCTCTAGCTCATCAGACCCCATCCCCAAATCTTCTTCCTCCTCCTCCCCCTCATGCTCCTTCTCTCCCTCCATGTTTTGGGGATCCTGACCTCCACTGTCGTTCTCCTCCTCGCCATCATCAGAGAAGCCATCAGCCTCAAACTCCTTTGCCACAACTCCTCCTCCTTGTCGTCCTCCGTCAAACCTAGGGTGGGAGGGAGGTGGAGCGCCGGTGGACCAGAGAGAAGATTAAGAGAGAGGAATGTGTGTGATGAAGAAGAAGAAGGCAAGGGGAAAAGGTCAATTCACACCCCTTTTTTCTCCTAAATCATATAAATAAATATTATAATGAATATGTTGGTTTGTACTCTCTTAGTTTTAAATTATAAGACATTTTGATATTTCTAGATACATTGTTTTTACTATATATTTAGACATAGTGTATATATATCTAAGTGCATAGTAAAAACTATGTATCTAGGAAAACCAAAATGTCTTATAATTTAGAACAGATGGACTAGTAAATATCCACACTTTTATAATCGTACCGGGCATATTTTAGTGTTTGCGATGTAAAATGGCATTACGTATGATTGATATCACGTGGCAAAATTTGCCTAGAGTTATAGAGAGACTATATACCGTCTAATATCAAAGAGTGAAGGGATTCTTCCGATTGTTCTTTTTACTTTCCAAAATGCCCATGCGCCCATCCATGGTCTGTATGTGATCAAACTCATGATCCGTACTCATACGAGTTATAACAACCCACAATTGTGCACTTGATCACAGTGATCTAGTTGGTCTTGCTCCTGCTGCTGCCAAAGAGACATGTGCTGGCGTGCTTCTTGTCGATCAATCGTTGCCCTCCGTGTGCATCGGCAAAAAGCATGTCGGAGCAGCCTAGAACGGGGTATTAGTTTGGTTGCATGAGGCTGTCGAATGAATGCTGCAAGATCGAGTTGGTGTCGTCGCCGCGGTGACCAGCGTAGAGGGCATGTACAATCCATATACGGCTTGCTGTCTGTAAACTCTTTCCACCTCACATACAGACAACTCAATAAACAAATTGTACACTGAGCTATATATTTAAGCGTCTATAAACCATTTAATGCTTGTATGTAGCCTTGATCATGACTGTATGAGTATGATTCCTATATACCATGTTGTGTTACTTCTAGATACATAGAAAACTAACATAAAAACATGCATCACAGGTCAGAAATCTTGCCGTGGCTCAGAAGGACCGAACTCACATTATGGGCAACATGTTCAAATCAGAGACATGTTCATACAGGCAGTACAATTAGTAGCAGCAAGAACACGTATACTCAAGAAAGAACAACTCAAGTAGAGTCTCACGTAGAAAAACAGAAACAGCAGATCCACGCAGCATGTAAAGAATAGCAAATGTGGTTGCAATCAGGCTAGCTAGTGCTCTGAATGTTGTGAGCTCCCAAAAGAACCTATATCCTATAACTGGAAAAACAGAAAAGAAGAATGCGTATGTAGATAGGCATGAACTTGGTTTAACTCTGATCCACCATCTCTGAATATTACACACTATACACAGGGGAAAAAATTGACATTGAAGATGTGCCATCCGCACCAGTGAGGGCGCAGCTTCACCAGCCCTGCCGCAGCGGATTCCTGGGCAAGGATTTTGTCACTGGTGCTGCACCGGTGAATCAGCCAGGAGCAGAGGAGCGCCCTGAAGCCGACGAACCTGATGAAGGTCGAGACGAAGGCGGAAATCCAGAAGACGCTTCTGAGCTAGAGCTGGTGAGGCTGCAGCCCACAAGGATGTCGATGCTCTAGCTCAAGACGAAGGTGATGACTCTGATGCTATAGGTATAGGTTCTGCATTTGCCTCTTCCTCACTCCTCTTTTGATAGACTTGGATCCACCCGCACAAACCATTTCTATCAATAATGTGATAAAAGATCAAGAGCAGAGATGTATCTTTCTGACAGCTTATACAACTCAAATGCATTGCGTCCAGTTACTTGATGAGCTGATATATTCAAAGATGCTCCAATTCCTAGTTCATTGATTAGCTAATCAAATTGCACAATTCGGTGCATCTGTTAACAACATGTATTTCCAATTACTAGTTCTATGCTTGAAAAAAGAAGTCATTGGCACTATGCTCGTCAGGCTGTAGCCTTGATTCCACTGTAAGCATGTCAAGGAAGTACTGTGCCCAATGGGCAAAGACCGGCAGAGCAGAATGGCAATATAAAAGAGGGCATGGGGTTTCGTGATGCAAAAGAATGACAGAGAAAGCAAAATACCGCCAACGAGACCCAAGACTAGTAAGATGGGATAACTGGCATAAACGAAAAGTCTTGTAGAATAATCTTGCCCACTTCTGAAAGGACTATGAGAGCATATGCAGACTTTTGTAACAACAGCAACATGCACTCGAATTTTTTCAATGATGGTATAAGCAGCTTCAAACACACATTAATCGTTCACTCACCACATAGCCATCTGGAGTCCACTGTGCTATGTCCCACTTTATTGTTATGTTCCCATTCGGATCGAGTGGATCGTATGCATCTGCAGATTACCGTGGAAAGTTTCATAAAACATGGTACTACTAGCTTTAAATTGGAGATATTACGGTAGCACATGTGTACAGGAAATAGTGATAGCTCCAAATTGGAGATGTTGCGGCAGCTTGTGCGTGGTCGCTCGAGCACGCCCAACCGGCGGCAGCTCGCTCATGGCAGCCCGGCGGCGACCCTGCCTGTGCGTGCGCTCGTCGTAGGGAGCTCGAGCGGGACGGATTTTGGCGCGTAATATTCATCGCGCGCGCCCAGCTGATCCGCGCGACGTCGACTCCAGAAAACGCCTCCGTACAACACTCGTCCGCTCGCCGTCGTGGCGTCGTCTCGCGAAGAGACGACTTCGTTCTCTTTCTTCATTTAATGAAGTGAACGGGGGTCTTCTCTGCAATTTTTCCATCGCAGACACGACGTTCTGCAGCGCGTCGTACGTGAGGAGGCTCGCGTGTTTTGCCTGCGAAAATCGGTATTCATGTTGGAAATCACGGTGCAGATGTGTTTACTTTTCCTCACTTCCTTTGTTTGGTTCCATCCGGACCTGTGCTGTGAAGCACCAATGGAGTTGCATGCGTTATCGGCACTGGATGTGGTTGTGGTCATACACTCGTAGTCAGTACGACAATACGTCTTATTCTCCACGACTTTGAAAGTCGAAACCCATCGATTGGAAAGATCCTCGCAACTAAAAATATCCAGAGCACACGAAAATGACACATGACAGAGGGACATGTAGCTATGTCATTAAAACATATTGCAACATCTCAAAACGCCATATGAAACATGAGAGAAAAGCTATTGCAATGCAATAGAGAATTACTGCAATGTTATAGTCAACCATTGAAACAACTGTAGCTTCTCCAAAGCGAAAATATCAAACAAAAAACCTATGGACATCTTGAATCAACAATATGCAACATGAAACAATCAATTACCACGACATCAAAAACAGAAGAGATGAAACAACTCAAACCATAGGAGAAATCATCTTACGGCATCTGGGCTGAAAGGGTCCAGATAATTATCTAGAGTTTGAGTTCTTCTAGGGATTTTTGGTGACTTTTTAAACTGAAAGAGAGCATCCGGGCTGATGCTGTGAAAGAAAGTGAAAGATGATGAGGTACTTGTCGATGCGGGACCCACAGGATACCCCGCAAGGGAGAGAGAAGATCTAATCCAACTAGGATTCTTTTCATATAATCTTAGTAGTAGTACTATTCAGTAATCCTACTAGGAAATCTCATTGTAAACCGACTAGGACTCTGGCCTCCTGACTATATAAAGGAGGGCAGGGCTCCTGGGAGAAAAAAAGAACAACAATTGTACAATACAACACGACACAATCAATCCAACGCAAAGGCTAACGCCGACTGGACGTAGGGCTATTACTCGATCTACGATCGAGGGTCTGAACCAGGATAAATCGACTGTCTCTTGCGTTCACCATCGAGTTCCGCATACGCTGAAGCCCGAACATACTGCCTCGGGTATCCCCGTGGCAGGCTATCGGTGGTAAAACATCGACAGCTGGCAACTCGATGGCACGGTGGAAGGCTGAGAAGGAGTCGATGAAGAAACAAGAGAAGACGAAACACTGAAAATTGATAAAAGGAAGCACCGATGAGAACCAGAAGAAGAAAGATAGAAGCAAAAAAGATAAAGCCAGAAGCTACTCACCCAACCACTTTCTTCTTCGCGAAGCCAAAAGAAGGCCTCGCAGGGGGAACCACGACGGCGAAAACATCCCCGCCACCCGGCGACGGAAGCGGGATAGCTGATAACGGAGCCACGGAAGAAGCCGGGGCTAGAGCCGCGGAAGAACTCTGCACTGGAGGAGCGGTAGAGCTCGGCACCGAGGCCACCAAAGAACTCGACACCGGAGCTTCAGAAGAAGTCGACGCGGGAGCCTCAGAAGAACTCACACCCGACGTTCGATTACTTCAAAAAGTTCAAGACTAAAAGTCAAGACAAAGAAGAGAAATTCAATGCAACAGGAATATGAGAAACAACTCACCGCCACATGATGAGGGGTACTTCATCATCCTCTTCTCCCTCAGCCAAGGAAACCAGAGCACCTGCTGAAAAAAGAATAAAAAGTACTCGGTTCAAGAGAGAAACAGGAAAACAAAGGAACAAAGAGTATTAAATGTGCTCACCTAAGAGCATGCTAGCAACAACTGGAGTACCTAATGGAGTACTTGGTCTGCGAGGCTTCTTGGAGACAGGCAGGCCAGATGAAGACCCATCCGTTCGCCCCCTCTTCGGGACACTGCGAGGACCGCGAGGGACTAGACGAGGAACATATTCTTCATATACATCAACAAATCCGGAAGAAACCCCAGGAAGGGCTGTAAAGGTTTGGGACTTACTAGTTGTAGAAGTTCCAACAAGTTTATCCCCAGCCTCCGCCGCGGCGGGGAGAACATCAAGAGGGATCGGGTCGACAAAGTTCCGCCCGAGCTCCTGCGAAAAAGGATAAAACACCAAGACAAGGGAAAGCTAAGTAAAAATGGATGCAGCAAGAGTACATAAAGTACCCAAACAAAGAGCTAGACAACTCACAGCTGGGGGCGGGTTGTTGGCAGAGAACTCGGAGACAGCAGGAGGAATGACGCTCACTCCTTTCAGCATCTTCTGGAGACGCTCGAGTACCTCCTCACCGGTCAGCTCAAGAGCTGGGACCATGCGTGAAGGATCCTCGGCCCCAGAATACTCGAAGCTAAGGTGCTCCTGCTCTTTCAAAGGCTGAACTCGGCGACGAAGAAAGCTCGAAACAATACCGAAGCCGGTCAAACCCTGTTGTTTCAGCATACTAATCCTATCAAGGAGTGGCTAGATCACTTGAATCTCAGCAGGTGACTCAAGTTTCTTGTCCCATCGGTCATTCACCACAGGACCAGATCCAGAGTGGACGACAAGGGAAGGGATCAAATTGGCAGCGTAAAACCACTCGGCACGCCAATCTTTTACAGAATCGACCATGTCATAGTCAAAAAACTTAATCTTGAGACCCTGGCGAAACTGAATCCCGCAACCACCAAGAACGCTGGTTTCTTCGCGGCGGGGTTGAGGTTTCAGACGAAAGAAAAAGCGAAAAAGAGATAGAGAATGAGGGATTCCAAGGAAAGCTTCACAAAGATGAACGAAAACAGAAAGATGGAGAACGGCATTAGGGGTTAGATGGTTCAGACTAACCCCAAAATAACCAAGAAACTGATGAAGGAAGGCAGAAGCAGGAAGGCAAAGTCCGGCGCGGACAAAGGAAACAAAGAGGACAATCTCACCAGGACCCGGAGCTGGAACCCGATGCTCGCCCAGAACTCTCCATTCAGCGATGACTTTGCTTTGGATCAAGCCGTCGCTGACGAGCTCGCGCAGCTGATCTTCGCTTGTTGTTGGAGCCGGCCAAACCTTCTAAGCAGCCCTCATGGCCATGAACTCCTGGTTTTCGATCAAAGAAAGGGATGACTCCTCGTCCACGAAGGTCGCCTGAGACTTGCTTGCGGTTTTCTTCTTTCCTTTGAACTGGCGGAAGCAAAAAGGCACTAGGAAAGATGAAGCTAGGATGATAGTGCTCGAGTGACGGCGACGATGACGGCGGCGGATTTCTAAAAGCTAGGGTTTAAAGGCAAGAGCTGGGCAGCAAAGGAAAGGAAGATAAAAGGTCTTTAAATAGATTTTTCAGTAATAAAAACGGCCCACAAGGCCCGTTAAAACCCAGTGTGAGAACGCAACGGTCCATTTACCGACGTAGCTAAAACGACGGAGGGCACAAATCCACACAACGGTATAAACCAACGGACAGATTTCAGACTTATCCGTCCAGCACCACGGCAGGGTTACCAGATCGCTACAAGAACAACTCGTCAAACCAAGAAGAAAGAAAGGGCTACCTCACAAGGAACAAAGGAACCCGGTTATTTAAGAAAGAACTCAGTAATCTCATTAACGACAGGGATCACAGCAGAAAAGTAAAAGACAACTCGGAAGACAAGATTCGTTCCATTACAAGCGACTTCAAAAATAGAAGTTTACAAATCTTACAAGACCCAACGAACTCGGTACCACGAAAAGCAAAGTAGCAAAGAGGAACACGGACACGGCTAGGCTCTGGAACGACTACGTGTCCCAAATTGCTACTCGGAAGGACAAATTGCTACTCGGCTACACTGTTTTCTTCAAAGGACGGACACAGTGCATCCAAGGCGGAAATCGGCAGCACGGCAAGACAACATGGAGCAGAGAAGGCCGGCGGGCATCTGTCTACCCAAGACCGATGTGATGCTGGATATGTTGTTGATCTGCACCGGACAGTCTCAAGACAGGCGACGAGGATCAACCCAGAACTGCTAGATGAAGGAACGAAGCCCACATCACAAGACTTCCTCCAACTACCGCCACGTACATCTTGGCACAATGATGTCGCGGGATTAGCCTACCTCTAATCCCTATCACAAGACTTCCTCCAGCTACGACAAGACACACAGGAACTACAAAATATGCCCGGGGGCTGCTCTACTTCACAAACTACCATGTTCATGACCATGAAGGTTTCAACAGAATGTCCAATGGATAAAAACAGGCACTCCGAGACAGTATTTATAGATCAAAGAAGCGGCGCACATGGACTAGGAGTACCAACGAAATAAGCCTAACAAAGAACACAGTGAAAAGACAGGACTCAGTAATGGATGACTCAGGCGAGAGGGAACAGTACTCGAAGACGGGCATATTTGGAAGAATATACCAGCACAGTACAACCCGTGAACAAAAGGCATTTACACTCAACCACCACCATACAACTACATCTAACAACAGCAGACTATCAAAGAATACGCCAAGACCTCGCATCCGAGTTCTTCCTGAACAAAACAACAAGGATATACGCTCGGAGGCTGCATGCTGCGAAACTACTAGGATGATGGTTTAATCCAAGACTAAAGGGCTGCTTCGGAAAGATGCCGCAAAACTACTCAGATGATGACATAATCCAACTCTCAGGGACTACTTCAGAACACAAGTTTTCAAACAACATAAAGATTCAAGACCCTCTAACTTTTTGTTCCAAAAAGCAAAAGGCTCAGGGGCTACACTCAGTGAGTGCACTTTTTCTTCAAAAAAAACACACGTCACCAAAAGACTTTCTCAACGCAGACCACCGCAAGACATTACGACAAAAAGAACCCGAAACGAGCCATATTTGAGTTCTTTTTGGTAAAACTTCAACGAACAAACAGAGCAACTTCAAAACAAGATCCTCCAGCTCCTTGTTCCAAATAGCAAGAGGCTCGGGGGCTACAACTAGATGGATGTACTTTTTCTTCAAAAAAAGCACTCACCACTCGAAGGTCCCAAGAAGCGCTACAAGGTTTCACTCCAGAAAGCACTCGGATGACATTTGTTTCTACTCAACAAGACTTGAAGGAACGAAACGAGACTTTCAGAGATCAACCATGAAGTGCTCGGGGGGCTTGTCGATGCGGAACCCACAGGATACCCCGCAAGGGAGAGAGAAGATCTAATCCAACTAGGATTCTTTCCATGTAATCTTAGTAGTAGTACTATTCAATAATCCTACTAGGAAATCTCATTGTAAACCGACTAGGACTCTGGCCTCCTGACTATATAAAGGAGGGCAGGGCTCCTGGGAGAAAAAAAGAACAACAATTGTACAATACAACATGACACAATCAATCCAACGCAAAGGCTAACGCCGACTGGACGTAGGGCTATTACTCGATCTACGATCGAGGGCCTGAACCAGGATAAATCGACTGTCTCTTGCGTTCACCATCGAGTTCCGCATACGCTGAAGCCCGAACATACTGCCTCGGGTATCCCCATGGCAGGCTATCGGTGGTAAAACATCGACAGTACTCTAGGCATGTGCTTGGATGGATTTTTTTCCTGCCATTAGACTGTATGCTCGCGTTTCTTCAGGAGATCCGAATTGTTTTTCTTTCCTGTTGAACTGATTAACACTAGGGTGTTCTCAATCCATCATGACTGTTGCAATTTTTCGAACCCGCCTATGGTACTTGAAATAGATTTTAGAGGGCTATTTGATCTGGCTGTGTAATTATATTGGTACTTTGTAATTGATGCTTTCCTCTTAGAGCATGTCTTGCTCTACAAATGCTGATTTCTGAACCAGGCGTTGTTTCTCATCTCAGTCTGTTGTGAAAAACAGAACCAGGTGTTTGGATTTGTTGGTTTGTCTGGAGGTAACTAGGTGAGACACCGGCAAGGCAACACAACAAGAAGCAATCTTTTTTTTTTTTTTGAGGGAACAGGAGGGGCTTACGCCCCTACAAAAAGCTTCAATCTTCTGAGGCGTTTTGAGTGACACTGGGAGCTGGCATCTGGGACAACGGTGGTGTAGTTGTGGGCTTGTGACAACTGTCAAATTGTTTGTTCTTCAATTTGCCGGATGCTTTAAAGACGATCTTTTTATACTATTTATTGTTACATACAAGCTAATATATAGCACCAGAGAAGTTGGTGGGGGCTAGCTGTTGGAGCAGCGACACCTCCTGCAGTTCCGCTGCTCGGTTTGTCGTCGCAATCGCCAGAGAGGAAGACGGCAAGCGTGATGGCCCCGACGGAGAACAGGGTGATGCCCAGCATCGCGAGCCACGGCAAGGCGAAGCCAGCTGCGGCTGCTGCTCCACCATAGGCGAGAGCTCTTGCCATATTGTGAACACTCAACACGCAAGCGCTTAGACTGCAGGCCTCTATAGCCGGACGAGCGAGACGCTCAGTGCTACCCGACTATATAGCGTCACTAGTGCAGGGCGCGCGCCATCGCGCGCACATGCAGTTACAGCGAAATTTTGAAACATGGAGGAGACACGGTGACTAATACGGTACATAGGCATATATTTGGGATATATATATTACATATGTTGTTCAAGTTTGTTAAATGCGGTCACTGATAAGCATATTACATATGTTGTTCAGGTCTGGAAAAAGCCGGCGGTGATGCATGGAGATATATTACATGTGCTGTGATGCATGGAGATATACAATCTATGCTGACAGTGTGTATAAAGATGAGGTATGGAGACATATTTTTCATGAACAGGAGGGTTTCTTGTTTGGTGGTAGTTTGAAACCCTCTCGAGGCCTATAGGACCGGCATAGTAAGGACACGACGAGGATCTTCGAAATGGAAAGCGAGCTCTTCCGCATGTCGCAAAATGTTGAGACACACCTGCCGTCGATCGGCGGCGCCTGCTGTAACAAGCTACATACTAAATTAGCCGGTGATAGAAGCGAAACAACGAAACTGGATGTGTTTTTGTAATAATATAAAGGAAGATAGCATCCTAAACATTATGAACATAAATGGTTGGACGACATGGCAAGGAGGTGGGAGCATAAGCGATGTCTGTATTTCTTGGGCATTAAAATCAGCTAGATAAGATTAGGCTATGTTATCATAACAATCAAGAAGAATATTTAGGTGGTGACATAAGTAAGATTGGCATAAGCGCTTGTCGAATTGGTAAATCAGAGTATCAATATAATAATCTTGTGCAAGCTACATGAGAGTTTATTTTCATCAGGGTTGATATGGAGAAAAAACAGAATAACTGTTACGGAAGTCTGTAAATAATCACATTCAAATTCTATGGATGCACCAAAATAGAACACATTGACACTGGTACCTACAAAGAAATTGCCCCACTATTAGTTGAGGCAAACATGCTGAGGAGGGCAAGCAAAGATGGCACAGCGTTTATGCTGAAGAAGCCAAGGCACCTATATAAAATCCTGTCAACGCTCTATATTTTAATCCAAGGAGCAAACTGAATGTACACACAATAAATAAAAAGGTGTGTCAATTAAAAGTAGTCTTGCAATAAGGACCAATCCGGCTGCTACGACCAACAATAGCAGGGAGACATCTTCTGGTTATTTAGTTTCCAACTATTAAAATGATATTGTCACCTTCGAAAAATGTTGCTACATCTAGGCAAATGAACGGTCCTTACTTATAAAGAGGCTAGATAGGGTATCCCTTTTTTAAGCACTGAAGAAGCTGGACTGTATGTTGTAGGTCAATTCATTTACAAAGGACGTGAAAGGCTATATAAGTAAGGCTTATCTAGTAGTTCTGTTGATGGATATAACTCTAAATTAGGGAATAGCCGTCTGTTTTTGTTTGAGGGGCTGTGCAGGTGTGGTTTACTGGGCGCTCCAAAAAGGCCAGTGACAACTCTTTGTACTATGTACTGATTTGCATACTGTATAACAGCAGGTTCAGGAATTATGTGGAGCGGCGCAAGAGTATGGAGTTATGTATAAGCCCGAGCAGTTGCGTAGTGCTTACCTATTTTGGGGCTTGGCAAGGCCTACGGGTACTGCCTTTTGCCTAAAGCTTGGAGACACTGGATTCGGACCTGTTTGTTGTATGGAAATGGTGTTATAGAAAGGTACTAACACATGTTAACTGAATATGTATAACAGGATTTTTTTCAAATATTATATCCCTGATTAGGCAGTGTAAATAGGAAAAGGACAGTACATTATAATTAGACGGTGTAAATAGGCAGTGAAAGGCAAATACATCTCCATGATTAATGGGAAAAAATGGCCGGCATAACTAACAACTCAGTTAAGTTGACAACGAACACTTTAAATATAGTCAAGGAGATCGCATGACTATATATAGTTGTTGTACCTACCTGGTGCCAAGAACGTAAACCACAGTAGCATAGATGATAAAATTGGATAAATGTAAATTGATTTCGGGAAGAAGCAACCTGCCCAGTAAATATGAAACCAAAAACCAGCACATTAGGAGATTGGAGTTAACTGAAGACAAGAAGCATTCCAAAATTATCACATGAAGAACAGAATAACTGCACAGCGCCGTGAACTGTTCACTCCAAATTTGAATGTGACATAATCCATGGTAATAGACAAAAAACTGAAAACCCAAAATATCATATCTGAGGCATCAAATTTTAAAAATGATCTCATAAATCCAGACTATAGACACTCCAAATCTTAAATCGAGGCCACTCCAAATTTCAAACCGAGGCATAAAAAACACTTGTAACTATAATCATCAGCACTACGATACACGATACGGCAAGCGCCTTTATATTATGTAAATATGGCATGTCAATAGGCAGCAACAAACCAACTAATACTTGGTCAAGTGACCATGTGGAGGTGGGAAGGTAGGAGCTCACATAGCTTGAAAGGGAAAACTTTAAAATTTTGGCAGGGAAATAGGCAGCAACAAATCAGCTAATACTTTGTCAACTGAACATGTGGAGGTGGGAAGGTAGCGGCTCACATAGCTTTCAAGGGAAAACTTTAAAATTTTGGCAGGAAGAACTTATAAATTTAAAAGTTTGTAGAGGTTTCATATAGCTTCAATCCAGTTATGTAAACCTGAGATGCAGACATATTAAATAACAGTAGAATGTATGAAATATTTTTGGCACAAAAATCAGCAAGACAAACCATTCAATACCACAGGAGCTGTTCAAGAGTATGCAAATAAGGTCGAGGAGGGTGCGTGTAGGGTCTGCTAGAGCACATCCAGGCAATTGCATCTGCATAGAAGCTGCCGCGAACATGAAATTACCTAACGCAAGGAAATAAGCCTGTAAACAAGACAACACAAAGAGAAGGCATGTATGTAACAGATTCAGCACAGAGACAAAAAAAGAGAGGTATCGAGCTGCAGCAACAGGCCCAAATTCCATTTCGTTAAACATGACATCATTTTAGGTGTGCAAATACAAACTAACCCATTCAGGTTTTGCACATACAAACCTTGAACTGTTTTTATGTGTGCATGGATAAATATAAATTAAGTCATATCTATTTTTTAAATACAACCTTAGAGACATTTCACGAAGCAATTTGTAGCCCATTCATGTCATTTATACTAATTTAATTTTTTAGCTGGAAACAAACTGAAGATGTGCACAGAGCAAATTGAAAAATGACCCAAAGGAAAAGCTGAAGATAATTTTTTTATGGCGCTAGAACGAAATCATCACAACTTTACCCCCAATGCATGAAGTGGCCTCTGTGGCAAGAAATCCAGTGTACTCCCCCGAAATGCCAAAGAGCAGATGGTTTGCAATGATGAGGTTTGCAATGATGTCCTCAGGAGGAATAACAAGCTCAAATGCTACAGGCTGGGAACAAGGCAGACATGAGAGTGAAGATTGTGAACCACTAAATGATACCCCATTATATGCATATACTAATACATATACTAATATAACTTTGTAGCAGGAACAAACTGAAGATGATGTGATCGCCGCTGCTGATATGGCTTGTCTACTCAAGACTTTTGCACCGAACTTGTAGATTAGGTGCCAGCTGCATCTTTGACTCTGAGCGATTGTTCCAACACACTGGATGTAGTAGAACATCCGAAAAAATAGAACAACAAAGAATACAAAAACAACTATTAGACGATTTCAGAGAAAATTGTCAGCCGGCAACTGATTCCATCACACCTTCTACCTGCGGCCAAACTGAGATTTAATTGAGCGATGCACTTGCCTGCAGAAGTGTGGTGGGGTTAGCTGGGTACCTTGCGTCCCATAAATCGACGAGGAGACAAGAGATCCGCCAGATCCAGCCTCAGAGCTGAGACGACACCGTGGCCGAGGAAGATGGCACGCGCAGCCGGAGCTGTGGAGCACAGGCAGGTAGGGTTTCGTGGAAGCGGGGCATGGCGACGTCGTTCCGTGGCCGCGTCGCCGGGGGCCGCTCGTGACTCCGGGCTAGGCGTGCTGGGTGCTTTCGCGCCGGCAGGGGCGGCCACGATGTCGACAAGCTCGGGGGCCGCCCGCTCCGGGTGCGCCACCGGTGTCGGGGCCGGACCCGCGCCACCCGCACCGGGGCGCCGCCCGGACGGCGCCATGGCCGCAGCACGGGAACGGCGGGGGTCGGGGCGAGTAGCGAGGGGAGAGGGAGAGAGGAGGAGGAGGCGAGATATTTTGAAGGAGAAGCAGAAGCCAAGAAGAAGCTGGGTATATATTTGGTTGACTGGATTCAGACGAGAAGTCGGAGAAGGTAAAAAGAAGCAAAGGAGAAGCTGAAGAAGATAAGTAGAAGCACGGGAAGGCGCTTCCAGTAGAATCCGATCCAACAAATCAGGGCCACACGATGGAGGATCCGACGGATGAAACAATTCGGGGCGACGTGGCATTGGTTCCTGACCGAGAATCACACGGTAAATATAGGGTTAAAAATAAAAATAAAGTTGACTGAATTCGAACGAGGAGTCGGAGAAGGTAAAGAGAAGCAGAGGAGAAGCCGAATAAGGTAAGAAGAGGCACGAGAAGGCGCTTTCAATAGAATCCGATCCAACAAATTAGGGCCACACGATGGAGGATCCGACGGATGAAACAATTCGGGACGACGTGGCACTGGTTCGTGGCCGAGAATCACGTGGTAAATATCTGGTTAAAATTCGTGCTGGACATCTTCCGGGTTGGCTCCTTTTCTGTCCTTGTCCCTATAGCAAAGCATTAGGCGCCTTCTCGATCGGTTGGTTCGATCTGTGCGGTCCTGTGTGAAGCACCGTTGGAAGTGACTTAGCAATCGCGTGTGGTCATGGATCCATGGTCAACAATAATAGCCTACAGTACGCGCTATGTGGTACATAGTACTCGTACATGTAGATTCTTTTGTGGAAATATGTATGTGGTACTAGGCACTCCCTTACAAGATTCACCGTGATTTCCTTAACCGGTTAGGAAAGCTAGATCATAGGTACATGAAAACTATAGAATACAATCACAACAACGTATCCTTACCGATACAGGTCTATCACGATGAATATAAGTTGTTTGTTTATATATATGTTAACAGTCCCCCTCAATCATAACTTACATAAGTTAATATTGTGCCGAAAATCTTGAAGCTTCTGAATAGTGAGGGGTCTAGTGAAACCATCTGCAACTTAGATCACCTGTAGATATGAGCAGGATATTCAATAGCTTCTGAAGTGACACATTCTCGGACAAAATAATAGTCCACCTCAATGTGTTTTGTTCTAGTGTGAAATGCAGAATTTGCTAAGAGATATATTGCTCCAATACTATCACACCAAAGTCGTGCCTGCTCAATGTCCTTCGTTGGTACTCATCAGTACTTGGCCTCAGAAATAATAAAAGGGGAGGGCCATGGTCCATGGAATGGAAGTGTTGTGGATTGGTGGACCTTTGGCATACTCTTGTACCAGCTGTTGTTCAGCAAGACCCCTTTCAAAGATTCAGACTTTGCTTAGTTTCTCCCTCTAAAGTTTAGTCTCTATCACATCGTCTATTTAGACATATACATGAAGTATTAAATATACACTATAAATAACTAATTATATATATTGTCTCTACTTTGCGAGACGAATTTTTTAAGCCTAATTGATCCATAATTTGATAATGCGGTGCTACAGTAAACATGTGCTAATGATGGATTAATTAGGCTTAATAAGTTCGTCTCGTGGATTACTGGCGGATTCTGTAATTTATTTTTTTTATTAGTATCCAAACACCCACACTCAATGTGACATCTCTAAACTTTCCTCCCTGAATTTAAACACCACCTCAGGCAACGGGGCTACACTCTTCAATGTTGTGGGCCAGCCCTTGAGGTTCCCAGAGTCACCAATAGTGAGCTTCTCTGCGAGGGACATGACAAGGGGATTGCTAGTCAAGGACCCGCAGCACCGACCTGGGTACAAGCGTGTTGCTACCGAGATAAAGCAGCATCCTTCCTTCGAGGGCGTGAACTGGGCTCTCATAAGGTGCGCGAGGCCTCCAGACATACCAAAGCCTGTTGAGCTCGAGTGCCGCCCAAAGCAAGTGCCATCAGCAAATGGAAAGGTCGCGCCGGTCGCTAACCAAAAGGGGCCAGATAATTATCTAGAGTTTGAATTCTTGTAGGGATTTTTTTATTTCTGAACTGAAAGTGAATCTGGGCTGATGCTGTGAAAGAAAGTGAAAGATGATGAGCTACTCTAGGCATGCGCTTGGCTGGATTTTTTTTTCTGCCATTAGCTCGTTTCAGGATATCCGAGTTGTTTTTTTTTCTTCCCTGTTGAACTGCTTAACTCTAGGGTGTACTCAATCCATCATGTATGTTGCAATTTTCAGAACCCGCCTATGGTACTTGCAATGGATTTGTCCAGCTCGTTGTGTAATTGCTGTTGTACTTTGTAATTGATGCTTCCTCTTAGGACATGTCTTGCTCTTCAAATGCTGATATCTGAACCTGGCATTGCTAATCTCAGTCTGTCGTGAAAAACAGAAACCGATGTTTGCATTTGTTGGCTGTCCGCAGGTGAGACACCGGCAAGAATGCAACAAGAAGCCAAAGCGTGCTTCGCTGAACTGGTTAGGTGGCCTCGACGGCACTCCTCGGGTCCTGAGTTTGACTTTCCGTGGAGTGAATTTCAGGCTGGGGTTAAAAAAATCCCCTCGTCTGTCTCACGGCCAAAGCATAGGTCAAAAAGGCCTGGCCCGGCTCTCACAGGGCAACGGTGCCCCTGTGTCAGGGTGGGGCATGTGTGAGAAGGTCTTCTCTCTTACAGCAATGTCCGGGGTGGCTTACCCTGGTAGGTCGAGGTTTTTTTTTTTTAGAATGCAACGAGAAGCTTCGATCTTGTGAGGCATTTTGAATGACACTGGGAGCTGTACCCTTGAGGGTCCCTGGACTGGCATCTGCCACAAACGGTGGTTTGTTGTGGGCTTGTAGCAAATGATTTGTTCCTCAATTCGCTGGATGTTTAGAGATGTACGGTACCTTGAATGATTCGGGCCTGGCTGAATTTCAAGGCCAGGCCAGCCCGAGCCTGGTCTAGTGCATGTTTGTTTTACGTTGAGCCAGGTGCAGCAGGGACGTTGTTTGGCTATGCTGAAGTTACAGTAAATTCAGTCGTTGCCAATCATAAATGTCATCGCTTCTAGTGAGCTAGGCCTGCTAGAAACGAAAGAGATTTTGCATCTACACGAACAGGCCAAGCTATTGTCCAGTTAACCAAAAGCACAAACCGTCCTGATTGGGCTACTCAATTGTCTTCGGCTTTATGGAGGGAGGTTATGTTAGGAACTTGCATCCTGATTGGGCTACTTAATTGGCAAGTGGGCTGGTGTACTAAACATGTCTTCGCTCGGCCTGGCCAGCAAGCAAGCAACATGGCTGATGCGTTAATATATGAGAGAATTCCTTATTTGACACTGGAAAAATGAGTCGTGTCTGTGTTGGTCCTGAAATTTTCTTCGTTCTCTATTTGATACTCACTTTAACTTTCATTCATAATTTGACACTACCGTCAAATTCATTAGCTAACGGTATTATCTGGCTATTAAAAAGACGTTTTTGTCCCTAGACGCATTCAGACGCTGACACTGGCGCCATGCATGCATCGGGCGTTGGACGCATGCATGCAGCGCATGCAGAGGCACTGTTGCATGCATGCATCGCTGGCTGGCTGGTCTTTTTTTTTTTTGCAGCTGGGCGCATACATCAGAGGCGGACGTAGGTTTTTTTTCTTCTCAAATTTGCTTCGCCGTTTTTTTTTTTTTTTTTTGCTGGTGGCTAGTTTGCAGTTTTTTCTTTTTTTTCAACATGATACAGCATCATTTTAACACATTTATACAACATTTATTTTAACATTTATACAGCATGATAATGACACATGATATAGCAAGTTCACAGACCGGCACCACATTAACTTCAAAAACATAACGGTTCACATATACATGCAAGTTCATAGGAGTTCAAATTCACATGCAAGTTCACAGGAGTTCAAATTCACATGCAAGTTGGCAAGCAGTTTTCTCCTCAAAGTTGAACTGAACTTAAGAAAAGTCAGTAATAGAAGTTTGATCCCTAAGATCAAAGAACAACTTTGTCCATTACACCTTGGCCTGATTCAAACCGGAAGCCGTTCAAAATTTGAGCCAAAGTTGGCCAAAACTCTGAAAATCGGCAAACTTGAAAAATTTGTCTGTCTGAATGAACGCGTTCCCACAAACTTTGGGGCTCCATATTTTCAAATCCGTTTAGATTTTGGGCAAAATCCATTTGTAAGATTTAAACCTGGATGTTAGGGCTACAAGTTTTATAAAGGTAGAATTTGAAGCGCAGTTCAAAATTTCGAAGTTAAACGTGCTCAAACCCGGCCCTGTTAACCGGCCGTTCACCTGCCTCGCGTGCACCGCGCCCAGGGAGCGTCGCGCTGCGAACGCCCGCCCGCCGCCCGCCGTGTGGCTCTTGCCCACCGGCGACTCACCGGCGGCCGCGACAAGACAAGTCGTGCCGCGACCGCCCTATCCCCCAGCGCGCTTATCCCGCTCCCTGACGCCGCTATCCTCGTCGCCCAACCAATATGCCGCCCCGGTTTTGTCTAGGGTTGGAGCAGAGACGCACTGGAGAGAAAATGAGAAGGAACGGGAGACCTGGGAGAGAAGAGAAACAAGAGAGGAAGGAGGGTAATTTGAAAAGATATTATCTGACAGCATGGCCCATGGTTACAACGGGAGAAGCTAACAGAACGGACGGTAGTGTCAAATTAGGGATGAAAGTTAAAGTAAGTGTTAAATAGAAAACGAAGAAAATTTCAAGACTAATAAAGGAACAACTCATTTTTTCAGTGTCAGCCCAGCCCAAGTTGAGATACTGACGCGCCTCGACCTCCGCGACACCGTGCGCACCTCCGCGCTCTCCCGCGCCTGGCGCCGCCGCTGGGAGACCCTCCCCGGGCTCGCCGTCTCCTTCCCCGACGGCACGCCCCCCTCCGTCGTCGACCGCGTACTCCTCCGCTACGCAGGTCCCAGCGTCTCCCGGTTCAAGACCCACGTCGACGACGACGACGACGACGCCGCATACGCTTCCCACGTCGACGAGTGGCTCATCGCGCTTTCCCGCCGCAGCGTCGAGTCCATCACCATCTACAACGACTATGGAAGAAACTTCACCGTCCACTCCTCCATCTTCTCCTGCGACCGTCTCCTGTCCGGCTGTCCCTCAGCCTGCAGCGGTGCAGCATTCCACCGCTCCCTCAGCCTGGTTGATTCGCCGGCTTTCCCGTGCTCAAGGAGCTATCGCTCACGGATGTCAAGTTTGCAGACAACGGGGAGAGCCAATTCGAGGCCATGATTCGTGCTTCACCCATGCTTGGTGTCCTTGTGCTTGAGGAGATCTACACCAATGATATGGACCGCGTAATTGAGGCGCTCAATCTCCACACTCTGAGACATACGTTTACTCCAAAGATATTGGAGGCGCCCAACCTCCAATATGCATACCAACTTCATGGTGCACCTGCTGGTTTCGTAGAGTTCCTCGCCGGCGTTTTCCAAGTTCGGGAGCTCATTTTCTACGTAACGGTACATTGTTTAATTGCTCCTGTATATTATCACCCTATTTTGTTTTTTTGTTTGTTTGGCATAAATCATGCATGGATTGAATGTCATGAGCTAAAGTAAGTGAATATTGTGATAGAAGTTCAACTTTACATTATTGACTTAATAAAGGTGTAAACTTGATTTGCTCGAGTAAATAAATAATCTGAAACCCTGCCTTAGTAATGACTAACGAAACAAGTTTGATGATACCTAACCATTCCGCATGCATGCTGCTTTCATGGACTTAGCTTCTGCATGCTCCCTTGGTTCAACACAATGCTATAAAATCCCATCCATCTTCCATACTTGTGTTCAGTTTTTATTGCTTTGATTTTATCATCTCATACTTTTTTCCCCTCCCAGCCATGTGATTTGAAGGTGGATGCAATTCCTTTCACCTTTTCCAACTTGAAGAGCATGGAATTATTTACAGACTTTGCTGAAATGAACAACATTTTATTAATGTTTTCCTTACTAAGGACCTCTCCGAACCTTGAAAAACTTAAAATAGAGGTAATGTTGAAGGTTGCCTTTCGGATAGTCATCATTACAGTTTTGAAAGTCATCTTGTTAATACCAACTGATTTCTCATTTTACTTTTATTGGTTAGCTTCAACAACCGAAAATGGTTGACAATCGGAAGTTCCTAAATGCACAGTGGACTAATGGCATGTGTGCCAATCTTCAACTTGTAGAAATAATTAGTTATAACGGGTGGCTTCCATTGTATTTCATAGAGCTTATTCTCTCCAAAGCAAGCTTTCTTCGTACATTGTCTGTGGACATGGATGCATGCCCAGTTTCGTCTCAGGACAACCAACTCAATGAGTTACTATAAACTGCAGAAGAGCTTCACCTCAAGCTCAGGTTCTATTTAAGGTAAAGAAACTTCTATCTTACATGTTTTTGGTGCGACATTATAGATTATACCAAAAGTTTCACCCTTAATTTTTGTATATTTCATTAATCTTTTAAAGAAGTTCAACCTTGAGCTATACCCTTTAAAGAAGGACCATAAACATCTATCCCAAGTCCTCGAATCACTTCTAGCTCTTCTCTTTTTGTCCTGTCACTTTTCAATGTACATGATTAGTTCCCATAGAAGGAGCTAACCACATATTTTTCTGACAATTCCTCCCTTGAGAACGAATGTAATTTCAAACATAAAAGGATCTTGGTTTATTTTAATTAATAGCACCTTGTAGGCAGCGTTATGTAGAGAACAAGCCTAGTGAACTTTCTAGCAGCTAAATCAACTTATCTTAAATCATTCGTTTCAATGCTCATAAAAGGAAACTCCACTTATTAGAGATCCCTCCAAATTTGTTCTTATAATCTTCTCTGATAGTATTGAAGTGGACACTATCAGCAATTCAGCATTGGTTGTTTCGAAACTGCTCTTTGTCCTCTTTTTGTCTGACACCATACACCAGTCCACCACATGGGCCCTGTTTTTTTCTAACTAATAATTTGACAGCAAACCTATAATCCTCTATTTCCCCCTCTTCAAAACTTTTTTTTCAACACCAAATAAAAGCTCAATGTCCTACCTTTAGCTAGTAATAAGGCATGCAATACGAAAGGCAATTGCTAGTGATACTTTAAGCCAAAGCTATGAGCTAGTGCTTTCACTTCTCTCAGGATAAGGAACTCACATCAAGACTCAGTTTCCATAAACCATCTTCTATCGCCTTCTGCTTCCATCCTGTACCTACACAGGAGGAAGCACGTTCATATTCTTGTTGATTGCATATATTTTAGCATTCTCTGCCACAGAAAAAAGAACAATCTAAGGGTCAATTGAACCTAACATTTTTGAATGGACTCCGGTCAACTCTTTTGGTCGATGTTCTACAATGTCAGCTTTGTCTACATTAACTGCACTACAATATGATGTTTTGAAAATTATTTCAATGAAGTCGCCTAATGGCTATGCAATGTTTGCCTAGTCCACACTACCAGTAGAGTTCATTTTTTGGCTTAAACCTTTTATGTGTTTCTGTTAGAAGAAGGATGATCAGCACAATTGCAGTTTGGTCTCTGCATATATTGCTTGTTTGTTTTATGTCTAGCTATACAAATTTACATTATGCTTTTCCTTATGCAGGTTCAGTTAGAGAGGATTCGTTTTGATCGCATGAAGTTTGCAGAAAAAAGACTCAACTAAGGAACAAGCTTAATTTTGTGTGTTGCTTTGAAAGGATCTTCCAGAAAAACTAGCTAAATGTTTCTACCTGGAGAAATATAAAAGAAGTGTTGAGTTGATCATTGATCCATGAACTGTTGATTCTCGCTATCTTTTCACACTGTTGATAGTGAAAACTGTTATGCCCATTCATAATATTTCTACTAGGACCTGCTTCCTGTTAAATCAGCTGACATTTGACATCTGTTCCTTGGCATGGTAGTTGTTTCTTAAACCTTCGCAATGTGCTGTTATTTGACCTGCAAAATTTGGTTGATGCAAGGAGATTATTGGCTATGTTAAGTATGTCATCGATCTCTTGCGTGTTTGTTGTTACTGTTCCTCTAGATTGGGTATGGTTCGTTGTTAAAATGACACCCTATTTTTCCTGTTTACTGTTACCCTTCCTTTAGATTATTGGGTCGTTGCAAAACTTGACACCCAGTTTTTCTAGTTTCTTCCCGAGTTACTTTGCTTGATTTTACTTAGGCCTCATTTAGCAGGGTTATGGATCCTCTAACCTCTCTTTGCTAATGTTTGTTTGTATGGTTAAAATTAAAGCATCACTTTGTGCAATCTTCTGGCTATTATTCTGTGTATTCATAATCTTGAAATAGTGTACATGAGAGGGCGAGCGGGGTTTCTCTGGTGAGAAATAGCATTTTGAATGATTTCATTTTCCACCACTGCCTGCCCCATCTTTAGGCTATCTCGTGCAAACCTGAACGCCGACAGTGCCAACAGGGGGCACACCTGATGACTTGGACTAGGTCTCCAGGCTATGGCCCCACTGGTTTCCTGTAAAATTGCGCAAGTGGACGGTTGACAGGTTGTCTGATTTGGAGAAGATCAATCACATCTTGTCCATGACAAGCAAATGGTGTGATTTTGTCAAATTTTACAAACACATCTGTTGTGATTTCGTCAAAATTGGTGTGATTTCGTCAAATTTTACAAACATATCTGTTGTGATTTCGTCAAAATTTCCTCACCTAGTTTCACTTCGCCTAATAAGATCGAACCCGTTGAGTTTGCTTTGGGGCTTGGGCTCAATGGGTGTGTCTGTTTCAACTTATAATCCGATTCTCGGTGAAAATAATTGAGAATCCCACCTAAACACCCTTGATTAATCTCAGATTGTCTAGGAATCAAGAGGTGGAAAGAATTGAACTTGCACTGGATCCTACGTTATTGGCACCGCAGTCTCCCGCTCGTGTTTCCTCCACTGTTGGCGTTTTTCTGCTCGATGCCCCTCCCTCTCACGTCCCACACAGGTCTACGCCGCTCACCTCCCCCGCCCACTCGCGCGTGAGGCTCGTCGGAGCGCCTTGGCGACCCCCACTCCTCTCTCGTCCGCTTCTGCATGGCCGAGGACCCGCTCGCAGGCGGCCACTCCTGCATCTGCTCCTCCTCTGGCCGCGCCTTGGATGGCCGAGGGAGGTGCCATGGCGAGGAACCTGCTCGTAGGCGGGCACTCCACACTCCTTCCCTCCAACTACACAAGGCATGTTCGCTCGAGGAATAGTGTCGACTAAACGTGCTCGGCAGTCCACCGAGGGGTATACCCATGATGGTAGTTTTGTCGCAGAGGTGAGCGAGATCAGGAGCGAGATTGTGACAAGACACAAGATTTAGACAGGTTCAGGCCGTCAGCTTGACATAATACCCTAATCCTATGTCCCGACGGTTTGTATTGGCTATCGTATATGATTGCGTGTGTTTTGAGGGGGTCGCCTACCCGCCTTATATAGCCCGGGGTAGGGTTACATACCGATCAGGTCTACAACTAATCGAGTAACGAATAAGATTTATATGGAATATTACATTCGACATATCCTAACAAATTCTATGCTATCTTTAGGATGTCACCGAGGTGTCTTGCGACGTGCGCCGAGCTGTGCCATGAGCCGCAAGTCATCATCTTGTGGGCTGAACCATCCCTTGCGGTGTGGTGCAATCAGCCGGTTGTCTTTCGTCAGCTGACCCAAGGATGGTTTTATCTTTCTGACTTTGGATCGCCATAAGTTCGTTGTATTTGGCAGTCATCTCCTTTTTCTTCTCCTCTGCCGTCTTACGAAGTTGGGCTAGTTGGCTTCCTCAAGTTGAATTAAAGAGTTGATCTCTTCCAGCTTCATCAGCAGCTGCTCTCGTTCAATCTTCAAAGAATTGATTTTCTCTTGAGACTTAGAAAGAGCATTCTTCGAGCCATCGATCAATTCCTTCAAACAAAGCATCTCCTGTTTGGTTGATTCCTCTCGAACAACCAGGGTGCTTTGAACTTCGCGGTCAGCTAATCTTTGCTTGGCTTGAATCACTTTGGGAGCTTGACCCTCAATAAAGGCGACAGGAGTTAGAATAGCGAGAAGGTCTTGATTCAATTCTCCTTTGATGGCCAGAAAGATGTCCAGAAGCAGCCTCGCATTGCAGACCAGGTCGGTTATGTTTCTTTCCAAATGGGAAAGCATCAATTGTAGCCGATCTCTGGTTGCACACGACAAGACATGTTCTTCTTGATGGGTATTAGGAGCAGAGCAACCTATTTCCCCCTCTTCAATATAATCTTTGATGTCAAAGGGGAAGACGTTTAGATATGGTGAGCTTTGCACCTACAAAGAAATAGTCAGGTTCGAGAACAACAAGGCACCTAATCCCTAGACCATTATAAAGTAACTCATACCTCTTTCACTGGGGATGGGGGAACGTCCAACGATGTGCCCATACCTTCATCAGGCTCCTCAATTGGCTTCTTAGATCCTGCCCAGACCAAGGATTAGTTTTAATACGATTCAGGAGATTCGGGTAGAAGAAGGATGCAGTGTGTTGATGTTCACCATCGGTGGGTTGAGGATATGGAATATCTTCAGATTCCCTATCACCGGCTGGCCGACCAGATTCTTGATCAATCGTAGCACTAGGGGTCGGCCCTGACTCAAAGTTCACGTCTAAATAGGGGAAAGAGCTTAGATCCAAAGAATTGCAAACATAAATGGGGAAACGGACTCAGAAACTTACCATTGACCTCTTGATGGTCATCACGAGCCCCCTCGCCTAAGGAATTAGTGGTGCTTGTATCCGCATTCCTTGCATCGTCCTCCTCCTGGTCTCCAGTCGGCTAATGGGGAAGTGATCAACAAGATTGATGAGAAAAGACTAAGGAATAGCCGAGAATTGTTTTACCTGAGTAGTCGACGTTCCTGAAGAGCTCTGTTCATGGTCTGGACCTCCAAATAGAATCTGTAGGAAAGTTACTCATGATTATTCAAACTTAATGCAAGCAAGGAGTTATTCCAGGAAGTACCTCTGTCCCTCCTTTTGATGAAGTCTTTGGGATCTGTTCCGTGGCTTCGTCGTTAGTGCTCAATTGGGGGTCGGCCTAAAAAGAGGAATTGGTTAGTTTTCGGAAGATTAAGATGTTAATTACAAGAGTACTTACTCTAGTGGCGACGTTAGCAAAAGATAACAGGCGCTACTCATCGGCTGTCGGCTCAGTAGTGGTCGATGAGCCACCCGTCCCCATCATCCCAGAAGCCTAGATTGGTGGAATTATGAGTTGATACTTGAAGGATGATTGGGACAAACGAGTTTGATAAGATATACTATGGATACGCTAAGACACTCACTTTGGAAGCCGATGAAGATCCTGGGTTTCTACGTGAATGCTTCCACGTCGTAACCTTGGCCAAGTGGCCCTTTGGGGCTTTGCGTTTCCACGACATGGAAAGCTGCACGATCACGGGAATGGCCTGAGTTTTCAGGATAGCGTTTAGAGTGGGCGCTCGGCATACCATTCTCGGGTTTGGGCACCAGCCGGTATACTCAATCAACTGACCGCTCCTACTGTTTGTGGGGGGAGTAGAATCCAAGTCCTGCAAATAGCATGATGATAAGAATAATGTCGGACCATTTGGAAAAGTTGTGGGCAGGCATTTACCTCAGTTTTAGGTTGGAAACTAGGATCCAGTGATTGACAAAAGGGTGTAACTGAACTACAAAATAGATGTTGGGCCCATTCTTGCCACCAAGCGTCAAACAAATTTGAAGAAAAGGGGCCACACTTCCATCCTTCGGCATTGATGGAAGGCAGCGCATCCTGAAACTACCGAATTCTCTAGAATTCCCATGGTTGATTGACGGCTTCTCTTGGCCTTAGTTTGTCTGCAAAGAAGAGCCCGGGAGGCAACTGTCCAAAGCCAAGTTGGCGAGCAGCAATGAAAGGACTGTAGAATTCATAGGATATCGGCGGTTTCTCCCGACCATGTCTAAATTCCACTAGGAACAACCCTAGTTTGACTATGCACTAGAAAATTGCAGTCGATGGCTCGTCCGAATAGGCAGTTTCGAATCTAAAAGAGATCAAGAGTTCGAATTCGACAATCTCTGAATAGATGAACCAACTTAGAGCCTCATCCAGAAGCCCCTTGTAGAAACCTCTAAAGAACTGACCGGTGCTCCAATTGATTGAGATAGTCGATGCAGCCTTGCCAAAAGACAAACATCGACGAAACTTATCTTCTTCATCTAGAGCCTCTTCTTGATCTTCCGAATAATTCAGAGAGGGGAAGCTTAAAGTTCAAAGGTCATTCGCTGCGACCTTCTGCATATGCAGGTTCATCCACAACTACAAGAGCCACCATGGTCCACTGATTGTACCAATTGGCTCATTCATCATCAATTTTGAAGACACTTGATGCATCAGGTGGTACAAGGATCCAAGCAGACACTTGCCTAAGGGGATATCAGCACCACAGGATAGTCGTTCTGCCAAATACCAGTAATTGTCATTCGGGCTGCATGAAGACCCGCAGAAGAGATACTTCTCTAACCACATGTTCAAGAAGGATGCATGTTCTTTAGGATCAGTGCTCCTGTTCTGAGTCCGCTTGTGCACAGCAATGTAGCCTCCCCACCCACCGGACCTGACACTCTAAACTTTATGTTCTAGAATTCCAACAAGGTCATAGGGTTGAAGGGGCCTTGTAATCCTAAGGCCGGTTAACATATGGATATCAGCCAAGGTGACTGTCATCGGCCCATGACCAAATATGAAGGCGTTGAAAGCATTGGACCAGAAGTATGAAGCTGATTTCAACATGGGTTCATTCTTCTTTATGCTAGATAGAGATAGAGCTATGCACTGGTCCAAATCATAATCTACCCATTTGGTCTGATGGGTTTTGGCTACTCTGAGATACCAATCCCTCCACCCATTTAACAGGAGTGGCCATGCCCTGAAAGTCTTATTCCATACTGAAAGGCTCATGTTAGATTGTTTGAATGGAAGCGTACCTATTTCTAAATTGACAAGCTCGGTCGGATCTGGATCACCCATCGGGCCCAAGAAGTAAGCGTTCTCAACATCAGTTGGGATCAAGATTTTGTTCTTAAGATCCTATACCAGAAAGAGCAGATCTGTGAGCCAGAGGATGAGTAAAAAGCGAAAAAACAACAAAGAAGGTCTCTGGGTCATACCTCTGGGACGAAGTCGATGGTCGCCATCAAGCTCGAAGAAGTGGATTCGGGTCTCCAAATGAAGTGTTGGTGATGCGCTACCTAGTTGAATCGTCACCTATGAAGATCCCATGGAAATTGCATGGGCGCTGTGCCGAGATTGGAATCCTAGATTTGCTAGGGTTTGGCGTTCGGAAGTTGTGGCGGTCGACGAGAAAAGCAAAAGGGGAGTGATGGAGATAGGGGCAATTTCAGGAATATGATGAAAGTTCTTGCCTAGAGTGGGGACCGAGGCGGAGGTTTCAGTGTGAATGCGCAGCGCGTGCAACGGTCATAAAGGAAAATTTTGGAATAAAATTATTTTATCCCAAAATTGGAGGGCATGTGTTGACACCAAAATTTGGTTCAAAGTGAAAGGGCCCCGAGGTCAGAATCTATCAAGGGAAAGCCGAAATAATCAACAAGACTGGCTAACTGAGTTGCCATCAAGATGATGTCAACATATCAGGGGAATAGACCCCATTGGCAAGAGAGACAAGGCACAGGACAAGAAGACGCATCGGGTTCCATAGAAGGGAAAGAATGGAGTCGAGTTATCTTAAATTAGGAAGTTTTGATTTTCTTTTCTAAGTTTGTAATCGGTCAATGCTGCATCAGACGACTCGACCTGTTGATGGTACAATAGATTGAGTCTAGTTGCTTGTAGATTTATTTATATCTAATGGATGAGTGATCGTATGTCGTACGACACGATCACTAGAATCGGCTATTCAAGCCGATAGCTTGTTTTGTTGAGGATGTACTAACTGCTTATATGCTTTTACTTGTTTTTGTCTTTTTTAAAGGCTAGTATATCTCTCACATGTATGCTTACACGTCTACCCTTATATCTTTCGCATGTTTTCATGATCATCGGCTAAGCTAGATCCATGCAACTGAGTAAATGATAATTGTCGATATGCTTGTGTTGTTTACATTATATCATCAACATGCTGGATATCGACTCTCTAGTCGATAGCCTTATCGTACTGGCCACTTGGCCGTATATTTCGAACTGTCTGGACAAACACTGGTATGTTCCACCTTAAATTACTGATCAACTTTTCTCTCCTTGTCAATTGTAGGGTTAAATTGACTGGCACGCCCTCGGTCACGACTATCCGGTCCGATGCCCTTCCTAAGTCTGGAAAGAGCTTGAGATATGCTCCACGTGGTTTCTCTCGGCTTGCTACGTGTGCCGGCGGCTACCTATCGCTTTCTGTCGTCGACACATCCTTGGCACGCCCAGTGGGACCACAATCGTTTGATCAGAAGTCGACCACAATCGTCATCATGGATAATCAGACTATTCTTAAGGTCAACCTTGAAGACTTGTCTGACGACCAAAAGGCACTCATTGAGCAAGCGGCAGGGGGATTTAGAGAGAAGTGCTTGCTGTCTTACAATAAGACGCGTGATTCAGTTGTCCAGAAGACTCCCCTGCCAAGCGTTCTCCTGCATGGTCAAAGTGAAGATGTTGAAGCAAGGACCACTGCTCATTTGGTCCACAAGACTGTCCATGAAGCCTTTACAAACCACAATAAGGTGTTGGCCAACACGATTGGCAACGTTTTGAAAGAGATCTTCTTTGGAGTGCCAGTTGATCAAGTTGGGCCAGCATACTCTAATGGCTGGAATCCTTCGGCTGTGGCAAGCAACATACCTGATACTAGTCAATAGTCGAATAGTGGGCAGTTCTAATAGCCACCAATATAGCAGCTTCTAGGAGGACAGGCTCAAGATCAGACCCTACAAATAGCGGGGGGCAAGGTCAAACTCTGCCAATCGCAAGGGGCAAGGTTAGGCCTTACCAACGGCAGGGGGCAAGCTCAGATGACAGGGGGGCAGCCACCAGCACAACAATCACCAAGTGCCCCTGCCACGCATATAGTCCAGCAGCCAACCTCCCCAGCTACTCAGCAGGTTGTGCAATGGCCGGCTCAGGGTAGATTCAGTACTTCCTATTAAACGCCTCAGTGGGCCCAAAGAATTGCTCCATCAGTGCAAAGGATCATTAGGAATGTTGATCCTAACTACTTCAATAGTCGATTACAAGGATACGCAACTCACAATGCTCAGATCGACTATCTAGAGGGATACCACTTGGTTTCTGATGCCAGTACATATGAGCTTATGCCACATCCTGGGTATCAAAACCCTTACAATTATAATACACAGCAACTCCAGCAGTCTTTGGCTCAGAATCAACAAGTCCAAGTACAAGGATCTCAGGCTCAGGCTCAAGGGCAGCCGAGACAAGAAGTTGGCGGCATGGATACTGAAGAGTTTGTTAATCGGATAACTGCTATCATGCAAAGCTAGTTTGGTCTAAAGCCTAAGGGACAAGGTGGCTCTTACCAGCACCCATACCCTGCCTGGTATGATATTGTGCAACTCCCACCACGCTATAGAGTCCTAGATTTCTCTATCTATTAAGAAGAGCATGGCGTTAGTCACCCGTTATGTCCCCATCGGCTATTTAGTCGATGGCTTGAGCTTTAACGCGTATGACATGCCTTCATGACTCCTTTGTGACATAAGTAGATCTATCGATTGCTGGTCTTCGATCTAGGAACCTACCATTAATGCTGCATCAGATGACTTGACCTGTTGACGGTACAATAGATTGAGTCTAGTCCTTTGTAGATTTATTTATATCTAATGGATGAGTGATCGTATGTCGTACGACACGATCACTAGAATCGGCTATTCTAGACAATAGCCTATTTTGTTGAGGATGTACTGGTTGATTATATGCTTTTACTTGTTTTTGTCTTGGTTAAAGGCCAATATGTCTCTCACATGTATGCTTACACGTCTACCCTTACATCTTTCGCATGTTTTCATGATCATCGGCTAAGCTAGATCCATGCAACTAAGTAAATAATAATTGTCGATATGCTTGTGTTGTTTACATTACATCATGAACATGCTAGATATCGACTCTCTAGTCGATAGCCTTATCATACTGGCCACTTGGCCGTATATTTCGATCTGTCTGGACAAACACTGGCATGTTCCACCTTAAATTACTGATCAACTTTTCTGTCCTTGTCAATTGTAGGGTCAAATTGACTGGCACGCCCTCGGTCACGACCATCTGGTCTGGCACCCTTCCTATGTCTGGAGAGAGCTCAGGATCTGCTCCGCGTGGTTTCTCTCGGCTTGCTACGTGTGTCGGTGGCTACCTGTCGCTTTCTGTCGTCGACACATTCTTGGCACGTTCAGTGGGACCACAATCGTTTGATCAGAAGTCGACCACAATCGTCATCATGGATAATCAGATGGTTCTTAAGGTCAACCTTGAAGACTTGTCTGACAACCAGAAGGCGCTCATTGAGCAAACGGCAGGGGGATTCAGAGAGAAGTGCTTGCTGTCTTACAGTAGGACGCGTGATTCAGTTGTCCAGAAGGCTCCCCTGCCAAGCGTTCTCCTGCATGATCAAAGTGAAGATGTTGAAGCAAGGACCACTGCTCATTTGGTCCACAAGACTACCCATGAAGCCTTTACAAACCACAATAAGGTGTTGGCCAACACGATTGGCAACGTTTTGAGAGAGATCTTCTTTGGAGCACCAGTTGATCAAGTTGGACCAGCATACTCTAATGGCTTGAACCCTTTGGCTGTGGCAAGCAACATACCTGGTACTAGTCAACAGCCGAATGGTGGGCAGTTCTAGCAGCCACCAGTACAGCAGCTTCCAGGAGGACAGACTCAATATCAGACCCTGCAAATAGCAGGGGGGCAAGGTCAGGCCTTACCAACGGTAGGGGGGCAAGCTCAGATGACAGGGGGCAGCCACCAACACAACAATCACCAAGTGCCCCTGCCACGTAGATAGTCCAGCAGCCAACCTCCCTAGCTACTCAGCAGGTTGTGCAACGGTCGGGTCAGGGTAGATTCAGTACTTCCTATTAAACGCCTCAGTGGGCCCAAAGAATTGCTCCATCAGTGCAAAGGATCATCAGGAATGTTGATCCTAACTACTTCAATAGTCGATTGCAAGGATATGCAACTCACAATGCTCAGATCGACTATCTAAAGGGATACCACTTGGTTTCTGATGCCAGTACATATGAGCTTATGCCACATCCTGGGTATCAGAACCCTTACAATTATAATACACAGCAACTCTAGCAGTCTTTGGCTCAGAATCAACAAGTCCAAGTACAAGGATCTCAGGCTCAGGCTCAAGGGCAGCCGAGACAAGAAATTGGTGGCATGGATACTGAAGAGTTTGTTAACCGGATAACTACTATGATGGCTCTTACCAGCGCCCATACCCTACCTGGTATGATATTGTGCAACTCCCACCACGCTACAGAGTCCCAGATTTCTCTATCTGTTAAGAAGAGCATGACATCAGTCACCCGCTATGTCCCCATCGGCTATTTAGCCGCACTCAATTGAAAAGTAGATAATAAGGACATGGACCTTGGCTCTCGCCGTCGGTGTCAGTCAGCAAAAACTACGAGCAACATGAGGAGGCTCGTGTTTTGCTCGAGGAAACCGTTATTCGTGTTGGAAGTCACCGCTGCTATAGATTTTTAGAAACATTTCTATTGTTTTACCAGGGCGGTTTTGTTAAAATTTTCCTTTAAAAATAGTTTATGAGCCAATCTATCCGAAATTTACTTTTTAATTTAGAGGCGGCTAGAAAACTCAACCGACTCTAGAAATATCCTCTATTTTTAATTGCTTCTATAAATGTATAGATGGCTGCCAGTAAAAATATTATTTCTACATAGAGAAATAGAGGTATTTTTAGAGTCAGCTCATAATTTCATCCGTCTTTAGGTTGGCAATTTGGCGCACCTCTAAAATAGATGCACATAGTAACATTTATAACTTTTTAAAATGAAACCGGATGAAGACTAATTTTATATTAAAGTTGTATTACTCGAAGAGATCTACAACATTATAGTTGTTAACTTTTCATTTCAAATCATTTAAAGCCCGCCTTTTTAGTTTTTGTAATTTGAAATTTATTTTATTAAAATTTTTCAAATGACCTCGATTGTATAAATGACATAAACCAAAGTTGTAGTACTTGAAGAGAATTACGTTTTTGTAGTTGATTATTTTTTCATTTGAAATCCTTTAATACCCAAAAAATTTTGTTTCAAATGATCTCGGATGGAAAAATGACCTAAATCAAAGTTGTAGTACTCGAAGAGATCTACGACTCTATATTGGTTCACTTTTCATTTGAAATTATGTAGTGCTCAGAAAATCTGTTTTAAGTTTTTCAATTTTGAAATTCAAATTTTTTTAATAGTTTTCAAATGACTTCTGGTGGATAAAATACTGAAACCAAAGTTGTATTATTCATAGAGATCTAATACTTTTTAGTTTAAACTATTTTACATTTGAATTCATTTGGGTCTCAAAATATGCATTACAATATTTATTAAAGTAAATACAAAAGATTGTATCAGCCACTTTGTACTAGTGATTCCGAGTCGTTGCGGTAAAGAAGCAATGTGTGAGGCCGAGGGTCTTGAGTTTGACCCTTGCAGCCACATACACGCAAATAAAAATCTCATGACTTACGACGCGTGGTCTGAGTCAAACCGCCTCTACAAACCCATGGACACCAGAACACGCGGTACAGCCGTACAGATGTGTTTTCTTTTCCTCACTTCCTTATCCCAGACGCCTTCTTGACTGGTTCCATCGTCCGGACCTGTGATTTGTGAAGCCCCGATGCCCGATGGAGTTGGATGTGCGTTATCAAGCATAACGTTGGATGTGGTCGTAGTCAAATACGTGTTGTTCTCAAGCCTCAAGGACTTCGAAACCCGATTCAGAAGACCAGCAACTAAGGCCTTGTTTAGTTGGCGAAATTTTTTGGAAAATGGTATTGTAGCACTTTTGTTGTTATTTGACAATTAGTGTCCAATTATAGTCTAATTAGGCTTAAAAGATTCGTCTCGTGAATTTCGTCTAAACTGGGTAATTAGTTTTATTTTTTATTTATATTTAATACTTTATGCATGCGTCCAAAGATTCGATGTAACGGGTAATCTTGAAAATTTTTGCAAAATTTTAGGAACTAGGCACTAAACATATCCAAAGTCAATCTGTCACGCGAAAATGGCATTTTTGTTTGGGTCGATCCTAACCAATTATGAGCCCACTATCTATTTATAAAAAGAAAACTTTTTACTCAGAACGCACATCCTTTTGTATGAAAAATACCGTGAAGTAATTAAGCTTGCTCGACCTATATAAGAAAAAAAATTCTTCATGTGATATTTACTATATATTAGTATATATCAAAGCAGGAGAGTTTGGCCGTCTCTCAGGGTGTTCACGTCGCCCCGAATTCTCCTGGCCGTCCGATCGTCCGTCGTGTGGCCCAGATTTCTTGTGGCCGCTTCTGTTGGAATCAGCTTCTGCCGGCTCCTCGTCGCTCTAGGTTGATTTTGCTAGCTTCTGCGGCTTCTCCTACGAATCCGGTGGAGCAAATATATACTCGAGCTCCTGATTCTCTTTCAGAAACTTCTCATCCTCACCTCTCTCTCTCTCATGTACGCTCCCTCCCTCGCTCCCCAGTCGCGACGCGACCGAGGCGACGGCGCGGGGCGACCGAGGCGGTGGCCGGCCCTCCACGCAGCCGCGGCCACCCTCCTCCTCCTCCTCCTCCTGGCCCTCCACCACGCCGCTTCCTCCTCGCGACGCAAGGCAGCGGGTCGCGCGGCCTAGGGTTTGGCCCCTCCGTCGACGGTCGTCCCCACGGGCGCGCGGGCAGCCAGTGGAGGCCCTGACGCGGCCGAGGGCTCTGGCGGCGGAGTGACCTCCGTGGTGGGCGTGGATGACGGGGAGGTCACGTCGGCAACCTCGGCAGTGGATCTGAAGCGGCCGCTCGCAGGGCCCCTCCCGGTGTGGAGCCTGCGCCGGCAACGGAGGCGGTCGATCTACGGCCAGCAGGCGGATCCAGCGCGAGGCCTCCCCATCTCCACTAGATCTAGCTGCATGGGCTCCACCGATGGCCGGTGCGCCGGCTGGACGGTGGCACACGTCCGTGAGCTGGCCCCCTCTGCCCCCCGTAGGTGGACGCCGCCGTGGCTGCCACCCCGATGCGGCTTCGTCCCACAGGTTCGTCTCTCTTCACGCGCCGCGCTGGCGGGGAGACGGCGCACCCGGCCTGCTACGCAGCGCCGCGTGTGGGCCCCGACCATGGACGCCCCGACGGCGGTGGACATCCTCAGCCACGGAGCGGCACGACAGGCCCATGCCGGTAGTCGCCGCCGCTGCTTCCCCAGCGCTGGCCCTTCCCGCCGCTCCGCGTGTGCACCACCAAACCCTAGCTACATGCGCTGCCGCTGCTTCCCCCGCACTGCCCCTTCCCGCCGCTCCGCGTGTGCTCGACCAAACCCTAGCTGCCTGTGCTCGGCGGCCATGCCCCTGGGCGGGGGTGGGTGCGAGCGTGCCGCTGCGAGCAGGCCCGCTGGCCGCCGCCGCCGCTGCACACTGTGGTCGCGGGCCGCGGGAGAGGTGACCGTGGAAAGACAGCTGCCCGGCCACTGTACACGTAAAGGTGCGCTCTCTCTCTTGCTTCCCTCCCCTTCCCTTGCCGGCTCCGGTGATGGATGGGCGGATCCGTCGGCTGCATGGTTGGATTTCTCAGCTCCCCATTCAATCTATACAATGAATTGAGTGCAAAAAAATCCCCTTTATCTCCTTTCCTACCTTACCGGCGTGCGCGAGGGCACGCGTGATGAACTAGTATTATATAGAGCAAGTAGGTAACCTTGACAGAGGACAACCATGCAAAAAGAAATATACCAAAATGGAAGAAAGTGTTGTTTATTTAACAACTGACCTATTCAGTGACTCATCATCGTCTCTTTTTTAATTGCCAATTACAAGTAAATTAATTCGGATATTGTAGCCTAATAAGGTATAACTCTATTAGACTTGCTAGCATCCGGATATCCGTTTAAAAATGCTTATAACAGACAGCGGGCCCTGTGGCAAATCATTGGTCGATCTGGTTTCCCACACCGCCCTCTCACGCTTGTGTCAAGCACCACACCCTTGCAATATCTCAAGACGCCATATGAAACATGAGAGAAAAGCTATTGCAATGCAATGGTGAGTAATAGAGAAAACCATTGAAACAATTGTAGCTTCTCCAAAGAGAAAATATCAAACAAAAAATGCATGAACATCTTGAATCAATAATATACAACATGAAACAGTCAATACCACAACACCAAAATAAAGAGACGACGAAACATCTCGAACCATAGGATCTGCAAAATAAAGTAGCCCTTAGAGGCCAGAGCTTGGTCTAGTACATATGTATCTGCACATGTTTTACAGATGTTTGGCCACAGACCACAGTGGTCTAGTCGTTGTGAGTCACAGATACAGCACGTTAGGCGTTCTCCACATGTGGCGTTGCTTCGCGCGAGCTAGGAGGCCCTCTAAGGAAGGAAATTTTTGTTTATGTGGAGCTGGCCTCAGAGCCAACTTTTGCGTCTGCAGGGACATGTCAAATTACTGTCTACCTTGGCTCTTTTGGAAGCAACGGGAAGGAAATCCCAGGGATGGAAAACCCCCACTAAGAACTAGAAGGATAATTAGAATGATATTCCCAAGAATTACCCACCCAGAGAAAAGTCCGAAATCCTGGAGGGATTGGAATTTCCAAATTAGGCCTTATGGAGGGAGCGATTTTAGGAACCTGTATCCTGATTGGGCTACTCAATTGGCAAGTGGGCTGGTGTACTAAACATATATTTGCTCGGCCTGGCCCGGCAAGCAATCGACATGAGCATTGAACATTTGAACGACCGGACGGACAAACAGGGGGCGGGAGCTCTGCTCCATTCTACCACCTTTCACCTTCTTTCTCCTCCCATCTACTAGCTCAACTATACCTGGATACTTCTAGAACCCTCTAGAAACTTTTGTTGTTTCACTATTTGGGTGAATCTGTTTTGGGTTGGTGACTGAGTTTGGCTGCTGTTTTAATGTCTGATTTTTTGTTCCACCCATTGTTGATTATAGTGAAAACTGAAAAATGAGAGTGGATTGGCTGGTTTATTGGGTTTTTACTCCTCAACTTGCAGTGTCAATTGTGTCTGTGATTGTTAGTATTCCTGTTGCTTATCTGGTCGTCATAAGATGAGTGACTAATTAATTAGCTAGCACATTATTGATGCTCTTTCATGTCAACATAACCTACAAGTTTGCACTGATCAAAATATATATATCGGGAGTTCTCTGCTTACCTCGTTGATTTGACTCAGGGACACAGGGTGCAGCTAATAACCTGAAGATCATTAATTCAGATCGAAACAGCTACAACTTACTTCCGGTGTCGATGGAAACAGAGTGACACGCATGGCCATTCTTACAGTTAATTTAAGCGCTTACACTTGATAAACAAACAGTGCAATCAAATTTTAACACCTCACAGCCTCCCCTGCAAACCTAGGTCTCTAGATAATATAGCTCTCATGAAGAGCTTGCGTGTAGATGTACAAATTCAAAGACTGTCTTCCATGCATTATTTGTTATATTATTACATCATGTTAATAGCACCAGAGAAGTTGTTGGCAAGTAGCAAAAACTAATAAGCACATCCAAATACAGATTACAGACAGTCGTTTCTTACGATACATATATATTAACATATATATAATGCATCGTGCTAATAACACAAGAGAAGTGCCAACAAGCAAACACTAATAAGCACATCCATAATACAGATTACTAATAAGCACATCCATAATACAGATTATACAAAGTCATTACTTATGATACATATATATATATATATATATATATATATATATATATATATATATATATATATATATATATATATATATATTAACATATAACAATTGATAACTACTGTAGCAAATATCCATATGCACTTCCTCTGGCATCCCTGCTGACCTGCACAGCAGCTGATGCATCCGATGCGATGAAACTCTAGCAACCGCCGTGTCCTCCACCACCACAGCCCCCTCCGGCACCACCGTGTCCTCCACCACCACAGCCCCCTCCGGCACCACCGTGGAGGGCACTAGCAGCTGCAGCAGCTGTGACAGCTCCACCAGCGTCAGCTCCGCTGCCGTATCTTGGTCTCGGTCTGTCCGACCTGTGGCCACAGAGGAAGACGGCGACCCCGAAGACGGAGAACAGTGCAATGGCGAGCACCACGAGCCACGGCCAGGCGCAGCCAGCTGCGACTGCTGCTCCACCATTGGCGAGAGCACGTGCCATATTGCGAGGGCCTGTTTGCAGAGTTTCACTTCCTGATTTTTAGCCTTTAGCTCCTTTTTTTTTGGTAGGATGACTCTAGTTGATTCTGGTGAACGAGTAGGGTGGAGAGCGGATGAGAATCGATTCTGGCAGGATTTTGGTGAAGATCGACTATGTAAGTTTTCTTTATCGCAGCTTCCCAAATGGTATTTAACTACTCTTCAGTCTTCACCAAAATCTCTGTGTAGTTTTTCTGTTTAGCTGAGAAAGAGTGTGAGTCTCATGGACAGTTTGCTCCTAGAAACTCAATCAAACGAGAGACGTAGCGATCTATAGCCGGACGAGAGACGCAGAGCTAGCCAGACTATATATAGCAGGGGTAAGTCATCGGATTGGTCGGTTGTTCGCGCCGACAATTAAGCAGTAATTAGGAAACAAATTGATCTGCTGCAGTGCTGCACTCAGCCGAAAGTAGATAAAGAAATGGACATTGGCGGCTCGCTGTCGATTTCAGGCAGCAAAACCTACGAGCAGCTGCCACGCAATGAGGCTCGTGTACGTGTTGCTTGAGATAGCGTCGTTCGTGTACTCGCGTTGGACGGCTTCTGGGCTGGTTCCTTTTCCGTTCCTAGCAAGCATTAGGCGCCTTCTGGGTTGGCTCTACCCGGATCTGTGTGAATCACGAATGGAGTTGGTTCTACCCGGATCTGTGTGAATCACGTGTAGTTCTCAAGGACTTCTGGGTTGGTTCTACCCGGATCTGTGTGAATCACGAATGGAGTTGGTTCTACCCGGATCTGTGTGAATCACGTGTAGTTCTCAAGGACTTCGATCGATCGGTGACACCCTGGCAACTGAAAATATCCAGCTAGATCTATCACACGCAAAGGATACTTTCTTTTGAAATAGTCATTTTGGCCCGCACAACTTTACTTTTAGGCCTAGTTTCATCTTACGATTATCAAACTGACCAATTTAGTTCTCAAACTTTGCACTTTGCGTTTAAAACTCATCTATAAACTACCAAGTGCATTTCATTACAGTCCCTGAACTATCATAGTCCAATGATGAAACTGAGACGAAAATGTAAGTGAAGACTGAAACGGACACTTTAATAATTCTGGGATGAAATTAAACCTAAAAATAAAGTTTGAGATCTAAAACAGTTATTTTGAAAGTCTAAGAATGAAATTAAACCTCATACGATAGTTTAAGGACCGACCAAAATAGCTATCTTGCCTTTTTTTATCCTAACAAATTCTTAGCTCACAATCTATTTGTAAAGAATAACGGTTTTAGAGTGGTCAGAGAAATATGTATAGTCGTCCATCAAGAAAAATCAGTTGGTCAAAAAATTAATAAGTGGTATCCAGACAAAAGTATGGACCAAATAGATAGGGGCAATACTAAATAAAAGGGGTAAAAATCATAATCCATATTATTTTTTGTTTTCTATATCTATATCTATATATAATATTAAAGTGTCAAAATTTTCTCTCTATCCATCTCCTCCTAACTACTCGGACAAGTGGAGAGTTTCTTTCATCTTGCTTTTTTTTACTTCCCAAACTGCACTCATGCCCTTCATGTTGACCCGGACTCATCACCCTTACTCAGACGAGAGTCCGGACAACTTTCATCTAACGATGATGAATATGGTGTCTCATCATACAACGAGCACCCTGAATTCATCAATATGATCAAATAGGTGAACGATGAATTTGCAGTTTTGTTGTAGAGCAGGAGGAGCGCGGACAGACCTCGACCATACCTTTGGCTGCCCTAGCGCTTTTGAGGCAACTTGCAAGAACCCTTACATCCGAAAAACACGGGTACAAGTTTTGATCCTTTATTAGATTGGTGGTTTGGGCTTGTCTGGCTAGCTCAACTGTTCTCGGGTCATCAAATTTATCATCAAGATTTCTCCAACAAAATTATCTGCTTCGTTTGAGCATTATTTGCCATGTAAAACCATAGGTTCTCTGATCAACCAGTCGAACCCATCACTACACTAGTTTTTTTTTATCAGGTACAATTTGGACGTACACAGCCCATACACTCCACACTCACACGCACACACACGTGTGTGTATCTGTTTGGTCAGAGAACCCACATCACTACACTAGTTGATTTGACAATAGCCTCAATGAAAGCAACAAAATAAACCAGAGATCGTTCGCGTTTCCTCGCGAGCTTGAATCCTAGTAGTTTCCAACATATTGGTGGACCACGAACTTGGGGTGTAATTTCAGTGTTGAAGATATCTGCTCGAACCTATCATTACATATATACTGCTTAACTAGTTGATTTGACAATAGCCCCAATGAACCAAGACACGGCAACTTGGTGACCGCGTCCAAGACACGGCGGTTGTGTGCTCCTTCCAAATGAACCAGGAGAAGAACGAGTAGAGGGTAAAAACACTTGCGCATAGAGGTTCCAAGCGTATATATAGATAAGAGTACGAATTCAAAGATGATCTTCCATGCATTATTTAACATTACATCATGCTAATAGCACCAGCAGAGAAGTTGACAACAAGCAAAAACTAATAAGCACATACATAATAGCATTATTTAACATTACATCATGCTAATAGCACCAGCAGAGAGTACATATTAATCACATGACAATTACTAAAAACAAGTAAATATCCATAAGCACGTCCTCTCGCATCCTGCTGACCTGCACAGCAATCAGCAACTAATGCTGCTGACGCATCCGATGCGATGAACTCTAGCAGCCGCCGCCACCACCGCCACCACAGCCACCTCCACCGCCACCACAGCCACCTCCACCGCCACAAGCTGATGAACCTCCAATAACTGCTGCAGTGGCAGCACCGTTGTATCTTGGTCTGGGTTTGTCCGAGCTGTTGTCGCCACAGAGGAGGACGGCGAGCGTGATCGCCCAGACGGAGAGCAGGGCCATGCCGAGCACCGCGAGCCACGGCGGGCCGAAGCCAGCTGCGGCTGCTGCTCCACCATAGGCTAAAACTCGTGCCATATTGTGAACACTCAAACACGCAATTACGCAAAGCGGAGGCTGCAGGGGGTCGATATAGCCGGACGAGACGAGCAGAGCTAGCATGACAATATATAGCACCAGCCACCAGTACGTCATCCGATCGATCGGTCGGTGGTCGCGGCGACTAGTATTAAGCAGCAGTTAAAGTTTAGGAAATGTATTAGGAGCTGCCACACCCAATGAGCCTCGTGTTCTGCTTGTGATAACAAAACGTATACAAAACGGATTAGTACGTCAAGGCAGCCAGCAGTAGCTAGTCCAATCGGATTCCGCGTAACTTAAAAATAAAAATAAAGAGGCCATATACGTCCTGGTATGGGCAATAAAGGGGCACCGATCATTTTTTTTTTTGGTTACCTAAACCACATTTTTTATTATTATACTCCACGGACTCTTTCGTTTTATTTTCGAACTTGACTTTTCCTGTTTAGTTTTTTCTCCCACGTGCGTGATGTGGTTGGTGTAAATTAGAAAAATCAAATACAAGGACAGGATTCGAACGGATGTGTTTTATATTTAGATTCAGAGATAAGAGACTTCACCATCAAGCTATTATACTGTTTCTGATTTTTGGTGCAAGAGTCATACTATCTTAAAAATTTAAACTTTTTAAAATTTACAACAAATTAAAACTTGATTAGTTTATTTTCCTCAAAACCGTTTTAAAAATGTTTTCTGAAAACCCTGCATTAAAAATCCACCATATGCATTTGCGTGTCGCGTAGGATTTAATTGTAGCCTTAGGAATATTTTCTAGGATTAGAGAATCGCTTCGCATTTAAATTGCATGCGCTTTGGTTGCTTGAGTGTATGTTTGAATGCTTGCGTGATTGCTTGAACGCTCGAATGTTTGCTTGCATGCTTGTATGGTTGCTTTTCTGGAATTTATTTGCGGCACCAAAATAACTTCCCTTAATTACCAATTGAATTCTTGAATTATTTAAAACATTTTCTTTATATTATAGAGGTAGATAATACATCATAGATATAAATACTATTTTATTCTCTAGGAATTATAATAGCCATCACATTAATAAATTATAGGTTTAATTTTTCTTTCTGATATTCCCTTCTCAATTTACATTTAGTTAATTTATAATCATTAGAAAACCTAGAAATATGAGATCATTTCTTTTAATTTCTATCATAGTTATAATAGAATAGATATACTACTCATACTAGACTATATAAAATGTTAGGAAATACATCATGAATACTAGTATCACATTCTTTAATCTTCTTAGTATCTAGAAATACACCGTAGTATATACATGGTTACATCTTCTTAATTTTCTGAGAAAATGGAAAAGATTTCTTAAGGGCCCGTTCGGTTATGCCGTTACCGGTCTTTGCTGAGCAGGAACAGTTCCCGTGCTATAAAAAATACTGAAGAAACGCAAAGGGTAGGAATGGATCTGGCCAGGAATTATTGTAACCGAACGAGGTTTAAATGGAAAAGGATTCCCGGGCTCAATCCTCTTCTCCCTCTCCCTTGGTCCAGCCCGCAGTCGCGGCCCACCTCCCCTTCTCCCTCCTCCCCCTTTCCTCTTTTCCGCATGGGCCTGCCAGGCCTTCGGCAGGAGGACACTGGCCCAGCTCGCGCGCGCCTTTCCCCTCTCCCCGTCATGGGCCAGCATGGCCACGCGGCCCAGCAGCGCAACAGCAACCCTTCTTCCTCTTCCCTTTTCCTTTCTCCCACCGATGAGTGGGACCCGCCCGTCAGCTCCTTCTTCTCCAGGAAGTCAGAGGCCACACTGTGCCCATGTCGCCGCCGCCGCTGACCTCCTGTGCGCGACCGCCTTTCTCCGCCGTCGTTACCCGCGCGTGGATGAGGACGCCAGCTCACCACCGGCTGTCGCCGGAGATATTTCTCCTGGCCAACCGCTCGCGCGCGGCTATAAAAAGCCAGCCATGGCCGACGACGAGACTCGCCCCCGAGCTCGGGCTCCAGACACTCCTCTCCTGAGCTCCCTCTCCTTCTCTTCTTCGCCTCGCTGCCGGGGCGCCGCGCTTCCCGCGAGCCGAGCATTGCCGCCGTCGCACTGCCTCTCCGCGTCGAAGACGCCGCGCCGGAGCCAAGCGCCGCTGCCGAGCGCCCGCCGTCGCCGTGCTCTGCTCATTCCCCTCCCCCTCCGGTCAGCCTCTGCCCATCTCTCTCCCTCTGCCTCGCTCTCTCCCTTCTGTCGTGCTCTGCTCCTCCGTCTACTCTGCCATGCCTTGCCGCGCAGCCGGGCCTCGCCGCCGCCGGCGCGTTCCCCTCCGCCGCGCTGCGTCCCTTCCTTTCCCCTCTCTGCCTTGCTCCTCTTCTCTCTATTCCGCGCTGGGGCCCACTTCGCCGGTGCCCTGGACGGCCGCCGGAGCCTGGTGCCCTGCGCCCTCTCCTTCCCCTCCCCCTCCGCCTTGCCTTCTCTATCGCTCTCCCTCTCTTCCGTTCTATCTCTCGCTCTCGTTCTTTTCTCGCTCGTTGATCGCCGAATGGGGAATGTGGGAGCCGACGCCCGCACCGCACCTGGCCTAAGCCACGCACGGTGCAGCAACCAATCAGGGTGCGCTAACCCGCTTTGCTTGCCGCAAAGTTTATTAGCGGGCTTACGGCTTGTCACAAAGCTGCGGATCTTGCGGACAAGTGTTCCGCGGACACAACAAATTTATATGCAAAACCCACAAGACGTACAATACAGTATCTATGTATTATGTTTCCTAAAGTGATGATCCAGTGCACTATACCATCCTTCAGTGCCATGCTCCAAACAGAATCGATCTTCAATGACAGTTTCAGATATATAACATGTAGTCAAAGGAGAACACATCCATATGTCCTCAACTCAAATGCGAATTGTTAGTAGCTGCAACAAGACACCGATATGACAATTCAATCATAAATTCTAATATGCGGTTCTAATTATGTGTTGCTGCACAGAAATGGAAATGGAACATAGTAAAAAGGAATATTGCCAGGATACAACAAAAATAGCAGGTAAAGAAGGTGTCACTGGGAGAGTGAAATCCCAAACAGTAAGGCTTAACTTCAAGCGAACTGAAACATTGTTCATAACATCTTTATCCATCATGTCTCCAAATCCATTATTCTCTTGACAGTCCTGGGGTGCTGGATTATCCAACACCCTCCTCAGTGCAGTAGAAGCTGATGTTAGTTTTTGTACCTAAATGTTATAGCACAATTAGGAAAAAAAAGGAATAACATGGTTAATCCTTAAGAATATATTATCAGAGCAGAATACCATTTCCTCTGGTGACGAGTAGTCTCTGGGTCCAGTGAGGTCAAGACAACTTCTTAATTCTCTATGTAGCCTGTACTTTTCAGATTTTGGTAGAGATTATGTTCTGGAACTGCTACCAGAAATTAGGTCAGTAAGAAAGTATATAACCCAGAAATCAAAGCTAATGTCACCTGGACATTTGTGTCTGCATGCAGGTATCATATCGTGACACTTAAACTTGGGATTCTTGTTCAAGAGCGGTGTGAAACAATTTCTTTACAGTAACGTGATTGTTTCATACTTACTTGACCTGAATCCTTCTAGATTTTTTTAAAGGTAGAAAGGTATATAAGCAGGTAAACTTACAAGGTTACTCAAGATTCTGAATTTGACATCTCAAGTAACAAATTTTAATAAAAGCTATATATCACTTAATGAATAATCATCCACCACTGTATATCCGATATATTCATATAGAATATGCTTAATGGCATCTCTTGTTCTAACATACATGTGAACACTTGGGCCAGCATTATAAGTAAGAATTAGTTTTTCTGACCAAGCATGCCAAATAAGATGGATTCGTTCGGTGCTCTTTTTCTGTAAGACTAAAGGCAACTTTTTTTTACATCTAAGACAACAGGATAGAAATGAGCAAGGAAAGGCTTACTCTAATTCTGTCTTTACTGCAGTAATGAATATTTCACCCTCATATAAATCAGGCGGTTGCCCACATGGAACATTTAATGATACCCAAACTGCAGCTGTCTCCCTGCACAAGCAAAGTCAAATCTACATATATATAAGAGAGAGAAAAAGTAGATACAAGTCAGATTTCCAAAGCACAGAAACAGTACCCTGGTTGAAGATTTACTTGAGGACTGAGTGGATCAATCGGAACAAGAGCGTCTGGTACACCTAAGATAGGCACCACACGTCGCAAAGTTATGGACTGACCAACGACTAACCTGGTACACCTAAGATGTTCTAAATTTTAAACAAACAAACCTGTCTCCTGAGGAGGAGCAGAGATCGGTGCATTGTATCTGCACAGACCCTGCAATACCTGAAGTTGCTGCATAAGAAGACATCAAACAAGGGATAGAAAAATAAATAATTAGGACAATCAGCTTGACATGAAACTGGATGGCAAGGGAAAAACTGACAAGGAAATGGTGTGTCCAAGTCAGGAAACCAGTGGATAGCAACATGTGTCATTCAAAGTGCAAGTGGTATAGTAAATACGTGTTCTGTAATCTGTAGCAACCTGATTGTGCAGTACTATCATATCAAGTTAACAACTACATAATATAATGACTTATAATGAAAAGTTCAGAATTTAGGAAACAAAAACAGAGATGATAATACTTACTCATTTCCGGAGTTCATGCGCATTGGATGATAACCACCTGGCATTATATGGAGAATGGAACACGCAGTAATCTGCATCAGATATTGAGAACTGTTCTCCGACTAGCTTTTCATACCTAATGTCACTCACCATGCATGAATAGGATGTTACTCAAGACCAATACAATAGTAATCGCAGCAAGCTTACTTGGTACAAAACTGTGAGCCATTAAGCAGCATGTTTGAGATAACATGAATCTAAGTCCAGGAAATAAGCAATGGCACAGAAAATATGATAGATAGCCTGAGAAAGGAATAACGAGATCTGGAAAAGGAGCCATGCCCCCACTGCAATAATCTAGGACCAAATATTTAAGAATTCCAAAAGACAGTAACATAAATAAAGTTGAAATGCTAAACTGAAAGGAGTTCTATATCTACAAAGACAAAAAAAAATGTCATTTTCTTCTCCAGTTCTCCGTGTCTTGCACCCCTTCTTTGCCACCCTTCTTTGCTCAACCTGACACCTCCTTTCCTCAAATATCGTCACCATCGCCAATATCATCTTCTGATAATTTAACATCTGATAAACCTGAAACAAGAGCGAGTAATGAGTTATAAGGTGTCGTTATTGCTCAAACAACAATACTCAAACTAACAATATGCTACTTTGTACAATTCAAAGAAAATGTACCTTCTGCTCTCAACCAATCCTGCAGGCATACTAAGGCTTGAACTTTCTTGCTTGTTAGTCGGCTTCTGTAGTCACTAACAATTCTTCCACTAGTGGAAAATGCAGATTCAGAAGCTACAGTCGATGCGGGTGCTGCAAACACATCCCTTGCCATACGAGAAACCACAGGATACTTTGTAGAATGCATCATCCACCACTGCAGAATATCAAATTTCTTTTGTCGAGGGAAAAGATCATCTTGCAGATATGTGTCAAGCTCACTTTTCACTCTCTTCCTTTTTTGTGCTGCAAGATGTTGTTCAAAGTCTGCCCAGCAGTCATCTTCATCAATACTTCCATCATTGGGCTCTGGTTGTGAGTAGTTTAAATCAGGTGCCATTGATGAATATGCAGAAAATAGATTTTGCAATGTGGTCTTTACCATTTCAGTGTATGCTAGACCTTTATCACCAAAACCAGCGTCCAAACGAAATGATACAAAACTGAGCTTAAACCTAGGATCTAGAACTACTGGAACACATATCTGTAACAAGCATATGTCCCAGTATTTCTGAAACTTCAGTTTCATTTTGCTCGCCATAACTGCAATGGAAATATCTGTATTTGATTCCAAAGTTTCTATTTTTCCTTTGACTTCCCATAGGACATGGAAACAGTGGTTTGCTGTTGGGTATAATGTACCAGAAACTACATTTGTAGCATCATAGAAGGGTTTGAACACATTGCAAAGTAGGTCTGCCATGTTCCAATCTGTATTAGAAGGCTTGTCCATGTAATTAGGATCTTGTGATTCCATAACATCAAAGACTGCCCTATACTCTATTGCAGACTTCAGCATTAAATAAGTTGAGTTCCACCGAGTTGGAACATCAAGAGACGGTCTCTTCTCACAGGATATACCTAATTGTACAATGATTTCCTCGAAACGTTGTTTACGGGCTTGTGAGCTTCTAATGTACTTGACACTATCTCGAATGCGGTCAGTAGCACCATCTATCACCTTAAATCCCTCCTTGACAATAAGGTTCAACACATGCGCTACACAACGCATATGTAGCAGATCACCATTTCCAAGCATAAGGTGTCTTTCTGAAAGATTTTTCCTGAAGGAACCAACCATGTTGTTGTTGTTTGAAAGTGCATCTAGCCCTTTAGTGTGTTTTGGATGATTGAATGACAACACGATTAAAAGTCTAACATGTTTGCTAAGTGTTAGACAGGAAATTGATTATCTCACAGATACTTGATGAAATTGTATAAAGCCAAAATGATGTATTGTTGTATAAACAATCTAATTCAAGCACAAGACAACAATGCAAATGGAATTCATGCAAAGGCTTATTTATTGTGGGATTTCAATGATCTATGTGAAAGCAAGCACGATAAAAGTTAATTAATGAGACATGAGGGATTGCATATGGAATGGTCTCATATTTGAAGCTTGCTAAATTGAAATGAAAAAGACAACAATACAAATGAATGGATGATTCAACACAAGATGTGAGTTGATGGCTTGAGATGGTGAAGATAGCAAGGAAAGGCTTCGAGGTACTAAGCAAGGGTGAAGGGCAAGCGACGGCTTGGCGGCCGAAGAACCTAGCTAGGGTGAAGAAGGAAGTACTTGCATTTAGTTGAGGTACTAATCAAGCTGCGACGGTCATATTGTTGTGGAGGATCAAACCTATATTGGACAAAGCATTGGAAGTGACTTGATGCATTTAGAGTTATTCATATTTGATGAATGGAATCAAGTCACGTGCTCAAGATGGCTATGCTCAAGTGAAAAGATCAATATCAACATGTTTGGCACCCTCACTTGATGAAGATTGGAAAACACGGCTTTGGTTCAAAGAGATCAACTCAAAAGGTTTAATTTCCTTATACTTTTAAATTTGAGTTAATAGGAATGCCGTACTATTAAGAGGGATGCAAGTTTAGGTGGTCTGAGGAAGATAGAGTGCTCAAGCATAATAACTAAATCAATAATGAGACACTCTAGCACTTCACGAGCACATAGAATAATTTTCTGTGACTGTCGGTGTCGGAAGTCCCGACGTAAGCCGGAACTCCCGACAGTCGGAAGTCATGACTCTTGCCGGAAGTGCTGACTCTCAGTCACAGCCTGCGCGGTGACTGTGGACGTCGGAAGTCCCAACGTGTGTCGGAACTCCCGACAGTCGGAAGTCCCGACGTGTGTCGGAAGTCCCGACAGTCAGAAGTCCCGGCCTCAGCGGTGTTGGCTGTTTGTTTAACTGTGCCCGTCGGAAGTCCCGACGTACGTCGGAAGTGATGACCGTCGGAAGTCCCGACGTACGTCGGAAGTGATGACCGTCGGAAGTCCCGACGTTTGTCAGAAGTTCCGACACTGACTTGCACACACGGACTTCTGACCTATTGTGAACAGTGTTTTCTTCATACGTCGGAAGTCCCGAGATCTGCGTCGGAACTTCCGACGTAGATCTGAACGGTTTGATTTTCACTTGGGGTATAAATACCCCTCTCCTCACTTCTAACCGTGGCCCACTCATTTCATTGCGACAAACACTCGGCCAAACAGCCGCCAAGCATTCTAGGCTCCCCTCTCTTCACTCCCTTACTTCCAACTTCGATTCCCAAAGGGTTTGAGTGATTGGAGAGTGGATTGAGTGAGAAAAACACTTGGAGCAAGCTTGAGCACTTGATTTCTTCGTCAAGCCGGTTTGATTTGCATTTGTTACTCTTGGGGATTTTCCCCTAGCCGGCTAGGCGTCGCCCAAGAGCTTCCATCTTGTGGAAGAGCCTTGGGAAGTTTGTATTACCCTTGTTTTTCTAGTGAAGAAACTCAAGTGACCTTTGTGGTATCCTTGAGTGAGGCAAGGAGGTGGAAGAGACTCCGACCTAAGTGGTCACCTCAACAACGAGGACGTAGGAACTCCTTTGTGGGGCTACCGAACCTCGGGATAAATTCTTGTCTCCCGCGTGCTTGTTGTTGTTGTGATTTGCTTGAAATTACTTGTATTTGGTTGTCTCCCTCTCTCTAGCTATTTCTTAGGGTTTGGGACTCGATCTACGGAGTGGTGGCTTATCAACGTCAAGAGAGTAACCCAACACCTTACCTTACCACTAAGAAGTGGGTTTGTAAGTTATCCACATCACAAAGTTCATTTTAGCACTTGTAGTTCATTTCCCGTAAGGGTCGGAAGTGCTGACAGTTTGCGTCGGAAGTTCTGACCCAAACTGTCGGGACTTCCGACACGTCGGAAGTTCTGACCCAAACGTCGGGACTTCCGACATTAACAGACTAGTGCATTTTGATTCAACTCTTTGGTTGCCGCTGTTTGGCTCCCTAGGTTTATCTAGTATCTTTTATACACTTTGTGGCTAACTTGTGAGGGGTTGTATTACTTTGATTTGGAGTTTCTATTTTGGAAACTCCTATTACTAATCGTTTCCGCATTTAAAGGTGTTGATTTTTTTAGAAACGCCTATTCACCCCCCTCTAGGCGACATCCTAGATCCTTTCAATTGGTATCAGAGCGAGGTTCTCACCTAAAGCTTCACCGCCGTGAGAAAAGGATGTCGACGCCTATCGAGTTGGAGCCGATGCTTCTCCAAAATGATGGTTCAAACTTTCTACCTTGGTCAATTCATGTACTCAATGCTTTTAGAGATATTAGTCCTCTTGTTGAGCATATTGTGTTTGCAAGCATACCTCTTCCTATAGTTGATTGGAGCAACTATAAGAATTTATCAAAAGAGGAAGAGATATGCGTGCAACTCAATGCTCATGCTATTAATATCATTTTGAGTACATTGAGTGCAGAGGTTCAAGATGAGGCAATATTCAATGGACAACCACCTCCGGAGAGTGCTCATCTCATTTGGACCAAACTCATTGAGTTATATGGAAAATCCAAATGCGATGATGCACTTGAGGTCGAGTCAATGGAAAATATATCCATTATGTCTTCATGCAGCGAAGAAGCCTCACAAGATCTCAAGAGCGCCGAGCCGGAGCAAGAGGTGCAAGCCGAGGTGACTGCGCTGTCTGCAAGCGCATGCCGGACGTGTCCGGTATCCCTACTAGACACGTTCAGTATGGCTGAGGCAGCCGGACAGCAGGCAGTCTATGATGATGAGGCTCAAGCCCGGTGGTGGCCAAGTGATGAGTCAACCTCAGTATCTCATGATACTCATCACTTGTGTCTCATGGCCAAGAAAAGCAAGAAGAAGGCTAGCAAGAAAGATCAAGCCAAGGAGATAGCACGAGTAGATGATCAAGAAGAGAGTGATATTGAAATTGAAGATAGCTACACTCTTGATCATCTAAGCAACAAAGACAAGCTCATTCTCATGAAGCTAGTTGAGAAGAATGATGAGCTAGAGGAAGAGAATGAGAAACAAGAGCAATCACTTCAAAATCAAGAAAAGTTTCTCATCTCCAAATTGCAAGAGCTAAAGGCCATAAATGAGAGGTATGAAAAATTATCAATTGAGCATGCTTTAGTTACTAACTCCTCTTCTAGTGTTTCACAACTAGAGAAGGAAAACTTTGAGCTCAAGGCAAAATTAGATGAACTCTCAAGCAAATATAATGTGCTACAAGCAAACTATGTTCATCTCAAGTGCTCTCATGAAGAATTAGTAGAATCAAGCATCATGCTTGAGGTGGCTCATGAGGTTGTGATTACAACGGTAAAATCATCTCAACCTCCTACTCACACACTCACTTGTACACAATCTCAATTGAATATTTCTTGTGCTAATGAGTGTGCTTCTCAAGCAAGCCAATCTTCGATTGAGCAAAAATTTATAGAAAACATAGAGCTCAAAGAAGAGGTGAAAAGATTAAAGAAAGATGTGATTCGATTGAAGGGTAAGGAGAAAGCACAACCTTCTCAAGATAACCGTGATAACATGGTGAAGAAGCTTGAGAAGGGTTCAAACCTTGCTTCCTCCAAATCCCAACAAAAGAATCACATTTCAAGCAAGGCCAACACAACCAAGAGCAAGAAACATGGAAAAAGACTATGCTATGGTTGTGGAGTGAATGGACATGAGATTACCATGTGTCCACACAAGAGTTGGGCCGACAAGTGTGAAGTGGCCGATCAAACGGCCTCAAACAAGTTGGCCAACCAAAGGAAAAGTGATGGACAAAGCACTTATCTCATGTGCAAGAAGTTGGGGCATCCAACCAAGAAATGCCCAATGTACAAGGAGGCAAGAAAGGAAGCTCAAGTTGCAACAAGAAGATGCTATGGATGCAATGAGATGGGCCACAAGGTTGATGGATGTCCATACAAGCAAAACAAGCATAGAGCAAACAAAGGTCGCATATGCTATGCTTGTGGAAGAAAGGGGCATCTAAGCTATGATTGCCCAAATGGTAACATCCCTAAGCCGAACACATTTGTTTATGATAATATGCTTAGGAAGACCACAAAAGGAGTTAGCACTAGCAAGGTGATATGTTCACCACAAACTAGTACTAAGGCCATTTGGGTGCCTAAGCACTTGTTGACTAACCCAAAAGGACCCAACAAGAGTTGGGTACCAAAATGTGCTTAGGTTGATAATGTAGGTACTTGGTGGTGAGATGAAAGCTTCGGGGTGGTTGAGCAAACAATTTGACAATATTCACTCAATCTATCAATCAATTCTTATCATAATCTCATATATGGTTGACCCGAAGATAAATCAATGACCATATCATTTACTTCATCTCTACCATTAATAACAAGTACCTAAAAACCTTATAGGATAGCCACTTTGTGTTTAGTGCTCAATGGCTCACAAATAAGCATATTTGTGAAATAATTGGAAGTGGCTAATTAGTTTCATTTAATAATTATCATGTTTGCCATGTGATGCTTTTAATGGCTCTCTAGTAGAGCAATGCATTTGTTCAGATGCAGGCATACAAGAAGTACTAGAGCTAAAACGAAGAATCACAAGCAGCGCTTCAATTGTTTCTGTCCTGCACCTACCGGACGTGTCCGGTATGTCTACCGGACGTGTCCGGTATGGCAGGAACCAAAGCACTAATTGGGATGCAATTGAGGTTTGATCCATATGATTTCATATATCCTTAATTTGCTCAGAAGCTTGTGATCTATCAAACCTAAGTGGGTTGTGAGTATGTCTCAACGAAATTTAAATATGGCAAATTACTTTGTGTTGGTCAAAATAGAAAATTGACTCCCAAATTCTTAAAAGAATAAAGTGCTTGTTGAAAGTCATTCAAATTACTTGTGGTACTTATTTAGGGGGAGCTCAGTTTCTATTTTGCACCATTGTGGACTAATAAATTTATCTAGCATTATTTGTAGTCCTTTGGATGAAAATTGATTTCATATATGGTATGATTATTTGACAAGTGAGGTCAACATGATGTTGTCATGCCATGTATTATCTCAATGGTGATATTGTGGACTAACAAATTTATCTAGCATTATTTGTAGTCCTTTGGATGAAAATTGATTTCATATATGGTATGATTATTTGACAAGTGAGGTCAACATGATGTTGTCATGCCATGTATTATCTCAATGGTGATATTGTGGACTAACAAATTTATCTAGCATTATTTGTAGTCCTTTGGATGAAAATTGATTTCATATATGGTATGATTATTTGACAAGTGAGGTCAACATGATGTTGTCATGCCATGTATTATCTCAATGGTGATATTGTGGGCTCAAGGCAAAGGTATGTATTTACATACGTGCATTGTAAGTGCATCTAAGGCCCTTTATATGCTAGTGTGTGCATTTGTGTGATATAGGATAGATGTTTTACAAAATCCCTAACTAGCATGTGTAGGTGGTGTGTTTTTTTTTGAAAATCATGTGGTTTTTGGGTCTTTGTGACCTAGTCATGTCATATTGTGATTGTTGCTACCCTTGGTTGATTATTTGCCTAATCACATGTGACATGGTTCTCTCAAGTCTACAAATATCCCTATGTCCCACTAAAATCTCTCTCAAGTTTTGAAAATCATAAATTTGCCAAATATTCAAAAAGGAGAAAATCAATTCTTGGCTAATTCATGTCCCCTAAGTGAGAATCCTAAGCCTATTTCAATTGATGCAAATATTATGCCTAGGAAGGTTTGTTATTGTACCTTATTGGTTAGTATTGCAAAAATTCCGCTATTCATACTAAGGCTATGCCTAAGTATGTTGCGTCTAACATGGGAGGACCCAAACTAGTTTGGGTACCATCGAAAAGTGGATGATCGTTTGTAGGTACCATGGCATTGGAGACTTGATTCAATGGAATTATTATTGTTCATCTTATGTTGAGTCAAGTATTGAAGCCTAGTGCAATTCTATCCCAATGCCAAGTCAAAATTGAGTGAAGTCCATATGCTATCAACATACAAGTGTCATATTCAAGTTGTGGGAATTTATTGATATATTTGAAGGCATGCAAATAAGTGGAGTTGAAGCTTGCAAAGATGATCATAAGCTATCAAGGTATATCTCTTGTTGATCAAAGTTTATTTGGGTGCATATGAGTTAATTGAATTGGATATATATGCATATGTTGCTTGCTATGAGATGTTTGAATGGATTAAATGCTTAAGTAATCAAGTTTGAAGTTGGTTTGATTGAATATGTTCATAAGATTTCTTCTAGTAAGTGGTTTGAATGGACATATGTCTTGTGAGAGTATTCAAACAAGTTGATTTCAAGTTTGGTTCAATTTGGAGAAAAATGGCTCAATTATTGAAATCTGTCCAATATTGAAAATCTGAGCTAGCAGTGATCATAGACATGTTTGAGTAATCAAATCTATTTGTATTGGCTTGAAATTTGGTCTGCATGCTCTACACTTATGGTATTAGTTGCTGTGCAAATTTCATGAGATTTGGATAAGTGATACTTCGGATTTGGAGTAGATCTGGTCAGCTATAGTGTAGCAGTTTTCAGCATGTACCTGTGTGGAAAGATATGAAATCTAGTAGCAATATAGAAGTCAAAAGAAGCTAAAATTTTTACAGCTACTAGAAGGCTTAGTGTGTCACATCTTCACCAAATTTTGTGGTTTTTGGATATGTACTTTGGGAGATATGATTTATTCTTTGAAGAGTACAGAATCTGCCAGGAAAGTGACAATTATTGGATTGATCAAAAGTCACTTAGATTCAAAGGTCCTCAAATTAGAATCATATCTATAAGTGATTGAGGTACCTATGTTTTGGTTTTGGTTTGAGATAGAAGCATGACAAATGATGAATACAAGACAATTTGTTTGAAGAAGTGTATCTGGTACACATTTGGTACTCAAGCTAGAGATCAAGACCAAGATCAAGATGAAGATGAAGTTTAAGTTCTAATGATAATTGGAGATCTTTTGATAGAAACAAAAGGACTTAAACAAGTAGAAAGAAAAGGACTTAAAGAAGGATTCAAAGTTATTCATCAAATTAAGTCCAACAATACGGATCAATCAAACAAAATCTTTCAAGTGGATCAAGTGGTTTCCTTTCAAGTTATTTCAAGTGAGTATCAAGGATGATTCTTTGGACAGAGGTCACTTCACTCTAGGCTTGGATGGCTAAAATTGAAGTGGTAATCTAAAGGGACATTTGAGATACTTGGTTGAAGAAAATCAAGAGATTGGTCTAAAAAGCAAGCAACACCCAAAAGAGAACAAGTCATGAAATTTCAAGTGGTATCATGAAATTTCAAGTGGTATTACAAGTGGTGCATCTTTAGTTCTCTCAAGCAAGCAATGATCAAAGAAGAAGCAAGCCAACCACAACAAGAAGAGTGCACTTGATCATTAGTGATTCTCAATTCATATGGGTGAAGAATAGGAATTCAAAGAATTGGCATCTATTGGTCTTCACCAAGCTTATAATTGGACTTCATGGTGCTATTGGAGAAATGAATTGAAATCTATATGACTATCTTCCTCTCCAACATAGCAAAGGTATCATTGTATTGTGCATGATCATTTTCATCCCTTACTAGTATGCGGTTAGTGCATATAGTACATGCTTATAAGATCATGCATTACAAATGAAAATTTTTAGATTCATAGACTACCACTATTGCTTGAATGATTATATGATCTAGTGGTTAGTGTATGAGTTTGTTCATGAGCTAGTGAACCCATGTACTTGATCTATTTTGAATTGCTAACAAGTGACAAGTGACAAGTACAACCTCTTTAAGATGACAAAGGGGGAGAGTTTAATACAAAGGGGGAGAGATTAGTACAAAGTTTTAACCTTAAGCACCCTTTGTGCTTTGTGTGACCCTTTTTGGCGATAGATGACAAAGGGGGAGAGATATGATTAAAGCTTAAGGAGGAGAGAGATGAAAGCTTAAGGGGGAGAGATATGTTTAAAGCTTCAAGAATGCAACCTTGTGTCTAGCTAGGAAAGGGGGAGACTAGCTATGACAAGGGGAGAGATATGACTAGAGAAATCTTTGTGATGAGTGCTATGTGTGTGATATATATGATGTATTTACTTTCATAAGGACCATGCATGTTTTAGAGTGACTTTGTATGGTGTGATGCTTTATGTTTAGTCTTGTGTGATATATCATGTCATATGCATCACGGTTTTTTTTATTTTGACACACACTTGCACCCCACGGATGCAATGATTTAAGAGGGGTCTCCTATGTGCTTTAGTATGTGCAAATTGACATTTGAGGTCATTTATGAATTCAATTCATATTGCACACATTAAGGGAGAGCTTCTCATATATCATTGAATCCAAAAGCCTAATTGTTTATATCTTTTTGTAAGCTTTAATCGGGTTGTCATCAATCACCAAAAAGGGGGAGATTGAAAGTGCATCTAGCCCTTTAGTGTGTTTTGGATGATTGAATGACAACACGATTAAAAGTCTAACATGTTTGCTAAGTGTTAGACAGGAAATTGATTATCTCACAGATACTTGATGAAATTGTATAAAGCCAAAATGATGTATTGTTGTATAAACAATCTAATTCAAGCACAAAACAACAATGCAAATGGAATTCATGCAAAGGCTTATTTATTGTGGGATTTCAATGATCTATGTGAAAGCAAGCACGATAAAAGTTAATTAATGAGACATGAGGGATTGCATATGGAATGGTCTCATATTTGAAGCTTGCTAAATTGAAATGAAAAAGACAACAATACAAATGAATGGATGATTCAACACAAGATGTGAGTTGATGGCTTGAGATGGTGAAGATAGCAAGGAAAGGCTTCGAGGTACTAAGCAAGGGTGAAGGGCAAGCGACGGCTTGGCGGCCGAAGAACCTAGCTAGGGTGAAGAAGGAAGTACTTGCATTTAGTTGAGGTACTAATCAAGCTGCGACGGTCATATTGTTGTGGAGGATCAAACCTATATTGGACAAAGCATTGGAAGTGACTTGATGCATTTAGAGTTATTCATATTTGATGAATGGAATCAAGTCACGTGCTCAAGATGGCTATGCTCAAGTGAAAAGATCAATATCAACATGTTTGGCACCCTCACTTGATGAAGATTGGAAAACACGGCTTTGGTTCAAAGAGATCAACTCAAAAGGTTTAATTTCCTTATACTTTTAAATTTGAGTTAATAGGAATGCCGTACTATTAAGAGGGATGCAAGTTTAGGTGGTCTGAGGAAGATAGAGTGCTCAAGCATAATAACTAAATCAATAATGAGACACTCTAGCACTTCACGAGCACATAGAATAATTTTCTGTGACTGTCGGTGTCGGAAGTCCCGACGTAAGCCGGAACTCCCGACAGTCGGAAGTCATGACTCTTGCCGGAAGTGCTGACTCTCAGTCACAGCCTGCGCGGTGACTGTGGACGTCGGAAGTCCCAACGTGTGTCGGAACTCCCGACAGTCGGAAGTCCCGACGTGTGTCGGAAGTCCCGACAGTCAGAAGTCCCGGCCTCAGCGGTGTTGGCTGTTTGTTTAACTGTGCCCGTCGGAAGTCCCGACGTACGTCGGAAGTGATGACCGTCGGAAGTCCCGACGTACGTCGGAAGTGATGACCGTCGGAAGTCCCGACGTTTGTCAGAAGTTCCGACACTGACTTGCACACACGGACTTCTGACCTATTGTGAACAGTGTTTTCTTCATACGTCGGAAGTCCCGAGATCTGCGTCGGAACTTCCGACGTAGATCTGAACGGTTTGATTTTCACTTGGGGTATAAATACCCCTCTCCTCACTTCTAACCGTGGCCCACTCATTTCATTGCGACAAACACTCGGCCAAACAGCCGCCAAGCATTCTAGGCTCCCCTCTCTTCACTCCCTTACTTCCAACTTCGATTCCCAAAGGGTTTGAGTGATTGGAGAGTGGATTGAGTGAGAAAAACACTTGGAGCAAGCTTGAGCACTTGATTTCTTCGTCAAGCCGGTTTGATTTGCATTTGTTACTCTTGGGGATTTTCCCCTAGCCGGCTAGGCGTCGCCCAAGAGCTTCCATCTTGTGGAAGAGCCTTGGGAAGTTTGTATTACCCTTGTTTTTCTAGTGAAGAAACTCAAGTGACCTTTGTGGTATCCTTGAGTGAGGCAAGGAGGTGGAAGAGACTCCGACCTAAGTGGTCACCTCAACAACGAGGACGTAGGAACTCCTTTGTGGGGCTACCGAACCTCGGGATAAATTCTTGTCTCCCGCGTGCTTGTTGTTGTTGTGATTTGCTTGAAATTACTTGTATTTGGTTGTCTCCCTCTCTCTAGCTATTTCTTAGGGTTTGGGACTCGATCTACGGAGTGGTGGCTTATCAACGTCAAGAGAGTAACCCAACACCTTACCTTACCACTAAGAAGTGGGTTTGTAAGTTATCCACATCACAAAGTTCATTTTAGCACTTGTAGTTCATTTCCCGTAAGGGTCGGAAGTGCTGACAGTTTGCGTCGGAAGTTCTGACCCAAACTGTCGGGACTTCCGACACGTCGGAAGTTCTGACCCAAACGTCGGGACTTCCGACATTAACAGACTAGTGCATTTTGATTCAACTCTTTGGTTGCCGCTGTTTGGCTCCCTAGGTTTATCTAGTATCTTTTATACACTTTGTGGCTAACTTGTGAGGGGTTGTATTACTTTGATTTGGAGTTTCTATTTTGGAAACTCCTATTACTAATCGTTTCCGCATTTAAAGGTGTTGATTTTTTTAGAAACGCCTATTCACCCCCCTCTAGGCGACATCCTAGATCCTTTCATTGTTCTTTGCATTATCTAATGTGATGCTAAATACCTTGTGCTCTAACTTCCATTCTTGCAAACACTTCAACAATGCATTAAACAAAGTAAAACCATCATGGGGCGAAGCTACAAGACCAAAACCTATTATTCTCTTCTGCAACATCCAGTCATTATCAATGAAGTGGCAAGTAATGCACAAGTAACCTAGGTTCTGATTTGAAGTCCACATATCAGCAGTTAGACAGACCCTTGAATTTGAATTTTTGATAGTTTCCCGAAGGGCTAACCTTCGATCCTCATATGAGCTCATAATATCCTCAGCAACTGTAGTTCTAGACACTATGGTAAACCAAGGATTTAAGGTAGCAATAAATTTCTGAAACGGTGCATGGTCAACTAAACTAAAGGGCAGCTCCTGCAATACGATAAAGTTGACCATGGCTTTACGTGAGACCTCTTGGTCAAACTTCCAATTCTTCAAAGCTAGTGAATCAGGGGATAGTCCTGTGTTCATGCTTTCAACCAACTGGTTCATTCTAGTCCTTTCTTTGCACACTTTCAAATGCCTACGACAAGCACTTCTACCATTATCTCGAGTAGCAGACAAGAGCTCTAAACAATGAATACATTTAGCTTGTACTACTAGATTCCCCTCATAAATAGGCTCAAATTCTTTCCACACATCAGATCTAAGTTTACGTCTCTTAATTGGTCTTGATGCATCTATACAATAAGTATGTAAGTATTCATTAGTACAAGCATTTACTAAAGTATACATAGTCAGTAACTAAAGGCATCTCATGCAACACGAAAATTCATCTAAAGGACCAGGACAGTAGAAACAGGACCAAGTAATAATGAATTTTTGTACCAATGAATCAGTTTGCCCCCAACTCAAACGATTCATAGATGCAGCAACAATGGAAAAAATTACACTAGAAGGAGACAAGCACCAGACTTGGTCTTAACCTCTTAGGACTTAAACTCAGATTGGGTTGGGGATGGTACAGAGCATTGGCCTTAGGGTTGAAGGCTATTTCATTTTGTGCAGTGTTGAAGGCTATTTCATTTTGTTAAAGAAAAAACAGTGGCAAGTCAGCTGCAACAACAAAAATAACAAAGAGCCGAATTATATCCATCAAAAGAGGCAGCAGGCGCAATTCGCAGGCTTGTTCTATTAGGGTTTAGTGACCAAGGCTCAATGGCACATGTATAATTATATATACACACTCTTAATAAAGAAATTAAAGATGCTAATGAAAAATTTGAGACATAAACTGGTTGCTTCAATATGCAGGAAGTTAAATCTAACCTGGGATAAGATCAGGAGAAATAACCATTCTTGTATCATCAGATGAAGACGAAGATGATGATCTTGCAGATAGTACCGGAGACTGGCTCATCCTTGGTGACTGTAGCATTCTATTAAGTACCGGAGATCTCACATAATGCACACGTGAAGCAGATGACTTCCTCTGCATTCCTTCTGAATGATTTGAAGCATTAACAACAGATGACTTCCGTTTCGACAGCAAGGACTTGATCCTATCCACGCTCCTTGATGCTGCATCTTTGCCAAGATTAGGAGAAGCAGTCGTTCTTGTATCATCAGGTAAGGTTGAAGATGACAATCCTGCACATGGTGACCTCTGGTGTTTGGCTCTGGAGTGGCGCATCCTTGGCGATGCTATGATCCTATTCAGTAGCGGGGACCTCACAAATTGCACGTTCGAAGCAGATGACTTCCTCCGCTTCTCTGTTGGAGGCTTTAGAGCATTAACAGCAGATGACATCCGTTTCACTAGCAATGACTTCTTCACGTTCATACTCCTTGAAGTTGTATGCTTACTGCTTTGTTGATCTGCTTCTTGACCACTCAATTCTTCTGGCGCAAGCTCAGATGGCAGGGTTGCCATGTCCACACCAGCACATCTAGATAGAATACAATAACATGATAAGCTAGAGGACAACCAAATGGACTGATCAAGAGAGACTGATCAATCAAATTTCGTGTAGCAGTTTTGATCAGCAAAAGACTAACAAATGTTTGCAAGGTGCCATTTGTACTTTGCATGCAAGAAAAATCTGATCCTGACAACCACCGCACAAATCAATAAAAAGTCTTTGATCATATTATCTTACTAACACTTAACACATGTAAAATTAGAAAATAGCTTTCAAAGTGAGGATCCCACATTTCAGACACTTATAATGTTATTATCAAACCCATGTTTATGTAGTATCACCAAGAAGGTTGCCTACCAAACTAGAAGCAACCATATACCTACCAATTGTGGTAATAGGTACTAGCTGTCCAAGAAATTTCTCCCTCCATACCAAAGCAGACTAAAAGATAGCATTGCATTTGATTCCATGATGAGGCCCAGTTGATGATGGTAACATCAAAAACAAGTTTCTAGAAAAGCGAAGGAACTTGCACATGGCAATACGAAAATAGATGTGCAGCCATCAAGTTCAGTTGGAAGTACTCCTTACCCTTCAGTGTCTATGGAATATTTCAGTTAATCTTTTTGTGCACGAATAAATTGTTAAGTGTTCTTCCAGTAACCACAGTGAAACGGATACGGAGTAGTTGGCAACTTCTTTGTCTGTTTGAAACCACTTAATGATGTATTTGTGATTGATCAGCTGTTTCAAACTAAGAGCGTAACTCAGACAACGCAAAACTCATATCCCCACAGTTCTTGAAGTTAAACTTACTAAGAATTGAAAAACAGAGGTGATAGTGGATGACACTTACTTCACATCAAATTCAGACTGACGACCAGGGGTAGTTTTCTCTACTGGCCGATCAAGCACACCACCTTTGCCTGGCGCAGCTGCTGATAGAGCCATAGGAATTGCAAGACTTTGGCATCTTCCCTTGTAAATGAAAGATCTATCTCCTGCACAACATGAAGAAAATCAACACGAAAGATTATATCAGAAAGTCTACAAGAGTAATCATGGACCTATGACATGATAAACAATATTTCCATGTAAATTGGAAGTCATCATATAGCTAGCACAGTTCTTGATTGCACATTTGTGCCTCCAGTATTGGCACAAATGTTTCCATGAAACGGAAGGATTCTCTCTTCACAGTATTTCCATGAAAATAGATGATAAACAATATTTCCATGAAAATAGATGATAAACAATATTTCCATGAAACGGAAGGATTCTCTCTTCACAGTATTGGCAGTAACGGCAAAATCCTTGCCAAAGCGGAACAGCACTTGTCCGCTCTCATACTACGTGGAATCCCCCACAGTTCTAGCTCCACAGGAACCGCGTGAACAGCACGAATCCTACTTGGTACTTGCCCCAGCCCTATTGACCTTATCCACTGAAAGGTACTAAGAAGTGCTACTAACTACTTACTCCCAAAATCGCATCCAAATTCTAACAAACTGACAAAACGGAGCCAGAATCGGGAGCGAAGGAGACGGAGCACCTGCCACGGCGTGGCGATTCGGGAGGCGGCTCGCCGTGGAGAGCGCAACACGGCTGGGCACTGCGGCCTCCATGTCGCCGACCGCCGTCGCCGCACCTCGGAGATTCTGTAATCCTGGGGCCGAGCTCAGCTGCTGCGGCGGAGACGAGGCCTCGGCGGTGCGGTCGCAGTCGCGGTTGGAGGGCCCGGAGGATGAGATCTTCTCGATGTCCATGAAGGTGGAGAAGAGGTCGTCCTCGGAGCCGATCTCGTCGAAGGCGTCGCCGTCGGGGCCGCCGCCGAGGCCCAGGCCGTCCGGGAGGCGGAAGGCAACCTCAGATCTGGCCCGACGGTGGCGGTGGCCCGGCGATGGAAGGGAGAGCAGAAGAAGAGGGTGTTGCGGGTGTTGCGGGAGAAGAGGATGTTGCGGGTCTTGCGGGTTGCTGCGAGCCTTCTCGCTGGCCCAACGGGCTCGGAGGTCTGGAAGTCTTCGGCCCACGAAAAAATTGCAGCTGGTCCACAACAGCCACGAAGCCCAGTTTTGCGGGGCGAGCGGACGGGTTACGCTAAAAACCCGCCCCGCCTGGAACTTGAGCGACTAGTATTAAGCAGCAGTTAAAGTTTAGGAAATGTATTAGGAGCTGCCACACCCAATGAGCCTCGTGTTCTGCTTGTGATAACAAAACGTATACAAAACGGATTAGTACGTCAAGGCAGCCAGCAGTAGCTAGTCCAATCGGATTCCGCGTAACTTAAAAATAAAAATAAAGAGGCCATATACGTCCTGGTATGGGCAATAAAGGGGCACCGATCATTTTTTTTTTGGTTACCTAAACCACATTTTTTATTATTATACTCCACGGACTCTTTCGTTTTATTTTCGAACTTGACTTTTCCTGTTTAGTTTTTTCTCCCACGTGCGTGATGTGGTTGGTGTAAATTAGAAAAATCAAATACAAGGACAGGATTCGAACGGATGTGTTTTATATTTAGATTCAGAGATAAGAGACTTCACCATCAAGCTATTATACTGTTTCTGATTTTTGGTGCAAGAGTCATACTATCTTAAAAATTTAAACTTTTTAAAATTTACAACAAATTAAAACTTGATTAGTTTATTTTCCTCAAAACCGTTTTAAAAATGTTTTCTGAAAACCCTGCATTAAAAATCCACCATATGCATTTGCGTGTCGCGTAGGATTTAATTGTAGCCTTAGGAATATTTTCTAGGATTAGAGAATCGCTTCGCATTTAAATTGCATGCGCTTTGGTTGCTTGAGTGTATGTTTGAATGCTTGCGTGATTGCTTGAACGCTCGAATGTTTGCTTGCATGCTTGTATGGTTGCTTTTCTGGAATTTATTTGCGGCACCAAAATAACTTCCCTTAATTACCAATTGAATTCTTGAATTATTTAAAACATTTTCTTTAAATTATAGAGGTAGATAATACATCATAGATATAAATACTATTTTATTCTCTAGGAATTATAATAGCCATCACATTAATAAATTATAGGTTTAATTTTTCTTTCTGATATTCCCTTCTCAATTTACATTTAGTTAATTTATAATCATTAGAAAACCTAGAAATATGAGATCATTTCTTTTAATTTCTATCATAGTTATAATAGAATAGATATACTACTCATACTAGACTATATAAAATGTTAGGAAATACATCATGAATACTAGTATCACATTCTTTAATCTTCTTAGTATCTAGAAATACACCGTAGTATATACATGGTTACATCTTCTTAATTTTCTGAGAAAATGGAAAAGATTTCTTAAGGGCCCGTTCGGTTATGCCGTTACCGGTCTTTGCTGAGCAGGAACAGTTCCCGTGCTATAGAAAATACTGAAGAAACGCAAAGGGTAGGAATGGATCTGGCCAGGAATTATTGTAACCGAACGAGGTTTAAATGGAAAAGGATTCCCGGGCTCAATCCTCTTCTCCCTCTCCCTTGGTCCAGCCCGCAGTCGCGGCCCACCTCCCCTTCTCCCTCCTCCCCCTTTCCTCTTTTCCGCATGGGCCTGCCAGGCCTTCGGCAGGAGGACACTGGCCCAGCTCGCGCGCGCCTTTCCCCTCTCCCCGTCATGGGCCAGCATGGCCACGCGGCCCAGCAGCGCAACAGCAACCCTTCTTCCTCTTCCCTTTTCCTTTCTCCCACCGATGAGTGGGACCCGCCCGTCAGCTCCTTCTTCTCCAGGAAGTCAGAGGCCACACTGTGCCCATGTCGCCGCCGCCGCTGACCTCCTGTGCGCGACCGCCTTTCTCCGCCGTCGTTACCCGCGCGTGGATGAGGACGCCAGCTCACCACCGGCTGTCGCCGGAGATATTTCTCCTGGCCAACCGCTCGCGCGCGGCTATAAAAAGCCAGCCATGGCCGACGACGAGACTCGCCCCCGAGCTCGGGCTCCAGACACTCCTCTCCTGAGCTCCCTCTCCTTCTCTTCTTCGCCTCGCTGCCGGGGCGCCGCGCTTCCCGCGAGCGACGAGCATTGCCGCCGTCGCACTGCCTCTCCGCGTCGAAGACGCCGCGCCGGAGCCAAGCGCCGCTGCCGAGCGCCCGCCGTCGCCGTGCTCTGCTCATTCCCCTCCCCCTCCGGTCAGCCTCTGCCCATCTCTCTCCCTCTGCCTCGCTCTCTCCCTTCTGTCGTGCTCTGCTCCTCCGTCTACTCTGCCATGCCTTGCCGCGCAGCCGGGCCTCGCCGCCGCCGGCGCGTTCCCCTCCGCCGCGCTGCGTCCCTTCCTTTCCCCTCTCTGCCTTGCTCCTCTTCTCTCTATTCCGCGCTGGGGCCCACTTCGCCGGTGCCCTGGACGGCCGCCGGAGCCTGGTGCCCTGCGCCCTCTCCTTCCCCTCCCCCTCCGCCTTGCCTTCTCTATCGCTCTCCCTCTCTTCCGTTCTATCTCTCGCTCTCGTTCTTTTCTCGCTCGTTGATCGCCGAATGGGGAATGTGGGAGCCGACGCCCGCACCGCACCTGGCCTAAGCCACGCACGGTGCAGCAACCAATCAGGGTGCGCGGCCACGTCGCTTGAGCCAATGAGGCTGCGCCACGTCTGACTGCGGGACCCGTCTGTCAATGACTCCACCTCTCGCCTCTCCTTCTGTGAACCCAGTCCACAAAGACCAAATGAGGGAGGGGGGTCCACAATGTAGTCCATCAAGCAGCGCCCTCCAGCCGGGACCCACGCGTCAGTCTAGACGCCAGAGAAAAGTGCTAGGTGCACACGGGGATTGTACACAGGATAGTAAAATTTAAGCATATTAGTTATAGAAAAATCCCCAGAAAAATTTAAAATAAACTAGAGTCACTCTAGATCATACCTAGATATTTTCCACTCATTTTTCCATTAGTTAAAATTTAAGAAATAATTCCCATGTTTCTATTCATTCGCGTTTAGCCAATAAACTTAGATAATTAATAACTCATTCATTTTAATCCCGAATTCCATAATTCCTTCACCATAAATCTTCCAAAATAAAACCCTACATAATAATACCATTTTTCCTAATTTTTTGTGTCCATTTAAATTCTAGTTTGATTGCTTTCCTTGCTATAATTATATTTTAATATTAACTATAATAGTAGCCCTCTGCCGTAGCAGTAGTTAATCCCGTATATTCGCGTATGTGAATGCACCATGACACATACTCGAATATATCCATACCCAATCACCTAAAATAGTAGAACATCTATACGTACATGGATATGCCCGATACCCGGGTATACGCCTATGTACGGCTAACCCTAGCCATCTAGTTACTCAATTCTACTTAATCGTGGGCATATACATATGCATCAGCGTATATGCCACTAACCCTAGCCATAACCCAGCCCACCTAATTAACTCTAGGCACATACATATGCATGTGCGTATGTGTCGCTAACCCGATGGACCTATAGAAGTCAGATGGGTCATCTATGATGATTTGGTCAGACTTTCTCTTTCAGGTTCACATAATAGTGAACCCTAATAATGTGGTCTGGTTTTCCATCAGACCAATCCACCACCATAACCTAACCCGTAAAAGCCCTACCTTATGGATGGAATACCTCTATCCAAACCTTACTTCAGATTGACGTAATAGTGATAACTTAGATAACAACCCATCACCCAATAGGACCAACCCATCTAGGATCAGTGATTCCATATGCTTGTTTTACATGCCTTGCTTGTTATTTTTCCTTGTTTGTGTTTCTTGCTTATCGACACTAGACCACGTAGGATAGAAGACGTGAGAGAACCCGATGGAATCCGGAAGACAGGAACAGGAGACACAGGAATCAGAGAAGGATATAATCGTCAACGAATGGAGGCAAGTCCTAACACCAACCTATTCCTTCCCACTACACTACATACCATCCCTTAACCACCTCCCTTCTCCACATATTGCTAGCCTCCACCATAAACCTTCCACTATCCACCTCCACTAAATAATAACCCAACTCACACTACTTGAAACCCCTTATGAACTAAAGAAACTATAATTATGAACTTGATTATGATAATATGATAAGGTGATGGTTACCTTGATATGATATGAGCATTATGAACTTGAGAATAGTAACTATGGAACTTGAATGGTAAAATTTGACTAAACCCCGACATGGGGAGAGTGGGGGTAATTTATGTGGGATAGATTACCTTGGTAGGAACGCCTGGTGAGGGTTCCTATAGGAGATACTCGTCTCGGTCACATAAGGACCGGTTCGTAGTCCCTCTCACCTAGTGAGATGTTACGTACAGCCACATGTCTATATGGGTAGACTTGATCTCACACCCCGTTAGATAGAAGTATAATTTCTACTAGGAGGTCGGTGTTGGCAGCGGAATATTAGGAGCAAACATGGGGGATAGGTTTTCTTCTGTGGTCCGGTTGGCGTGGATGCTATGTGATCTTCCATGTTAAGCTTTTTGTTTTCGCCGCATTCGAGCCCTTAATTATTTTTGGCCGTGTTCGAGCCATGTTGTCTCAACATAGCAGGTTCCAGGCCCTAGTAAAGGAGGAGGGTTGTGATAGGCGTGGCAAGCCAACGTTAAATCTAGCCATTCTAATGGAGATGAAACCCGAAAGAAAACCGTTGGGGCGTAACCCTCTTAGCGACGTGCCATATCGGAACCCGGGTATGGTGTTAAATGGGCAAGGGCTGGGTCGGCACCCCCTTGGTGACGCATCGTGTCACGATCTGGGCATGGTGTCAAGTGAGCAAGGATCGGGTCATCGCTTTCTTAGTGGCACGCTACATCGGCGCCCGGGTGTAGTGAAAAATGAGCAAGGGTCTTCACATCTAAGTTGACAGATGCAAAGGGTAAGGAAGCTAGTCAAATCAACTAGGATCTGTTTAGGTTATTGGAATGTAGGGTTGCTTATAGGTAAGTTAAGAGAATTAGTTGATACCGTGACTAGGAAGCGTGTAAATATATTATGCGTTCAAGAGAATAAATAGAAGGGTCAGAAGGTGAAGGAGGTGGACAATACAGGTTTCAAGCTTTGGTACACAGGGATAGTCGCGAATAGAAATGGGGTAGGATTTTTTTATTGATAAGAGCCTCAAGAATGGTGTGGTGGGAGTGAGAAGGCAAGGAGATAGAATTATCTTAGTCAAGCTTGTCATTGGTGATATAGTCTTGAACGTAATTAGTGCGTATGCCCCCCAAGTAGGCCTCGACAAGAGTGCTAAGAGACAGTTCTAGGAAGACTTAGATGGCCTGATTAGAGTTGTATCTAGTAGTGAGAAGCTTTTTATAGGAGGAGATTTTAATGGGCATGTAGGTACTACAAGCGTAGGTTTCGAGGCAGTTCATGGAGGTTTTGGGTATGGTAGTAGGAATCAGGAGGGGGAGGAAGTTCTGGACTTCGAGGTAGCTTTTGACCTGATGATAACCAACACTTTCTTTAGAAAGAGAGAATCTTATCTAGTGACCTTCAGTAGCGGACAACACTCTAGCCAGATTAACTTTGTCCTTGTAAGAAGAAAGGACAAACGAGCATGCTTGGGTTGCAAGGTGATACCAGAGGAGTGTGTTGTTTCTCAACATAAGCTTTTGATGGCAGTCTTTTATTTTTAGGTGCGTGCCCATAGGAATAAACAAGCTAAGATTGAAAGAACAAAGTGGTGGAAACTAAAAGGGGAGACGTTAGAGGTATTCAGGGAAAGGATTATCAAAGAGGGCAATTGGAAGGAAGAAGAGGACATAAACAACATGTGAGAGAAGATGGCAACCAACATTCTAAAGGTGTCCTTAGAGGTGTGTGGAGTAACCAAAGGAGGCTAAAGATACTTGGTGGTGAAACGAGGAAGTCCAAAGGGCTATTAAGGAGAAGAAAAAATGCTATAGACACTTGTACCATGATAGGAGTGTGGACAACATAGAGAAGTACAAGGTGGCAAAGAAGACTGCAAAGCGAGCTGTAAGTGTGGCAAAGGGTAGAGCGTACGAGGATCTTTACCAACATTTGAGTACGAAGGAAGAAGAGAAGGACATTTATAGGATGGTTAGGGTTCGTGAGAGAAAGACAAGGGACTTCAACCAAGTTAAGTGCATTAAGGATGAAAGGAAGCATCTCTTGGTGAAGGAGGATGAGATCCGACATCGATGGCAAGAGTATTTTGATAAATTATTCAATGGTGAGAATACGGACATAACCTTTTAGTTGGATGACTCTTTTGATGACACCAATAGGTGCTTTGTGCGGAGAATCCAAGAATCTGAGGTCAGAGAGGCATTGAGAAGGATGAAAGGAGGTAAGGTGATGGGACTGGATGGTATCCCAATCGAGGTGTGGAGATGCCTCGGGGACATAGCTATAGTATGGCTAACCAAGCTGTTCAACCATATTTTTCGATCGAACAAGATGCCTGACGAGTGGAGAAGTATATTGGTACCGATCTACAAGAATAAAGGGGATATTCAAAGTTGTACTAATTATCGGGGAATTAAGTTGATGAGCCATACTATGAAGCTATGGGAGAGAGTTATCAAATATCGCTTGAGAGCAATAACACGGGTCTCTATGAATCAATTTGGTTTCATACCCGGAAGGTCAACCATGGAAGCCATTTTCTTAATAAGACAAATTATGGAGTGGTATAGGGAGAAGAAGAAGGACCTACACATGGTTTTTATTGACTTGGAGAAGGCTTATGATAAAATACCAAGGAATGTTATATGGTGGCTTTGGACAAACATAAAGTCCCAACGAAGTACGTCGGGCTCATTAAGGACATGTACAACTGAAAGGTCCTTGTTTGGTTTTGGTAATTGAGTGACAACTTAGGTGGACTAATTGTGTTTATGTAAGATACACAGGTGATTAGTCCACAGGTACATGTGTGTGAGCAACATATGCCATGGAGGTGAAAATGGCTTAGAAATGTTGCAAAGCTCACATATGTGATGATGAAGGAGCTTAAATGCACATGAGATATGACATTGAGTCATGTGATCAAGGTGGAGAAGATCAAGACAAGACTTGGCTTGATGGACTGGTTGCAAGCGTGAAGGGCAAGTCAAAGGCTTTGGAGTGATGGACCGCATGGCGGTGAAGCTTGAGCAAGACTTGGTGCCGATGGACGATGGCAACGGTGAAGAGCAAGTAGAGTCAAGATCGATGAACCAATATGATCATGTGATGACATGAAGTGGATCATATCATTGTTGATCATGTTGGTGCATGTGTTGCATCGACATTGAAGGAGATGGAATGGAATGCGCAAGGCAAAGGTATAACCTAGGGCATTTCATTTTACTGGTCATAGGTGTGTAGAGAAGTTTATGACCGGGTTTAGGATAGATGGCCATACTATCAAGAGGGGAAAACTTGTTTGCATATCGGTCATCTAGTGCCACTCGAGTGATCTAACTTTGCATTGTCGCTAGGATCGAGTGGCATGGCAAGTTGAGTGGCTAACATCCTTTGGGAAATGATTGTGAAAATGCTAACACACATTCACATGGTGGTGTACACTTGGTGGTGTTGGCACAATTACAAAGGAGGTGGTGTTTGCAGGGGTGAGATGGGTTTTGGGTCCCTTTCTCCCTCCCGCCTCGCAAGCTCGGTGAGATTCGGTGCTTTTGGGAAAATGGAATGCCTACTTTCTATTGCGCCGGATGCAAATCCTTGTGGTTAGCACACTTGAGCAAGGGTGAAGAGAATAGAGGAGATGCCAACGTTGGTCAAGTGATCGGACGCTGGATCCAAAAGCACTGGACGCTGCCTGCCTGCGTCCGGTCGTGCTGACGTGGAGTGTAGCAGTAGTTGGAGAGTGACCGGACGCTGGGGCTGCGTCTGATCACGTTCGACCGGACGCGTCTGGTCATGCTCGGGAGCTTACTGGAAACGACCGGACGCTGAGGGTCTAGCATCCGGTCAGTTGAAGCTGCTGCGTCCGGTCAAGTCAAGTGACCATTGGAATCAGGACACGTGGTCGTCTATGAGCGACCGGATGCTGAGGTCCAGCGTCTGGTCAACACGACCGGAGCGTCCGGTCGGCTCGATCGTTGCCCAGTGAAGGGGTAACGGCTAGTTTAGCCCTTGGGGCTATAAATAGAAGTGGCCTTCGGCCATGGCGGGGGTAGAGCACCTCAAGGGACTTAGTGTCCATGCTTGTGAGTGCTTGGGAGCCCTCCATCTCACACATACTTGATAGCGATCATCCGATTATGTGAGTGAGCGATTCTAGTGTGATTGCATCGTGAGGTTGCATCGAGTGGCACTAGGTGATCAAGTTGCAAGCCGGTGGTGCTTGTTACTCTTAGAGGTTGCCACCTCCTAGACGGCTTGGTGGTGGTCTCTGTTGAAGCACGCAAGAAGCTTGTGCGACGCTCCGGAGAAGTGCTTGTGAGGGGCATTGTGCTCACCCCGCGGGAGCCGCGAAGAGCAACTCTAGTAAAGCATGTCATTGAGCTACCCTCACTCAAGGGGTAGGTTCTTGCGGCGCCCGACATGCAGGCTTAGCGGGTGATGCTAATTAGCCGCCGAACCACCAAGTGAGCGGTCGACACAACGGGGACTAGCGTGTTGGCAAACACGTGAATCTCGGGAGAAAAATCATCGTGTCAACCTTGTTCTTCCCGTTGGTTTGCATCCCTATTACACAAGCTTGCAATTACTTTTATACATATTAAGCTTGTGTAGTTGCTCTTGTAATTAGATAGCTTGTGTAGCTTGCTAATTACCTTCTTGCTTGTATAGCATAGAAGTAGCTCCCTTGCGTGGCTAATTTGGTTTTAGTAACCTTGTTAGTCACATTGCTTAGTTTGTGTAGCTAAGTATTTGCGCTCTCTAATTAGGCATTGGTTGCCTTGTTATTGAGCATTGCTAGTGAGCATCGTTAGCTTTGTGCCTTTGCTTACTAGCATGTGTAGGAGCTCCCTTGTTGCTTAAAGTACTAGTGGCATAGGTTTGTGTAACCTTACTCCTAGAATTGTTTAGGAGAGCTCTAACTTGCCCGGCACCTTTGTTGCATAATTGTTATCTTTGCAAGGTGCTAGTGAACACATATAGTGGGGTATAGTCTTGGCTAGACCGATAGTTTTAATTCCGCATTTGTATCGGTTAGCCGACGCGATTAAGTTTAGAAAAAGACTATTCACCCCCCTCTAGTCGCCATCTCGACCCTTCAACAACAATGTTGTGACTAGTGTTGGAACAAGTGATGGAGACATGGTTGACTTCCCGATTAGGATAGGACTACATCAAGGGTCAGCTTTGAGCCCTTATCTGTTTGCATTAGTGATGGATGAGGTCACAAGGGACATACAAGGGGACATCCCTTGGTGTATGCTTTTCGTGGACAATGTAGTGCTAGTTGATGAAAGCCGAATAGGAGTGAATCAGAAACTGGAATTATGGTGGGAGACTTTGGAGTCCAAAGGTTTTAGACTCAGTAGTACTAAAACTAAGTATATGAGATGTGACTTTGGCACTACTACTCGGGAGGAGGAAGATATTAGTTTGGAAGGTCAAGTAGTGCCTAGGAAGGATACCTTTCGATATTTAGGATCAATGCTACAGAGAGACGGGGATATTGATGAAGATGTTAGCCATAGAATCAAAGCAGAGTGGATGAAGTGGCACCAAGCATCTGGTGTCCTATGTGACAAAAGGGTACCATAGAAGCTAAAAGGCAAGTTTTATAGGACGGCGATTAGACCTGCTATGTTGTATGGTGTAGAATGTTGGCCTATGAAAAGATGATATGTTCAATAGATAAGTGTCGCGGAAATGCGTATGTTGCGTTGGATTTGCAGTCATACAAGAAGAGATCGAGTTTGGAATGATGATATACATGATAGATTAGGGGTAGAACCAATTGAAGAAAAGCTTGTCCAACACCGGTTGAGATAGTTTGGACATATCCAACGGAGACCTCTAGAGGCACCGGTGCATAGTGGAATCCTAAGCCAGGATAGTAACGTGAAGAGAGACAAAGGAAGACCAAAATTGACTTGGGTAGAGGCAATAAAAGGAGACTTGAAAGGATGGAATATACCCAAAGACTTAGCCTTAGATAGGAGTGCTTGGAAAATAGCTATTCACATGCCTGAACCTTGATTGCTTCTGCTGGGTTTCAACTCTAGCCTACCCCTACTTGTTTGGGACTTAAAGGCTTTGTTGTTGTTGTTGTTGTGTTTGAGCCATGTTATTTTTGTGATGATTTGGTATCATCATGTTGGGATATTAGGTATCATCCTGGTTTTGTGTGTTTCCAACCCCTAAGAAGTCGTGGTAGTGTTATACGGAAATATAGGGTAGCACCCAAGCGGGGATGGGGTGTCGTTAGGCCTGTTCTTGCCACCGCGCATGGTTAGGAACTATGTCTATCATGTGGGAAAATTTGTATACCTCTGTAGAGTTTTATTAAATCTATTTGAATAGCCACATCCTTGGAATGGGTAGATGCTAGGATGGGATACTATGATTATACTTCTACAACTGCGATAATCTAGTAAGATGTATTTTAATAATTTGGTAATTATAATAAACCTTGGGAACTAGTGAGAATGATAATCCTCTGCTAGGTCCAACCTATAATTATAACTACTTCACCCTACTACTTTCACCTCAACCACCATAACCACCTCCACATATAGCCTTCCCCCTTCCACCTCACCTCCACCCAAAGTTTAGGGCTTGCTGAGTACTTTATGTACTCAACCCCCTTCATTCTATGTTTTTAGAAGTTAAGCTATAAGAGGACATACCAGGATGGAACTTCTGGAGCTACGCACAGATAGGATACTTGGAGTATACTCGAAGATGGAGCCATATGAGAGAGCTATGCTAGGACCATAATGATTGGAATATAGGAGTACGCTTAAGGAATAAGTCTAGTGTTACGTATGCACTCCAAGTTACCTGTAGGAAATGGAGCCACGATGATATAGGACCGCTATCTTAGAACTCTGATATACGATAGAGGGCCAATGGCCCAAGCTTGTAACCCAAACCATGTAATATGTTTTACCCATTAGCAATAAAAGTATGGTTTTTTATATCAATCTTGTTCAAATTGTGCGTATCAGCTACTGATCCAGGGACTGATACATGATGCACAGAAGACCCTAAATTAGGGGCCTGACATTGAGCCAGTTCTAAGTTTGGCCAAATTTATAGAACAAATTGTGTGTCGATATGATATAAATAGAATAGTAAATTGGTATGTTAATTGATTGTGTGTTGTCAATTGGTCATCACTCTTTATATTGTCATCATATGATAAATCAGAATACAAATTTCTATCATAAATTGATTTAGAAGTTAAAAAATCCTCTAAAAGTCAAGAATTTTCTTTGGTATCTCCTGCAGGGGGTAATTTTATTAACAAAGGGCAACCTAACCAAGAGAAGTTGAAAATGAAGTCAAAAGTGTTATTTCTAACTGTAACAAAACTATTAAAAATATTTTTCTTTAACTGTCGTCATATCAAGACAATTTGGAGGACTATCTATATGGCTATTGGGTTAGCCCCTCTTAGCTCTATATATGACATGTTAGAAAGTTGGTTATCAAATTTCATTTTAAAGGAAAAGAAATATATTTTGGTTAGGGTAGCCACATTATTTTGGGCAATTTACAGATGTAGTAATGATCTAATCTTTGAAAATTGCAAATATACACATTTTATGCAAGCAATTTTTAGGGAAACGTATTGGTTATAGTTTTTGATAATGCAACAGCGTGATGATGAAATAAAGGTGTCGTGTTCATAAACTTGGGGTCCCCAATAGACCCACTTCCCTGCAATACTTGGCTCAGTAGGCGGCGCAGCGACAGCACGTGTCTAGGCTGGCCTAGATACACAATGATAGGCCGAGACCATGATCCGGTCTCCGACTGGCACCTCCGGCCAGGAGATCTGGTCGAAGCCCCGACCGGAAGGCCTGGCTAAGGTGGGACCGTAGTCCGACTCCGACCCCGTTCCTTCGACCGAGGATGTGCCGGACCTTTGCTCGCCTCTCTTTCCCGACTGACATGGTCGGGGCCGACTGGGAACGACCAACCAGGACGCCTACTCTGTGTGGGCCTAGGGAGCAAGCGAAGCAGATAAGGTAAGGCGCTCAAGTCAACCGCAATGCCAAGGACCATACCTTGCCATACCCTGCGCACTTATAGGATGGTGCTGTCAAGCCATGACAAACGGACACTATACAACATTCTAAACGTGTTAGAGCACAAGCAGTATTGTGGGCGCCGTCGTTTGCCATCCCTGGCAAACACTATGTAGCCTGCCAGGTCATGAGCAATAAGGTGGGTGAACACTGTGCAGCATGTCAGATACAGCAGGTCATGAACAGTAAGGTGGGCGATGATGTGCCATACCCGATGGCATGGGCAACAAGACTAGGTAGCACATGTACACACTCTCTCCCTTTCCATATTTGACTTGTAAGGCCATCCCCTTCATCTATAAAAGGAGATACACTCTCTCCTCTAAGAACTAGACGACTCGAGGACTCGACGGCTAAATAGTTCTAGAGCTCGACAGCTACACAGTCTACACGCTCTCAATAGTTGATAAGCTCGGACACACACAAAGCATACACTCTAATACTTAGCGCACCTTTGAGCATCCATCACTCTCTTCCACTTGGTTTAGAGTTCGACCGGGCCTCTAACACCCCCCTTCTCATTCCTTACTCATTTATAACCCCACAACAAAGTTCGAGCACCTGGGCTCAGGAATAAAGTAACTGACCGACCTCAACTAGACATAGGGCCCATTTCCTAAACCAGTATAAATCCTGTGTCATCGAGTGCTAGGCCACATCCGATCACAACACACGGCAAAACTACAAATATTTACTTATTGGCCACATTTCGCACTGACAGTTGGCACCGTCCATGGGGACAGACGCCGTGCGTACACGCTTTTGGTCATCAGATGGCCCACCTTTCCACCATCTTCGGCATGGCAGGCTCGAACGATACGATTCATTTTGGCTCGCTAGAGTTTCCTATGCTCCCACTTGCCGAGATGTGGGTTCCTCCCATCTTCGTGCCACTCCAGACCTTCCTCTTCAGGAGTCTAGACTTCATCACCGACTAGCTTGGCGTATGCCGCCTCCATGAGGAGGCGCTTGTCCCGACACCCACTAGAGGAGGAGCGCCCTCCACTGGCCTTAGGCCACTCGATGACCTCAACGTCAAGACACTCGCGCTTCACCTTGAGCCCATGCTGGGCACAAACCCCACAGTGAGTGACGTATATATTGTTCTTTACTCACTATTTAACACCTTCTGCACCCTCTCTAGAGGGATCCCATTGTCCCTACCGTGATCATTGTGTGACCGGTCCTCCTACGACTTCACATCCCCATGGATGCATGCGCAAGGGGGCTCCAAAGGATGCTAACGCCACCCCCTCTCACGTCCAAGTTCGTGGGGATGGCGGGCTATGCTCCCACCTCCTTCCACGACCTCATCAATGATGAGGTCAAAAGTGATGGCTCCAGCATCAGCAATGTCATGGAACCTAGCCACCCTCTGTCCTAGGAGTGAGCTATGGCGGATGCCCTGGGATGGCTACCAGAGGTGGTGGAGAATCTGCAGAATCACACCACTCCGAACCCCCATGCGCAGGCCCTAGCGTGTGTGTAGGAGCACGGCGAGGAGTTACAACAAAGGCAGCAGAGCTAGCTACCACCCACGCCAGCGCACTCGATGCAGCACGCTATGCCACATGCTTGCAACCCGGTGAGCGGCGCTCAGGGTCATGCCCGTTAGGTCCAGCGTAACATACTACACGGAGGGGATGACCCCCCTTAGTTTGCTTGGGCTGGCCAAAACATCGCTGCTGCGGCGATGCTTCTGCATGGCCTCCCCAAGCCTACCGACCCCTAGGAGAAGGCAATCCATGAGAACCTCCGGGCGCTGGTGGAGACTATCGCCATTCAGTGGAAGAAGAGCTCTATGTCGCGACACTGGCTCGCGACCTCTTGACCAACTAGGAGACTGGGGCCACACCAGTCGAATCGCTTCGTCCACTCACCACAGCAGTTGCCAAGTGTGGAGCAGGAAGCTACGGTTGCATCATAGCATGACCCGACACCCGCTCTACACCGACCACCTATGCGCAAATGGCTCGGGCCGAACCATGACGCTCACAGCGTCATCAACCATCAACACCACGCTCGGCACGATAATGACGTCCATCGAATGGCGATGAGGGCGGGCGGCGCAGGCCCTAGCTTGACCATCGAGGAGTGTGAGGACATGCACCCTAGGTGTGGCGGCCAATCGAATGATCAAAGCCCTAGCCCGGATGTCCCGGGGCCACGGTGCTTTGGTTGCCGCATCCATAAAGCACCGTTCCTATAGTGCTTCCGATCGCCCACCAACATCACCAGGTACACTAGGGAGACGAACCCTAGTATATGCTCGAAGACTTTCGACTCACCTACCAAGTTAGAGGAGTGGATGGTGACTACTTCATCATCCAGTACCTCCCCATTTGTGTGGGGGGCATGTTTGAGCATGGCTCATATTTCTTCCGCCCGACAGCATCCGCGACTAGGTGGATCTCAAGAGGGTCTTCGTCAGAAATTTCCAGGGGACGTATGTCCATCCTAGGAATTCTTGGGACCTTAAGAGCTACCAGTAGGAGCCCAACGAGTCCCTATGGGATTACATCCATAGGTTCTCAAAGTAGTGCAACTCCCTTCTTGATGTCGTCGACGTGGACATCGTCAGCACATTCCTCTCTAGGACAACCTGCAAGTCCCTGATCCATAAGCTCGATTGTGTGAAGCTCTGTACCACCCATGACCTACTCAACATCGCCATGAATCATGCCTCCAGCAAGGAGGTGGTCGGGGTAGTCTTTTGTGGCTTTCGGGATAGGGGCAAGGCCAAGCGTGAGGACCAAGGCGAGGGCCCCTCCACACAAAAGGGCAATAAGAATAAGAAGGATCAGCGCCGACCGGCCAACCTAGCTTTGGTCATCGTGGGTGACCACGTGGGCAAGCAGCCCCAGCAAGGCCAGCTCGACCACTTCGACAAGCTCATGGAGAGTCCATGCACCAACCACGCCTATCCTATCAAACACCTCTACAAGGACTATGAGCTCCTCAAGCGCTTCCTGCGGCAAGCCGCCAAGCCAAAGGAAGGGAAAAGCTTTCCTGTGGCAAGCCGCTCGGAGGTCCTAACCTTCGAGGTAGTGGACTTTCTGGGGTCCTACCACACCATCTTGGGCATGGCCATGCTACGCTAAGTTCATGGCGATCCCCAACTACACCTACCTCAAGCTGAAGATGTCGGGGCCAAACAACATCATCACCGTAGGTAGCACCTTCTCGCACGCCTACACGTGCGACCACGAGCATTACGAGCTCACCACTACCATCATCAACTCCACCGAGCTCCTAGAGCTTGGGAATTCAGTGACTCTAGTAGTCCCCGACCGCAACGGGCAGACCTCCTCAAGCACCTTCCATCTAACCAAGGAAACTAAGGCGGTGGAGATTGACCCTAGCAACCCAAAAAAGATGGTGCGGATCAGGACCAAGCTCCCAGCCAAATAGGAAAGCGAGCTCACCGACTTCCTACGCACAAATCGTGATGTCTTCACATGGAAGCCTTGTGACATGCCAGGCATACCGAGGAAGGTTGCCGAGCATGCATAATGCGTCGTCTCAGGCTCAAAGCCCGCCAAGCAACGCCTACGTCGCTTTGACAATGAGAGGCATAGGACCATAGGCGAGGAGATCACCAAACTTCTATCAGCCAAATTCGTCAAAGACGTATACCACTCTGACTGGCTAGCTAATCTTGTTCTTGTGAAAAAGAAGAATTGGAAATGGAGAATATGTGTTGAATATACTAGCCTCAATAAGGCATGTCCAAAGGACCATTTTCCTTTGCCACGCATAGACCAGATAGTCGACTCTACCTCAGGATGCAAAATTATCTCCTTTCTGGATGCCTACTCAGGCTACCACCAGATCATGATGAAAGAGTCCGACCAAGTCGTGACTTCATTCATCACCCCGTATGGCTTGTACTGTTATGTAACCATGCCTTTTGGTCTAAAGAACGCTGGCACCACCTATCAACGGTGCATGCAGCGATGCTTCGCCGACCAAATCGACTCGCTCGACCAACCTAGCCAAATCAAGCGGCCAAAACCAACATTCGCCGTCTATGTAGATGGCATAGTGGTAAAAATGGCTCAAGGTAGCAACTTGATCGCAAACTTGGCCGCCACATTAGCGAACCTCTGAAGGTTCAGCGTCAAATTGAATCCCAAAAAATGTGTTTTTGGGGTTCCGAAGGGGAAGCTACTCGGATACATCATGTTTGAGCGCGGCATCGAAGCCAACCCCAAAAAAATCATGGCCATCTCCAACATGGGCCCTATACACAATGTCAAGGGCGTACAAAGGCTCACTGGCTATTTGGCCACCCTGAGCCAGTTCATCTCCTGACTAGACAAACGGGGGATGCCTCTCTACAAACTTCTAAAGAAGACAGACACATTTGTCTAGACAAAGGAGGCACAGCAGGCTTTGGAAAGCCTCAAAGCATCACTAACATCGGCCCCAATCCTCATTGCTCCTGAATGGGGAGAATCCCTCCTCCTCTACATCATGGCAAGCAACCACATTGTGAGCGCCACCCTCATCGTCGAGAGGGATGAGCCGGGACACCCCTTGAAGGTCCAACGACTGGTGTACTTCATCAATGAGGTACTCACTGATGCCAAGGTTTGCTACCCCTAGGTCTAGAAGCTTCTATACGTCATTTTTGTAACAGAACCGACCAAATCATAAGAACGTAAGTACAAAAATAATCACCGAAGCGATCAAATTCCTGTACTTAAGCTCCCATAATCCCGGTAGTCCGGAAATCACGAAGGATTTCAACCAACTCTCGACATACAAACCAAGATCGTAATGATTCAACACAACACATCATCTGTTACAACATTTCACAAGTAGCATTCGGATTACATCCCTCAGAGTTGAATTAGAATATTACAACCCAAGTTTGAGTGTGCGGAAGCAACATAGTTTAGTACAAAACATCAAGGTTTTCAAATACATTGTCAAGTCTGAGTCATGTCCCACAAAAGCATTATCAGGTACGAGAACTAGTAGAGATCGCGCCCAACGGTCTAGTCTTCATCCCCAGCTGGGAGAAGGCAGTACTTGCAGCAACCAAAGTAGAACTGGTCATCTGCAACAGGTGGGAGATAAACCCTGAGTACGAGAAGGTACTCAGCTAGACTTACCCAACAAAAACAGAAATAAAGACACCAAGGATCATGCAAGGCTTTTCAAGTGGGCTAGCTTGACACAGTTGCAGAAAAGAGCTTAAGATTATGGTAACCAATTTAAACTTAGCATCAAGCTTATCATTATTTACCTGTCCACTAGATTAGCACCTGTACTAGAGCACTCACTTATTAGGAGCAAACAATATTAACCATAGCAGGTATAATAAGGCTGTCATCATCATATCATCATTTCCGAACCATTATGTTATTAAGTGTATCTACATTGGAGATAAGCCCGTCAAGTTCTCACTAACCGGGAGAGACGGCGATTCGAATCGAATTACAACTCAGCTGAAGGGGTATTCCTAACTCTCACCCTGGCATACTTAGCAAGGGTAGCCGTGGGTTACCTTTGGTACAACTCAGGAACCAAATTCGCGGGTTCGATCAGCGCCAGCGCTCTCAGGGATTACCCTTCTGCCAGGACGATCAGGACTTTTAAATCACCTGCCCTTGGACTCATGCCTACGGCTCCCTTTCGAGGCGTACTTTATACTTATCGACTCCCGGCCTGAGTTGAGCTACTCGGCTTCGCGGTCGGTCTCCAGACCCAGCCAACTAAGAGAGAGGCATGCGTTCAACATGAACAGGAAAGGCTCCAAGAATCAGTCCTTAAGCGACGCAGACGGAGTCACTGCAAACTGGCAAGCCTCCGTCCGGTCTTCATTTCAAATTAAGACTGGTTCTTTTCCACGATAGCAAATATAGCCAACCGTGCCACATGTATATTCCTATATCTCGCAGGTGACAGGAAATCACCCGACTTCTACTGCATTTAAGCAGGGCTAAGCACTACTCGAGCCTGAGCTACATAGGATTTAGGGTAACAATATCTGGACAAGGAATTGGGTAACCAATGCAGCAAGTGTTTGCATCCAACACCTAAACTTAATGCAACAATATATATATGTAACAATAATACTGTACTGCATTTTGGAAATTAGGAGGCTTAATATGCTCCGGGGCTTGCCTTTCACAAAGTTGCAAGGACGGTGATCCGGGCACTCAACGGCGACCTCGTCTGGCACTTCTCCTGAAGGCTGCTCCTCCTGAATCTCCGGTGTCGACTGCTGCTGCTCGCTCAGTTCCTCGAATTCCAGCAGGGTTACTCCTTCCGGTACACCTATTGCATGCCGATGCAAAATATAAATATCATGGATGCATAAGGAATGACATGATGCTCATGATGAATGAATCACAGTGAGTGTTTACGAAAGTATCACTGGACACTCGTTTACCGAGTAATTGGCTCTATTCAAATCACTTTAAGCATGTATCTACTTAACTTAAAGACAAGATCAACTTACCTAACTTGCATAACCTAAGATAAAGATGCTCATCTTCAGTTAAAGGCCTAACACCTAGGAACATTACCACAACTTAGAAATAATAAAGGTATACATAATTTAACATTTAAGTTTCATATGCATACAAGTAGTCCCTTAATTAAATCACAACTGAAGTTCTACAATTCCAAATGACTTGCATAAGGACATTCTGGAAAGCTTATGAAATTCTCTACAAAACATTTGTAAACATCAAATTATGATTCTTACGTTAACTAAATCAATTTCCAGCAAACCTAGAATCTGTCCAGAATGACGGGGTTACTAACTTAATTATTTAATGATTGTGCAAAAGCATACTTTGATCAAACCAAGTTTACCAACTTGTTTTGCATACCTAATAAACATCAGAAAGTATAGTGTCAACTTCTAAATAAATTATTTAATACCCTTTTCTAATTTATCTAGTTAATTAGGTGATTAAAGCAATATATAGTAAAACTATTCAGAAAAATCGATAAAAATTACAGTAGCTATCTCATGCTTCACATAGGCTACCATAAAAATTTCAAAGCCATTGAGTAAGTATAACAGTCTACACAAAAATAATAAGGCATACTAGCTTAAAATGGCATAATTAAGAAATCCTAATGAAAAGTGTCAAACAACAGATTTTACATTTTTCCTAGCATCATTCTAGCATAAGAATAGTACCCACCAAATTTTACCTTTACTGGATCTATAGAAAAATTATGAAAATTCACACAAGATCCACCCATTAATAAAAGGAAATTCTATAACTTAAAAACTACACATGCACTAGCTCTGAAATCTTAACCAGAGACTCTACTAAACCAAAATAGAGGATCCACAAAATTTCATAATTTTTGGGCCACAGAAACTCAAGATAAAATTCAAACAAGTTTGCATGCTTCTAAAAACACATTTCAAACTCCTATTTAATTCATCCTATTTTTCTAAAACATGTGCTCATATACTATTTTTGTTAAATACTAGACAATACTAGGAACTCAACAAAATTAGAACCATGGCATTTGGATCTATATACTAAGAAATACATATTTTTGAATAAGGCACACAAATCTGTGAAAACAAAAATAAACAAAACAAATCAAGAATTTCTTTCACTGCTGTTGGGCCGGCCCGAGGAACGGCGGCCTGCGAGCACACAGGCGCGGCCCATGACGCGGCGCCAGCGGCCCAAACACACAGCGCGGCCCAAGCTGGGCTCCCGCCTGAGCCTCGGCGGCTGATAGTTGGGTCCCCAGTGTCAGCCGCAGCAGGGCAGAGGGTTGGCTCGGCCGACGTTTTCTCGCCGGCGGCGAGATCTCCGGCGAGAAGGTCGACACCTCCGCGTTCCCTGTGTCAAGCCGCGTCTAATGGTACCCCTTATGAGACCTAGGTTTGAGCGGAGCAAGGTCGCCGTCGACCATGGCGGCACGGCGGAGGGGCTCGGCGGTGCGCCGGCCATCTTCGGTCGGTAGCAATTCGGCTAGGCTCAAAACGAGCATCACGATGTCCTAGGGAATGAAAAGATCAAGAGTGGAGGTGCCGAGGTACTCCAGATGGGGCTGGCCACGGAGCACCCAACTCCGGCAAGGTTGCGACGGCGCGGGAATGTCGAATGCGACCTCACCCGAGGTCGATTGATGGCATGGATAAGATGAGAAGCTAGAGGAGGTCTCGTCGGTGCTATGGAAGAGACGGAGGGAGCTGAGGCACGGAGGTGAGCCCGCGGAAGCTCATCGGAGCTCACAGTGGTAATGGCGCTCCTCCGCGGAGGAAGAGGAAATGTGGCCTCTACCTTGACTCTCCGGCACAATGATGAGGTGGATGAGGTCGAGGAGATGCTGGTGAATCCGTGGGCGAGATGGAACGAAGCGAGGCGTGGTGGCGAGCGAGCGGGGCGAAGGCGGAGCAATGGCAGAGCGGTGGCTTCACAACGGCTCAGACGCACGCGCGGGTTGAGCGAATGGAGCAGGGCCGAAGCCGAGGTGAGCGCGGCGCTGGCTTGAAGTGGAGGACAACGTGCAGCGGCTTCAGATCAGCCATGGCGCGTGGCAGCGCGATCAGCCGGCCGACAATGCGCGGCGCACACGCGTCCGGCGTTTTCTGAAAATGTTCGGTCACTGTAGCGCGCATTCAGTCGACTTGGATCGCTTGGCAGCGTGAATTCAACGCCTTACTACGGCTAATCCAGTGATGCTTTGCAGAAATGGTGTACATGAAAAATGTAGAGGTACCATCCAGCTACATTTTCCTTTCAAGGACCATTTCCTAATTCGCCATGGATCAGCAGTTATATGAAGCCCAAGTTGGCCTGATCCAACTGAAAATGCAGTTTAAGACTTAGACAAATTTTTCAGTGAAATCAGCATGTAATTTTGACTTGTGGGCCATGTTTGAGCATGTTCCACACATTTTCATGAGTTGGCCATAAAACAACTTTTGTTCCTTGATAAATTAGCTACAACTTTTGTAAAGAGTGTACAGCCATGCAAAGCTTCCAAGTTGGACTTTTTAAATAGTCAAACTATGACACTCCTAGGGTCAATTCAAGTCAAACATGCAATCAAGGGCATTTTGGTCATTTTGATCTACATGAACAATGTCCAAACAAGTAACCTAAGTGTAGTTAAGGTGTAATAGACCATGAGCAACCATTTTACAAAATTGTTATACCATTTCAATTGATCACATGTGATGAAACAATCAAAACAAGCAATTTACCCAATATTGAAATGAAATGTTTCAATGATAATGGCATGATGACATGGATAATGCACATGTTTATGAAATGACTTGCAATTAGTAGAAGCCAAACACCTAGGGTGTTATAGTTTTGATGGTGACCTAGAAGCTCTAACACTACTTCACTAAGCACGAGGTCATCGTCGTCACTTCGTACTCGTTGGGAGACATCATCCACAACCGCGACGCCGCAGGATGAATCTCTAAATGGGCACTTGAGCTCATGGGCCATGACATCATGTATGTCCCCTACACCACTATTAAGTCTTAGGCTCTTGCTGACTTCATCACCGAATGGACGGAAGTCCAGCTCCTGACCCCAGACGTCTCCCACAAGTACTGGATGATGTACTTTGATGGGTCAGTCATGGCGCACGGCTCGGGGGCTGGAGTGGTTCTGATCTCCCTGGATGGGAGCAGGCTCCACTACATAATCTATCTCCATTTTTTAGCCTTGAACAATGCCGTGGACTACAAGGCCCTCATCATTGGGCTACACGTCGCCATCGAGCTTGGCGCAACACGACTATATGTCCATGGTGACTTGGAGCTGGTCGTCGACTAGGTCATGAAGGAATCCTCCTACAAAAGCCCTCTCATGGCGGTGTACTACCAAGAGGTGTGCAAGCTCAAGGGCAAGTTTTGAGGGATTGAGCTACATCATGTCCCCCAAAAGGACAACGATGCTACCGACTTCCTCATGAAATTGGCCGCCAGGCGGGTTCCATCTCCAGGCGGGGTCTTCAACAACGATCTCCATAAGCCATCTGCCCGTGTTCTAGAGGATCCAACTTCATTGTGGCTCAATCCTGACCAAGCGCTCGGGGGCTCCGGTGCTCCGACGCGATCTGACCCTAACCAGGCGCTCAAGGGCTTAGGCCCTGACATTCCTGTCGCAACATCGACAGGCCACACCACCATGATGATGCTCGACCCAGCTAACTAGAGAGCGCCGCTTCTTGCCTACATCATCAAAGAAGTCCTCCCACCAGAAAAAACTGAAGCACAATGAGTCGCTCGATGTGCCAAGATGTTTGTTGCCATCGGTGACAAACTTTACAAACAGAGTTCGTTGGGAGTACTCATGAAGTGCATCCTGACCGACTAGGGTAAACAACTCCTCCTCAAGGTCCATGCTAGAATCTACGGACATCACATGGCCCCGAGGTTGCTGGTTGGGAAAGCCTTTCGCCAAGGTTTCTACTGGCCCACTGCACTCCAAGACGCAGAGGAGGTTGTATGTAGGTGTGAAGGATGCCAGTTCTATGCTCGGCAAACTCTCCTGCCGGCGTAGGAGATTCAGACTATCCCCATCACCTATCCATTCGCAGTCTAGGCCTTGACATGGTCGGACCCCTCAAAAAGGCCCTTGGTGGCTTCACTCACCTACTCGTGGCGGTGGACAAGTTCACCAAGTAGATAGAGGCGAAGCCCATCACCAATATCCGCTCGGAAGTGGCGGCCAAGTTCTTCCTCGACATCATCTATCGGTTTGGTGTCCCTAACTGTATCATCACTGACCATAGAACAAACTTCACCGAGAAGAAGTTCTTGGACTTCTGTGATGGATATGACATTAGGATCGATTAGGCCTTGATCGGACACCCACATACTAACGGTCAGGTCGAGTGGGGCAATGGCATGGTCCTCCAAGGAATCAAGCCCTACATCTTCGACCGACTCAAAAAGTATGTCGAGCGATGGGTTGCAGAGGTCCCAGCGATCCTCTAGAGCCTAAGAATGACCCCAAACCGGTCTACGGGGTTCACCCCTTTCTTCCTGGCATACAGAACTGAAGCAGTGTTGCCATTCGACCTCGATCACGGTGCCCTAAGAGTAAAGGCCTTTGACCGAGACCAAGCCACGGAGGCTCAGCAGGATGAGGTGGACCTGCTCGAGGAGGCTCATGAGATGACCATCATTCACTCTGCTCATTACCAGCAAACTCTTCGAAGGTACCATGAAAGAAAAATCAAGAGGAGGATCCTCGAGGTCGGTGATCTCATAGTTCGGAGGACCCAGTCAACCAAGGACAAACATAAGATCTCTCCACCATGGGAAGGACCATACGCGGTGGCTGAGGTGATCTGACCAGGTGCCTACCGGCTGAAGAACGACAGCAGCAACGTTCTCACCAACACATGGAACATCAAACAGTTATGTCATTTCCATCCCTAAAGCTCGGTCTTACCATTTATTTCCATTCAATACTTGCTCCTATAGCACCCAGCCCGAGCACTCTCGGCCTAGGTCGTTTAGGGGCTCCACAAGGGGTGTGATACCACCCCCTTTTTTACTATCATGTAGTAACACTTTTTGCCCAAACAAAAGGGTGTCGCCCAAATGAAAGGGCATCCCGTTCCTTTGATTACCCTACGTAACTTGCGCTTTAGCCTCTCGGTCGATCACACCCTACCACAACCTATGGTTAAAAGCAGCTGAGCCTCACGGGCCATGCCCGGGTTCTTAAGGTTGTAGCCTATAGGTCAACGAGCAGGTGCAAAAAAGAAAGGATAAAAAACAAAGCTATGCAAGGATAAAAACAAGGACAGACGGAACAAGCTTCCCCTCATGAGTGATTTCATCACAAAATGAACTTAAAATATTCACGAATGTAAAACTGTTCACACAGGTGCTCCCCCATGAATTCATCTTTTACATAAACTGACTATTTCTACTCTAACTCTATTGTGGCCCCCCGGTGGCGTCGGTTGATGGTGCGATTGGCGAGGATGAAGGCAGCTCAGTTGTGGTCGGGACGATGGTGCTCGGCTCGGCTACGGTTGGGATGACATCCGGCTTAGTTGGGGGCGGGACGACGCTCACCTTTGACTTGGCCTCCGCTGCCTCTATAGGTTGGACGACGTCTTCCCGATGCACATCTGCGTCCATGGTCGAATGGCGAGCCTCCATCACCCACTGCGCAGTGACCTACTCAATGACCACCTGTGCGTGCAGCACCAAACTTTCCCCCAGCATATGAATCTTGTCTACGCTCCACCCATCGACATATCCTATGCAGATGGACGTGAAGTCCAGATCAGGGTAGTGGGTCTCCACCAAGGTCAGCACCCTCGACGTCCCATAGAACATACCATCAGAGATGAGCACTCGAACTTCATTTGGGACCTTCGCCAGCTAGACGGCAGGTGTACTAGTGCTCGGTCCTGACCCGAATACCTCGGAGACCACCACCTGTGCATTGTTGCGAAGCTGGTTGAGCTCTCCCTCAAGAGTGCATCGCTCCTCAAGGGACTGGGCTAGCGCCTCCATGCTCTGACCAATTGCCGCTTTGACCGTCTCTAGCTCTTGCTCTAGAGAGCCGATTTTTCCACCCAGTTCTAGAAACGAACGACAAATTTAGGGGCAAGGAAAAGAAAAATTCAAGGCATCAACCGAGGGTAGAATAGGTATGTATTGAGGTGGGCGCTTTCAAGAACGGAAAGTCCTTTCTCTTGCTGGGTAACCCTCTCGAGTAGCCGAGTGTTCGACTCCTCTACCCTAAGCATCTGCCCCTAGAGCGCGATGACCTCCCGCTCGGCGTCTGACTAGGCCTTCCGCTCTGCTTCTAGAGCCTCTAGGGACTTCCTAAGCGCCGCCTCGGTCTCTGCCAAGTGGGCCTTCACTGCATCAAGTTTCTACTCGGTAGCAGTCGCCCACTCGACCGCACGCAGCTCTTCACCCATGCTCCCATCGCCTCAGTCGCCTAGTCTTGGGACTCATAGTGTCGGGTACCTTAGAATGGGGTACCCCAAGCAAAACATCAAATGGGTTGCCCCATTCCCATCTAAAAAATAACGATGATAAAAGCAAAAAGGTAAGTCGTGGGCCCCTCCCCGTTGCGACCAGGCCCACTGGGTCCTCCTCCTCACCTCGAGCCCCAAGAAGGAGGTCTCGACATCCTGGCAAGGCTCCCTAGGGAAGGCCTCGGCAGGGAATGCCGTCTCCACGTCGCCTGAGGCTCTCCACAGAAGGCCTCGGCAGGAGGCGCGTTCTCCGTATCGCGCGAGGCCTCTCGCACGAAGCCTCGGCAAGGAGCCTGATCCCCGTCTCGCGCGAGGCCCCATCCTCCATGTCGCTCGAGGCCGGCTCACCCGCGGTCCATCACCCCCTGCCTTGGCCGACCCTCCCGACAGCCGATCATGTCCCATTAATGCTTTCAACCACTCCCGTGATCTCAGCCGGACAGCGGCTCAACGTCACAGAAAGACCGACGCGACCCAAAGTCACATCAGCACCATACCGGCCAGGACAGGGCATGGCGGGGATTACCGGCCACTATGTCCAAACAATGTGACCACGATCAGCCGCCGTCAGTGCCTAGGATAGGATATGGTGGGGATTACCGGCCACTGTGTCCAAACACTATGACCACGATCAGCCGATGTCAGCGCTTGGGACAGGATATGGCGGGGGTTACTGGCCACTGTGTCCTACCACTGTGTCCACGATCAGCCGCCTGCTCAAGGCCTCGGCGCTGTACACCAAGGCATCGGCACTGTACATCAGGGCCTCGGCAATATTGGGGTCCACGCCTGCCGAGACCCCCCACCACAGTACCAGCCTCGGCCCCGACCAAGTTTCGGCCTCGTGCATAGTCCATCCCTAGCGGCTTATGGTCGCCACCACGTCCACTCCGAGGCATTCCTGGGGCTCCCACGACGCACAGGATCTGATGGGACAACAACGCCGTCCTAGTACTCCAAGGATGGGCCACTCCAACGACCACGCTGCCACAGGAATAGGCCACAGGGCTTGGACATGCCATCCCTGGCGGCACGACGCCGCATAGTAATACATGTACTGCCCTTGTCCCCCCTTCAACTATAAAAGGAGAGGACTTGGGCCACTTAGGGGGGACGCCCGGAGAACACACACACACACACACCTTCCAGCCGCTTGAGAGCAACATCTCAGACGGCCCCACGACACCCTGCCGAGACCTGGGACAAGTTCCCTCTCTGCCTTAGCTTGTAACCCCCTACTACGAGCACTTCGGTGCAAGAAATACAAGTTCTATCCCTCAGACTAGACGTAGGGTGCCGATTGCCTGAACCAGTATAAACCTTGTGTCTCTTTGCATCACCATCCAGAATCAGGAGCATGCAGAACAAATTCACTAGTCGGTTGAGGACCCCCCGGTCCGAAACACCAACAGTTGGCGTGCCAGGTAGGGGACGTCTGCGTGTCAGTTTTGTCATCCCAGCAGGTTCTGGATGGCAGACCCTGTGCGACCATTGCGTCTCGGCACCGTAGTTTGGTTCGGGAGCCTAGAGTTCATGTCTCTAGGGCATGAGTACGACATGGTACTCCTCGCTCCTCGAGCCCCACCGCCCGACGATGAAGTTACGCACCGGCAGCCCAGGCGCAGGCGGCGCCCGGGCGGCTGCTCTCGCCGCGCTTGCCAGGCACGACACGAGCAAGACCACCCCGACGCTACGCAAACCTGGGGCGGCACGCCACTCCCCGCCGATATCCTACGACCAGCTGTTGGTACGGGGTCCCTGGCTGGGGACCTATTTGGCCTGAGCTTGGACAAAGGGAAATCGCCGGTGGCTCGTGATGATGCCCAGTCGTCAAGCTCCGCTCCATCACTCCCTGAAGAACCGACCCCGGTGGAGCAGAATCTGGCAACGACATCATCCCCATACCCCTTTGGGTTGAAAAATGCTGCCGCTTCTTACACCTACGCATACGCTGCTGCTCATGAGGGTCCCTTAGAACGCTGCCAGCACTTCGGTCTCGACCTAAGCACCCACGCTGACTCCTCGGATGAGGACGAGGCATGGCCCAGAGTGGATTTCTCCGGGCTCCACGGCCCTGGGACTTTGCGCCAGTTCTTGGCCGCAAGCGACTACTGCTTTGGTTACTCCGACTCCGACGACAAAGGCACTTACGACCCCACTCGCGAGTGTTTTCACGTCGGGCTCGGGATGCCGAGGGCAGGCGAAGAGGATGAGGGGGCAGGTAGCCGCTCCCCACTTCGTCTAGGGGCGGGCGCCGTCATGCCCCCATGCAATGCCCTGCCGACCGCACGAAATGAGAACGTCGCTCTTGCACGACCTCAGCGCCCAGACCTAGAGCAACTCCGTGAGCTCCAGGCCAAGGTCGAGCAAGACCAACTCCTTCTGCAGTAGCTTCGAGACTCTCTCGAACAGGAACAGTGAGGCCGCGGCGAAGGTGGGGGAGCCCGAGGAAGAGCTCGCGATGTGTATCACCGCATCCATGACGACGAAGGGAGCGAGCAACCCCCAGTCTTCAATCGCGCCAGCCAGAATGTTGCGGCTGCGGCAATGCTGGTTTGCGCAATGCCTGAGCCTTCTACCACAGAGGGGCGGCGGGTCCGCGGCGAGCTCCGTGATCTCCTAGAGACCGCTGCGGTTCAGCAGGCCAAGAGTTCCGCCTCCCGATGGCGCGGGGGCACCTCGAACCTTCTCACGGCACCGCCTCGGCAGGACAGGGAAGCCCCGGCTCATCCTGACCCCGACCGAGCGCCGATAGCCCATAGGGTCCTCGTCCTTCCGGACCGCCTCGGCAGTCGACGCGAGGTGCAGGGAGACCATGAGGTGGTCAGCAGGCGACGACGCCACAACAACAAGGGGCCCGCTCGGGGCTACCACCCACACCGAGGCGGTCACTACGACAGCGGTGAGGACCGCAATCCTTCCCCTGAGCCGCCAAGCCCTTGGGTCTTCAGCAGGGCCATCCGCGCTGCTCCTTTCCCCGCCCGGTTCCGACAGCCGGCCAATCTCACGAAGTACAGCGGCGAGACCAACCCGGAGCTCTGGCTCGCCGATTACCGCCTGGCCTGCCAGCTAGGTGGCGCGGACAATGACCTGCTCATCATCCGCAATCTCCCTTTGCTCTTGTTGGACTCGGCACGAGCTTGGCTCGAGCATCTCCCTCCCTCGCAAATCCACGACTAGCGCGATTTGGTTAGGATCTTCGTCGGGAACTTCCAGGGCACGTACGTGTGCCCTGGGAATTCCTGGGATCTTAAGAGCTATCGCCAGAAGCCGGACGAGTCTCTCTGAGACTTCATCTAGCGCTTCTCCAAACAATGCACCGAGCTACCCAGCGTCGGCGACTCAGAGATCGTCCAGGCTTTCCTCTCTGGCACCACTTGTCGGGACTTGGTCCGAGAGTTAGGTCGCAACGTCCCGCGCTCTGCTGCCGTGCTCCTCGACATCGCCACCAGCTTCGCCTCAGGAGAAGAGGCTGTCGGAGCCATCTTCCCCGACGCCGATACCAAGGGTAAGCGGAGGGAAGAGGCCCCCGAGGCCTCAGCCTCCCACCTCCCTAAGAAAAAGAAAAAGGGGTGCCTGGGGAGGCAGGAGGTCCTGGAGGCTGATCTGGTCGTGACCACAGAGCGCAAGAATCCCCGAGGCCCCAAAGGCCCTAGGCCCTTCAACGACATGCTTAAGAAACCCTGCCCTTGCCACTAGGGCCCAGTCAGGCACGCTCTCGAGGATTGCACCATGCTACGGCGCTACTACGCTAGGCTCGGGCTCCCCGATGATGACGCTAAGCAGAAAGGCGCCGGCGGTCGGGACGAAGACAAGGACGATAGGTTCCCTGAGGTATGCAATGCTTTCATGATCTTCGGTGGGCCCTCGGCATGCCTTACGGCGTGGCAGCGCAAGAGGGAACGCCGAGAAGTCTTCTCGGTCAAGGTGGCCACCCCCTAGTACCTTGACTGGTCTCGAGAGGCGATCACCTCGATCGAGGTGACCACCCCGACCGTATTCCGAATCCCGGGCAGTACCCACTGGTCATCGACCCGATCATCGGCAACACTCGACTCAACAAGGTGTTGATGGATGGAGGCAGCGGCCTCAACATCCTCTACGCCAACACCCTAGAGCTCTTGGAGATCGACCGGTCGAGGCTACGAGGCAACGTCGCACCCTTCCACGGCATCGTGCCAGGGAAGCGCACACGACCCCTCGGGCGCATCGACCTTCCTGTCTGCTTCGGCACCCCTTCCAACTACCGCAAGGAAGTCCTCACCTTCGAGGTAGTCGGGTTTGGGGGAGCCTACCACGCCATTCTGGGGCGACCGTGCTACGCCAAGTTCATGGCAGTGCCCAACTATACCTACCTCAAGCTCAAGATGCCAGGCCCTAATGGTGTCATCACAATTGAGTCCACATACGAACATGCATACGACTGCGACATCGAGTGCATCGAGTATGCCGAGGCTCTTGCGAAGGCCGAGACCCTCATCGCCCACCTCGACCAACTCAGTGGTGAGGTGCCTGACTCCAAGCGTCGCGCAGGGGCGTTCGAGCCCGCTGAAACCATCAAACTCATCCCGGTCGACCCCGCATGCCCCGACGACCGAGCGCTGAGGATCAGCACCACCCTCGACATCAAATAGGAAGCCATGCTTGTCGACTTTCTTCGTGCGAACGCTGACATATTCGCATGGAGTCCCTTGGACATGCCGGGCATACCAAGGGAAGTCGCCAAGCATGCCCTGGACATCTAGGCTGGATCTAGACCAGCGAGGCAACGCCTGTGCCGCTTCGACAAAGAAAAGCGCAGGGCCATCGGAGAGGAGGTACAGAAACTCTTGGCGGCCGGGTTCATCAAGGAAGTATCCCACCTAGAGTGGTTGGCTAACCCTGTTTTAGTCAAGAAGAAAAACGGGAAATGGAGGATGTGTGTAGACTACACCGGTCTGAATAAAGCCTGTCCAAAGGTCCCCTTCCCATTACCTCGAATCGATCAAATCGTTGATTCCACCACAGGGTGCGAGACCCTGTCTTTCCTCGATGCGTACTCTGGTTACCATCAGATCAAGATGAAAGAGTCCGACCAGCTCATGACTTCTTTCATCACATCGTTTGGCATGTACTGCTACGTGATGATGCCCTTCGGCCTCAGAAATGCAGGTGCCACGTACTAGCGGTGCATGACCCAGGTCTTTGGCGACAACATCGGGCAGACCGTTGAGGCCTACGTAGACAACATCGTGGTCAAAACCAGAAAGGCTGAAAATCTCGTGAATGACTTGAGGGTGACCTTCAAATGCCTTAGAGAGAAGGGCATCAAGCTCAACCCCGAGAAGTGTGTGTTCAGGGTCCCCCAAGGCATGCTCTTGGGATTCATAGTCTCGGAACGCGGCATTGAGGCCAACCCAGAGAAGGTCTCGGCTATAACCAGCATGGGACCAATCAGAGACCTCAAGGGAGTACAGAGGGTCATGGGATGCCTTGTGGCCCTAAGCCGCTTCATCTCGCGCCTTGGCAAAAAAGGTTTGCCTCTGTACCGACTCTTGAGAAAGTTCGAGTGTTTTTCCTAGACCCCCGAGGCCGAGGAAGCCCTCGACAGACTCAAGAGGATGCTCACCAATCCTCCCGTTCTAATACCCTCGACCTTGGACGAGGCCCTCTTACTCTACGTCGCCGCAACAACCTAAGTGGTCAGCGCCGCCGTAGTAGTAGAGAGGCAGGAAGAAGGGCATACTCTGCCTACCCAGCGATCGGTCTATTTCATCAGCGAGGTGCTCTCCGAGACCAAAGCGCGCTACCCCCACATCCAGAAGCTAGTCTACGCCATGGTCCTGGCCCGGCGCAAACTGCGCCACTACTTCGAGTCGCACCCAGTGACTGTGGTATCATCCTTCCCCCTAGGCAAGATAGTTCATAACCGGGAGGCCTCGGGCAGGATAGCCAAGTGGGCTGTCGAGCTTATGGGGGAAACCTTGACCTTTGCGCCTCGAAAAGCGATCAAGTCTCAGGTCTTGGTCGATTTCGTGGCTGAATGGATAGATACTCAATTGCCACCTGCTCAGATTCAGACGGAGTGCTAGACCCTATACTTCGACGGATCCCTGATGAAGACTGGGGCAGGCGTGGGTCTGCTCTTCATTTCGCCCCTCGGAGTACACATGCGCTACATGGTGCGGCTCCAATTCACCGCCTCCAACAATGTGGCCGAATACGAGGCCCTCATCAATGGCTTACAAGTTGCCATCGAGCTTGGGGCACGGCGCCTCGACGTCCGAGGCGACTCGTGGCTCGTCATAGACCAAGTGATGAAGGAGTCAAACTGCCTTGACCCTAAAATGGAGGCTTACTACAAGATGGTGCGATGCCTAGAAGACAAGTTCGATGGTCTCGAACTAAATCATGTCGCGCGAAAGTACAACAAGGCCGCCGATGAGCTGGCAAAGATGGCCTTAGCATGGGCCCCGGTCCCCCCGAACGTCTTCGCCAGAGACCTCCACAAACTGTCCATCGGCTGCACCTCGACAACAGAGGAGGGCCCACCTGGGGAACCCATGGCAAAGCCAAACACCCCCTCTACTGCTGAGACCCCCTCGACCAAGCCCGAGGTCATGGAAGTCAATGTCGAACCTCCGCAGAATGATCAGGATGCAGATTGGTGAGTCCCGTTCCTCGAATGGCTTGACCAGGGGGAGCTTCCCGATGACCGAATTGAAGCACGATGGCTTGCGCGCCGAGCCAAGACCTACGCCCTCTACAATGGCGAATTATATAGGCGAAGTCCCTCAGGCGTCCTTCAACGATGCATCAGTTCTGAGGCGGGCCAAGCCCTGCTTTGGGACTTACACGCAGGCGCCTGCGGGCACCATGCGGCGCCTCGGACGCTCGTAGGGAACGCTTTCCGCCAAGGGTTCTACTGGCCGACGGCGGTCGCCGACGCTACCAAGCTAATACGCTCCTGCGAAGGATGCCAGTACTATGCTCGGCAGACACATCTCCCGACCCTGGCCTTGCAAACCATCCCCATCACATGGCCGTTCGCCATGTGGGGGCTCGACATGGTCGGGCCTCTGCAAAAGGCCCCCGGGGGCTACACCCATCTATTGGTATCAATCGACAAGTTCTCCAAATGGATCGAGGCCCGTCCGATCAATCGAATCAAATCCGAGCAAGCAGTGCTGTTCTTCACTGACATTATCCACTGGTTCGGGGTCCCCAACACCATCATCACCGACAACGGGACGCAGTTCACCGGCAAAAAGTTCCTGACGTTTTGCGACGACCACCACATCCGTGTGGCTTGGTCGGCCGTAGGACACCCAAGGACCAACAGCCAAGTAGAGCGTGCCAATGGCATGATCCTACAAGGCCTCAAGCCAAGAATTCACAACCGGTTGAAAAAGTATGGCAAGAAATGGCTCGCCGAGCTCCCATCGGTCATCTGGAGCCTGAGGAACACTCTGAGCCGAGCCATGGGGTTCACGCCTTTCTTCCTAGTCTATGGGGCCAAGGCCATCCTCCCCACCGACCTGGAATATGGTTCTCCGAGGCTGTAAGCCTATAACGAACAAAGCAACCACACAACCCGAGAGGACGCCCTCGATCAGCTGGAGGAAGCCCGAGACGTCACGCTACTACACTCGGCCAAGTATCAGCAGAGCCTACAGCGCTATCAGGCCCGACGCGGCCGAGGCCGAGACCTGAAGGTAGGCGACCTGGTGTTGAGGCTAGCACAGAGCAACAAGGGTCGCCACAAGCTGACCCTGCCATGGGAAGGACCGTACATCATTGCCCAAGTCCTGAAGCCTGGGACCTACAAGCTGGCCAATGAGAAGGGCGAAATCTTCACCAACGCTTGGAACATAGAACAGCTACGTCGCTTTTATCCCTAAATTTCCAAGCGTTGTATATATCGTTTCTCGAAATGCAATTAAAAAGCGCTCTTTAGTTGGTCTTTACTTTTCAAGAAACCCCCCAAGCCCACAGTAGGTCTCGGCAGTACAATAAACACAATAAGGGAGACTCGGCTCTGCCTTAGCAGAACCAAGCCTCCCTCGGGGCTAGATGGGGGACTTCCCCTAGGTCCCACGCACCATTTTTTAGTTGCTTTTCGAAAAAATTCCTACGCCAAGTCTCTAGCGGGCTCTGACGAATCATTTGTAGAGACTCCTCGGACCAAGGTCTGTTTCCTAAGCAAGAGGCCAGCTGAGTCGTGAGACGGCCTATGCCCCCAGGCTACGGCACTCCCTCACTACCTCTCGCTCAAAGGATAGCTTAGGCCCCAAAGGGGTGTTTTGCAAACGAAGTCGGATCAGGAGCAACAGAGGGCAAAGGCTCGGAAACATGAGAAAAACAACTAAGAAACACAAATACGTCAGAAATAAAAGCCTCGACGGCCACAAACGTTATGATACAAAAATAACCCCTATTCTATCTTTACATAGCCCCCGAGGCCCAGATTAAGGCTCAGGGCCCCCAGCACCGGCAGAGGGTAGGGGAGGAACCACCTCATCTTCAAAGAGCGTCGCCAGCGCCGTGCCAGGGCCTTCCGCCGCCTCCAGTAGCTTTGCGACTGCCGCGTGGGCCTCCTCGTCATCATCAGGTAGAACGTAGCCATCACTGATGGCCGGGAGGTCGACGCCAAGGTAGTGAGAGGAGATGACGGCCATCGCCCGCTTAACACCCGTGTGCAGCGCCCCTCGGAGCCGCTCGCGCATCTGGCTGCTCAACGCAATCAAGCGGCTCCCCAGGGAGCTGCCCGACTGAACCCCCTCGACTTCCAGGGCCTCGCAGGCGGAAAGGGCAGCACGCTTTAGCGCCTCGTGCTCCCCGATCTCAGTCTCGAGCACCGTCTGCACCGCGCTAGAAGCCTCGGTGGCCCGAATGACCTCCGCCTCTAACTCTACACCACGGAAAATGAAATAAGGTCGAGCCAGAGAAAAAACAACCTAAGTTAGGGATGGGAGCCCACGGAGCTCACCCTTGGCCTTCAGCTCCCAGCGTCGGGTCTCGGCCTGGCAGGCCTCGGCTTTCGCCTTCAACCACTGGGCCTCGACTCGAGAGGCCTCGGCCACCCTGGAGGCTTCACTCCCCAGCTCTGTGTCATACAAGGAAGTTAGGAAGCGAACATAAGGGGAAGAAAACAAAACAAGGGGACTCAAACTCACCCTCGACCGTCCCCCTCAAAACCATAGCCTTGATTTGCGAGGCCTCAGTCGCTGCAAAGGCCTCATTCAGAGCGCCTTTGGTCAGCCAGTGCGCACTCTCCTCTGCCCCCAGCTGCCCGGCGAGGGCCTTGCCCGAGGTTGTCGCTTCTTCAGCCCGAGACCTGAAGGCATCCCGGTCACTGACGGCGCGGGTAAGCTCCTCCTCCAGCTCCTTGATCCGCGCTGCCAAGGGGGCGAGCTGCGTCTGGGCCATGGCCGCCTCGACCTTTGCGTCGGCACAGCAAAGGCAGAGGTCCTCCACCTCCGCGCTTCGGGCCGACAGAAGCTCGTTAGCATCGGCAAGAAGGCCCCTCTGCCTCTGAAGCTGGTCCTAGATTCCCCTCTCCTGCTAGAGGAAGACTGACTTCCTGAGGGACCGGGTCTCGAGCTCCTGAGGAGGCAGAGCAGAGGTCGTCAATTGCGACAAAACCAAGGAAAGAACAATGTCGCGCGAGAAAGGAAAACACGAACCTGAGCGACTCCGAGCAGTTCGTCGGCCACCACGGACAGCGCTGTCTGTAGCGACCATTCCACTAGCTCGCGGTACTGCTCGAAGGTACTCCAGTGCCCGCCCTCGGCCGTGTCCTCGAGGGCAAACAAAGGCTCCCCCTCAAGGTTGTCCTGGCTCCGCCATAGTACCCACGGGTGATCCCACCCGCGGGGCTCGGGTCGTACCCGCACAAGGGCCGAGCTTCCCTCATCTAAGAGCGGCGCCGGCTGCTCCACGGCGTCGGTCTCCTCAGCGCCAACCACCCCCCGTGCCCAGGAAGTATCGTCAGAGGAAATCGGATAGACCTCCGTCCCCCGGGCACTCTCCCGCAATAGCGGCGGGCCCTGAGCCAAGGGCACGGCCGAGGCCTCCGCCGCCGACATCTCTGCCTCCTGCACAAACGGCCTCGCTGCCATCACGACGGCCATGGTGACCTCGGGGGCTCCGGCCTCTGCAGTCACGGCCTCGGCGGTCTCGGGGGCCCCGGCCTCCGTCATTATGGCCTCGGCAGACATAGAAGCGCCGGCCGCGGACACTGCGGTCTCGGCGGTCATGGGCACCGGGGCCCCCATCACCTCAGCCCCGGAGGCCCCGGGAGCCTCGGCAACAAAGGGCACGACGGCCCCATCCGACCGTGTAGGGGCCGCCTTGGCAACCCTTCCTTGGGCAGCCGGTTCCTATGGGTCGACCCTCGCCAACGCCGCGCCACGCTGGATGGCGGCTTGTGCCTCCGCCACCCAGTGGGCAGAGGAGCCGGGGCTCGCCTTAAGCGCTTTAAGGGGCGCCAAGGGGAGGTCGTCCGCAGGCCGCTTCCGACTAAAGAAAATCAACCTACAGGGTCAGCATGAGACCAAAAAAGCGAATGGAAGACACCATAACCCCGCCAAAAACACACTTACTTTGAACGGGGCAGCCCCAGCTTCGCCACAGCAAACCTCCTCCGCAACGGCGGAGGCGGCGGCAGTGGCGTCGCATCCATATCCACCGGCGCCGGTCGGTCCTCGGCGGACCCCGGTGCCCCTTCGATCCTCTGTGGGGCCGGTGGCGTCGCCTCCACCGCCACCGGCTCCGCCGCGACCGCCGAGCTTACCGGGCTGACGGCGCGTTTGCCTAACGCCCGCGCCTCGGGCGTGTCGGCCACGGCCCCGGAGGGGGCCACTGCCGGCCTTGGGTCCGCTTCCTCTCCCCTTCCCGGGGGTGCCGGGCTGCTTACCGACGCCCCGGGCGCCACCTCCTCGACGTCCGGAAGGTGGTCTAGGGGGCCTCACCCCACCTCGCCCTTGTCATTCCCGTCCGAGGCCTCCGTCGACAATGACGTCGACGGGGACTCCTCCAACAGGAGACCTTCCTTCTGTTGCTGACGGCGGTGCTTATCCAACGCCTCGTGCGCAAGGATGTGCTTCGTGCGCTTTGTCGCCTTAGCATCCTTCCGCTTCTTCTGTGCGTCGGCATGAGCGCGGTTAATCGCCCGCTGCCCCACGTCCTCGGGAATGGGCGGCGAGGAGGAGCGCACGTCCCTCATCCCCTGAACAAACCACAAATGCGCATAAGGAAACAAGGGATAAAGGGAGATTGAGGAGGCTTAGAGGCTGTAGCGGCACTCGACTTACCTGCAAAAGAAACCCCCGCGATGGTCGCATCGCGAAGGGGGTCAGGTTGCCGCCCCTCAACTTCACATCTACCGTCTCCCCCACCCGACGGTGAATTTCCTCATCGGAGAGGGCGGAGGAAGACATTCGGGTGCCTTCGACGGGCTCACCCGGCCTCATCTCGAACAGCCACCGCCGTCGAGCCATCAGCGGCAGCACCCTCTGGCGGTGGAAGGCGGCCACGACCACAGCGATGGTGAGGCCATGGTTCCGCAGCCTCACCAGCCCCTCCAGGAGCGGCTCCAGCTTGGGCTGGTCGACCTTCGGGACGCCCCATTTCCATTTCTCTGGGCAACTCCCCACAATCCGCCCAGTATAAGGGGGAAGTCCCCCGTTGTCATTGCAGAGGTAGAACCAACTCGTGTACCACCGGTGGTTGGAGGACGCAAGTTGGGCCGAGATGTAGAGGTGCAGGCGGTCCTGACGCACTTGGAGAGTGCAGCCTCCGGCCCTCGATGCCTTCCTCTTGCCCGACGTGCCCGTCGGCTTGGTAGTATGCCCCGCCCGGAACAGGTGGAGCCACAAATCTCAATGGGGAGCGATCCCCAAATACCCCTCGTAGATGGCCACAAAGATAGCCGCCTGAGCGATGGAGTTGGGATTAAAATTGTGGAGCTCCACTCCGTAGTAATGCGGGAGCGCCCGCATGAACCGGTCCACCGGAATGCTGAGGCCGCGCTCATGGAAGGAGACGAAGCTCATGATGTAGCCATCGCGGGGCCTTGGCTCCAGCTCGCCGTACGGAGCAATCCACTCCGGCCTGCTAGGGTCTGTCACCGGGCGGAGGAGTCCACCGTCGACAAGCGACTGGAGCATCTCCTCAGTGACATCCGACGGATCCCAGGGGTCCGCCTCGACAACGACGACGTTGCCGGTCATGAATGCGATGGAGGAATCAGGCGCAGCGGTGAGTTTTTCTCTCCCCCTCCACGCTCTCGCTTTTTTCTCGCTTTCTCCCTAGACTCGCTCTTCTCTCTTCTTCTTCCCGGCACCCACTGCTCTGGCGATGGCTCGACGGAGGTGGCAGGCAAGGTAAGATAAGGAGGGGCGAGACTCTTTGGGTATTTATGCAGGGAGGAGGTGAAACGAACGGGCGATGAAATCAGGGAGGTTTTCCCCATTCGGCGCGGTTAACCACGAGCCGATTTCGGCAGCCCACGCGCCCACGTCTCCCGCATTAAATGCGTGAACAGTTACGTCCCGTCCATCATGTCGCGCTCGCCCACTACGGCAGCAGGTGTCGTTTCGCCTCCCCATGAAACTGCCTCAAAAGGCGCGCCACCCGTGGCTGAGCCAATAGGGAGGACATTTCCCGCGGCCTGTTCCTTTCATAGGAAGGAATCGGGCTCTGAGCCCGTTACGATCCAGGGGTTCGAAGGCTGGACCCCAAAGGGTTTTGATAGCCGCCCCAGGATAACAGAGTCAGGGGCAACTGCGGGCAAGCCTATATGGGGCCGAGACCCAAGCGAGCGAAACGCCTGGGACACCCAAAATTGTGTCCGAGACCAGCAGGAAAGTATCCGAATGGGATCCCCATCGTAGGGAGGCACCGAGCCACCGAGGCCCAACGAACGGCCTCGGCACCCACTAGAGAAATCCTCTGGTACTCTTGGAGTGTGTCTCTGGACCGCTAGCCGTCCCCTAACGAACGGGGTTCGGACCTCCACTCGGACTACCCGATAACAGCTCACCGGAAGTGCCACCGCTCGTGCCCATCGAGGGTAGCGAGGCACGTTCCACCCCTCCTTCCGAGCGAAAAGGAAGCGCGAGGGTTGCATAAAAAGTCAGGGGAACCCCTGACGGCCTTCTCGCCCTATGCGGAGGCTAGGGGGCTCCTCCTGCAAATATGCCGAGACCTCACGACCCAGGCTCGCGCCCAAAGGGGCCTCGGCAAACAAACCCTCACGCGCGAGGGGCGTATAAAAAGTCAGGAGAACTCCCGACGGCCCTCCCACGCAGAGGCTAGGGGCTCTTCCTGCAACCTTGCTGAGACCAGAATGGGCTCGGCAAACTAACCCTCCGTCCGAACGAAAAGGACACGTGAAGACCAGATAAAAGGGCCAGAACACCCAAGACAAAGACAAACAGTCCAAAACCGCGCTAGAGGTTTCGCTACAAACACGATAAAAGGGCGCCGAGCCCGTTACGGTCCAGGGGTTCGAAGGCTGGGCCTCCAAAAGGTTTCAACAGCCACCCTAGGGCAACAGAGTCAGGGACGACATCGGGGCGAGCCTACGAATGGCCCAGACCCGAGCGAACGGTCGCTCGGGGCGTCCTAAGTCGTGTCCGAGACCGGCGGGGAAGTATCCGAATGGGATCCCACCGTAGGGAGGCACCAAGCCACTGAGGCCCGCGGATGGCCTCGGCACCCACTAGAGAAACCCCCTGGTACTCTTGGAGTGCGTCCCTGGACCACTAGCCGTCCCCCAGCGAACGGGGCTTGGGCCTCCACTCGGACTACCCGCTAACAGCTCACTGGAAGTGTCCACGCTCGTGCCCATCGAGGGTAGCATGGCACATTTCACCCCTCCTTCCGAGCGAAAGGAAGCATGAGGATCATAACCAAAGTCAGGGGGCCCCTGACGAACCTCTTGCTCCGCGCAGAGGCTAGAGGCCTTTTTCCCTACAGCCTCACCGAGACCCCCGCAACCCGAACTTGCGCTTGGGGGCTTGGCAAATGCAATAAGAACTACTCGTTCAGACATGGAAATGAAGAAAGCCCCTAGAGGAGTAACTCCACTCCCCCAGGGGCTCGGGGGCTACACCCGGCGGGTGCGCTCACGCGCACCCACCAGAACCTCAAAAAACAAGCCCCAATTCCTACGGGGCAGGTATGAACCAAGCCTCGGCAAACCCTCAGGGGGAGTGCGCGCACTCCCCCCGAGGCTCGGGGGTTACTGTCGAGTACCTTAGAATGGGGTACCCCAAGCAAAACATCAAATGGGTTGCCCCATTCCCATCTAAAAAATAACGATGATAAAAGCAAAAAGGTAAGTCGTGGGCCCCTCCCAGTTGTGACCAGGCCCACTGGGTCCTCCTCCTTGCCTCGAGCCCCGAGAAGGAGGTCTCGACATCCTGGCGAGGCTCCCCAGGGAAGGCCTCGGCAGGGAACACCGTCTCCACCTCGCCCGAGGCTCTCCATAGAAGGCCTCAGCAGGAGGCGCGTTCTCCGTATCGCGCGAGGCCTCTCGCGCGAAGCCTCGGCAAGGAGCCTGATCCCCGTCTCGCGTGAGGCCCCATCCTCCGTGTCGCTCGAGGCCGGCTCACCCGCGGTCCGTCGCCCCCCGCCTCGGCCGACCCTCCTGACAGCCGGTCACGTCCCATTAATGCTTTCAACCACTCCCGTGATCTCAGCCGGACAGTGGCTCAACGTCACAGAAAGACCGACGCGACCCGAAGTCGCATCAGCACCATACCGGCTAGGACAGGGCACGGCGGGGATTACCGGCCACTGTGTCCAAACACTGTGACCACGATCAACCGCCGTCAGTGCCTGGGACAGGATATGGCGGGGATTATCGGCCACTGTGTCCAAACACTATGACCACGATCAGCCGCCGTCAGCGCCTAGGACACGATATGGCGGGGGTTACTAGCCACTGTGTCCTATCACTGTGTCCACGATCAGCCGCCCGCTCAAGGCCTCGGCACTGTACACCAAGGCATCGGCACTGTACATCAGGGCCTCGGTAATATTGGGGTCCGCGCCTACTGAGACCCCCCACCACAGTACCAGCCTCGGCCCCGACCAAGTTTTGGCCTCGTGCATAGTCCGTCCCCAGTGGCTTATGGTTACCGCCACGTCCACTCCGAGGCATTCCTAGGGCTCCCACGACGCACAGGATCTGATGGGACGACCACGCCGTCCCAGTACTCCAAGGATGGGCCACTCCGACGACCACGCCGCCACAGGAACAGGCCATAGGGCTTGGACATGCCGTCCCTGGCGGCACGACGCCGCATAGTAATACATGTACTGCCCTTGTCCCCCCTTCAACTATAAAAGGAGAGGACTTGGGCCACTTAGGGGGGATGCCCGGAGAACACACACACACACACACCTTCCAGCCGCTTGAGAGCAACGTCTCAGACGGCCCCACGACACCTTGCCGAGACCTGGGACAAGTTCCCTCTCTCCCTTAGCTTGTAACCCCCTACTACGAGCACTTCGGTGCAAGGAATACAAGTTCTATCCCTCAGACTGGACGTAGGGTGCCGATTGCCTCAACCAGTATAAACCTTGTGTCTCTTTGCATCACCATCCGGAATCGGGAGCACGCAGAACAAATTCACTAGTCGGTTGAGGACCCCCTGGTCCGAAACACCGACACATAGTAGGTGAACTCTAGCTTGTGCATGAGCTCGTTGACCCACCACAATGCCATCGCTTCTTGCTCCATCCGACCGTGCTCCTCTCGAAGAAACCAGGACTTGCGGATCAACATCATCTCCAGGTCCTATGAGATAAAAAGTAGGCATCCTGAGACAACTGTTTAAATGCCTAGGAATCAAAGACAACACTAGGAATGTAGAAAACTTACCTCTGCAATGCATGGCAGGTCGATAGTCATGGCCTGATGGATGAACTCAACCCTCTCCAAGGCCTCCTTGAGCTTCGCATTGGTAAGGCGAGATCAGACTCCATTGATAGTCCTCTCTCCCTGAGCAGGTGCCAAAGCTTCACCTCCTCCTCATCATGAAGGATGAACCGGGCCTTTCCCGGCTCACCCGGGCAAGGCCACACCATCTCGCGGATCACCCCTGACCTGTCGGAAGATCCAGCCATCGCAGTATCAACCAATGACTGAATCATCACCAACTCCTGGGACGACGAGATGGCTGGTGGTTCCACTCCAGTGTCATCCTCACCGTTGAAGCGCATGTCCACCACCAGGACTCCATGGCTCGCCGACAGCTGCTCTACCTCTAGCCTAGCCATGGCTCCTCTGTCCCCCTCCAGCTCTGACCAGACATGCGAACCGTGTGCTCCTCCACCGGGCGAGATAGGGAGCCCAGCTTCCCTCCTCTCCTCCTCTACAACTAGCAGGGGAGGGACTGCAAGAGTCACCCCAACCCAACCTCTACTAACACCATGGGGATCATCGCCATCACCGCCATCACCGCTGCTGCCGTACTCACAACTGGTCGGGAAGGCACGACCCTTATTAAGGAAGGTTGCGCCATAGCCAACCTACTTCCCCCACCACTCATCGCAACCCACTGTAAGCTGGGCCTCCACTCTTCTCGCATGGGAGGTGGGGAGATCCCCAGTCCTACTGGCCCCTGGCCACTACCAAACAAGCGTAGGTTAGTCACACTCAAAAACTCAACTATGAGAACAAAGGGAAGCAAGAATACATACCTAGACAAAAGCGGCAGAACCTTGAAGCCCTTACCGGCTGACGATGAGCCGATCGGACGAGGATTGCTCGTGGGTCGTGACCCACGCCCCCTTGGATCAACCAAGGGTGGGGGCGACCCGGCCGATCCTCGTTTGGCCCATGAACGACAGCGGTCGCCAGCTCATGGCAAAACCACCAGAGCGACTGGCGAGGCATCTCCCCGTTGGGTGTCACGCACATGCATCCACCTCAAAGACGTAGGGGAATGATCGTGCTCCTCCAACCAACCGGCGCACTCAGAGCAGGGGGCTGAGAAGCTGTCAGCGCCTCCAAAGGGCATGGCGACCGTGCCCGCTTCGACTCTCGTACGAGGGTAGCGTCTTCACTCGTGGGGCATTTCCTCGACCTAGGAACGTCGCTGTGCGTCTCCATACCACACCCACCGCCGATGGGCATAGACATGAGCTCATGGTGCTCCACCAAGGTCACGACAGCGCCCCTGTCTCCCTCGTCCTCTAAGGAACTCACATCATCACCTGTCTCCATGGGCTCCTCTGACTTGAGCTCTACCTCCACGTCACTCCGGCTCTCGTCACCATGGACCTACCGGTTGATCTCCTTCTCCTTATCAAACCTCCTCCGGACCTTCATAGTTTTCTTCTTCTTCTTGGCAAGCGCAGCCTCCCTCTTGGTGGCTTGCCGAGCCACGCCTTTCACCCCTCTCGGAAGATGCGGCCAGGATTTATACCTCGCGAGCCCCAATGAAACAGGCGGCTTAAAATCGATCTAAAGATCAAAACAGAAAGGAAAAAGGTCATAGGAAAGGAGGATACCAGATCGGATAGCTTCACGGCATGGAGAGGTCTAGGCGTCCCTTCAAGGGACTCATCATCGCCCAACTGCATCACCCGATCGAGATGACTCCAGACTTCATCCCTTCACAACTCCTCCGGTGACACGCGGTCGGGATCCATCGGGCTGGAGTTTTCCCACATCGGTCACGTTCTCTTCGCCAACGGGGCGACCCGATGGCAGAAGAAGGTATGGAAGACCCACAACCCATCGAGTCCATTCCGCACGAGCCTCCAAAAGCTCCATCTCGATGATCTCCAGCTTGTTCTGCCGATGGGCGAGACCCCACGACTAGCTTTCCCTCCTCTCCGGCCTCTCCCCAATGAACATCGAGAACAGCGTCTCCGCTGGGTTCCTGATGCCATCCCCGGTTGGAGTCACTGGGGGAGTACACCAGGTAGGGGACCGACAGCTTAGGCCGCTTCTACAGGGCGAACCCGCTGACTGGAGCGATTCTAGGCGGTTTCCCCTCGGACAGGGCTTGCCCGCTAAAGATTGGCTGGAAGAGGTCCATGTGCGGCTCCATCCTGAGGAAGGCCTCGCAGACGGTGATGAAGCCGGTGATGTGCAGCACCGCAGTCAGGTTGAGGTGCTACAACTCTAGGCCCCACTCGTTGAGGAGCCCGCACAGGAACCAGTGTGTGGGGTACCCAAGCCCGAGCTTGTGGAAGGCAAGTAAGGAGATGACCTCGTCAGCCAGGGGTTGCGGAAATACCTCCCCCGGTGCGAGAGCCCTCCAATACGCCACCTCCTTCGATGGGAGCAGCCCCTTCTCGGTGAAGGCGGCCATCACCTCCTCATCCACATTGGAAGGCCTCCAGTTCGACATCGCACCTCAGATTTACGAACAAATTTGTGAGTTTTTCCTCTCCCTCGCTCTGCCCTCCTCTCTCCTAGAAACCGCCGTAGCACACGAATAGGCTTGGCAAATAGAAGGAAGGAGAAATGGCAGCGGTTGAAGAAAGGTGAAAGAATGGGAGGAAAACCCTCTCCCTTCCCCCTATTTAATGCGGAAAGGCGTGCGGCGGGATGTGGCCCTGTCTAACGGGGCGCGGCCTGCCCGACGGAACATCGCCTAACTAACGGGGCGTGGCCTAGGCGGGGCCCACCACTCCCACAACCTGGGCATGAGAAACGAGGCGCTACCACACGCAAACAACCCTCTGCCTTCCCAGGTAGGGTTTAGAGGGGCCCACCGATGGAATCTCCATTGAGGAGAGGCCAGTGGGTCACCCGAGTCGATCGGACGGCTCGGGTGGCTGCCGAGAGACAGGTAAGGAGCAGTGGGATGCCCCATGAGAGTTATGCCGACTCCGTCACGAACGATGGACCCAGATTCCACTCGGACATATCCGATAGGAGCTCCCCGAACCCGTCACTCGAGCCATCGAGGTAACTTTACCAACTCCCATTCTACTTTTCCAGTGCATGAGCATTCATTTATCCATTCTCATGCATGCATTCATACATTCAGTCATATATTCATCTATACATTCATCACATACATCCAAGCATTGCATATGCAATTGTTGCATCACAACGCTTCGCGTCGCATCACGAAGCGGTAGTCGTCTCATTCGATATGAGCGGCGTCCGACCGGGGTTCGAAGGCTGGCCTACAAAGGGATCGAGGCCGCCTCGCATCAAACAGAGCCAGTGAAGAAATCATAGATGAGCCCTAGCAGCCCTCGCCCGACCCGCTCAAAAGCGGACAGGGTCATCTCGACCTTCTCGTTCGATCCTGACCTCGAGCCACCTGACCTGACTCGGGAATCTAGCCGACCGCATAGGTTGCGGTCGGAAGAGACACGGGCGAACACCCTGACCGGAAGAGACACAAGAGTAACCTGTGCGGTCGAGGTGTATAGCTAGGGCCCAGGAGGGAAGAAGAATGTTGCCATCAGTCGGCAGGTCACTGCACACCATGAACACGACTTGTACTGTGTCAGGTCGTACTCGTATTTGTCAGCAAGCTAGTGTCAGCACCCGTACCACTGCATCATCAACCCAGGAGAATAACAGGAACGACGGCGGCCAGCCTGATGTTCACGGCGACATTCAAGCCGAGTATGGGCCGCGTCGAGGAGGGCGTGACTGCAGGTCCAACATACGAGTCCATAGGCCGGAGTGGAAGTGACCGACCACCGGCTGGCGAGAGTGCCGTGTCATTTCAGTATATGTAATCGGAGAGAGATGGGAGGATAACATTTATTATGAACAAACTCTGTAAACTGTCGAGCACTCCTCCGTTCTTCGTCTAAGAACTCATCCTTCCCCAGAATTTCTGCTCGTTCTTCTGATGATTATTTGCTATCCTCTATCCCCTACTCCTCTGCTTACAGCTAGGCACAGGGTGAATCTTCTACGATTAATTAATCTGATGGCAGATGTGGTTATATTGGTGTTCCATTGTACTACTGCATGAAGCTGAGAATGTGTTTGTGGAAGAGGGCTCGCCGGTGAAAATAAAGCGGAAGGAAAGCGAGGCCACGTTTTGCTGGTCGCGCTGGGCCACACCATCGACCACCAGCTCAGTCACCGGAGGAAGCTGAGTGCTGCCACCCCACGTCCGAGTCACGGACATGCCGCAAGCGAGTGGGACCCCTGGACTTGGTGATCAGTCCAAGAACACAGTGAGATAGATGGTGACACAGCAGTGAGATTTTTCAAGGACGGTTTGAGCGGACACGGTGAACACAACAGACCGACAGCGGACAGCGGCAAGCAATCATGGTGCCTCGAGTGAAGGTCGTCGCCGTCGCCGTCGCCGGTGGATTGGGGCCACCACCACGACCTGCCAATTTAATGATTACTCACTCATACACATAATTGTCAGATGCACGACCTCCGAGCACTACACATAAATCCAAAATTTGGCACTATGCAAAAAGAAAATTCCTTGTCACATTAAACTTGCGGTACATGCATGGTGTACTAAATATTGACAAAATCAAAAACTAATTGCACAGTTTGGTTGTACTTTACGAGATGAACGTTTTAAGCCTAATTAATCAACGTTTGGACAATTATTACCAAATATAAACGAAATGCTACCGTAGCTACTATAGCTACAGGCGCTACGGCGGCGCCGATTCTGGCCTCAACTAAACGAGGGCCAAGCTTTAAGGCTGCCTATATCCACGGTGCCTTTTCTTTTCGAAAGCGTGCATTGGCACAACAATTATTGAGTCCACGTCCACTCCCGACGAAAGTAGGGTGCTGTTTGGTTGCACTTTATTTTGTAAAAATTTTCAAGAATTTTTGTCACATCGAATCTTTGAACGCATGCATGAAGCATTAAATATAAATAAAAAATAAAACTAATTACACAATTTAGATGAAATTTACGAGACGAATCTTTTAAGCCTAATTAAACTATGATTGGACACTAATTGATAAATAACAACGAAAGTGCTACAGTACCATTTTCCAAAAATTTTCGCGAACTAAACAAGGCCTAGATAAAGAAATGGACATTGGTGGCTGACAAGGTGCTCAGCCTCCGATCGATTCCTTAGTCGGCCGCAGGCTCGGGGCTATACCCACCAGGTGCATTCGCGCACCCGGTGAAAAATGGATTATCAGCGAGTCTCCTCCTTAGAGACTAGGTGCCTATATCTACACGGCGCGCCTCCATGGCCTTCGGCAATCCCCTCCTCAGGGGCTGGGTGCCAATATCCCTCCAGCGCGTCTCTACGGCCTTCACCAGTCCTCCCCACGAAGGCTGAGCGCCCGTATCCACTCTACGCGCCTACGCGGCCTTTGCCAGTCCTCCACATGGAGGCTGGGCGCCTAAATCCTACTCGGTTACCCCACGCGGTATAACAAACCAAGGGGGAAAATACCGAAGCTCCAATAAACATGCCGCCTCCACGGCGTAATGGGCACAGGAATTACGAAGCAAATACAAGCTTTCATTAAGCTAAAGACACAAGCCTCTGGCTTTTACAAATAACACGCAAAGCGTGTGTGAACAACCCCGGGACTGCTCCGCACCTTGGGACATGAAGCGGAACAAGGGAGCCAAGGTCCTTGTTCTCTCGCTACAATGCTCTCCTCCCTCTCCCCGTCCTCTGATCCAGAATCCGGGACAAGGGCCCATTCAAGACGTGCGATGCTCTCTCCTTACGAGAGATCTTCTAGCATCGTACTCCCGTGCACCCTCAAAAGCGGCAACTCAACAGCCCCTTCACGGCTTCATAGAAGCCCCAAAGGGGCTCGGGGGCTCCTGTCGGGTTCATAAATCCGGGGTCCCCAATGAACCCGCTTCCCTGCAATACTTGGCCTAGCAGGCGGCGCAACGACAACACGCGTCTGGACCGGCCCAGATACACAATGACAGGTCGAGACCATGATCCGATCCCCGACCGGCACCTTTGGCCAAGAGATCTGGTCAAAGCCCCGATCAGATGGCCTGGCCGAGGTGGGACCGCAATCCGACTCTAACCCCGTTCCTCCGACCGAGGATGTGCCGGACCTTTGCTCGCCTCTCTTTTCCGACCGACACGGTCGGGGCCGACTGGGAATGACCAACTAGGACGCCTGCTCAGTGTGGGCCCGGGGAGCAAGCAGAGCAGATAAGGTAAGACGCTCAAGTCAACCACAATATCGAGGACCATATCCTGCCATGGCCTGTGCACTTGCAGGACGGTGCCGTCAGGCCATGATAGACGAACACTATACAGCCTTCTAGACGCGTTAGAGCACAAACAGTATTATGGGCGTCGTCGTTTGTCGTCCCTAGCGAACACTGTGCAACATGCCAGGGCATGAACAGTAGGTGGGCGAACACTGTGCAGCATGTTAGATACAACAGGTCATGAACAGTAAGATGGGCGATGACGTGTTGTACCCGATGTCGTGGGCAACAAGACTAGGTGGCACACGTACACACACTCTCCCTTTCCATCTTTGACTTATAAGGCTATCCCCTTCGTCTATAAAAGAGGATGTGCTCTCTTCTCTGAAAACTGGACGACTCGAGGACTCGACGGCTAAATAGCTCTAGAGCTCGACAGCTACACAGTCTACACGCTCTTAACAGCTGATAAGTTCGGACACACACCGAGCATATGCCCCAATACTTAGCGCACGTTTGAGCATCCATCACTCTCTTCCACTCGGTTCAGAGTCTGACCGGACCTCTAACACCCCCTTCTCATTCGTTACTCGTTTGTAATCCTACAACAGACTTCGAGCACCTAGGCTCTGGAATAAAGTCACTGATCGACCTCAACTGGACGTAGGGCCCATTGCCTGAACCAGTATAAATATTTACCTGTTGGAAGAATGCTAGGCCACATTCGAGTGGTCTGTGTCATCGAGTGCTAGGCCACATTCGATCACAACGCACGGCAAAACTATAAATATTTACTTGTTGGCAACATTTCGCACCGACAAAAGGAGTCTTTACGGCTAGTGAGCAAAAAATTATAGACCACTGTGTTTAAGATGTTCGCGTCTCACATATAAAAATTTAATAATAGACTCTGTCTTACATAATTTCTGCATTTCGTGTTCCTTTGATTCTTGGCAATATCTTTAAAACTATGTAATAATATAAATATTGTGTGGGGACATGTAGAGCTAGAAGTTGTCATACATTCTTTTGAGAATTAACCAGGACAACGCAGACACTCACAACGTATACACACTCACCCCTATGAATACACGTACACAAACCCTATCCCTATGACCATCTTCGAAGAATGAGCCGGTAATCCTTGACATTAACGAAGTCATCTCAAGCGTCTCGCTGCCAACGAAAACATCATCTACCGGTGAAAGAACAGCGTCGTTAAATCTTGGAAAATTCGCTCCCACGAGAAGTACGAGACTCATTTGAATAAATAAAGTAACACGGTTTCTCCTAAGTGTATCAGCCGTACGTTTCTTTCATCCAATCAAAATTCAACCGTACGTTTCTCCTTTTTAGTTACCATCTCCAAGTATGGATTAATTCTTGCTGCCTCAATGTTGTCTGATCAACAATCGAAGTCTAAATAATATTTTTCTTTCCAAACTTCCATGCTGGACAAAATGTAGCCCTAACTTAGTATTTACTTTAACTTATCAGTCACGGTACATCTCACAACCGAAACTAACAGGGACGAGAGTGTGTGTCGTCGTCGTACTTGGTCCAAACCAGGGGTTGTTGAGAGAACGTACTCCCTCGCTCCGTCCCACGAAGATTGCAATCCTAAGACATGGGGAAGAAACCAAGGCAGCAGAAAATTAACAAAAATACCCCTAGTGGTCTGCCAGTGCCACAGCTCAGATGAGAAACAGAGCAGTGTGAGACTGACTCCAACAATGAGATCCAAATACAACACCTATTACTTGGTTTGGGTCCGTCATAGGGAAAAAAGTCACCACCTAAAAGTGAGCCTCTCCAACAGACCGCAAACGCAAAAGCCCACAAATCCGCCGGCAAGCTCCTCCTCCTAGCCGCCGAGCCGAAGGTCGCCGCCTCCGCATCCGCCGCCTCGGCCCGCACCAACCCCACGCCGCTCACCACCACCGTCGTCACCGTCCTCCGCCTCGGCCCGCACCAGATCCGCCGCCCCGTGGCCCTCCCCGCCGCCGAGCCGGAGGTCGCCACCTCGTCCGTCCAGGACCGCGCCAAGGACATCCTCGTCGTCGTCTCCGGCCTCCTCTTCGGCCTCGGCTGCGGAGTCCTCACCGCCGCGTCCATGTACCTCGTCTGGTCGCTCCTCGCCTCCACGCGCGCTCCTCCTCCAACACCGGCGGCGGGCGCTGGCGAGCTCCGCCCCGGCGCGGAGGACCCCCGGATCCCCACTCCCCGACGGCTGCGCCCCGCTCCCCGCCTGGCCGCACGCTCCTCCTCCAACACCGGCGGCGGGCGCGGGCGAGCTCCGCCTCTGCGCGGGCGAGCCCCGCCCTGTCGCGGGCGCGGGCGAGCTCGGCCCCGGCCGCCGCGGGCGCGCGCTGGCGAGCTTGGCCCCGGCCGGGCGCCGCGGGCGAGCTCGGCGATTTGCGAAGCGAGGAGAGAGGCGACGCTTTTTTACCTAGCGTTTAGGCGAGCAGGCAAAATGCATCGAGTGTATGAATCTACTGTTGGACAATGTTTTCGAGAAGGCAAAGAACTGTGCGGGACGCAAAAATGTGTCTGGATCTCCTCGTTCGAGACGGTCTGAGAGTCCATCGGATACATGGTGCAAGAAAAAATGAGTGGACCAGAGGACATCCACGTGTTCATGCTTGAGGTGCCATTGCTTATTTTATTTCGGTGACAGGAGACACAACCACAGGTGACGTGCGATGGTTTTTTTTTAAATAGTGGATCCCACCAACTGATACCCTAAGTTTTGCTACTTTCTCCATCCATAAAAAAATGCAATGCTTAATTTTGAGGAGTCAAACAATAGAAACTTTAACTAAAATTATATGAAAAAGTACTAACGCTCATGAGACAAAATAAGTACAATTAGATTAATTATAGAATATATTTTCATAATAAATTTATTTGGAGACATAAATGCTAATACTATTTACTATATACTGGGTTAAACTTGAGCTACTTTGACCGACACGATTTCCATAATTGTATTCTTTTGCGGACGTCCTCAACGACAACTTTCAAATAGCTAGCTAGATTGAGCTTAGAAATAATAAAAAATAGAACACCATATTTGAGAGTAATTTGAGCTGTGAGAGAGTTGTTTCTAGAAGATCGTGCTAGACTAGCTATTTGGGAGTCGCTAGCTATTTGATATTTTTTATAATAGCCAATATAATTCTTCATAGACTAGACTAGTTATTTAGAAATTATCGGGGACGCCCTTAGTGCCAATTTTGTGAGACAAATTTTAAACTTTAGAATTGCAACATTTTTTAGAATAAATTATGGTAAAGTCTATGAGGCGACCGGTCGCGCACCGACTGGAGTGGCGAAACCACCCAACGCTAATCCCCTTCGGTCTTTTCACGACTCGTGACTGTCCCGTTCAACGTTCGTCACTTCTTTCTCTGCTCTCTGCTCTGTTCGCTTGGCTGATAAGTCATGGGTAAAAGTACTGTTGGCTGATTTATTGTGAGAAAAAAATATTATTCGTTGGCTGAAAAAGTACGGCTTATAACACAAACGAATAGGGCGATTATTGTTGAATGTTGACCATGAATCCATGATGACCCCATCCACAACTGTGGCTGTTAACTCAACTCCATTCGTGATTCACACAGATCCGGGTAGAACCAACCCAGAAGGCGCCTAATGCTTGCTAGGAACGGAAAAGGAACCAACCCAGAAGCCGTCCAACACGAGTACAGCAACGACGTTATCTCAAGCAACACATACACGAGCCTCATTGCGTGGCAGCTGCTCGTAGGTTTTGCTGTCTGAAATCGACAGCGAGCCACCAATGTCCATTTCTTTATCTACTTTCGGCTGAGTGCAGCACTGCAGCAGATCAATTTGTTTCCTAATTATTGCTTAATTGTCGGCGCGACCAACCGACCAATCCGATGACTTACCCCTGCTATATATAGTCTGGCTAGCTCTGCGTCTCTCGTCCGGCTATAGATCGCTACGTCTCTCGTTTGATTGAGTTTCTAGGAGCAAACTGTCCATGAGACTCACACTCTTTCTCAGCTAAACAGAAAAACTACACAGAGATTTTGGTGAAGACTGAAGAGTAGTTAAATACCATTTGGGAAGCTGCGATAAAGAAAACTTACATAGTCAATCTTCACCAAAATCCTGCCAGAATCGATTCTCATCCGCTCTCCACCCTACTCGTTCACCAGAATCAACTAGAGTCATCCTACCAAAAAAAAAGGAGCTAAGGGCTAAAAATCAGGAAGTGAAACTCTGCAAACAGGCCCTCGCAATATGGCAAGTGCTCTCGCCAATGGTGGAGCAGCAGCCGCAGCTGGCTGCGGCTGGCCGTGGCTCGTGGTGCTCGCCATTGCACTGTTCTCCGTCTTCGGGGTCGCCGTCTTCCTCTGTGGCCACAGGTCGGACAAACCGAGACCAAGATACCCCAGAGGCGGTGACGCTGGAGGAGCTGTCACAGCTGCTGCAGCTGCTAGTGCCGGAGGGGTCTGTGGTGGTGGAGGACACGGTGGTGGCGGCGGCGGCGGTTGCTAGAGTTCATCGCGTCGGATGCATCAGCTGCTGTGCAGGTCAGCAGGGATGCCAGAGGACGTGCATATGGACATTTGCTACAGTAGTTATCAATTGTTATATGTTAATATATATATGTATCATAAGTAATGACTTTGTATAATCTGTATTATGGATGTGCTTATTAGTGTTTGCTTGTTGGCACTTCTCTTGTGTTATTAGCACGATGCATTATATATATGTTAATATATATGTATCGTAAGAAATGACTGTCTGTAATCTGTATTTGGATGTGCTTATTAGTTTTTGCTTCTTGCCAATAACTTCTCTGGTGCTATTAACATGATGTAATAATATAACAAATAATGCATGGAAGACAGTCTTTGAATTTGTACATCTACACGAAAGCTCTTCATGAGAGCTATATTATCTAGAGACCTAGGTTTGCAGGCGAGGCTGTGAGGTGTTAAAATTTGATTGCACTGTTTGTTTATCAAGTGTAAGCGCTTAAATTAACTTGTTTATCAAGTGTAAACACTGTTTGTTTATCAAGTGCTTGTTTCCATCGACACCGGAAGTAAGTTGTAGCTGTTTCGATCTGAATTAATGATCTTCAGGTTATTAGCTGCACCCTGTGTCCCTGACTCAAATCAACGAGGTAAGCAGAGAACTCCCGATAAATATATTTTGATCACTGCAAACTTGTAGGTTATGTTGACATGAAAGAGCATCAATAATGTGCTAGCTAATTAATTAGTCACTCATCTTATGACGACCAGATAAGCAACAGGAATACTAACAATCACATACACAATTGACACTCTGCAAGTTGAGGAGTAAAAACCCAATAAACCAGCCAATCCACTCTCATTTTTCAGTTTTCACTATAATCAACAATGGGTGGAACAAAAAATCAGACATTAAAACAACAGCCAAACTCAGTCACCAACCCAAAACAGATTCACCCAAATAGTGAAACAACAAAAGTTTCTAGAGGGTTCTAGAAGTATCCAGGTATAGTTGAGCTAGTAGATGGGAGGAAAAAGAAGGTGAAAGGTGGTAGAATGGAGCAGCAGAGCTCCCGCCCCCTGTTTGCCCGTCCGGTCGTTCAAATGTTCAATGCTCATGTTTCTTGCTTGCCGGGCCAGGCCGAGCAAAGATATGTTTAGTACACCAGCCCACTTGCCAATTGAGTAGCCTAATCAGGATACATGTTCCTAAAATCGCTCCCTCTATAAGGTCTAATTTGGAAACTCCAATCTCTCCGGGATCCCGGATTTTTCCCTGGGTGGGTAATTCATGGAAATATCATTCTAATTATCCCTGTAGTTCTTAGTGGAGGTTTTCCATCTTTGGGATTTCCTCCTCGTTGCTTCCAAAAGAGTCAAGGTAGACAATAGTTTGACATGTCCCTGTAGACACAAAAGTTGGCTCTGAGGCCAGCTCCACAGAAACAAAAATTTCCTTCCTTAGAGGGCCTCCTAGCTCGCGCGAAGCAACGACACATGTGGAGAATGCCTAACGCGCTGTATTTGTGACTCGCAACGACTAGACCACTGTGGTATGTGGCCAAACATCTGTAAAACATGTGCAGATACATATGTAGTAACCAAGGTCTGGCTAGTCTGGCCTCTAAGGGATACTTTATTTTGCAGATCCTATGGTTCGAGATGTTTCGTCGTCTCTTTATTTTAGTGTTGTGGTATTGACTGTTTCATGTTGTATATTATTGATTCAAGATGTTTATGCATTTTTTGTTTGATATTTTCTCTTTGGAGAAGCTACAATTGTTTCAATGGTTTTCTTTATTACTCACCATTGCATTGCAATAGCTTTTCTCTCACGTTTCGTATGGCGTCTCGAGATATTGCAAGGGTGTGGTGCTTGACACAAGTGTGAGGGCGGTGTGGAAACCGCCAATGATTTACCACAGGGCCCACCGTCTGTTATAAACATTTTTAAACAGATATCTGGATGCTAGTAAGTCTAATAGAGTTATACCTTATTAGGCTACTATATCTGAATTAATTTACTTGTAATTGGCAATCAACACTCTATTTGGTTGGCTGATTCGTATTATTGCTGATTCGTGAAGAAATACTGCTGATTGGTATTCGTATTATTGCTGATTCGTGAAGAAATACTGCTAATTGGTATGTGTGAGAGAAAAATACTATTTCGACTGGAAATTTACGATCCTTTACAGTCAAACGAGAGACGATGATGAGTCGCTGAATAGGTCGTCGCTCGCTAGTGCGCTCGGTTAGGGTTCACGCTAGTCCGCTAGCCGACGGCGCCTAGCGGTCGCGGAGGAGGGCAAGATAGTCGGCCAAGGCTTGCTCACCCTTGCCGGACGCAGATCTGAAGGAGGCACGGGCGGCAGGCTGCTAGTGCTAGCCATGGCAAGCGCGGAAGCGCCGGAACCTGAAGCGGAGGAGGCCACGGCGGCCACGAATGTAGAGGAGGCGAAGCCCACGGCGGGCGTTGCTGACGCTGAGGGTGAGCAGTCCACACTGACGCCGCAAGCACCAGCTACTGCTACAGCAACTTTGGCACAAAAGGTTTCCGTGCACTCTGTAAGTTGGCAATAGCTGTTAGTTGTAAACTTCCGGTTCATTTTTGTTGCAATCTTGTAAATTGTAATTGATTCCACAATTGGGCTTGTCAATATTCTTAATTAGTTGAGGCATTCTAGATGGTGTATTTGTTAAGGGTTATCTGTATTCTATTCTATGCTCTTATTGAGCTTTCTTTTGAACGGAACAGGGTTGGTGCTCTGCCATTTCATTATAGAAGGAAGCAGTTATTCATTATAGAAAGCAGTTAAAGTATTCATTCGTTGTATTCTATTCTATTCAGTTCCAGCGACCAATATTAGCAATGAGGTTCTGGTTTTGGTTTTGTCTGATAGAGATCAGGTTTACGGTTCAGTTTCAGTACATGTTCAGTTTCAGCTAGGAAGTTCAGTAAGCATGGTACAAATTTCACTAGAACCGAAATTGCAGCTCAGTGTTTCATTCAAAGTACATTCTTCTGGTTTTCTCATTTCAGTTTTCTGTATGTATTGTCGGATTAACCGGAGTATTGTTCATTTTTAATTTCAGTTATGTTAAGTACATCGTTATGAGTTTATCAATTTCAGTTTTTTTATTTAGTACATCGTTATGAGTTTATCAATTTCAGTTTTTTCATTTAGCATTTCCAGTTTGCATGGTAAAAGTGTATTTCAGAATTAGCTTCTAATTAGTATACGTTCAGTTTCAGCTTCTAGTACATGCTCCTGTTGCTTTTTGTCGGATAGAGGTTTTTTTTTACATTTCAGTTTTCAGTTTGTAATTTCAGTTTTTAATTTGACCTAGCAAGTTCAGTAAGCATGGTACAAATTTCACTAGAATCGAAATTACAGCTCAGTGTTTTAGTCAAAGTACATGGTTCTGGTTTTCTCTGTTCAGGTTTCTATATGTATTGTCGGTGGAGTATTGTTCATTTTTAATTTTAGTTTTGTTAAGTACATCGTTATGAGTTTATCAATTTTAGTTTTTTCATTTAGCATTTCCAGTTTGAATGGTACAAGTGTATTTCAAAATTAGCTTCTAAGTATGTCATGTTATATGCAGTTTCAGTTATCCTTCATTTAGTAATTTGATTTTGTAATTTCAGTTTTTAATTTGAACTAGCAAGTTCAGTAAGCATGGTACAAGTGTAATTTGAGTTATTTTATTCAGTTTCCTTTCAGTTTAATGAGATTTACTTTTTTTGTTTCAACCTTCCAGTGTATGTTTATAGATGTTTCCATTAGTTTTTTTAGTTTTTAGTTTTGTTCGCTCTCAATTTTTGTTAGCTTTCATTTTGTTTGCTTATAATTATTTCCTTCTAAGCACGCCCTGCTTCCATTAGTTTTTTCCGTTTTTAGTTTTGTTAGCTTTGTTCGTTTTCTGTTTCAGTTTGCTTTCTTTTTGCTTTGTGTTTTTAGCTTTTAATTATTAGCTTCTAAGCATGTGCTATTTCCATTAGCTTTTTCAGTTTTTAGTTTAGTTCGCTTTCAGTTTCTGTTTGTAATTTCAGTAGCAAATTTCAGTATGTAATTTAATTTCAGTTCCATATGATTATGACTTGCATGAACATCTATATATATGATGCCATGTGGTCTGATGATGCAAGAATATATTTTGCCCCCTAGTTAGCAGCTTGTCGTGTTTTAGGGTGGCTACAATGTTTTTAATAATACATTTGCTCCTAAGTTGGCAGGTTGTCGTGTTTTTATTGTTGATATAATTGTTTTTTTTATGAAATTGCCCTTCCACTGATAGTTATTCGTGTTTTTATGGTCGCTATAATAGTATTTGTATTATTTTTGCTCCTCAGCTAGTGTTTTCCAACCGCAACAAAGGGTTGTATAATAACTTGCCGTCTCGGTTGGCAACTTATGCAATACCTGTTCTAATAATTTGCTCCTTGTATTGCAAACTTGTCTTGGTTTTTGTGCAACTACTCTTGTTTTTCTGCTCCTGCAATATGTTGTATAATAACTTGCCCCATCAGTTGATAGCTTATGTAATGCTTATTCTAATAATTTGCATACTATATAATAAATTTAGTATATTTTCCGGTAGCAACTTTAGTATTAGATTGTAGTAACTCCTTAATAAATCTCCTGGGACATATTTACACATAAGTTGCTACTAAAATAAAATTTTTCAAAACATACATAAGTGAGGTCTACTTTTGTTCATCTTGATATGTAGAACACACCGGTGTAAACGAAATTAAAAATGAATATACAATGCAAAATTTGTAGCAATTTAAATGATTCGTCGTGCAAGAAAAGCAGCAATGCCAGCTGCTCACGGCTGGCCACGTGGGACATCTGTTTGCTGAGAATGGAAACAGAGACACCTGACATGCCTGAGCCTCAAGTTACTGACCAAATGCTTTACCATCGTTATTCGCAAGAAAAATCAATACTGAACACGCACCGTTTCCTGCTGCCGACATGCATTATTTGAATAGAGCGACCAGCGCCCGGACGTTCTGTTCCCACGCTAGCACCCGATGCACAAAGCTCCCTTCGCCCCCGTGCCTATCCCGCTCCAGAGGCAGCGTCCGTCCAACGAAGCTCCCGTGCCTGCGCTCGACGTGCGCAGCTCCCTCGCTCGCGTCCCATCCCGCTCTCCATCCTGCCCGATGCGCCGCAACTGTGCCCATCTGCTCCCTATCCGGGCCGATCCGCTGCGGCATCCCGTCCCCACCGCTCCCATGTCCACGACCTCCATCTTCGCCACATCAAGAGAGTCGCAGCATTTGGACCACCGAGGTCTTGGGCTTCCTCCACCTATCTACTTTTGCAACACTTGGATAAAAGAATTGCAACATACGTTTGAAACAGATGAAACATTCAAAACATACATTTGCATTATATGCAACATCTAGATAAAACGCTTGCACCATACGTCTGAAACCGACAAAACATTTTGAACACACTTTTGAAACATACGTGCATACCCATTGCAACATCTGCAACATCTGGATCTACCTTTGCAACATCCATATGAAACACTTGCAATGTACCTCTGAAATATCTGAAACACTTGACACATATGTTTGCAACATACGCTTTCAGTGCAACATGGGCGGGGTGGGCGCGGCGAACTGGCGTGGTGGAGGCGGCCCTACGAGACGACTAGGGCAGGCGAGGCGCGCGACGGCCGGGGTGAATCCGTGCGGGCAGGAGCGAGCAATGGCACGGGTAGGCGGGCGCCGGGCATGCGAGGCGAGTGGTGCGGGTGGCATGCGCGGAGCAAGGGCAGGCGAGAGCGAGATAGAAATATTAGAAGTATGTATATCCGAAAACTTAAGAAACAATCTGTCGGTGCGAAATGTGGTCAACAAGTAAATATTTGTAGTTTTGCCGTGCGTTGTGATCAGATATGGCCTAGCACTCGATGACATAGGATTTATACTGGTTCAGGCAACAGGCCCTACGTCCAGTTGAGGTCAGTCGGTGACTTTATTCTTGAGCCCAGGTGCTCGAAGTTTGCTGTGGGGTTACAAACGAGTAAGGAATGAGAAGGGGGTGTTAGAGGCCTGGTCGGACTCTGAACCAGTGGCAAAGAGTGACGGATGCTCAAATGTGCGCTAAATATTGGTGCGTATGCTCCGTGTGTGTCTAAGCTTATCAGCTGTTAAGAGCGTGTAGAATGTGTAGCTGTCGAGCTCTAGAGCTATTTAGCCATCGAGTTCTCGAGTTGTCAGAGGGGAGAGCGCATCCCTTTTTATAGATGAAGGGGATGGCCTTACAAGTCAAAGATGGAAAGGGAGAGAGTGTGTACGTGTGCTACCTAGTCTTGTTGTCCACGTCGTCAGGTATGACACGTCATTGCCCATCTTATTGTTCATGACCTGCTGTATCTGACATGCTGCACAGTGTTCGCCCACCTTACTGTTCATGACCTGGCAGGCTGCACAGTGTTCGTCAGGGACGGCAAACGACGATGCCCACAATACTATTTGTGCTCTGACATGTCTGGAAGGCTGTATAGTGTCCATCTATCATGGCCTGACGGCACCGTCCTACAGGTGCGCAGGGCATGGCAGGGTACAGTCCTCGATATTACGGTTGACTTGAGTGCCTTACCTTATCTGCTCCACTTGCTCCCCAGGCCCACACCGAGCAGGCGTCCTAGTTGGTCATTCCTAGTCGGCCCCAACCGTGTCGGTCGGGAAAGAGAGGTGAGGAAAGGTCTGGCACATCCTCGATCGGAGGAACGGGGTCAGAGTCGGACTACGGTCCCACCTCGGCCAGGCCTTCCGGTTAGGGCTCCGACTAGGTCTCCTGGCCGGAGGTGCCGGTCGAGGATCGGATCGTGGTCTCGGCTTGTCATTATGTATCTGGACCGGCCTAGATGCGTGCTTTCGCTACGCCGCCTGCTAGGCCAATTATTGCAGGGAAGCGGGTCCATTGGGGACCCTGGGTTTATGAATCCGATAGGAGCCCCCGAGCCCCTTTAGGGCTTCTGTGAAGCCATGAAGGGGCTGTTGAGTTTCTGTTTTTGAGGGTGCACGAGAGTATGATGCTAGAAGATCTCTCATAAGGAGGGAGCATCATACGTCTTGAACGGGCCCCTGTTTCGAATTCTGGATCAGAGGACGGAGAGAGGGAGGAGAGCACTGTAGCGAGAGAACAAGGATCTTGGCTCCCTTGTTCCGCTTCATGCCCCAAGGTGCGGAGGAGTCCCGGGGCTGTTCACACATGCTTTGCGTATTATTGTAAATGCTAGGGGCTTGCGTTTTTATCTTAATGAAAGCTTGTATTTGCCTTGTAATTCCAGTGCCCATTGCGCCATGGAGGCAGGCTGTTTATTAGAGCTTCGGCGTTTTCCCCCTTGGTTTGTTGTACCGCCTAGGGTAACCGAGTAGGATTTAGGCGCCTAGCCTCCATGTGGAGGACTGGCAAAGGCCATGGAGGCGCACAGAGTGAATACGGGCGCCCAACCACCGTGGGGAGGACTAGCGAAGGCCGCGGAGGTGCGCCGGAGGGATATTGGCACCCAGCCCCTAAGGAGGGGACCGGCGAAGGTCGCGGAGGAGCGTTGTGCAGACATAGGCGCCTAGCCCCTGAGGAGGAGACTCGCTGGTAATCCATTTTCCACTGGGTGCGCGCGAGCGCACCCGGTGGGTGTAGCCCCCGAGCCTGCGGCCGACTGGGGAGTCGATCGGAGGCTAAGCACCTTGGTACTCTTTTTTGGGGCTACAGACTCTTGTGTCTCTTCCGATCGAGGTGTTCGTCCATGTCCGTTCCGCCTACAACCTGTGCGATCGACTGGATTCTAGAGTTAGGGTCTGGTGGCCTGAGCCCCGTTGGGCTCGATAGGGGTCGGTTGACTTTCGTGCGTCACCCCGTCCATGGTTTCTACAACCAGAGGGGTTGGACTAGCGTCGCTTGCCTCGATGGCTTAAGTGACGCACTCAGTGAGCTCACTAACGGGCATGTCCGGGTGGAATCTAGGTTCGTCGTTTGTAATGGGGTCGGCATAGCCCTCATGTGGCATTCCACTGCTCCTTAACCCGCCTCTCGGTAGATGCCCAAGCTGTTCCAGAGACCGACTCAGGTGGCCCGTTGGCCTCCCCTCGATGAAGATTCTGTGGGCATGACTCGAGGTCAGGATCGAACGAGAAGGTCGAGATGACCTTGTCCGCTTCTGAGCGGATCGAGCGAGGGCCGCTAGGGCTCATCTACATTTTCTCTCCTGGCTCTGTTTGACACAAGGTGGCCTCGAGCCCTTTGTGGGCCGGTCTTCAAACCCCGGTCGGTCGCCGCTCATATCGAATGAGATGACTACCACTTTGTGATGCGACGCGAGGCGTTGTGATGCAACAATTGTATATGCATGCTTCGATGTATGGGATGAATGTATGGATGAACATATGACTGAATGTATGAATGCATGCATGAGAATGGATGAATGAATGCTCATGCACTAGAAAAGTAGAACGGGGGTTTCTAAAGTTACCTCGATGGCTCGAGTGACGGGTTTAGGGAGCTCCTATCAGATATGTCCGAGTGGAATCCGAGTCCATCGTTCATGATAGAGTTAGCATAACCCACATGGGGCATCCCACTGCTCCTTACCTATCTCTCGACAGCCGCCCAAGCCGTCCGATCGACTCGGGTGACCCGTTGGCCTCTCCTCGATGGAGATTCCATCGGTGGGCCCCTCCAAACCCTACCTAGGAAGGCGGAGGGTCATTTGTGTGTGGTTGCGCCTCGTTTCCCATGCCCGAGTTGCGGTAGTGGTGGGCCCCGCCTAGGCCACATCCCATTAGCCAGGCGACGTTCCATCGGCCAGGCCACCTCCCATCAGCCAAGGCCACGTCCCGCCGCATGCCTTTCCTCATTAAATAGGGGGGAGGGAGAGGGTTTTCCTCCCATTCTTTTGCCTTTCTTTAACCGCTGTCATTTCTCCTTCCTTCTTTTTGCCAAGCCTATTCATGTGCCATGGTGGTTTCTAGGAGAGAGGAGGGCAGAGCGAGGGAGAGGAAAAACTCATAGATTCATTTAAAAATCTGAGGTGCGATGTTGAACTGGAGGCCTTCCAACATGGATGAGGAGGTGCTGGCCACCTTTGCTGAGAAGCAGCTGCTCCCGCCGAGAAGGGGCTGCTCCCGCGCCGGGGGAGGTATTTTTGCAACCCTGGGCTGATGAGGTCATCTCCTTCCTTGCCTTCCATGAGTGTGGGCTTGGGTACCCCGCGTACTGGTTCCTGCACGGACTCCTCAACGAGTGGGGCCTGGAGTTACAACACCTCAACCCGACTGGGGTGCTGCACATCGCCGGCTTCGTCACCGTCTACAAGGCCTTCCTCGGGATGGAGCCGCACGTGGACCTCTTTCGGTGGATCTTTAGCGGGTGAGCCCTATCCGAGGGGAAACCACCCATAATCGCTCCACTTGGCGGGTTCACCCTATAGAAGCGGTCTAAGCTGTCAGTCCCCTACCTGGCTTACTCTCCCAGTGACTCCAACGGGAGATGGCATGGCAAGTGGTTCTACATCAGGAACCCGGCGGAGGCATCATTCCCGACGTTCACTGGGGAGAGGCCAAAGAGGAGGGAAAGTTGGTCGTGGGGTCCTACCCATCGTTAGAACAAGCTGGAGATCATCGAGATGGAGCTTCGAGGCTCATGCGGCATGGCCTCGATGGGTTATGGGTCTTCCATACCTTCTTCCACCATCGGGTCACCCCGTTGTCGGAGAGAACATGGCCGATGTGGGAATACTCTGGCCTAATGCATCTTGGTCGTGCGTCGCCAGAGGAGTTGTCAAGGGATGAAATCTGGAGTCATCTCAATCAGGTGTTGTAGTTGGGGGATGATGAGTCCCTCGAAGGGATGCCCAGACCTCTCCATGCCGCGAAGCTATCTGATCTAGTATACTCCTTTCCCATGACCTTTTTCCTTTCTGTTTTGATCTTTAGATCGATTTTAAGCCGCCTATTTCACAGGGGCTCGCTGGGTATAAATCCTAGCCGCATCTTCCGAGAGGGGAAGAAGGCGTAGCTCGATAAGCCGACCAGAGGGAGGCCACGCTTGCCAAGAAGAAGAAGAAAACCATGAAGGTTTGGAGGAGGTTTGATAAGGAGAAGAAGATCAACCGGTAGATCTGTGATGGCGAGAGCCGGAGCGACGTGGAGGCAGAGCTCAAGTTGGAGGAGCCCACTAAGACAGGTGATGAGGCAAGTTCCTTAGAGGACGAGGGAGACAGGGGCACTGCCGTGACCTTGGTGGAGCATCGTGAGCCCACGGTTGCGCTCGTCGGTGGTGGGTGTGGTACAAAGACGCGCTGTGACATTCCTAAGTCAAGGAAACATGCCGTGAGTGAAGACGCTGCCCTCGTACAAGAGGCAAAGCGGGCATGGTCGCCGCGCCCTTCGAAGGCGCTGATGGCTTCTCAACCCCCTGCTCTGAGTGTGACAGAGCATGCCGATCAGTCAGGGGAGCATGATCGTTCCTCTGCATCTTTGGGGTCGATGCATGTGTGTGACCCCCAATGGGGAGATGCCCCGCCAGTCGCTCCGGTGGTTTCGCCATGAGCTAGCGATCACGGCCATTCATGGGCCGAATGGGGACCGACCGGGTTGCCCCCACCCTCGATTGATCCAAGGGGGTACGGGTCATGACCCCTGAGCGATCCTCGTCCGGTTGGCTGGTCGTCAGCCAGTCGGGGCTTCAAGGTTCTGTCGCTTTCATCTGGGTATGTATTCATGCTTCCCTTTATTTTCATAGTTGAGTTTTTGAGTGTGACTAACCTACGCTTGTTTGGCAGTGGCTAGGGGCCAGTAGGACTAGGGATCTCCCTGCCTCCCATGCAAGAAGAGCTGAGACCTAGCCTATGGCGGGTTGCAACAAACGAAGGGGGAAGCAAGCTGGTGGTGGATCGACCTTCCTTAATGGCGGTTGTGCCTTCCCGACCGGTCGTGAGCACAGCGGCAGCCATGATGGCAGCAATCCCTATGGTGACAGCGTTGGCTGGGTTAGAGGTGACTCTTGTGGTCCCTCCCCCGTCGGTCATAGAGGAGGAGAGGAGGGAACCTAGGCTCCATGTCTTGCGTGGTAGAGAAGCGCACGATTCACCCACCTTGTTAGAGCTAGAGGGGGCTAGAGGAGCCACGGCTAGGCTAGAGGTAGAGTAGCCACCGATGAGCCATGGAGTCCTAGTGGGGAAGACATCGAGGTGGAGCCACCAGCCATCCAGCCATCCTGGGAGTTGGTGATGATCCGGTCGTCGCTTGATACTACGATGGCTAGATCTTTCGGTGGGTCAAGGGCGGTCCTCGAGCTAGTGTGGCCTTGCCCCGGTGAGTTGGCAAAGGCCCGATTTGTCCTTCGTGACGAGGAGGAGGTGAAGCTTTGGCACCTGCTCAGGGAGAGAGGACTGTCGATGGAGATCGAGCACCAGTATGCCTACCATCTAGCTAGCGGAGGTCCCGAATAAAGTTTGGACATTCATCTCCGACAGCATGTTCTATGGGACGTCAGGGGTGCTGACCTCAGTGGTGACCCACTACCCTGATCTGGACTTTGCGGCCATCTACAAAGGATATGCCGATGGGTGGAGCACAAACGAGATCCATGTGCTGGGGGAAAGTTTGGTGCCGCATGCACAGGTGGTCGCTGAGCAGGTCACCACGCAGTGGGTGATGGAAGCTCACCGTTCAACCATGGCCGTAGATGTGCATCAGGAAGACATCGTCCAGTCTATGGAGGTAGAGGAGGCTAGGTCGGAGGTGAGCGTCGTCCTGCCCCCAACCGAGTCGAACATTGTCCCAACCGCAGCTGAGCCGAGCACCGTCGTCTCGACCACAACGAGTTGCCTTTGTCCTCGCCAACCGCACCATCAACCAACGCATCCGGGGGCCACAATAGAGTTAGAGTAGAAATAGTCAGTTTATGTAAAAGATGAATTCATGGGGGAGCCCCCATGTGAATAGTTTTACATTCGTGAATATTTTAAGTTTGTTTTGTGATGAAATCACTCATGAGGGGAAGCTTGTCCTGTCCGCCCTTGTTTTTATCCTTGCGTAGCTTTGTTTTTTGTCCTTTCTTTTTCGCACCTGCCCATTAACCCATAGGCTGCAACCTTAAGAACCCAGGCATGGCCCATGAGGCTCAGCTACTCATAACCATAGGTCATGGCTGGGTGTGATCGGTCGGGAGGCTAAAGCGTAAGTTACATAGGGTAATCAAAGGAATAGGATGTCCTTTCGTTTGGCTGATGCCCTTTTGTTTGGGAGAAAAGTGTTACTACATGATAGTAAAAAAGGGGGTGGTATCATGCCCTTGTGGAGCCCTTGAGCATCCTAGGCTAAGAGTGCTCGGGCTAGGGCACTGTAGGAGTAAGCATTGAATGGAAATAAATGGTAAGGCCAAGCTTTAGGGAAAGAAACAACATAACTGTCGATGTTCCATGTGTTGGTGAGAACGTTGCCATTGTCATCCTTTAGCCGACAGGCGCTCGGTCGGATCACCTCGGCCACCGTGTATGGTCCTTCCCATGGTGGAGAGAGCTTATGTTTATACTTGGTTGACTAGGTCCTTCGGAGTACGAGTTCACCGACCTCAAGGATCCTTCCCCTGATTTTTCTTCCATGGTACATGTGGAGAGTTTTCTGGTAATGAGCGGAGTGGATGACGATCGTCTCACAAGCTTCCTCGAGTAGGTCAATCGCATCCTACTGAGCCTCCTTGGCTCGGTCTTGGTCGAAGGCCTTTACTCTTGGGGCTTCGTGATCGAGGTTGGATGACAACACTGCTTTGGCTCCATATGCTAGGAAGAAAGGGGTGAACCCCGTAGACCGGTTTGGGGTTTTTCTTAGGCTCCAGAGGATTGATGGAACCTCTACAACCCATCACCCAGCATACTTTTTGAGTTGGTTGAAGATGTAGGGCAATAGTCCTTGGAGGACCATGCCATTGGCCTGCTTGACCTGACCGTTAGTACGTGGGTGTCCGATCGAGGCCTAATCGATCCTGATGTCGTACCCGTCATAGAAGTCTAGGAACTTCTTCCCGGTGAAGTTTGTTTCGTGGTCGATGATGCTATAGTTAGGGACACCAAACCGATAGATGATGTCGGGAAAGAACTTGACCGCCTCTTTCGAGCAGATGTTGGTGATGGGCTTCGCCTCTATCCACTTGGTGAACATGTCCACCACCACGAGTAGGTGAGTGAAGCCACCCAGGGCCTTTTTGTGGGGTCCAACCATGTTGAGGCCCCAGACCATGAATGACCAAGTGATGGGGATGGTCTAAAGCTCCTACGCCAGTAGGAGAGTTTGCCAAGCGTAGAACTAGCATCCTTCACACCTATGGACAACATCCTCTGTGTCTTAGAGTGCAGTGGGCTAATAGAAACCTTAGCGAAAGGCTTTCTTGACCAGTGACCTCAGGGCCATGTGATGTCCGTAGATTCTAGCGTGGACCTCGAGGAGGAGCTATTTTCCTTGGTCGGTCAGGATGCACTTCATGAGTGCTCCCGATGGACTCCATTTGTAAAGTTCATCATCGATGGCGACGAACATGTTAGCGCATCGAGCGACTCGTCATGCTTCAATTTTTTCTGGTTGGAGGACTTCTTTGAGGATGTAGGCGAGCAGCAACGCTCTCCAGTCGGTCGAGTCAAGCACCATCATGGCGGTGTCGCCTGTCGATGTTGCGATAGGAATGTCAGGGCCTGAGCCCCCGAGTGCCTAGTCAGGGTCGGATCTCGTCGGAGCACCAGAGCCCCCGAGCGCTTGGTCGGGGTTGAGCATCAACAAAGTCGGATCCTCCAGAACGCGGGCAGATGACTCATGGAGATCTTTGATGAAGACCCCATTTGGAGATGGAACCCGTCTGGCAGCCAATTTTGTGAGGAAGTTGGCGGCATCATTGTCCTTTTCAGGGGACATGATGCAGCTCGATTCCTTAGAACTTGCCCTCGAGCTTGCACACCTCTTGATAGTATGTAGTCATGAGAGGGCTTTTGCAGGAGGATTCCTTCAAGACCTAGTCAACGACCAGCTCCGAGTCATCGTGGACATATAGCCGTGTTGAGCCAACGATGGCGATGCGTATGCCATTGATGAGGGCCTCATACTCCATGGCATTGATCGAGGCTAAAAAATGGAGACAGATTATGTAGCGGAGCCTGCTCTCATCTAGGGAGATTAGAACCACTCTAGCCCCTAAGCCGGGTGCCATGACTGATCCATCAAAGTACATTGTCCAGTACTCGTGGGTAACATCTGGGGTCGGGAGATGGACTTCCGTCCATTCGGCGATGAAGTCGGTAAGAGCCTGAGACTTAATAGCGGTGCGGGGGACATACCTGATGTCATGGCCCATGAGCTCAAGTGCCTATTTGGAGATTCGTCCCTTGACATCATGGTTGTGGACGATGTCTCCTAGCTGGTATGAAGTGATGACGATGACCTCGTGATCAGTGAAGTAGTGTGCCGCACCCAATTTTGCATAGCAAAACCAAGTACTCATATATGTGCGCCCAAAATGTCCAAACACACACATATATCACAAATTGCAATAGTATCAAAGTAAAGTACTTATTACATCGCATATCTCATCATAAAGTTAATACAAAGTTTGCTCAATGGCAATATTATTACAATCACAGTGGAAATAACTAGCCCAACTGCCATAGGGACTCCAACTAGTGAACATCTCCCTAGTAGTCCTGGACATCCTCTGGGAACTCATCATATCCATTATCTGTTACCCATCTAAGATTTTCATTGGATGTAAAGCAAGTGTAAGCTCACCATGCTTACCAAGTATATTAAAGGGATCTATGAGGCTCAAAAAGGCTTGACACTGTTTGATTGCGGTTCGCAATTTTAGTTGATCAAATTTTAGCATCCTGAATCACTACTTTAATGAACAGTCCCAATTCCCAAGTGATAGTTAAGTATAGTCATATTTATCTCAATTCCCAACCATCCACCACCCACAGTAACCACTAATCTCGAAGGATCCATACTGCTCGTATCCGTGAGCACGGCTGTTATAACAGGTTAAATATTTCTATAGAAATTGTACATCTTTACCCACTGAGCTGTGATTCCCAAAGCCGGGGTTCACGAGACCCACTACACCTCTTCCAAGGAAGTGTGGCAAGGTTTCACTACGAAACCCTTAGCTAGTTGCACTAACAAGTCGTAGCTACAAAGGAGTGGCACACATGGGCATCGCAGCACGGTACACACCCAAGCAGAAAAAGGAAAGATACCCTCTTACCCTTACTGGACCTATAGATGAGCTAGTACAATCTAGTTAACAGATTAAAGTCAGAGCCATATGACACTCGGGGTTGTACGGACCCTCCTGGGTTGCCGCTTTAGGATTAAGTCCTTATGGAGAGGCACTAGAGTACTCAAACCCGTACTCTGGCCCCCTATCTGTTACTACAAAGCTTCATTTTATCACATTGCATATAGCCTTTAGCCATGTTTCACAATTATTTTATGTTAAGCGCTGCAGCATCTATCCAAAATGCCTACCCAAAAACCCTAGGTATCATGGATATGTGGTACAAGTAATCATCTAGGTAAAGTCCTTAAAGGTATTTCAAATTAAACACATGCATGAATATGAATGGTAATAGTTCATAGGTAACAAGGGGCCTTTGGTACACTTCCCTTCCTCAAAGTTGTCCTAGAAGTACTGCTGATCCTGCTGTGGGTCTTCAGTCACCTCAAATGGCTCACCCTCTAATCGTGTTCCAAATCACCAATCAAGCATCATTCCAATCATTACATGCATACAAGATAGACTTCCATTAGAACAATACACCAAACAGTAAAAACATAAGTTGAAAAGCTTATAAATCTATTCTACGTATTGCTACGAACACATGAGCGAAAGAATCACTCAAATCGGACTTAAAAGCAAAAGTTATGCATGAAATAAGATGTAATGGCATTTCTATAAATAAATTGAACCTATTTTTGAATTAAAACAATTAAAAATATGAATATTCATGGTAATAGGACTGCGAGTACTAATTCTAGAAAATATAGGGTCTAAAGTGAATAAAAACAGGACTAAAAAACAATTACTTTGAATTAAACTACACTGCGGGTTTATTGTGAGAAAACCAAAGGGCTAAAGCGCAAAAGTGCGCGGCAGGTCACGGTTGACCGCATCACCGGCTAACTAGGTGGCCACGTGGTGGTGTGTGAGTGGCATGGTGCACCATGTGTGCGTGGGCGTGCTGACGTGGCGCTGCAGACCGAGTCCATGGTCCAATCGGTGGACCAGTTATAATCCCCGAAGGGGTACGTGATCTCGGCCGTCCATCTAAAAACCGACGACGCTGCCGCGAAGGAATAGAGGGTCACCAGGGAAGACTACTCCCATGGCCAACACCATGGCCGATGGTGTCGACGAAATATGGTCGGCAGTCTACCTAGGGTTATGCCCAAGGTAGTAGATTGTCAGCAGACAGATGCGCAAGCCACAAACAAGACGGTGACGCAAGACAGACACAAGGTTTTATCCAGGTTCGGCCACTAAGAAGGCGTAATACCTACGTCCTGCGTCTGATTTATATTGCTGTATGTCAATGAGAGGTGTTTTTAGAGGGGTTCCCTGCCCACCTTATATAATCGGGGGGGGGGGGCAGGGTTATAGATCTAGAAACTAATCCTAGCCAGTTACAATTGCCATATGTGGCCAGATAAGGATTCCTATTCTAACCGACCAGGATCTTGCTTGATCACCAAATATGCCTTGACTCCTTGCGCGGGACTCCGATCAGGTTGGCCGAGCCACGCGTCGTCTTTTGGTGGATCAAACCCACTGATCCGGGCCGGCCCAAGCTTAGCCATAAGGGTATAGGGGTTAATACCCCCACAGCTAGTCCCCAAGCACTATGTATTATGCTGTAACACGCCACTTTAATCTTCTCCGAATAGTGAGGCTTGAGTCTTGACATCCCTGACCACCGTTGTCGCCGAAGAAGTAGGTTGTTCGAATAATGTATGGTTCTCTTAAGAAAAAAGAAAAAGATTTCGCTCCTGTGAAGTGTGCCCACTTGTATTTCTGAAAAGAAATGTAAGTGAATCTTAAAACGTAGCATCCTTGATCAGCAGAGGCGTAGGGGTCGGAAAATAAACACATTCACCGCAAGGTGAAGTGTGCCCACTTAGTCCCTAAGCCTGGTAGTAGGTGATGTAGGCACATGGTGCCAGGGTCTAAAAAGAATTCCTAGTTAAGTTGAGTACCCAATTGTCATTCAAGCAATACGAGATGCACCGGTAGGTGCATCGTACCGATGTAGTCCCCGAGCTTGCTGGAAGGCGAAGTATGAGCCTTGTAGCAAGGTCTAAATAAAAGTATCTCAACTGTATGTGAGTACAAATCACATGTAGCCGAGGAGAACGATCTCTGAGCAGTGGTCGGGACAGTCCCCGAGCATGATAGTAATCCTTACATTCAGTCAAACATAGGGGTCGATTAAATAAACACATTCACCGCATGGTGAAGTGTGCCCACTTAGTCCCTGAGCCTGGTAGTAGGTGATGTAGGCACATGGTGCTAGGGTCTAAAAAAGAATTTCTACTGAAGTTAAGAATCCAATCGTCGTGCAGGCGATACGAGATGCACCGGCAGGTGCATCGTACCGATGTAGCCCCCGAGCTTGCTAGAAGGCAAAGTATGAGCCTTGTAGCAAGGTCTAAATAAAAGTCTCTCAACTGTATGTGAGCACAAATCACATGTAGCCGAGGAGAACGATCTCCAAGCAGTGGTCGAGACAGTCCCCGAGCATGATAGTAGTCGGAGTAGTTCCCAAACACAACAGTGGTCAGAGCAGTCCCTGAGCACGATAGTGGTCTAGGCAGTCCCCAAGCACGACAGTGGTCTAGGCAGTCCCCGAGCATGGCAGTGGTCTGGTCCATCCTTAAGCACAAAACATTCAGCGAAAAACGAACGCCACTTGTATTATTATTTGGTTTATTTATTTTATCTCCTTACTTTGTCAAGTCCAATCTGACACGTCTGGTCAAAAAAGCAGACGAATATAATAGGTCACACTATCTTCTTGCTCTTTCTAGCAAACAGTCGCTTGGCACCTATATGGAGGTGCATCAGTGTGGGCCCTCTCACATTATCAACGAAGAGGCGCGTACACTAGTAACGAAGGGGCACATTTATTGGCATAGATCTCGAGGTTGTGAAAACAACCGTCTATGGTGCATGCACATGTCTCCCAAGAATCTCAGGCAGACGAAACAATGGAGCTCTTGGTTATTTATAATATAGAACTGGTAAGTTACTTTTTACCGATCCCCATTGTCATTCGCCGCCGCAACCTTCTTCTTCCTCTTGCCGAACCCTATACCTTCGAAAATCATCACCAATCCCCCCTCCACTGCATCCACCCCTTTAGCAAGGGCAGATTAATGGCGAAGAGAGATGCCCAGAAGAAAGGTAGAGTCATGGCGAAGGAGTGGTGGAAGTCAAGGAGCAATGAGTAGACCATCGAAGACCTCGTCGCCATGGGAGTGCTACACAACAAGGCACTCGCAGGATGGCATGCGCCAGAAGGAGAAAGCTTCCCCGATCCACAACCAGGTGAGATTGTGGTTTTCGAGGATTTCTTCAAGTGGGGTTTTGGGGTTCCAGTGCACCATTTCCTTCAGGGGCTCTGCTTGTATTATGAGATTGGGATTTGCAATCTGCATCCCAACTCGATTCTTCTTGTCTCCACCTTCATCCATCTTTACGAAGCCTATGGTGGCTTCCTGCCCCACTTCAACCTCTTTTGCCATCTGTTCTGTCTGTGGAAGAAAGGGAGCGGTGGCTCAAAGATAGCCAGAGGCGTATACCTCAATCTGCATGACGGTATGAAGGCCCAGTACTTGCACTGCCCCTAGAACACCTCACTCGATGAATGGTACAAGAAGTGGTTCTACACCCGTGAAGAGCCGAACACGATCACCCTGTGCAACATGGGTTTGATTTCGGAGAAGAAGAACAGCTGGTCGGAGAAGCCCGAGAACTTGGAGCAGATCGCAAAACTGCTCAAGATGATCCTGTGGGGAAAGTTGGACGGTCCAAGTGTGGTCGAGAACTTCATCAGCCGAAGGATCTAGCCCTGCCAGAAGAGGGTGCATCCTGGATACGAATACCAAGGGAGCGCAGATCCAATGAGGACCAGGAAAGAGGCGCTTGACAAGATCGAAGTCAAGGCCAGGATTGGGGAGCTATTCAACTTAGCTGATCCCAATTATGTTAGGTTAAGCAACATCAAGCATGCCTTCAAGCTAGCCCAACCTCCCCCAAAGGTAAATGATACTTCCTTGTACCTACAGAGTTATGTTGTAACAAAATTTGACTGTGTTGTCGCCTTTATGTTTCCCAAAGCAATGGTCATGACTAGGCAGCAGTGTTCATGTCCCCACCCCCTGGTGTGGATTGGCCGCAAGTTGCTAGCCCAACCGCCCAGACCAGTGCTAGGACCAAAGACGTCGACTAGGCGGTACTCGGGGTTGGGGAGGAGGCAACGGCCAGGGCTGCTGGCAAGCGTCCGGCGGCCAACAAATGTCATCAGGCCATCTTCCCCCTTTCAGACGATGAAACAGAGAATGTGGACATCTTCTGACTCGTCCCTCAAAAAAGGAGGAGACAAATGGAGTCAACAGAGCAGGGTGGCTCCTCTGTGCCAGTAGTGATTGCATCACCGACCACTGCAATACAGAGGACAAGCAGAGGAAGTGTCGAGCACCAAACCTCGGTGCCAGTACCGGTCGTGGGAAAAGACCCGATGGAACCCACCGAGCACGTGGAGCAGGCATAGTTGAAGAGACGCTCTTTTGCCATGTCATTCCATGCTTCCAAGCTGTAAGTATTTGTAACCTTGATGTAAGCTTATAATTTGCATTGAATACTATTGTCTTCTGAACTTTTCACTGGTATGTTAGGTCGGCATCCATCGAAAATCCTGACCAGCTAGCCGGGTGTGGCACAGCTTTGCCAATACTAGCGGAAAGAACTGCTCAGCAGCTGGCTATGGAGGAACCTGTAGAAGAAATTCCACCAGAACCTTAGTAGATGAGCGGCCAGGCGATAGTCCTCGAGCAGCTGGTCAAGAAGAGAGCCGACCCAAGTACAAGTGCTTCGAGCACTAACCCTACTGAGGCGGATACCTTGGTGCCAAGGGAACTAGACCAAGCCGAGGAGCAGCAACCGGAGTTGGCATAGAGCACGCTTGCCGATGCTACGTCTCATGGGAAAGCCATAGTGGTCGCAGAGACTACAGACTCTAGACCAGCGCCCCCCCTGAACAAGAGGCCGAAGAGGACGAAGTAGAAGAGATCCTAGGCCACCCCCAAGACAAGCGACAACACGTATATGTGTCGCGCTGGCGGAACAATAAGTGGGTTATGCATGAGGAAATCCCAGAGGTCGAAGAGACCCTAAAAGTTGAACGAGCGGCAAAATGTCTGGTGACAGAAGTCCAGGTATGTTTGGCTTGACCACTTGACCCTGCTATGTAGTCAAACTGTCTGACTTAGCTTGTTTATATGCAGGACTTGATGAAGACCGCAAAGTACCGAAAGAGGTGCTTCGACCAGATTGAGGGAATCACTGCCACCAATAGAGAATTGGTGGCCGAGGTGGAATGCTTGCGCCGCCAACTTGAAGCCACCGACTAGGAGAGGACGGAGCAAGAGGCACAAAACTAGAACCTGGTTGGCTAGCTCAGTAACAAAGAGCTGGAAAAAACAAGTAAGTTTTTCATTTTATCATAGCAAGTGCATGACATGTGTTGTTGCATTGTTGGTAGTAACAGCTGTAGTGCAGGCTTAGAAACCGAAGTAACCCACCTCCAAGAGGAGAATAGCCGTGTGACCGCCGAGTGTGGTCGCCTGAAAGAGGACAACAAGAAACTGATGCGCAACCAGTCTCAACTCTAGGACCGCACAACCAAGATGAAAGATGAACTAAAAAGTAAGTATTCTAGACCACCTTTCTCATTCTATTGCCCACCTTATCTTATCATGCCATTACATTTTGATGTCTTGTATGGTTTGTAGTTTTAAAAGTCAATGTCAAGAAACATCTAGAAGCCGTGATGAAGGAGCGTGACGGCTGGAAGGCACGATGCCTAGAGACCACCGAGGATCGAGACACATGGAAGAACCGGTGCCAGGAAGTGGCAACTGGCATTTTGCCCATCCTTGACCTTATCGACCCGGTGCTCACAGAGGAAGAGCCAAGGATGCCCCAGCTCGGGCTGGTCGAGAGATGCAGAAAAGCATGGGGATGGTTCCAAGAGTTCGTGAAGGAGGCGGGTGAGTACACGGGTGCACATGTGCTAAGCATGGTGTGTGCCCACTACCCCCTGATCGATCTCAAGTGCCTGGAGGGTGGATACCCGAAGGAGGTAGACCCAGACAAGGCTGAGGAACTTCGAATGGCCTAGCTGGACCTGTCGTCAAAGATAATTGGCGACATTAACCTGTGCAGAGGTGGAACAGCACCTGTACAGGGTACACCATTGACAAGTCAGCTGGGAACACCATCAGTTGCAAGCCAACCGATGAAGCCTATGGTCTCGACCAGCCAGGCATCGGTGGGGCCATCCCCTTTAGCTCAACCAGCACAAGAGTCCCCAAGACTCGAGTAAGATATTAGAAGCAGCGAGCAGTAGGTGCCACGCGCCCCGACTAGCCAATGTAATAGGCTTAGGGCTGTAGAAGGGGGACATAGTTGTGTTATTGTAAACTTGGACCTCTTCAGGCAAGCTTGTAATAATGTAACTGTATATCATCATAAGCTTGTTTGCTTTGTATAAACGTATTTAAGCTTGAAACTCATGTTGGTGTAACTAAGTGAGAACATGTTAATGTTCTGTTTAGTTGTACCATTTTGCTCGACACATCATCCCGAAAAGTTTGTGCGGCCCTAGTTTGCCATGTGGTCGGAGTCTGAGGTGCATGACCTATGCACACATAGACGCGGACAAGTCAAACCAAGGGGGACCTGCCGATCACCCGTAACATAGAGAGCGGATCCCATGCACATGTTGGGAGGAACCGAAGACAGGGCCTGCTCTGAAAACCATAGAAGGAGTGATGGTCGGCTTTTACTGGCTAAGTTAGAATAACCATAAAATTCGAAGTGACACATTAGAGTTGTCGGAGGAATCATAATAGCTTTATTAAAGTAAATCGAAAGTATAAGAGGAGTACATATCTCAGTAGTTAAGCATAGAAATGTCTAAGCTTGTCGATGTGCCATGAGTTTGGTACGTCCGTACCGTCTAGGTGAGCTAACCTGTAAGACGTTGGTCGTGTGACTTCCTTGATCATGATGGGCCCCTCCCATGGGGTTGCAAGTTTATGGACGCCAGCCTGGTTCATCTTCCACTTCAGGACCAGGTCCCCGACTACAAAGAACCGCTCTTTAACATTCTTGTTGTAGTACCTGCGCAAAACAGCAATGTATTTGGCCATATGTACACAAGAATCGAGCCGCTTCTCTTCTGTGCTATTCACTTCTAGCTCCCGTACTTCATTGACCTTGCCTTCGTCGAAATTCTCTACCCATGCTGATCTGAAAGCTATATCTGCTGGGAGGACTGCCTCAGCGCCGTAAACCATAAAGTATGGTGAGACGCCGATGTTACGACTGGGCTGAGTTCTAAGGCCCCAGACCACAACTGGTAACTCTTTGAGCCATCTTTCGGGAGCTTTGTCATTTTCTTGATACATCCTCTTCTTCAATGCATCCAAGATTATGCCATTTGCCCACTCGACTTGTCCATTAGCTCTAGGGTGCGCCACCAAGACGTATTTTACTACTATGCTCCTTTCATTGCAGAAGTCCCAAAAAGCATTCTCAGTGAACCGAGTACCCAGATCAGTGATGATGCTGTTGGGTATGCCAAAATGGTGGATGACCTGGTCGAGGAATGTGGCAGCCTTTTCTGAGGATGCCTGTACCAAAGGCATGTATTCTATCCACTTAGAAAATTTGTCGATCAGCACAAAGACGTATGTAAATTTCCCTGGAGCTGGTTTGAAGGGCCCGATCATATCCAGTCCCTAGCATGTGAAGGGCTAGGAGGCTGGTATTGTCTGGATCTCGTGTGCTGGTATGTGGATTCTCTTGGCGAAGAATTGACAACTCTCACAGTGGCGGACTAGCTTCTCTACATCGGCTACTGCTGACGGCCAATAGAACCCTGCTCGGAAAGCCTTACCGACCAGCGTTCTTGAGGCCATGTGGTTGCCACAGGAGCTAGAGTGGATTTGGTCCAGGAGATGTTGGCCATCCTCTTGGGTTATACATTTCATCAAGATTTCCTCCTTTGCGTTCTTACGCCATAGCTTGCCATCGATGAGCAGGTATTGCTTACTACGACGCATTAGGCGCTCGTTTTCTGTCTGATCAGTGCAACCACTGCTATCTGTTAGGTATTTGATGAAAGGTATTCTCTAGTCGGGCTCATGAGTGGTTGGAGGTGGCTCAGTGGTGCTCGACGCCGGAACCGTAGCCACCAATTGCTGGTCTAGAGGCTTGTCTGCCATGGAATCTTCCTCTTCGATGGAAGGCATGAGCAGGTCTTGGATGAATACGCCATGTGGGATTTTGGCTCGGGATGATCCTAACTTGGACAGCGCATCCGCTGCTTGATTCTTGTCCCGGACCACGTGTATGTACTCGATGCCATAGAACCTGCCTTCTAGCTTTCTGATAGACTTGCAATATGCATCCATCTTTTCACTGGTCGTGTCCCAGTCCTTATTAAGTTGGTTGATGACCAGAGCTGAGTCTCTGTAGACATAGAGACATTTAACGCCAAGCTCAACCACAATGCGTAGACCATGTAGGCATGCTTCGTACTCGGCAGCATTATTAGATGCTAGGAAATAGATCCTAAGAACGTACCAGAGCTACTCCTTGGATGGTGAAACAAAAAGGACTCCTGCTCCTACACCGTCAATGTTGAGAGAGCCATCGAAGTACATCATCCAATACTCGTTGGATCCTAGAGAGGCAGGCGTGCTTAAGTCTGTCCACTCGACGATGAAGTCGACGAGTGCCTGAGACTTGATTGTAGTATGGCTTACAAATTCCAAGGAGAAGGGGCATAGCTCCATTGCCCATTTAACTGTAATGAGGTATATTGAGCACTAGATACCTGTAATGAGGTATGGCCATGAACTTGGTGAGCAACGGTCGACCAAGAATAGCATGGTAGGTGCCGTCGAAGTCAGCGACCATGAAGTTGACGTAGTCGGTGTGGAAGTGGTCCGGGGTCCTAAACTACACAGGTAGCGTGATCTGCCCGAGAGGTGTAGAGCTCTGTCCAGGGAGAACACCCCAGAACTGTGCCTCGTATGGCTTGAGGTCCGCCTGAGCTATCTTCAGGGCAAGCAGACTGTTCTTAAACAGTATATCGATGGAGCTGCCGCCATCGATCAGTACTCTGTCGAACTAAACCTTGTTGATACAAGGATTGAGGACTAGGGGAAAACATCCTGGCTCAGGTATTGTGGCCCATTGGTCCTTTCTGCTGAAGGAGATTTCATGGTGAGACCATAGAGGGAGCCGGGGATCGGTGAGGAGGTTGTCGGTGTTGGCCATGTTCAAGCAAGCGTGGGCGAGCAGCTTGTGTTCTTATTTGGTCTCGATGGACACTTTGCCTCCGATGATGGTGTGTACGCGATCAGTTGGCTTGACATACTTGTGACGAGGGTCTGCATCATCATCATCATTATCCTCATTGCGCTGTTCCTCTGCGTCGTTAGGCTTGTCGGATGTATCTGGAGCCTGTTGGCGCATGTAGATAGACTTGAGAACGCGGCAATTCTCCATGGTATGGTTTGACTTAGGATGGAGCTGGCAAGGCCCTTTCAATGCTTTGGCGTAGTCATCTTCATAGTTACAACGTCCGCCACCCTTTTTAACGATGTTGACCTCGCCGTCGTCTTCCCGAGCACGCTTACTCCTGTAATTGTCACGACGGTTACGCCACTGATTACGTTGGTCATGGTGGTCATGGGAGTCGTTGCGCTGGTTGCGGCGGTCAAAATTGTTGTTCCAACCATGGTTGCCGCGGTAGTCATCGTGGTGTGGGGGGTGGTCGGAGCGTGGAACCCTTGCTGCTTCTTCAATAATTATCTTTTTAGCGTCATCGACGTCCGCATATTTCTTAGTGGTGGCTAGGAGCGCTGTGACCAATTTAGGTCTCTTGCGGAGGAGCTTGTCCCTTAGGGCGTCGTGGAAGCAAAGGCCAGTGATGAAAGCCTCGATTGCCTCATTATCGGAGATTGATGGGACCTTGATGCGCATCTACGAGAAACGCCGGACGTACTCGTGCAGTGGCTCATCTTTTTGATCTCGAATCCATTGCAGATCGTATTTGTTGCCTGGTTGTTCACAAGTAGCAATGAAGTTGTCGATGAAGGCTTGCTTGAGCTCCTGCCAAGAGTTAAAGTAGTTCGCCGGTAAGCTGACCAGCCATTGGTGACCTACATGGCCAATAGCAACTGGGAAATAGTTAGACTTGACGTGCTCGTCAGCCATGGCTGATCTGCACGCAGTTTCATAGAGCATGACCCATAATTTAGGGTTTTCCTTGCTGTCATACTTCTAAAGTTTCTCGAGCTTGAAATTCTTGGGCCATATGACTTGGTGAAGGTGTGGAGTAAACTACTTCAAACCCAGTGGACCATGGGCAGTGTCATATTCCATACGGCGATAACTTTCATGGGATGCTCGATCATCGGCTCTCTGGTTGATGCGAGCGCACAGATCGCGTCCACCGAGGTAATGGCGGAGATCGTTATTGCCATCGCGGCGATCTCGATTGCCATCTGGATTAGCCCTGCGACCATGGTTATCACGGCAATTGTCGTGGTTGTCTCAGCGGTTATCATCCCGGACGTCGCGGCGGTTGTCGTCCTATTGGCGGTTGTCATCCTGGCCACCATCATGGCCACCGTTTCCGCCTTGACGGTTGTCTGATGGGTCGTTGTTGCGCAAGCCATGTTGGTTGAGTGGCTGTGAGCGACTTAGGTGCTGGCGGCTGTGGCTTGACTTGACTAAGACAGATGGAGCCTGGGCTTGGTTTACAATCTCTATGGTCTGGGCCATAGCAGCCGTCAGATAGGCTTGTATTTCATCACGAACTGCTTGGGTTTTCGGGGTGTTGGGTAGCTGTTGCATTGTCGCCATGGCGACGGCTATGTTGGCGCTTGGAGTCCTAAAGACCTGTTTGTCCCCCACCCTGTTGAAAGCATTGTTGAGGTCACATGGCTGGACCCTTATGCGTCGTGCCTACTGGTCTGCTTTGGCTTCGATTTGTCGGCGATTAAACCAATCAATATTGCGTGCTTCACGTGTAGTCCTTTCTTGTTCTGTTTTGCCAACTGCTGGTGGCTCGTCATTGCTGACAACATGGATCAAATCCCCTCGTCTTGGCAGGAAAGACAAGAATTGTGAGAACCCTAGGGCATGGTCTAGGATATGCAGATCATATTTGACGCCTTCATCTTCGTGATGCTGAAGCTCGGTGTGGACATATGCATTAGATGCGATGCCAGACGAGGAGCTGGAGTTGCCCTCTTGGACTGTGTGGATGGATCCTTCTTGATAATCTTCAATCTAGATCATGTTGACAAAGTTGCGTGGCTTCGGCCGAGGTCGGTGCATAAAACATAGATCCAAGCGACGTTGTAGGTTATATGCATAGCTGGAGGTAGCATTTCATTGGCCGTAGGGCTGGACCTGGTGGTTCTCCATCGAGGCTTCATACTCGGAGAGCCAAAGACCCATCGCGAAGGCTGGCCGGCGATGAGCAGAGCGCCCTTCAAGAGTAGATATGACCACGAGATCTGTACCAAGTCATGCAGGATGACTGGTCCAAGCTAGTCGGATAGATCTATTGTGGGGAGTGGTTACCTGCTCATTAGGTTGACTTTGAATCATACTTACCAGAGCTAGGGTTTTAGCGAGTTTGGTGCTGACCCGATCGATGGAGTCGAGCAGGTCGGTGTTGTCGATCTGCTTCCCTTTGTAACGAGGAAGCGGATGACGAGTTGTCGGCATGGCTGAAGATGATGTAGGCATGGTTAGAGCTAGATGTACCATGGTTGGAGCCATATCCATTGTGGTCGGAGCCGTATCCACCGTGGTCGGAGCCATATCTGCCGTGGTCGGAGCCGTAGCTGATGCAGGTGAAGCAGTGGTCGGCGCAGACTGAATCCATGCCTCCTTCGGGGTCATGGCGATGAAGTCATCGGAGCTAGTGGTCTAGGTGATCTGGCCAACGGTGAATGTGAGGTCGTTCAGTGTAGCCATGGAGCCAGAGATGATGACCATCTTGTTTGCTTGGAGAGCAGTATGCACACCCCCTACCTGGCGCTCCACTATCGATGAAATATGGTCGGTAGTCTACCTAGGGGTATGCCCAAGGTAGTAGATTATCGGTAGACAGATGCACAAGCCACAAACAAGACGGTGATGTAAGACAGACATGAGGTTTTATCCAGGTTCGGCCACCAAGAAGGTGTAATACCTATGTCCTACGTCTGATTTGTATTGCTGTATGTCAATGAGAGGTGTTTTTTAGAGGGGTCCCCTACCCGCCTTATATAATCCGAGGGGCAGGGTTACAGATCTGGAAACTAATCCTAGCCAGTTACAATTGCCATATGTGGCCAGATAAGGATTCCTATTCTAACCAACTAGGATCTTGCTTGATCGCCAAATCTGCCTTGACTCCTTACGCGGGACTCCGATCAGGTTGGCCAGGCCACGCGTCATCTTTTGCCAGACCCACTAATCTGGGCTGGCCCAAGCTTAGCCATAAGGGTATAGGGGTTAATACCCCCATAGGTGGTGAGACAAGCTTGGCGGCGGTCACTGCAATGGTGATTCCGACCACCACATTCCAAACCGAAAGCATAAAAATGAAGAGCGGATCCACACAAACTCAGCAGGGTACAAAATAAGGACGGGAAGCATGTCGAGATGATAGCTCCCATAGTGGTGCCATGGCAGGGATGAATGGGAGCTCCCCTAAGTGGCGCTCTAGGGCACTAAACTCAAGGACGATGGACAGGAAGGTCAAGGGGCTCACCACGGGTCCGATGGAGGCGTTCACGGCATTCGGGGCAGGCTCCGGAAGCGAGGTCGACAATGGCGGTGAACTAGAGAGAAAGAGAGCATGTGGGCAAGGATGAATCTGATCAAGCTATGACCAAAATGTCAAATTGATGGTACCTACAGCTGCGGGAGGTCATGGCAAAGCTCGGAGTGGCATCGGCGTCGAGTTCTGAGGCACAGTGAGGAAGAACTACGGCGGCAGCTGCTGGAAAATGAAAGCAGAGGATGAGAGAGGGAGAAGGGACGGCGTGGAGCTTTATAGGCCGAACGGTGAGGGAAAAAGGAAGGGGAGTGAGAAGATTTGGGCAGGATTGGCCGCCTGCCATATGTGGGTGATGGCGGTGGCTTTCCATGCCGGCAGCGTTAATGGCGGCGGTGGAGAAAGGAAAGCGCCAGGGGAAGAAAGGAAACACTAGGGAGGAAGAAAGGAAGGGAAGAGAAGGGCATTGATAGGCGGGGCTAGCACGTAGTGAGAGAGAGAAAGAGAGTGGACGGGCATGGTACTTCGGGTGATGCCAAGCGGGCCAGGGCGCCAAGCTGGGCTATGCTGTGCGGTGCACGCGCGGGAGAAGAAAAGGGCCGCGCGGAGTGGGTTGGTGCGGGCAGGCCACCGAGTGGGCCGGAGCGAACAGGCCGGCGTGGGAGAAAAAGAAAGGAGGAAGGGGAGGCATGGCTGGGCCGCCAGCAGGCCAGTGTGGGAAGGAGGAGAAAAGAGGTTGGGCCAGAATGGAAGAAAGGGAGACTTTTCAAAAACAAAAACCTTTTTCCAAATCTATTTTTAATTTCTAAGCCAAATTCAAATAGACTTTGAATTCAACTTCAAATCGTCTATCCCTACACTCAACCAAAAACAATATGCTTCAGCATGAATGCAACAAACATGTTTCTAAACCTTATAGTTTATTTTATTTATCCAATATTTATTATTTGGCCTAAGTTAAAAATACCTAGAAAAATCAATAAAGGCTAAGAATTAATTGCTAATTTGTAGTAAATTTTTTGGGTGTTACAAACCTACCCCCCTTAAGATGAATCTCATCCTCGAGATTTGGATGGTTCAAAGAGAATGGGATAGTCAGTTCTCAGATCTTTCTCTCTTTCCCAAGTTGCCTCGTCCACTGAGTGTATGTTCCACTAAACCTTGCACATTCTTATTATCTTGCTCCTTGTGATTCTCTCCGCTGTTTCCAAGATTCTCACTGGATATTCTTTGTATGATAGATCCCCTCGGATATCCAGTTCTTCCAAAGGTAGTTGTTCCTCAGGTACTCTCAAACATTTCTTAAGTTGTGACACATGGAAAACATCATGAACACCTAAGAGTTGCTCTGGTAATTCTAGCTGGTAAGCAACTTCTCCTCTCCTATTGATGATCTTGAATGGTCCCACATACCTAGGTGACAACTTTCCCTTAGTATGAAATCTCTTAACTCCTTTCATAGGTGATACTTTGAGATAAACAAAGTCACCGATTTCAAACACCAAATCTCTTCTTCTCGTGTCCACATATCTTTTCTATTGAGACTATGCATCCTTCAAGTTTTGCCTTATTGTTTGTACTTGTTTTTCTGCTAGATGCAAAACATCGGGTCCAAAGACTTGACTTTCTCCCGTTTGATTCCAAAACAATGGGGTTCTGCACTTTCTACCATACAATGCCTCAAATGGTTCCATCTTAAGACTCTTTTGGTAGCTATTATTATAGGAGAATTCGGCATAAGGTAAACTCTTATCCCAACTTGTCCCATACTGTAGAGCACAAGCTCTTAGCATATCCTCTAGGATCTAATTTGTTCTCTCGGTCTGCCCATCTGTCTGTGGATGGTAAGCTAAGCTAAAGTTCAACTTTGTATCCATGGACTCATGCAATTTCTACCAAAAATGTGATGTGAACTGTGTACCCCTATCTAAAACAATCTTCTTTGGTACTCTATGTAAACATACAATCCTTTCCATGTATAACTCTGCCAACTTTGCACCCAAATAAGTTATCTTGACTGGAATGAAATGTGCCACTTTTGTCAGACAGTCTACAATTACCTAGATAGAGTCAAATCCTCTCTGTGTACGGGGTAATCCAACTAAAAAGTCTATTCCAACTTCTTCCTATTTCCACTTGGGTATCTTCATAGGCTGTAGCAAACCTGCTGGCCTCTGATGTTCTACCTTTACTCTTTGGCACATGTCACATATGGCCACATGTTCAGCTACATCTCTCTTTAGTCCATACCACTAGTATCTCTCTTTAAGATCAAGATACATTTTAGTACTCCCTAGGTGTATGGAATAGGCTGAGTCATGAGCTTCCCTCAAAATAGACTCCCTAATAGATTTCACTTCTAGCACACAAATCCTTTTGCCAAACCATACCGTCCCTTGATCATCCATGTGGAATCATGGTGCTTTATCGATCACTATACATTCCACAATATCCTTGATCCTCTCATCATTCAACTGTCCCTTACGAATCTCTTGTTCTAGAGTAGGTTCTACCTCTAACTCCATGGTGTTAGCCACAATACCCAAATTTAGGTATTTGAACTCCTCACACAACTCTTTAGGTAGTTGAGTAGTATAGGCCATGTTCACATAACTCCTCCTACTCAAGGCGTCTGCTACAACATTAGCCTTTCCCGAGTGATACTGTATATCCAAATCATAATCCTTGATTAACTCTAGCCATCTGTGTTGCCTCAGATTCAGATCTGACTATGTGAATATATACTTCAAACTCTTATGATCTATATAAATCTATGACCAATTAGGTAATGCCTCCATATCTTGAGAGCATGTACCACGGATGCTAACTCCAAATCACGAGTCAGATAATTTAACTCATGTTTTCTCAGCTGTCTGGATGCATAGGCAACAACTCTGCCTTCTTGCATAAGAACGCCGCCTAGACCTTGCCGTGAGGCATCACAATATATGGAGAAGCATTTGGTGAGATCAGGTAAGATGAGCACTGGGGCAGAAGTCAATCTCTTCTTCAACTCCTCAAAACCATCCTGACATTGCTTAGTCCATACAAATTTAGCATTCTTCTATAACAAAGGAGTCATGGGCTTGGCTAACTTAGAGAATCCCTCTATGAATCTCCTATAGTACCTAGCCATACCTAGAAAACTCTGAATCTCACTAACATCCTTAGGTGGCTTCCAACTCAACACATCTCTAACCTTCTTGGGATCTACTGCTACTCCTCCATTAGAGATTATGTGACCAAGGAAAGATACTTCTTTTAGCCAGAACTCACACTTGCTAAACTTAGCATAAAGCTGATGTTCTCTAAGCTTCTACAACACCAACCTCAAATGTTCTTCATGTTCTTCTTCATTCTTAGAGTACACTAATATGTCATCAATGAACACAATGACAAACTTGTCAAGGTACTCCATGAACACTTTGTTCATCAGATACATGAAGTAAGCAGGTGCATTTGTCAGACCAAAGGACATGACTATGAACTCATACAGTCCATATCGGGTCACAAAAGCAGTCTTGGGGATGTCAGTACGCCTTATTCTCAACTGATGGTATCCAGATCGAAGGTTGATCTTAGAAAACACACCAGCCCCTTTCAACTAGTCAAACAGGTCATCAATTCTAGGCAGTGGGTACTTGTTCTTAATTGTGACCTCATTAAGTGACCTGTAATCTATGCACATTCTCTGTGTACCATCTTTCTTCTCTACAAATAGTACTGGTGCACCCCAAGGTGAAGAACTAGGTTGAACATAACCCTTATCTAACAATTCCTTTAATTGTTTCTTAAGTTCTGCTAATTCATTCACTCCCATTCTATAGGGTCTCTTAGCTATGGGTGTAGTTCTAGGTAAAAGTTCAATTATAAACTCGTTGTCTCATTCAGGTGGCATACCTGGCAATTCCTTAGGGAAGACATCTGGGTACTCATTTACTATCCTTATATCTTCTAAGGTTGTGCCTTCCAACTAATTAACCCAGCAGATTTCTGCAGCTGACTATGTTGCCACATACTCAATTTTCTCTCCGGATGGAGTGGTAAGATTCACGGAGCTATTGCCACAATTAATAACTGCCTTCTGCAACCTTAACCAATCCATACCCAAGATGACATCAATACCAGATGAGTTTATGACTACAAGGTTTGCTTGAAATTCTACCCCCCTTATGCTGAGACTAGTAGCTAAGCATATCCACTCTGCTTTCATTTCCCCTCCAGGTGAGGTTACTAACATGTGTTTCTTCATAACACTTACTAGAATACCATGCTTCTTTATAAATGTATATGCTATGAAGGAATGCAAAGCATCAGAATCAAAAAGTACTGTAGCTAAGTTTGAGTTGACCGAAAACATACCGATCACCACTTCTGGTGCCTCCTGAGCTGTTTCAGCAGTCCCATGGTTCACCTTCCCCCGAACATAATTCTGCTGCGAGTTAGCTGTCCTCTTAGGGCATCTGTTGGAGTAATGTCCCGGCTCTTCACAATTGAAGCATTTATTATCATTAACTGCATTTGACGCTTTTGGTGCGCCTTTCTTCTATGGAGCATTGGGGGCATTGTTTCTCACAGGTACATTGTTGGGCTGCTGTTGGCGCTAAGCTAGTGCCTTGTACTGCTGCTGCTACTGTTGTGCATGCTAGGGTTGCTGGTTGCGGTTGAGACCTGACTAACCTTGATAGCGCTGCTGAGGTTGAGCTTGTTGAGGGTTGGCACAGAAGCGAGAGTTGCTCCCTGATTGCTATCCTTGAAACTTCCTCTTTTTGTCCTCCATCTGGCGGCGCTTGTTCTCGATCACTAAAGCCTTATCCACCAGCTACTGGAAGTTAGCAAAAGTATGAGACAATAACTGGTACTGGAGACCATCATTTAAGCCCTCCATAAACAGCTCCTGCCTCTTCCCATCCTCATCTACCTCAGTCGGTGCATACCGTGACAATTATATGAACTTGTCATGATATTCAGCAATAGTCATGCTCCCCTGCTTGAGAGCCAAGAACTCCTTCTTCTTTAACCTCATTAGTCCCGTAGGCACGTGGTGAGAGCGGAAGGCACTGCGGAACTCGGCCCAAGTGATGGGATTAGCTTCAGTATGGCCAAAGCGGAATGAGTCCCACCAATCTAGTGCAGCTCCTTGCAACTGTCCAGAAGCATATAAAACCTTCTCCTTATCATCACACTGGGCAATCTCCAGTTGCCTCTCAATGGCATGTAGCTAGTCGTCAGCCTAGAGTGGGTCGGCAGAGTGCTTGAATATAGGTGGGTGTCCTTTCAGGAACTCTTACCTCTTATCTTTGACATGAGGGGGTGCATTCCCATTCCCTTGCCCCATGTTTTGCATGTTCTGGGCCATCTACTGAAGCAATTGTGTATGCATCATCATCAGCTGCTCCATGGTGACTGGAGGAGGTGGTGGCAGGTCCTCGCCTCCCTGGTTGTTCCTCCTGGTGTTCACCATCTGTAGATGCATCATATAAGTCTCACATGTCCAAGCATATAACCCTTAAAAGATAATGGTATAACAAGAGTAGGTGTCACAAGATCAAGACAAGAGATATATGTAGGGTATACAAGAAGATAATTGTTCTGAACTTTTCTGGCGAGTTGGACAACAGCAGTGCAGTAAAATGAGCATATCTCACTCTCTATTTATCATATGATTTCGTATTTTACCTTTATGAAAATGTTATGAAATTCTCTACGACTTTCATTTAGAACACTTTTTCAGATTCTGACGTTTACTTAGTCAAATACAAACGACAAGCAGTACTGTTCCAGAATTCTGACAGCACAGAAACCTCAACTTACAACAGCTGTATCTCACAATTTATAATAGGTATTGAGGTGATTCCAGAGCCAAAAGAAAGATGTTGAAGTCTACTTATCTCCATAAAATTTTCATGACCATTGGACATCTAGAATATAAGATATGAACTGATAAAGACGGACTGCTCAGATTGGTACAGAATGGACAGCATGATAAAACGAAACCCAACTATTTATTCATAATATCCTTAAACCTTAACCTTAACTAAATGGCCGTGGACATGCCCACAAGTCATCACAATCATATCAAAGATCCAAATCAAACATTGTTCATAATGATAAACATCCAACCATGTAAGTAACACTTGTTCAATCATTAAAGAAACAAACTAAACACTCTCTCGCGCATCTACGCGTGTTTATTACATATTTTTAAGACTCTCCTATGGGTACGGGTCGACGTTGGTGCTGGTGTTGGGGTCTCCAAACTCTCCTTTGTTCCTCGGGGGTGACTGAGTAGGTACACCTAGCACTTCCACATCTGGACCTCCTTGCTGCTGCTTCAGTGTAGCGTTCTCACAGGCAAGCTACAGATAGGCCTTCCCAATGACATCGAGCTCGTCCAGGGCCTGATCCAAGTCAGTGTTGGTCTCAGCCAAGCACAACAAGGTAGGCCTCAGCCTCAGGTTCACCTCTCCATGTGGTGCAGCGATGTTGCATGTAGACTAGCCGCTCTGACGGCGGGGAAGATATCGGTCGTCCTCCCAGGCGATGTCGTCGAAGTGGCGGTCGTGGTTGACCACCAACGCCTGTCGAGCTGCGTCCCTAATGATGGCCACATGTGTGAGCCATGCAATGATGGCATGGTAGATGTAGCGCACCTGAGTCCCCTCTCGGATGTACACTTCTGTCTCCTAGAAGCCAGTGTAGTCAGGATGGGTCCAATGCTCTGTCCTATACTGAATAGTGCCTCTGGGGTGGTAGCGATGTACAAGTGCGAGAAGCTTGGGGTGGTAGTAGGCATCACCCTCCAAGTTGTAGTGGATCTCCATGGTCCACCCCTGAGCCAACAATGCATTGTGATCATCATCACTATCATTACCCCCATTCCCACCGTCTCCTCCATCATCACCACCATCACCAACATCTCCACCATCTCCACCATCATCACCTCCATCAGCATCAGAATCATCAGAGTCATCTCCATCGTTAGGGTCACTAGCTCCCTCCTAGCCACCCTGTCCATGCTCCTCAGACTCCTCTATCTCAATGGGCTCCTCGAACATGGGTCCCTCTTCTATTTCTTCCTCCATTGGATCTTCCAGCGCGTCCTCCAGAGGTTCCCCCATGGGCACCTCCATAGGCAGTTCCTCTTCCTGGTTCCTTAGAGCTTCCACCAGATGTGTTGGGACACGCTTTCCCAATGTGAACCTAGTCCTCCTGGTGGGCATCACGATGGTCCTCTTGCGCGGGGTCTGCTTGATACGGGCCATCTATAAGAATGAAAAGGTTGAGTATTAGAACAAAATAATTTTTGGCAACAGATAAAGAATAGAATATAAGCAAAAATTTTATAGCAAATTAAAGGTAGTAAAATAAAGATAATGTGATCCTAGAAATGTCCATTTCTAACTAGGTTGATCTTCCTACAGTCAGTTATAGCTTTCATACCAATTTGTCGCACCCAATTTTGCATAGCAAAACCAAGTACTCATATATGTGCGCCCAGGATGTCCAAACACATACATATATCACAAATTGCAATAGTATCAAAGTAAAGTACTTATTACATCGCATATCTCATCATAAAGTTAATACAAAGTTTGCTCAATGGCAATATTATTACAATCACAGCGGAAATAACTAGCCCAACTGCCATAGGGACTCCAACTAGTGAACATCTCCCTAGTAGTCCTGGACATCCTCCAGAAACTCATCATATCCGTTATCTGTTACCCATCCGGGATTTTCATTGGATGTAAAGCAAGTGTAAGCTCACCATGCTTAGCAAGTATATCAAAGGGATCTATGAGGTTCAAAAAGGCTTGACACTATTTGACTGCGGTTCGCAATTTTAGTTGATCAAATTTTAGCATCCTGAATCACTACTTTAATGAATAGTCCCAATTCCCAAGTGATATTTAAGTATAGTCATATTTATCTCAATTCCCAACCATCCACCACCGACAGTAACTACTAATCTTGAAGGATCCAGACCGCTCGTATCCGTGAGCATGACTGTTATAACAGGTTCAATATTTCTATAGAAATTGTACATCTTTACCCACGGAGCTGTGATTCCCAAAGCCGGGGTTCGTGAGACCCACTACACCTCTTCCCAGGAAGTGTGGTAGGGTTTCACTATGAATCCCTTAGCTAGTTGCACTAACAAGTCATAGCTACAAAGGAGTGGCACATGTGGGCATCGCAGCACGGTACACACCCTAGTAGAAAAAGGAAAGATACCCTCTTACCCTTATTGGAGCTACAGGCGAGCTAGTACAATCTAGTTAACAGGTTAAAGTCAGAGCCATATGACACTCGGGGTTGTACGGACCCTCCTGGGTTGCCACTTTAGGATTAAGTCCTTATGGAGAGGCACTAGAGTACTCAACCCCGTACTCTAGCCCCCTATCTGTTACTACAAAGCTTCATTTTATCACATTGCGTATAGCCTTTAGCCATGTTTCACAATTATTTTATGTTAAGCACTGCAGCATCTATCCAAAATGCCTACCCAAAAACCCAAGGTATCAAGGACATGTGGTACAAGTAATCATCTAGATAAAGTCCTAAAAGGTATTTCAAATTAAACACATGCATGAATATGAATGGTAATAGTTCATAGATAACAAGGGGCCTTTGGTACACTTGCCTTCCTCAAAGTTGTCCTGGAAGTACTGCTGATCCTGTTGTGGGTCTTCAGTCACCTCAAATGGCTCACCCTCTAATCGTGTTCCAAATCACCAATCAAGTATCATTCCAATCATTACATGCGTACAAGATAGACTTCCATTAGAACAGTACACTAAACAGTAAAAACATAAGTTGAAAAGATTATAAATATATTCTACATATTGCTACGAACACGTGAGCAAAAGAATCACTCAAATCGAACTTAAAAAGCAAAAGTTATGCATGACATAAGATGTAATGGCATTTCTGTAAATAAATTGAACCTATTGTTTAATTAAAACAATTAAAAAATATGAATATTCACGGTAATAGGACTGCGGGTACTTATTCTAGAAAATACAGGGTCTAAAGTGAATAAAAATAGGACTAAAAAACAATTACTTTGAATTAAACTGCACTACGGGTTTATTTTGAGAAAACTGAAGGGCTAAAGCACAAAAGTGCACGGCGGGTCACGGTTGACCGCGTCACCGGCGGACTGGGCGGCCACATGGTGGTGTGTGAGTGGCGCGGTGCACCACATGTGCATGGGCATGCTGCCGTGGCGCTGCAGACTGAGTCCATGGTCCAACCGGTGGACCGGTTATAATACCCAAAGGGGTACGTGATCTCGGCCGTCCATCTAAAAACCGACGGCGCTGCCACGAAGGAACAGAGGGTCACTAGGGAAGACTACTCCTACGGCCAACACCATGGCCAGTGGCAAGACAAGCTCGGCGGCGGTCACTGCAATGGTGATTCCGACCACCACGTTCCAAACCGAAAGCATAAAAATGAAGAGCGGATCCATGTGAACTCAGCAGGGTACAAAACAAGGATGGGAAGCACGTCGAGATGACGGCTCCCATGGCTACACCATGGCCAAGATGAACGGGACCTCCCCTAAGCAGCACTCTAGGGCACTAAACTCAAGGACGATGGGATAGGAAGGTCGAGGGGCTCACCGTGGGTCCGATGGAGGCGTTCACGGCGTTTGGGACGGGCTCCGAAAGCGAGGTCGACGATGGCGGTGAACTGGAGAGAAAGAGAGCACGCGGGTGAGGATGAATCTAATCAAGCTATGACCAAAATGTCAAATTGATGGTACCTACAGCTGCAGGAGGTAATGGCGAAGCTCGGAGTGGCGTCGGCGTCAAGTTTCGAGGCGCGGTGAGGAAGAAGTACGGTGGTGGCTGCTGGAAAATGAAAGCAAAGGATGGGAGAGGGAGAAGGGACGGAGCAGAGCTTTATAGGCCGGACAGTGAGGGGAAAAAGGAAGGGGAGTGAGAAGATTTGGGTGGGATTGGTCACCGGCCATATGTTGGCGATGGCGGTGGCTTTCCATGCCAGCAGTGCTAACAGCAGCGGTGGAGAAAGGAAAGCGCCGGGGGAAGAAAGGAAACACTAGGGAGGAAGAAAGGAAGGGAAGAGAAGGGCACTGACAGGCGGGGCCAGCGTGCAGAGAAAGAGAACGGATGGGCGTCGTACTTCGGGTGATGCCGAGCGGGCCGGGGAGCCAAGCTGGGCCACGCTGTGCGGTGCGCGTGCGGGAGAAGAAAAGGGCCGCACAGAGTGGGTCGGTGCGGGCAGGCCACCGAGTGGGCTAGAGCGAATAGGCTGGCGCGGGAGAAAAAGAAAGGATGAACGCGAGGCATGGCTGGGCCGCCAGCAGGCCAGCGCGGGAAGGAGGAGAAAAGAGGCTGGGCCAGATTGGAAGAAAGGGAGACTTTTCAAAAACAAAAACCTTTTTCCAAATCTATTTTTCATTTCTAAGCCAAATTCAAATAGACTTTGAATTCAGCTTCAAATCATCTAGCCCTACACTCAACCAAAAACAATATGCTTTGGCATGAATGCAACAAACATGTTTCTAAACCTTATAGTTTATTTAATTTATCCAATATTTATTATTTGGCCTAAGTTAAAAATACCTAAAAAATTTAATAAAGGCTAAGAATTAATTGCTAATTTGTAGTAAAATTTTTGGGTGTTACATAGTG